>NC_035443.2:96050530-97250530 GCF_002127325.2 Helianthus annuus | reverse complement strand
CCTTAAGGAGTTTGCAAACAGGAAGTCCAGATGTCCATCAAGGAGATTTTATTCCGATGCAGTCCATTGCTTCCACTGGTCCATCAATCATCCCAGAATCCCAGCAATATGGATTCACATCCAATGTTCCTAACTTGAACCCGATGGGAGGTAACACTTTTAATAATTCTCTTACCACTAACCATGGATTCATGCAGGATACAGGTATCAATCATGCTATGGCCAGAGAACTACAAAAACTGAAGGATATGATATCAAGTGTTCCAGGGGTAGTCAAACCTATCCCGGAGATTGCAGATGGAACCCATAAGGTATCTCGTTTTGCACCACCAATTTGTGATGCTGAGATACCCAAAAGATTCCATATCCCTACTATGAAGCTGTATGATGATACAACGGATCCTGAGGAACACATAGCACAATACAGGGAGAGGATGGAAATCAATCCAATTCCAGAAAAGTTAAAGGAAGCATGCCTGTGCAAGGGATTTGGATCCACTCTTACTGGATCAGCTCTTAAATGGCTGCTAAGTCTTCCCCCTTACTCTATTACTTCGTTTGCTAATTTAGTTAACTTATTCAATAATCAATTTTCTTGTAGTAGAAAATTTGAACGATTGACTAGTGATTTATATAGGATAACACAGGGTCATAATGAATCATTAAGGGATTATATAACCAAGTTTAGTAAGGAATCCTTGGACATTCCTAACTTGGATGTGGCCACAGCTGTTGAGGCCTTCAAGATGGGATTGCTTAAGGATTCATTGTTCTATGATGATCTTGTTATGACACCGTGCAGGAACCTAGACGAAGTAAGAACTCGGGCACTCAGGTTCATCCGGCTAGAGGATGACAAGAGGATCCAGGAGAGACAAGTAGGATCCTCAAAACAAGAAAAGCAAGGATCCTCTTTCAAAAGCAACAAATTCAAATCCTATAACAGAACTGACAATCAGAATGTGCATGTTGTAGACCAAGAAGAGGATGATGAAGATTATCCTCCAATTTCTGAATACTGTTTTTCCGTTGATAATCATGAACTAATCCTTGCAATGCAGAATCTAGGAGAAAAGGCCAGATGGCCTAGAAAAAATGACAAAACAGCCGCAACCAAAGATAAATCAAAGTGGTGTGCATACCATGAAGATTTTGGGCATTTGACAGAGGAATGCATCGCATTACGAAAGGAAATTGGATATCTGCTAAGCAAGGGGCATTTGAAAGAATTGTTGGGAAGAAAAAAGCAAAGGACTCAGGATCCTGAAAGGATCCCTGAGAAAGCTCCAGCTCCTCCAGTAGATGCACAAGTGATCAACTTTATATCTGGAGGATCAGACATCTGTGGTACATCCTTCTCAGCAGCTAAAAGGCATGCAAAGGAAGCTAAAATGGATAACGGAGAAAGACCTATTCGAACATCGAGTGTCTCGGAAGGAAAAATCATAACCTTTGATGAGGATGATAGAATTAACATCCAGGATCCTCATCATGATAGTTTAGTTATTACTCTTTTTATTTCTAACCATTTTGTCCGCAGGATCCTTATTGACGGAGGAAGCTCAGTAAACATTATCCAGCTTGATGTTCTAAAGAAAATGGGTATCCCTGAATCAGATATCACACCAAGATCCTCCGTGCTTGTAGGATTTAGTGGCGAAACTAAGAAAACCCTGGGGGACATTAAACTCCTAATTTATGTGGAAGGATTACATAATTATCAAAAATTTTGTGTTATTGACTGTTTGTCTTGTTGTAATGTTATCCTTGGCAGGCCCTGGATACACGATATGAAGGCAGTTCCGTCCACCTACCATCAGTGTGTGAAGCTTCCTAGCCCATGGGGAATAATCAAGATCGATAGTGATCAACAGGAGGCTAAGGATTGTTACACCTCATCAATGAAACCAGCCTCGAAATCAAGGGAGCAATAGCAATTAAAGTATTCTCCAAGGGGTGTCTTGGAGGCAAGAGAGCAGGATGTGGACGAAATCCTCTTGGATCCTGATGATCCTGAATCCAAGATCTACATCGGATCAAGGATCCTTGATAAAATGAAAGAAGACATAGTATCCTTCCTCAAAAGAAGAAAATCTACCTTTGCATGGAAACATGAGGACATGACAGGTATATCTAAGGATATTATCACTCATAAACTTGGCATTGACAGGTCAGTTAAACCGATCCATCAAAAAAGGAGGAAGTTTGCACCAGAAAGAAATGCCATTATCCAGGAAGAGGTAGAAAGATTACTACGAGCAGGTATGATCAGAGAAGTGAAGTATCCAAAATGGCTGGCCAATGTGGTTGTTGTTCAAAAGAAAAATGGAAAGTGGAGGGTATGTGTCGATTTCAGTGATTTGAATAAGGCATGTCCCAAGGATCCTTTCCCATTACCCCACATTGACTCCATGGTGGATGCAACGGCGGGTCATGAACTGTTAACCTTTATGGATGCATCATCTGGATTCCAACAAATTCAGATGGAACCATCTGACCAAGAGGATACGACTTTTATGACCCCAACCGGTTTATATTGTTATATTGCTATGCCTTTTGGATTAAGAAATGCAGGTGCAACATATCAAAGGCTGGTGAATATGATGTTCAAAGATCAAATTGGACAAACCATGGAAGTGTACATAGACGATATGGTGGTGAAATCCAAAAAAGCTGAGGATCACCTAAGGGACTTGGAGGAAGCATTTGATATCCTTGATAATTATAACATGAAGCTTAATCCTTCAAAATGTCACTTTGGTGTTAAAGCAGGTAAATTCTTAGGATATATGGTAACCCAGAGGGGCATTGAAGCAAGCCCGGAACAAATCAAAGCATTGGTGCATATCAAATCCCCTGCCAACGCTAAGGATGTGCAAAGGCTAACAAGCAGGATAGCAGCTCTAAACAGATTCATATCCAAATCCTCAGAAAAGTGTAAAGAATTCTATGATATCCTAAGAAAAAACAAGAAATTCGAATGGACTGAAAAGCATGAGAATGCTTTACAAGCCCTAAAAGAATACATGTCCTCAGCCCCAGCATTGATGAAACCAGAAAAAGGAGATGTGTTATCCTTATACATTGCGGTATCCTCAAAAGCAGTAAGTGCAGTCCTTGTTAAGGATCATGAAGGTACACAATATCCTGTCTATTATGTAAGTAAGAGTTTACTTGATGCTGAATCTAGGTATTCACACCTTGAAAAACTTATTCTTGCACTGATTATGGCATCTACTAAACTAAGACATTATTTTGAAACCCATGTTATTGTTGTTAGAACTAATTTCCCAATTAAGAATGTCCTCAGGAAACCAGAGATGTCCGGAAGAATGGCTAAGTGGGCAGTAAAGCTTAGTGCCCATGATATAAGATATGAGCCCAGAACAGCCATAAAATCCCAAGCATTAGCAGACTTTGTGGCTGATTTCAGTAGTGATTTACAAAAGGAAGCCGAATTGGAAGTCCAGCAGCTGGATGAAACTAAGGATCCTTGGATACTACATACTGGCGGATCCTCAAATGTTAAAGGCACGGGGCTTGGTATACTACTAAAATCGCCACAGGGGGACATAATACCCCATTCCATAGCTTGTGAATTCCAAGCCACTAATAATGAGGCTGAATATGAAGCCTTAATCACTGGTTGGCAAATTGCTAAACATATGGGAATCAGGTATCTTGAGGTATACGTGGATTCATTGTTAATCACCAATCACTTTAATGGATCCTATGCTGTTAAAGGTGAAAAACTAACCAAATATTTAGAGATAGTCAAAGAATTGGCACTCTCCTTTGTTTCTTTCAGTTTGACACAGGTACCAAGGGAGGAAAATACAGAAGCTGATGCATTGGCCAACCTAGGATCATCTTTGAAGATCCCAGAGGATATAAGTATCCCCATCATCCATATCCTGGCTCCTGCTATTGAAAATCAGGTGGCCATGGAAATAGAATAGGATACTGCAATGATCCCTAGTGAGGATACTCAATCTTATTCAGGATCATGGATCTCACCAATCATGAGATACTTACAACACGGGGAAATTCCTATGGGAGAAAATCCTAGGGCTTTCAGGATTAAGGTATCTCAATTCACAATCTTAAATAATGTGCTATATAAGCGATCTCTTGCAGGACCATATTTAAGATGTATCGAGGATCCTGAAGTTCAAGAAGTGTTAAAAGACTTCCATGAAGGAGATTGTGGAAACCACACTGGGGGCAGGGCATTGTTCTCAAGGATCTTAAGGACAGGATACTACTGGCCAACTATGATAAGGGATGATGTGGAGTATGCTAAGAAGTGTGATCCTTGTCAAAGACACAGCAATATCCTTCATCAGCCGGCTGAATTTCTACATCCTATACCATCCTCTTGGCCATTCATGAGATGGGGGATGGATATAGTTGGCAAGCTCCCTAAGGCACCTGGTGGAAAAGTATTCATGCTTGCTATGACTGACTACTTCTCCAAGTGGATAGAGGCTGAAGCTTTTGCCCAAGTCAGAGAGAAAGAAGTTATATCCTTTATTAAGAGAAACATTATAACTAGATTTGGCATTCCTTCTGAAATTGTATGTGACAATGGTTCCCAATTTATTGGGAGCAAGACTACTAACTTTTGTGACAGTTGGGGGATTAAGATGATAACATCAACACCAGTCCACCCACAAGCTAATGGTCAAGCAGAATCATCCAACAAGATCATCATCAACAATCTGAAGAAGAAACTTGGATCCAAGAAGGGGAAATGGGCAGAGGAATTGCCTTATGTGCTTTGGGCTGATAGGACAACTCCCAAGAATGCTACTGGTCAAACACCCTTCTCTTTGGTATTTGGGGCAGAATCAGTGATCCCAACAGAAATGGTGGTTCCAACTGCTAGAACGAGTACCCGTGATCCTGAGGATGATGATGCAAACCTGGCTCAAGACTTGGATACTATTGAAGAAATCAGGGATCTGGCTAGGATAAGGATGGCTAGCTACCAACAAAAAATGGCTGGTGCTTACAACAAATGTAACACCCCCAAAATCCCACCTGCGGAAATCCCGCGAGGCGTGTTACGCATCAACGTTCGAGCCACCAATCACATTGAACCAAGGGTAAATACTTAAATAAAACATAAGATTAATTCCCAAAGTGTTGTGTAGCGGAAGCATGTAAATAATCGTTTAGTAAATGTTTCATAATAATACTTAAAACCAATGTATCAAATGTAAGTTGATCCAAGAGTCTCGATCCATGACCACTCCAACACTCCCAGATAGCAAGTCCATGTTCCAAACGTTAATGACCTACAAGCATGCAAACAAGTGTGTCAGACTACACTGGTGAGTTCAAAGTGTTGCTTACGTGTGAAGTTCAAAGTGTTGCTTACGTGTGAAGTTACCAGATATTAGTTAAATCAACTCGTTGTTTTGGTTCAGATGTCGTTGTTAACTTGTTTATTGTACCGTATGCAGCGTCAATGATGGGAATGCCTAACCCCAATGCCCATAACCAGGCATTGGTCAAAGTCAAGGTATCAAACAACCTTGACAAGCTGTAGGAGGTCTTATATCCGCGTTGTATTCACAAGTTGTCCCAGTAATTAGTTCACGCCCGTCCTTACGGCCCGGTGTGAGGGTGCCAAACCTAATAGCGCTATCAACTAATTACCCCATTGCCTTACAGGCAATCCGGTAGATGATTGTTTCTATGTTCCAGTTGTTTACCCCAAGTTTCCCTTCCAATTGTTTACTAGTTGTCCCAAACCACCGGGACGCATGCTTGAGAAAATGCAATGAACTCACCTGGGGTTGCTCGGTATGATACACACAGTTCAATTAAGTTATAGAGCGATTAACCACGTCCTACCAAAGTTATTATACTGGTCAGATTCGTATACAAGTAGTGCACGTATGTTCCACACATATTGTAACAGGTTGTACAAGTATTCAACATTGTATTCCACATATAGGTATCAGCGTAAACAATCACGTAAACAATCACGTAAACAAGCAGAGTCCAAGTATCTGGCCCAATCAGTTGGGCTCGTAACAGTGTGCAGGCCCAATGACAAAGTGTACGTGTAAATGGTCTTGAGTCGAGACCAGAGATCTCGAGTCGAGACTAGGAGGTCTCGGGTTGTCCTGGTTTCACAGTCTCGAGTCGCAACAGGGTGGTCTCGAGTTGTGATGTTCTACTTGGGACCAACACGGTCTCGAGTCGCAACCGGACTCGCAACCGGGGTTTCGGTTCATGCTGTTTTGCGTTGGAGTGTGTCGGTCTCGAGTCGAGACTAAGTGTTCTCGACTCGCAACCTCTTGTCGTGACCGGATGTGTAACTGATTCCTGGTTTCCTTAATTGCATTTTTAATCATTCCGTAAATTCAGCAAACAGATTAGCAGTTTCACATTCAGATCAAACACAGTATTCAACATTGAATTCGTATGAACCCTAACCCAAGCATAAACAATAATTTATCAAAATCATATTAACATATAGCCAAGAATATCACATAACCCGATTCACTTAGTACATTAATAAGCTACAATCCGAATCGTATAACATAACCACTGATTAACATCTATCTCCAGCCGATTCATATGATCATTACATCAATCATACACATGTGGCCGATTATCAAAAACACTATCAACTAGCATCATAGTTCACCATGTTAATAAGAGTACTATCATTAAACATCATCAACAATCATGAAATCGAAACATGTAATCATACATCAATTATAAACACATATCATAAGCACTAACCGGTTGAAAAGAGAATGAAATTGATCCGAGTACAAGGGCTTCGAAAGGTGGTTGCCGTCGGGTTCGTGAGGGAGGGAGAGAGCTAGGGTTTGCAACTTGTGTTTTTGTGTAACAAATGAGAAACAACCTCCTAAGGTTGTGTGTATGTGCTTTTAATGAAGTGGGCCGAACCCAACTTGGGCTGCCCTAGGTTCGGATGCAAGGAGTGTAACCCGAGTGGGCTTGTGCGATCGGTTAAGTTGTACGGTCAATGAGTCTTATGCGATTACCACATATATACAAGCATTTAATCATAACATTCAATAAAAGCACATATCCCATGATCACATATAGTAAAACATAACATTCAGACATTCATTAAGTTAACATAGTTCACGTAAGCACGTAACGTTACACAAAAGTAGGTTCGAATTACGAGTTGTCACAGTATCCCTAACTAAAAGGAAATTTCGTCCCGAAATTTGGTACGCACTCACTGAGGGAGCTAGGTAAGTTATATCGTCTGTTGGTTTTCCTGGGGTGTCACATCCTCCCCAACTTGAATGGGAATTTCGTCCCGAAATTCACTAGTTGCATCAACACTAGGTTTGCTAGGTTTTGACTGGTCTTTGGGGAACAAATGTGGATACTTAAGTTTCATCTGGTCCTCGCGTTCCCACGTGAACTCTGGACCACGTCTTGAGTTCCAACGAACTCTCACAATCGGTATACGACTGTGTTTACAAACTTTAACCTCCCGATCCATAATCTCAATTGGTTCTTCGACAAACTGCAATTTGTCGTCTATCTTTAGCTCTTGAAATGGTACAACTAGTGTTTCATCTACCAAACACTTCTTTAGCTGCGATACGTGAAATACATCAAGGACATTACCCAACTCAGCAGGTAATTCCAACCTGTAGGCCACCTTTCCAATCCGTTCTACAATTTTGAATGGTCCTACATAACGAGGGTTTAGTTTGCCGCGTTTCCCAAAATGCACCACACCCTTCCAGGGTGAAACCTTTAACATAACGCGGTCATTAACTTCAAATTCCAGCGGTTTACTACGCTTGTCAGCGTAGCTTTTCTGGCGGTCGTGAGCTGCGGCCATACGGTTTCGGATCTGCACAATGCTTTCTGATGCCTCAAGCACAAACTCAGGGCCTGTGATCTGACTATCACCCACCTCAAGCCAGCAGAGAGGTGAACGACATTTCCGTCCGTACAATGCTTCGAATGGAGCTGCCTTAATACTTGTATGGTAGCTGTTGTTGTAGGAGAACTCTATCAATGGCAAGTGTTTCTCCCACCCTTTCCCAAAATCAATCACACACGCCCGCAACATGTCTTCAAGTGTCTGGATGGTGCGCTCGCTTTGACCATCCGTCTGCGGGTGATAAGCGGTACTCATGTCGAGTTGGGAACCAAACGATTTATGCATTGACTGCCATAACTCTGAAGTGAAACGCGGATCTCGGTCTGAAATGATAGAAGTTGGCACCCCATGCCTAGAAACCACCTCCTTAAGATACACTGCTGCCAGCTGAGAGAATTTGTCTGTTTCCTTGATTGCCAGGAAGTGTGCTGATTTCGTGAGGCGATCAACAATCACCCAAATGGTGTCATTCCCAGCCTGAGTTCTTGGTAGTCCTGTCACGAAATCCATGGCGATCTGTTCCCACTTCCATGTGGGTATCTCTGGTTGCTGCAGTAGACCCGAGGGCTTTTGATGTTCTGCTTTGACTTTAGCACAAGTCAAACATTTGCTGACGTAGGTTGCTATATGAGCCTTCATGCTGGGCCACCAGTAGGTAGTTTTCAAGTCGTGGTACATCTTATCTGATCCAGGATGTACAGAGTAGCGTGATTTATGTGCCTCTTCCATTACAAGTTCTCGTAAGTTGCCAAAGAATGGGACCCAAATGCGTCCAGTTACGTAGTAAGCACCGTCTCCCTTTCGTTCTAGTCGTTGCCTCGAGCCACGTAAAGCTTCAGCTCGAACGTTCTCTGGTTTCAACGCTTCTAACTGAGCATCTCGTATCTGGGAAGGAAGATTGGACTGGATCGTGAGTTGTAATGCTCGCACACGCCTAGGTGCATTATCCTTTCTGCTGAGGGCGTCAGCTACAACGTTTGCCTTGCCCGGATGATACTTGATGGCACATTCATAATCGTTCAATAATTCCACCCATCGTCGTTGTCGCATATTCAATTCTTTCTGGTCGAAGATGTGCTGAAGACTCCTATGGTCGGTGTAGATGGTGCATTTGGTACCGTACAGATAGTGCCTCCAGATCTTCAACGCAAATACCACCGCTCCTAAATCCAAGTCGTGTGTCATGTAGTTCTTCTCGTGCACCTTCAGCTGACGAGAAGCATAAGCTATCACTTTCTCGCGTTGCATCAACATGCAACCGAGACCCTGAATCGAAGCATCACAATAAACCACAAAATCTTCGGTTCCCTCCGGTAACGACAAGATAGGTGCACTGCAAAGTTTCTGTTTTAACAACTGGAAGGCCTCTTCCTGCTTCGTTCCCCAAGAGTACACCGTGTTCTTCTGTGTTAGCGAGGTGAGGGGTGGCGCGATTTTTTGAGAAATCTTTAATGAACCTTCGATAATACCCTGCGAGACCAAGAAATTGTCGCACCTCAGACGGAGTCTTTGGTGCCGCCCAATTCTTAACTGCATCCACCTTCGCAGGATCCACATGTATCCCTTTCTCGTTAACAACGTGGCCAAGGAAATGTACTTCTCGAATCCAAAAGTCGCACTTAGAAAACTTCGCATACAGCTGCTCCCTTCTCAAAAGTTCTAAAATGAGACGTAGGTGATGCTCGTGATCCTCCTTGTTCTTTGAATAAACCAAGATGTCGTCTATAAACACTATAACAAACTCGTCGAGATATGGCTTGCATACGCGGTTCATGAGGTCCATGAAAACCGCTGGTGCATTCGTCAATCCAAACGGCATGACCAAAAACTCGTAGTGTCCGTAGCGCGTTCGAAAAGCCGTTTTGGGAATATCCTCTTCCCTGACCCTTACCTGGTGATAACCCGATCTCAAATCGATCTTCGAATAGAAACTTGACCCCTGTAATTGGTCGAACAAGTCGTCGATTCGTGGTAACGGATAGCGGTTCTTAATGGTTACCTTGTTGAGCTCTCGATAATCGATGCACATACGGAATGACCCGTCTTTCTTCTTTACAAACAGAACTGGGGCTCCCCACGGCGAAGAACTGGGTCGAATAAAGCCCCTGTCCAACAACTCCTGCAGTTGATTAGACAGTTCTTGCAACTCTCCAGGTGCTAACCGGTATGGAGCTCGAGCAATTGGATCCGCTCCCGGCGCAAGATCAATCTGAAATTCTACTTGACGGTGAGGAGGTAACCCTGGTAGCTCCTCTAGAAATACATCAGCGAATTCTCGTACCACTGGTAGATCCTCGATCTTACTTTCTTCGGACTGAGCGTTGGTAACTAACACTAACATTGCAGGATACCCCTTTTTCAGATATTGCTGTGCACGCATGGCCGAGATAATACCAACCATCGTCCCACTACGATGTCCTTGAACTAATAATGTCTCCCCATCAGGGAGAGGGATACGCACGATCTTCTCTTTACACAAAATTTCTGCTTGGTGCTTAGACAACCAATCCATGCCTACCACTATGTCAAAACTACCGAGCGTAACGGGAAGGAGGTCAATATCAAACACCTGACCCACGAGATCTAGTTTGCACCCGAAAAGGACATTCGAGGCTTCTATCGTTTTACCATCTGCTAGTTCTACTACTTGTTTAACTTCTAAAGGTGTTGGGGTTATCCCTAATCGTTGACTAAACTCTAGGGACACGTAACTCCAATCGGCACCCGAATCAAATAATGCAGAAGCAATACGATTGTTAACAGGAAACGTACCAGTTACAACGTTGCCGTCATTCCTGGCATCCCCTGCTCCAAGCTGGAACACTCTGCCTCGAGCGCCATTTCCCCCATTGTTGCCGTTGTTGTTGTTGTTTCCAGCATTGTTGTTATTCGGGCGGTTGTTGTCGTTAGCGTTCTGGTTTAACTGAGGGCAATCCCGCTTAAAGTGACCCTCGTCACCACACTGATAGCACCCCTTCCTACAACCCTGGTTCTGCTGGGGCGGTTGTCCCTGTTGTCTCTGGTTGTGCTGGTTCTGTTGCTGCTGGTGTTTGGGCTGTGGGGCCCTACAATCCTTGGCCTCATGGCCCACTTTACCACACCTTTGACATGTGCGACTACACGGCCCGAAATGATGGTAGCCACACCTATTACACTGTGGTTTCTTCCCTGCATACGAACCCTGACTTTGGCCACTTCCCTGACCTTGATTGACAGAAGACGACTGGCTGATGCTGCGGTTGTTGTTGTCTGGCCTTTTCTGAGTCTGACCAGCACTGGGTGCTTTGTCGTAGTCGCTCCACTTCCGTTTGTTATCATTAGCAGATGTAGTAGCAGTGGGTGTCGCAGCAGCAGTGGCTGAAATACGCGGGGGTAACGAATTGCTCTCGACCTCTTGGTCCACAATCTTATGAGTCAGTCGAACAATCTGTGTCAAATCATTGAGATGGGCTGCAGTGACCAAACTCTTCACACGCGGAGGCAACCCTTTGATGAATAACTCAATCCTCCGAGACATAGGCCGGGACAAGTTCGGGCACATGTCGGCCAGTTCGTACGATCGCTTCACATACGCTTCGACTTCAGATCCAACCATCTTCAAGTCGTAGTACTCGTTTTCCAACTTCTGGACTTCATCCCGAGGGCAGTACTCCTCCCTGATCAGTTCTTTAAAGTCTTCCCAAGTTGTGGCATTCGCTGCCTCGATGCCCAACAACTGTACCTGGGCGTTCCACCACATTAGGGCACCATCCGCCAAGGTACCCGCAGCATATTTCACCCTGTCCCCAGCGGGACAGTTACAGATAGCAAACACAGACTCTGCTTTCTCGAACCATCTCAGAAGTCCCACAGCCCCCTTCAGTCCCGGTGAAGGTCTGTGGCTTACAGTCCATAAACATTTTGAACGTACATGCAGGTTGGTTGGGTTGGGGTTGCGCTTGCTGACCTAAATGACGGAAGGAAACACATTATAGGAGTGAAAAGACGAGTACGTGGTATAAGAGTAAAGAGTACTTGGTACGTTCCGTACCAGCTTGATAGGCTGCTAAGGCCTCAGCCACACGGGTATTGATTAAGTCAGTCAACTCAGCCTGAGTCATGTTGATGTTGCCACGTCCGTGTCCTCGTCCACTCATGTTTCTATAGTTGGAAATAAACCGATTCAGGAAATCGAAACGAGATGGGAGTCATGTATCATACTGATATTTACGTACTACCAAGTTCACACATAGTAAGGCAGAACCCTTCTCACGCTCGATAAGCCTCACTGGGACTTGCATGCACCCCGCGTTATTATTAAGTGTGCACCCATAATAATAAGGAAATTTGCATGCTTATCTCAGTGCCTCTTAGCTTGCGCTCGAAGTTTCCCCCGTTCAAACAACACAACAGATGGTATCACAGGTCTATGGTTTACATGAGTCGAAGAGTAGTGTCACACTATCAAGTCACTATGGTGTTAAACGTTTCAGTTCATATACGTTGTGAGTGTGTGACTGCTAAGCAAGTAATGTATAAAGTGAGAGAGGGACGAACCTTGCAATCTGGAGCTGAGTGTCATGATCGATTTTCGAAGTTGTTTGGTTATAGTCTGGTTTTACAAAAAAAACGTTTTAAAACATAGTTCACTATAACCAGTGGCTCTGATACCAACTGTAACACCCCCAAAATCCCACCTGCGGAAATCCCGCGAGGCGTGTTACGCATCAGCGTTCGAGCCACCAATCACATTGAACCAAGGGTAAATACTTAAATAAAACATAAGATTAATTCCCAAAGTGTTGTGTAGCGGAAGCATGTAAATAATCGTTTAGTAAATGTTTCATAAGAATACTTAAAACCAATGTATCAAATGTAAGTTGATCCAAGAGTCTCGATCCATGACCACTCCAGCACTCCCAGATAGCAAGTCCATGTTCCAAACGTTAATGACCTACAAGCATGCAAACAAGTGTGTCAGACTACGCTGGTGAGTTTAAAGTGTTGCTTACGTGTGAAGTTACCAGATATTAGTTAAATCAACTCGTTGTTTTGGTTCAGATGTCGTTGTTAACTTGTTTATTGTACCGTATGCAGCGTCAATGATGGGAATGCCTAACCCCAATGCCCATAACCAGGCATTGGTCAAAGTCAAGGTATCAAACAACCTTGACAAGCTGTAGGAGGTCTTATATCCGCGTTGTATTCACAAGTTGTCCCAGTAATTAGTTCACGCCCGTCCTTACGGCCCGGTGTGAGGGTGCCAAACCTAATAGCGCTATCAACTAATTACCCTATTGCCTTACAGGCAATCCGGTAGATGATTGTTTCTATGTTCCAGTTGTTTACCCCAAGTTTCCCTTCCAATTGTTTACTAGTTGTCCCAAACCACCGGGACGCATGCTTGAGAAAATGCAATGAACTCACCTGGGGTTGCTCGGTATGATACACACAGTTCAATTAAGTTATAGAGCGATTATCCACGTCCTACCAAAGTTATGATACTGGTCAGATTCGTATACAAGTAGTGCACGTATGTTCCACACATATTGTAACAGGTTGTACAAGTATTCAACATTGTATTCCACGTATAGGTATCAGCGTAAACAATCACGTAAACAATCACGTAAACAAGCAGAGTCCAAGTATCTGGCCCAATCAGTTGGGCTCGTAACAGTGTGCAGGCCCAATGACAAAGTGTACGTGTAAATGGTCTTGAGTCGAGACCAGAGATCTCGAGTCGAGACTAGGAGGTCTCGGGTTGTCCTGGTTTCACAGTCTCGAGTCGCAACAGGGTGGTCTCGAGTTGTGATGTTCTACTTGGGACCAACACGGTCTCGAGTCGCAACCGGACTCGCAACCGGGGTTTCGGTTCATGCTGTTTTGCGTTGGAGTGTGTCGGTCTCGAGTCGAGACTAAGTGTTCTCGACTCGCAACCTCTTGTCGCGACCGGATGTGTAACTGATTCCTGGTTTCCTTAATTGCAGTTTTAATCATTCCGTAAATTCAGCAAACAGATTAGCAGTTTCACATTCAGATCAAACACGGTATTCAACATTGAATTCGTTTGAACCCTAACCCAAGCATAAACAATAATTTATCAAAATCATATTAACATATAGCCAAGAATATCACATAACCCGATTCACTTAGTACATTAATAAGCTACAATCCGAATCCTATAACATAACCACTGATTAACATCTATCTCCAGCCGATTCATATGATCATTACATCAATCATACACATGTGGCCGATTATCAAAAACACTACCAACTAGCATCATAGTTCACCATGTTAATAAGAGTACTATCATTAAACATCCTTGGGCTTGTCCCCAGTTATCCTTGGGCTTGTCCCCAGTTTTCGCCTGTAGCGCACGATGATCCTGGTATAGTTCACGTCTTTGGGACCAGTACTCGCTTTAGGGGCTGATAACCTCATCGTACTGGCTATACCTAGGATCATACGTATAATGGTAGACGTACCATACATCCGTTCCTAAGGTTTCTAACGTTTTCACGTTAGCTAAGGTTTTGGCATTTTCATGTCACTAAGTTTGGATAGTCGCCAGTGAGGGCCATACTCCAGTTTACATACGACCCTTGGGCTTGTCCCCAGTTATCCTTCGGGCTTGTCCCCAGTGATCCTTTGGGCATGTCCCTAGTTACTAACTTATCTTTTATATTGGCTTAGTCCCAAGTTATGTTCTATTTTTCAGGTTTTCGAAGTTAAACAATTAAGGATCCTTAATCCTTATTATCCATTAAAGTTTCATTTATGGTTATCCTGATTAAAGGTTAGGATCCTAACTTGGATCCTCAGGTATGATCCTTAATTATTTTCAATTTCATTCATTATTTATTTGAATAACCCTTAGACTTTGACAACTGAACCTATGGTCCTTAAAATAAACTACTTTGAAAATTTTCTATTATAGGATATTTGATCCAGGATCATATCCTAAATTTCTTAAACATAATTTGCTCAACTTTTCTTACTCAAACAAACATGTATCAAAACAATTGGAAATTAAAAGGATAACAATACGAGATAAGCCAAAAAGATTAGAGTTATTTTATTAACAAAGGTTTAAAACCCTTCAAAGTTGTCAAAATTGCCAACCCACGTTTCTACCAGCAAAACGTGGCCCGTCCACATGGGTTGGCAAAGGGTGTCCATTGTTTGTGCGGTCATAGCATGCAGGAAATTAAAAGGCGGCAGGATCACAATGGCTTCATCCCCCAAACAGAGGATCCCTCCACCATTTGTAATCCTACCTATTGTTCAAAGGATCCTGGATCCTCAACCCTAAACTATTGTTCAAATACAGACCATAATTGTTTTAAAACATCACAACCACCAAACAAAAAAAAATTGGGCTCCGGCTATGTCTAGAAGTTTCCTTCATCGCCCAATCCTGCAGCTCAATCCTTCGCTGCACCATCACCACCAGCTCTACTTGCCTCACCAGCATGATCCTTGCCAGCCTCTCCACCCTCAAGCATCGGGATCTCCTCAGCCTCTTCATCATCCTCAAGCTCTGCTAGCCTCGCCTTCCAACCCTCTACATCCCATGTGCTTTTGTCGAAGGCAGGATCCTGAGCCTCCATAGCCATCTGCAGCTGGATCTTATACATGGTTATTGCAGCAGAGACCTTGGCATCCTGGGTGATCTCATGCTTCTCATAATCAAAATTGACCAGCATCCTGGCAGCATTATCCTTGGTGGCCCGGAGCTCCTTCTCAAGATCAGCTATCTTAAGATCCTTCAGCACACCCATCTGTTGGAGGTCAGCAATTTGGCGGTCTTGATCCTCGACGTGGCCAACATAAGTCTCTATCTCAGCAAATTTCTGCAAGGAAAACAAGGCATAACGTCAGAAACAAGTGATCCTCAAAACTGTCAGGATAACAAACAGGGGCAGTGATCCTTACCTCGTTGAAGTAGTCCAGAAACTGTTGGCGGAGCAGGGGCAGACCTTGTAAATCCTCAGAGGCCTTTCTCTTCTTTCCTTTACCCCTAATAGGTGCTTTAGGGGCTGAAGCAGTTGGGCTAGCAGCAGGAGTCTTCTTCTTTGCGGATTTGACATTGGTAAGATCATCGATGCCGAACTTTGAAGCAGACTTAGAGGATTTTCCAGCACCTACACAACCAAAATAAGATAAGTATTCTAATTAAACTTGAGAATCCTACACAGAATTACTTTTTAAATGAGGATACTTACTTGACATTGTGACAGAGGCAGAGGATACTTCTTGAGAATCCTGGGTGGCAACCTGGAAAGTTCTTGTCTCCGGATCAAGCTTCTTAAAGGCCAAGAGTCTCTCTTTTGCAGCAGGAGTCAACCTAAGATGAGCAACGGATATAGCTGCACAATAAACAAGAAAATGTTAGTGATCCTTATCCTAAGGAACAAGTTCTATGATGATCCTTCCAGGATCCTCTATCCTACCATGGGTAGCCCACTCCTTGGGCAAATCCTTCCCATTAGGGATGGAATCTCTCCTAACAAAAAAGAATCGTCGCTTCCAGTTCGTGTCATTTTTGGTCACTTTGAAAACAGGGTGATCCTCTCCAGCTTTTCGCTTGAACAAATATCGGTGGGATCCAAAAGTTGTGAGATCATACATCTCACCCAACTCCGCCATACCGAGGTCAATACCCTCTTGCTCAATGATCCTTTCAAGGGTGTATAACACCCTCCAGATCATCGGCATAGCCTGGATATAGCAGATGCCGGTAAGGGAGAAAAAAGATTGGGTGAATTGGGGAAAAGGATACGAATATCCTATCAAGAAAGGGGTGACCGGGAAAGCTACCCAAGTCTCAGAGATGAAATCACTCAAAGTGGTAGGACTAAAAGACTTGAAAAGGGTTTCCGCCGGGAAACAACGACGGATTTTATCGATTTGAGGGTCGGTGAAGCAACACCTCTCGGAGGGGGAATCTTTGATGATCCCTTGACCCTTTAAGGGGCTGTTCTTCTTAGGATCCTTGCAGGGGGAGTTCCGGAGCAACATCTTTTACAGAAGAATAGAAGAAGAAGAAAAACAGAGCAAGAGAGAAGAAGATGAAAAGGAGAATACCTGGTTGATCTTCTGAATACGGTTATAAAGGGAGTTGCTTTGAATTTAAATGCATTCGATCCTATCCCTATTTCTATTTATAATCATGATTGTGCAGGGCTGTCACCTCCATGACGTCAGACCATAACGGATAGTTCCACCTTAACGGCTATATATCCGTTGAGTTAGTTAGAGATAAGATTAAGCAAAATATAACTCGTTTATATTACATAAATACTCCTTATATTTTGGGGGCAATTGTTAGGGCTGGATTTTTATGACCTATGATCCTTACATGTGATCCTAACATGTGATCCTAACAAGTGATCCTTGTTTCTTTGGCAGATAGTGATCCTCAGAGGAGCTCCAGGATCAGGATCACGGATCATTCCAAGGATCCTCATACTAACGACTGTTCTCTTTGGACTTAATATTATCTTGCAGGAATTACGAGTTGGATCCGGTCTTAGCAACATAAACAAGGAATCTGTCACGCTAATCTCGCACATGCATAATCAAAGATGGACGTTATGACAAATATGGAAACTCAGCACAATTCAAGGGCGATTATTTAGGCTAAATTTACTTCTATTTCTAAAGGGGTAACGAGCTAGTAGTTAGGTGATTTGCCTAAAATAGAACCACACACACTTGTATAAATGGCACTCTTGAACATTCGGAAGACACAACACATTTCTCACACGCTTTAGCACACGATACTATAGTGATCCTTGTACCTAGCTCGTTACCATCCGAAGTTGTAACCATTATTTGTTATATTGAAGATTGGTGATCGGTAGTTTCCATCACCCGAGGTTTTTTATGCCGGAGATCATTCATTGATCAAGGGCTTTTTCCTCGTATAAATCCTTGTGTCACTTGTGCATTTTACATTTGAGTGATCCTTCACTTTGTTCATCATACCAAGCATCATTCCCCGTTTACATAAAGTTTGGTTGCATTATCTTTAAGTGATTTTTGACCAAAACAGAAATTTCGAGACTTAGCCGGAGCCCAATTTTTTTTTGTTTGGTGGTTGTTTGTTTGGATAGTTTGATGGTTTGTACTTTGAACAATAGTTTATAGGGTAAGGATTTATGATCCTTTGAACAATAGGTAGGATAATAGGTGGTGGAGGGATCCTTTGAACAATAGGTAGGATAATACCTGAGAATCCAAGTTAGGATCCTAACCTTTAACACTACAATCAGGATAACCATAAGAAAAACCTTAGTGGATAATAAGGATTGAGGATCCTTAGTTGTTTAACTTCGAAAACCTGAAAACAGAATATAACTTGGGACTAAGCCAATATAAAAGACAAGTTAGTAACTGGGAACAAGCCCAACAATTCTGGGGACAAGCCCAAAGGATAACTGGGGACAAGCCCAAAGGATAACTGGGGACAAGCCTAAAGGATAACTGGGGACAAGCCCAAAGGATAACTGGGGACAAGCCCAAAGATCATAGGTGAACTGGAGTATGGCCCTTACTGGCGACTATCCAAACTTAGTGACATGATAATGCCAAAACCTTAGCTAATGTGAAAACGTTAGAAACCTTAGGAACGGATGTATGGTACGTCTACCATTATACGTAGGATCCTAGGTATAGCCAGTACGATGGAATTATCAGCCCCTAAAGCGAGTACTGGTCCCAAAGACTTGAACTATACCAGGATCATCGTGCGCTACAGGCGAAACTGGGGACAAGCCCAAGGATAACTGGGGACAAGCCCAAATAACTGGGGTTGAACCCAAGGATCTGAATTGCTTCTGAAGATTATCAACAATATGCTAAGGATACCTGGACTATCAGAACTCAAAATCTTGTGAGAGAAGGATGAAGGATACATGATCCTTATCCTTAAATAAGAAAATAAGAAAATGAAATAGTTCAAGATTAGGACATTACCAGGGTAAGGATCATTGATACCTCAGGGATCCTTCAAGGATACTTCTAATGTAAGGATCATATGTGCCAGGAGGATCCTGCTCACATGAAATATTTCTTCAAGTGGACAGCATTCCAGGCTCTTGGTAACAAATTACCTTCCATGGTTAGCAATCTATATGCCCCCTTTCCTGCTTCGGCTTCAATCAGATAAGGGCCTTCCCATTTTGGTGCCAATTTCCCATCAGCAGGATTGGTGGTATTCTGGAATACTTTTCTCAATACCATATCCCCAACTTGGAATTTCCTTATCCTGACATTTTTGTTGTAAGCACCAGCCATTCTTTGTTGGTAGCTAGCCATCCTTATCCTAGCCAGATCCCTGATTTCCTCAATAGTATCCAAGTCTTGAGCCAGGTTTTCATTATTCTCCTCAGGATCACGGGTACTTATTCTAGCAGTTGGAACCACCATTTCTGTTGGGATCACTGATTCTGCCCCGAATACCAAAGAGAATGGTGTTTGTCCAGTAGCATTCTTGGGGGTTGTCCTATCAGCCCAAAGCACATAAGGTAATTCTTCTGCCCATTTCCCTTTCTTGGATCCAAGTTTCTTCTTTAAATTGTTGATGATGATCTTGTTGGATGATTCTGCTTGACCATTAGCTTGTGGGTGGACTGGTGTTGATGTTATCATCTTAATCCCCCAGCTGTCACAAAAGTTAGTAGTTCTGCTCCCAATAAATTGGGAACCATTATCACATATAATTTCAGAAGGAATGCCAAATCTAGTTATAATATTTCTTTTAATAAAGGATATAACTTCCTTTTCTCTGACTTGGGCAAAGGCTTCAGCCTCTATCCACTTGGAGAAGTAATCAGTTATAGCCAGCATGAACACTTTTCCACCAGGTGCCTTAGGGAGCTTGCCAACTATATCCATCCCCCATCTCATAAATGGCCAAGAGGAGGGTATAGGATGTAGAAATTCCGCCGGCTGGTGAAGGATATTGCTGTGTCTTTGACAAGGATCACACTTCTTAGCATATTCCACAGCATCCCTTTTCATAGTTGGCCAGTAGTATCCTGTCCTTAAGATCCTTGAGAACAATGCCCTGCCCCCAGTGTGGTTTCCGCAATCTCCTTCATGGAAGTCTTTTAAAACTTCTTGAACTTCAGGATCCTCGATACATCTCAAATATGGTCCTGCAAGAGATCGCTTATACAACATATTATTTAAGATTGTGAATTGAGATACCTTAATTCTGAAAGCCCTAGGGTTTTCTCCCATAGGAATCTCCCCGTGTTGTAAGTATCTCATGATTGGTGAGATCCATGATCCTGAACAGGATTGAGTATCCTCACTAGGGATCATTACAGAATCCTCTTCTATTTCCATGGTCACTTGATTTTCAATAGCAGGGGTCAGGATATGGATGATGGGGATACTTATATCCTCTGGGATCTTCAAGGATGATCCTAGATTAGCCAATGCATCAGCTTCTGTATTTTCTTCCCTTGGTACCTGTGTCAAACTAAAGAAAACAAAGGAGAGTGCCAATTCTTTGACTATCTCTAAATATTTGGTTAGTTTTTCACCTTTAACAGCATAGGATCCATTAAAGTGACTAGTGATTAACAATGAATCCACGTATACCTCAAGATACCTGATCCCCATATGCTTAGCAATTTGCAAACCAGCAATCAAGGCTTCATATTCAGCCTCATTGTTAGTGGCTTGGAACTCACAAGCTATGGAGTGGGGTATTATGTCCCCTTGTGGCGATTTTAGTAGTATACCAAGCCCCGTGCCTTTAACATTTGAGGATCCATCAGTATGTAGTATCCAAGGATCCTTGGTCTCATCCAGCTGCTGGACTTCCAATTCGGCTTCCTTTTGTAAGTCACTACTGAAATCAGCCACAAAGTCTGCTAATGCTTGAGATTTGATGGTTGTTCTAGGCTCATATCTTATATCATGGGCACTAAGCTTTACTGCCCACTTAGCCATCCTTCCGGACATTTCTGGTTTCCTGAGGACATTCTTAATTGGAAAATTAGTTCTAACAATAATAACATGGGTTTCAAAATAATGTCTTAGTTTAGTAGATGCCATAATTAGTGCAAGAATAAGTTTTTCAAGGTGTGAGTACCTGGATTCAGCAACAAGTAAACTCATACTTACATAATAGACAGGATATTGTGTACCTTCATGATCCTTAACAAGGACTGCACTTACTGTTTTTGAGGATACCGCAAGATATAAGGATAACACATCTCCTTTTTCTGGTTTCATCAACGCTGGAGCTGAGGAGAGGTATTCTTTGAGGGCTTGTAAAGCACTTTCATGCTTCTCAGTCCATTTGAATTTCTTGTTCTTTCGTAGGATATCATAGAATTCTTTACACTTTTCTGAGGATTTGGATATAAATCTGTTTAAATCTGCTATCCTGCCTGTTAGCCTTTGCACATCCTTAGCGTTGTCAGGAGATTTAATATTCACTAATGCTTTGATTTGTTCTGGGCTTGCTTCAATGCCCCTATTGGTTACCATATATCCTAAGAATTTACCTGCCTTTACACCAAAGTGACATTTTGAAGGATTAAGCTTCATGTTATATCTGTCAAGGATATCAAATGCTTCCTCCAAGTCTCTTAGGTGATCCTCAGCTTTTATGGATTTTACCACCATATCATCTATGTACACCTCCATAGTCTGTCCAATCTGATCCTTGAACATCATGTTCACCAGTCTTTGATATGTTGCACTTGCATTCCTTAATCCAAACGACATAGCAATTTAACAATATAAACCGGTTGGGGTCATAAAAGCCGTATCCTCTTGGTCAGATGGTTCCATCTGAATTTGTTGGAATCCAGATGAAGCATCCATAAAGGTTAACAGTTCATGACCCGCCGTTGCATCCACCATGGAGTCAATGTGGGGTAATGGGAAAGGATCCTTGGGACATGCCTTATTTAAATCAGTGAAATCGACACATACCCTCCACTTTCCATTTTTCTTTTGAACAACAACCACATTGGCCAGCCATCTTGGATATTTTACTTCTCTAATCATACCTGCTCGTAGCAATCTCTCTACCTCTTCCTGGATAATGGCATTTCTTTCTAGTGCAAACTTCCTCCTTTTTGATGGATTGGTTTGAATGACCTGTCAATGCCAAGTTTATGAGTGATAATATCCTTAGATATACCTGTCATATCCTCATGTTTCCATGCAAAGGTAGATTTTCTTCTTTTGAGGAAGGATATGAGGTCTTCTTTCATCTTGCCAAGGATCCCTGATCCGATATAGATTTTGGATTCAGGATCATCAGGATCCATGAGGATTTCGTCCACATCCTGCTCTCTTGCCTCCAAGACACCCCTTGGAGGATACTTTAATTGCTATTGCTCCCTTGATTTCGAGGCTGGTTTCATTGATGAGGTGTAACAATCCTTAGCCTCCTGCTGATCACTATCGATCTTGACTATTCCCCAAGGGCTAGGGAGCTTCACACATTGATGGTAGGTGGATGAGACTGCCTTCATATCGTGTATCCAGGGCCTGCCAAGGATAACATTACAACAAGATAAACAGTCAATAACACAAAATTTTTGATAATTATGTAATCCTTCCACATAAATTGGGAGTTTGATGTCCCCCAGGGTTCTCTTAGTTTCTCCACTAAATCCTACAAGCAAGGAGGATATTGGTGTGATATCTGGTACAGGGATACCCATTTTCTTCAGAACGTCAAGCTGGATAATGTTTAGTGAGCTTCCTCCGTCAATAAGGATCCTGCGAACAAAATGGTTAGAAATAAAGAGAGTAATAACTAAACTATCATGATGAGGATCCGGGATGTCTACGCGATCATCCTCATCAAAGGTTATCACTTTTCCTTCCGAGACACTTGATGTTCGAATAGGTCTTTCTCCATTATCCATTTTAGCTTCCTTTGCATGCCTTTTAGCTGCTGAGAAGGATGTACCACAGATGTCTGATCCTCCAGAAATAAAGTTTATCACTTGTGCATCTGCCGGAGGAGCTGGAGCTTTTTCAGGGATCCTTTCAGGATCCTGAGTCCTTGGCTTTTTTCTTCCCAACAACTCTTTTAAATGCCCCTTGCTCAGCAGATGTCCAATTTCCTTTCTCAATGCGATGCATTCTCTATTAAATGCCCAAAATCCTCATGGTATGCACACCACTTTGATTTGTCTTTAATTGCGGCTGGTTTGTCATTTTTTCTGGGCCATCTGGCTTTTTCTCCGAGATTCTGCATTGCAAGGATTAGTTCATGGTTATCAACGGAAAACAATATTCAGAAATCGGAGGATAATCCTCATCATCCTCTTCTTGGTCAACAGCATGCACGTTCTGGTTGTCAGTTCTGTTATAGGATTTGAATTTGTTGTTTTTGAAAGAGGATCCTTGCTTTTCTTGTTTTGAGGATCCTGCTTGTCTCTCCTGGATCCTCTTGTCATCCTCTAGCCGAATGAACCTGAGTGCCCGAGTCCTTACTTCGTCTAGGTTCCTGCATGGTGTCATAACAAGATCATCATAGAACAATGAATCCCTAAGCAATCCCATTTTGAAAGCCTCGACAGCCGTGGCTATATCCAAGTTGGGAATGTCCAAGGATTCTTTGCTAAATTTGGTTATGTAATCCCTTAATGATTCATTATGACCCTGAGTTATCCTATATAAATCACTAGTCAAACGTTCAAATTTTCTGCTATAAGAAAATTGATTATTGAATAAGTTAACTAGGTTAGCAAATGAAGTAATAGAGTAAGGGGGAAGACTTGGCAGCCATTTGAGAGCTGATCCAGTAAGAGTGGATCCAAATCCCTTGCATAGGCATGCTTCCTTTAACCTTTCTGGAATCGGATTGATCTCCATCCTTTCCCTGTATTGTGCTATGTGTTCCTCAGGATCCGTTGAACCATCATACAGCTTCATAGTTGGAATACGGAATCTTTTGGGTATCTCAGCATCACAAATTGGTGGTGCAAAACGAGATACCTTATGGCTTCCATCTGCAATCTCTGGGATAGGTTTGACCACCCCTGGAACACTTGATATCATATCCTTCAGTTTCTTCAGTTCTTTGGCCATAGCATGGTTGATACCTGCATCCTGCATGAATCCATGGTTAGTGGTAAGAGAATTATTAAAAGTGTTACCTCCCGTTGGGTTCAAGTTAGGAATACTGGATGTGAATCCATATTGCTGGGACTCTGGGAGGATGGAGGGACGAGTGGAAGCAATGGTCTGCATTGGAATAAAATCTCCTTGATGGACATCTGAACTTCCTGTCTGCAAACTCTTCAAGGATCCTGGCATCTGGAGGGATCCCTGAAACTGAGATGATCCTGGAACGAAGGAGGATCCTTGAACCTGGGATGATCCTGGAACAAAGGAGGATCCTTGAACCTGGGATGATCCTGGGACAAAGGAGGATCCTTGAACCTGATGCGCTCCTGAGTAGGCTCCTGAATTCATGAAGGATCCCATATGCTGAGGATAGGATCCTGCTGGCTGGAAATATGAACCTGATGCCTGAGTCACTATTGCTGAGCCGAAGTGCACTCCTCTTGGTCCACCCACATGTTGAATGTCTGGGATCTCTGATGGCTGAGAAGTAATCATCGGAGTATCAAAATTCAAAGATTTGGGCACCAGTGGAGAATGATCCTCTGCCGTTTTCTTTTGTCTCTTGAGATCTCCGATTTCCTTGAGGATCCTGTCATTAGTTTCATCCTGCCGCTGAATACGATCCCTCATCTGCAAAATCAAAGTAAACATATCACTAGTACTGGGAGCAGAAGAAGTTGGAGCAGAAGAAGATGGAGGTTTAGAGAAAATGGGAGTAGGTCTCTTCTCAGCATTTTTCTGAGATCCAGCAGGTGGTGGAGGCAAAGGTGGAATGCCCTGAGATGAATTGACTACGGACATCACTGTAGAGGTATTCTTCAACGATGAAGCCATGTATGCAACGATCCGGAATGATCACCAACGGGAAACTTTCTTATGAATGAAGCACCAATCGCCCCACGGTGGGCGCCAACCTGTTTTGGTCAAAAAATCACACAAGGTCTCTGTTAACGGGGAATGATGCTTGTAATGATGAATAAAGAAAAGGATCACTTATATGTAAACTGCACAAGTGACACAAAGATTTATACGAGGAAAAAGCCCTTGATCAATGAATGATCTCCGGCATAAAAAACCTCGGGTGATGGAAACTACCGATCACCAAACTTCAATATAATAAACAATGTTTACAACTTTGGACGGTAACGAGCTAGGTACAAGGATCACTATGGTGTAGTATGCTAGAGCGTGTAAGAAGTGTGTTGTCCTCTCCAAATGCTTGAGAGTGCCCTTTATATAAGTGTGTGTGGTTGAATTTAGGTAAGTCACCTAACTACTAGCTCGTTACCCCTTTAGAAACAGAAGTAAATTTAGCCTAACTAATTGCCCGTAATTTGTGCTAAGTTTCCATATTCTCCACAACATCTATTTCTGGTTATGCATGTGCGAAATTAGCGTGAAAGATTCCTTAATAACGTTGCCAAGACTAGGTCCAACTCGTAATTCCTGCAAAACAACATTAAATTCAAAGAGAACAATCGTTAGTATGAGGATCCTTAGGATGATCCATTGTCCTGATCTTGAAGTTCTTCTGAGGATCACTATCTGCCACGGAAACAAGGATCATTATTAGGATATTAGGTAAGGATCACAGGTCATTAAAAATCCTGCCCTAACACTAAGGATATTATAACTCACAAGCTTGGAATTGACAGGTCTTTCAAGCCTATCCAGCAAAAGAGAAGGAAGTTTCCTCCAGAACGAAACATAATTATTCAAGAAGAGGTTGAATGACTATTGAAGTCCAAGATGATCAGGGAAGTCAAATTTCCCAAGTGGCTAGAAAATGTGGTCGTGGTTCAAAAGAAGAATGGGAAATGGAACCTTCAGACTAGGAGGATACTGCTTTCATGACACCAACATGTATTTACTGTTATACTGCTATACCTTTGGGTTTGAAAATGCAGGTGCAACGTATCAAAGATTGGTAAACATGATGTTCAAAGACAAACTGGGGGACACTATGGAGGTGTACATCGATGACATGGTAGTGAAATCTAAGAAGGCTGAGGATCATCTCCAGGATATTGAAGCAGAATTTGATATCCTGGATCAGTATAACATGAAGCTGAATCCTGCTAAGTGCCATTTTGGAGTGGGGGCAGGAAAGTTTCTAGGATATATGGTAACTAAAAGAGGGATAGAAGCGAGCCCAGAACAGATCAAAGCCATCCTAGATATCAAATCACCTTCTAACATGAAGGATGTTCAAAGACTGACAGGATGACTAGCAGCATTAAACAAATTTATCTCAAGATCCTCAGAAAAATGCAAGGAGTTTTATGATATGCTGAAGAAAAATAAGAAGTTTGAATAGGGGGAGAAGCATGAAGCAGCCTTGCAGGATTTGAAGCAATACCTTTCAACTGCACCTCTACTAATGAAGCCTGAGGATGGTGAACCATTATCCCTGTATCTTGCAGTATCAGGGAATGCAGTAAGTGCTGTCCTTGTAAAGGATCATGAAGTTAAAGGTGAGAAGTTAATCGAATTTCTCGATATTCTCAAAAAATTAGCAGGATATTTCGATGTTTTTACACTTGAACAAGTACCAAGAGAGGATAATGCTGAAGCGGATGCCTTGGCAAACTTAGGATCATCAGTTAGGATACCGGTGGGAAACCAAATACCGATACTTCATATCCTGTATCCTGCCATGGATCCCTTCAAAGCTCAGGAATATGAGGTAACAAATATTCAGGATCCTGGTCATGATCCTGAGAAGGATACTAGATCTTGGACGACTCTAATCATAAGATATCTCAAGGAAGGACACATTCCTGAAGACAAAAATCCTAAGGCATTTAGGATGAAGGTATCACGATTCACCATTATAAATAATATTTTCTATAAGAAATCTCTTGCAGGTCCATACCTAAGATGCTTGAAGGATCCTGAGGCCGTGGAAGTGCTTCAGGATATACACGAAGGGGATTGTGGTAACCATACTAGGGGCATATCTTTATTCTCAAAAGTGTTGAGAACAGGATACTATTGGCCGACAATGAAGAAAGATGCTGCAGAATACGCTCGAAGATGTGATGCATGTCAGAGGCATGGAAACATATTGCATCAACCGGCTGAACCATTATATCCTATAGTTTCCCCTTGGCCATTCATGAAGTGGGAAATGGACATAGTAGGAAAGTTGCCAAAAGCTCTAGGAGGAAAAGTTTTTATGCTAGCAATGACCAACTATTTTTCTAAATGGGTTGAAGCTGAAGCATTTGTCCAAGTTAGAGACCAAGAAGTACTATCCTTCATAAAGAGAAATATCCTGACCAGGTTTGGAGTACCAACCGAGATAATCTGTGACAATGGTTCTCAGTTCATAAGCAAGAGGACTACTGACTTTTGCAAGAGTTGGGGAATCAAAATGATCACATTTACCCCGGTACATCCTCAAGCAAATGGGCAAGCATAATCCTCAAACAAGATAATAGTCAACAACCTGAAAAAGAGACTAGGAGCTAAAAAAGGAAGATGGGCAGAAGAACTACCCTTTGTTTTGTGGGCTGATAGGACAACAATAAAGAGTGCAACTGGCCAAACCCCTTTCTCCTTAGTATTTGGAGCAGAAGCGGTGATCCCAACAGAAATGGTGATACCTACGGCAAGATCCAATCTCTAGGATCCTAGGCAGAATCCTGAAGCAGCGTGCCAAGAATTAGATACTGTGGATGAAACAAGAGATGCAGCAAAGCTAAGGATGGCAGCATATCAACAGAGGATATCCAGAGCATACAACAACAATATAAGGACTAGGAGGTTTCAAGTCGGGGATTGGGTGTTAAGAAAAGCTTTTCAGAATACTACTAATCCTGCTGATGGAAAATTAGCTCCAAAGTGGGAAGGACCCTATGAGATCGAATCAGAAGTAGGAAAAGGAGCCTATCGACTCAAGAATATGGAAGGGGATATGCTACCAAGATCCTGGAATGCTATACATCTAAAGCTTTATTTCAAGTGAGTTTAGAATTTAATTTCTAAGTCATAATAGTATGAATTCTATCTCTTTTCAATATATTTGAGTTTATTTATTCTTTCGAACCCAATACTGACTTAAGCATCAGAGGGGTGTTAGCCAAGCTAACACCCGCCTTAGTTTAAGGTTGTTTTGCAGTATATGCCTCGGGATATAGCTCCAGGATACACACTCAGGATACTTCAGAAGATTAGAGGATTGGCCCCCTCTCTCACGTTTAAGGGATCCTGATCCCTTCAAAGGTTTAAAGGTATTCACCTTTCTCACGAATTGGGTTTAAACACCCCGCCTGGAGCGCAAGTTATCCAGGGATAGTTCAAGGTGGCGGGACCAGTTCATGTAAAAGTGGCTGACAATTTCGTTACTGTTGGCTATACCCTGGATCCTTAAGGTATATGAGGATTGATCACCCTCTCCCGCGAAAGGGTATTTTCATACTCTCTAAGGTTTAAAGGTTTTCACCTTTCTAAGTCTTGGAGTTTATACACTCCCGCCTGTAGCGCACGAAAATTTGGGATTTTCCCCAGGATACTAAGGGTTTATCCCCAGTAAAACTAAAGTTTTTAACAAGATTGCAAAGATATGACAAGCGGTGATTACACACGTTCTTTTGTGGATAAGAAGCTACGAAGTTTAATCACTAAGTGAAGAAATACTCAAGTATGTCATGCACTGATGCAATATCCTGCACAGACAGGGGACATCCATGCCGGGGACATTGCAAAGGATTCAAAGGTTAAGGTTGGAAATTATTGCCTAAGTGTTTCTGGTATGATTTATTATTCAAGTCTCGAAAACCTTATCTAAATGATCTAAGTTTTCTAAAAAGTCATATTCAACCAAGTTTTGTCTAACATTTAGAAGACATTTCATCAGTATCCGGACCAGGATATTCAAAACATACCTTTCAAAATAAAAACATAATAAATAAGACTAAAAGGTCAGTTTATTATTATTAGTCCAAAAGATTGTATTCTTGGTTTCGTCTCAAAAAGAGACCCATCCACCAAGAATACAACTAGTTTTAAAGCATATATACATAAACAATTGAACGCTTCCTCCTGAAAACACAGGATCCCTCCACCTTCAACTGTCAAACTATTCTACTTGCAGGAAATTAAAATTGTTCTAAGTGCAGGACGGCCAGATGATTTAGACCCTACAAAATACATGTATCATTAAAGACAAACTAACCAGGATACAGGTTCAGTATATGTGCACGGGATACAGGATCTGGATACTAACCTTATTAGGGAAGGAGATCATGGGCTCGATGGATTCCATGAAGCCAAGGTCACCATAAGAGAAACCTTCGGCAGCAGCAGAGGGCTTAGAGCTGATGGCAACATATGGCTCCTTTTTCACCAAGGCAGGCTTAGAAAAGCTGTCAAGCTCCTCTAGATCAAAAGTAGCAGGGCTTAGAGCAGAGGGCTTACATGATAGTATTCTGAAGTAACCAAACCTATGCTGGAATATTTAAAACAGATATCCTTACCAGCATGTTGGAATGACTAAAAAATATATCCGTTGGAATCAGGATATCCAACAGTTATCTTTTTGGGGACAATTGTTATGGGTGAAATTCTGAGCCCATATCCTGACTTTGTATCTTGATTTTTTATTAGTTGTATATGATCAGGATATCAGATCAGTTTACCGTATCAGGATACCGGGTCAGGATATTGGTAACATCCTGAGGCAGTATCCTGACTATTACTAACGATTGGCTTGGAAAACGTTGGTTACAAGGGACTAACATTCATGAGGACCAAGTCATCCTGAAGACCCGCTCAAATTGGTCAGGATAAAGACGTTGATGGCGGAAGAATAGCTCTTGTAACGGTCGGCATTGAAGAAAGGCATGTTTTATGGAAACTGGTCAAAGATACTAATGTTGTAACGGATATGGAAGCTTAAATCCCGGAATTATGGTTAATATGCGCGTGGAAAACGAGTAGGAACAGCCCCCAACGTTCAGAATGGAATATTCCCAACATCCCGGAATAATAGGAGAGTTAGTTTGTTATTTGTAACTATAAATAGAAGGCCAGATCAATAGGAACACACACTTCACTCTCTACTCTCTAACTCACACTTCTTTTTTCTTTCTATTACGCACAAACACTCACCACTTGTAATCGTTGTACCACTTAGCATTCATCTGAGCCATATCCTGCACTGTATCCTGACGTTTAAAGCAATAAGAAGAACAAGGCAGATGCAATTGTCAGTTCCCGAGGTTTTGTGCCGGTGATCTAGATTGATCAAGGGCTTTCCTCGTATATCTCATGTCAATCTTTACTTTTTTGCTCATTATTTGATCGTAGATACAGCTCAATAACCTGAGCCGTATCCTGAAACTGTTTTTGCAAACAACTTGATTAACACATTTTTGAACACATTCTCTTAGCACACTACCTCACTTAACTAATTTGATCACTTAATTGCTTCGGTAATTTTTGACCAAAACAAATCCCAAAACATAGACTTCGCGCTCAGAATACAAAACCAACAAGTTTTAAGTTCCATAAGGACCTCACAAAAGACATTAACGAAAACTAGGCTTTGGAATATGTATCCTATACTGGATAGGATACACACTTCAAACCATTCAACATCGGATGACATCTTTTGTACCAAACAACACTTGAAAACTTCAACGCCCGTCAGATCCATACTTAGTTTCCTGAAATACATGTAGTTTGAAAACATCAACAAAAGTTGAGCGAGTTCATGTGTTTAGTGTATGAGCTCGAATAAACTTTGTAATCATTATAAGCAAGTATGTATTTGTAAACCCAGGTATGAAAGTAATCAAGGAAACAGATAATTAATGGTTTGCAAGGCCATTAATACGTGTGACGTGATGCAGGAAGGCTCAAACCTAGCAGATTTTGCACCGGGCTTTAGTTTGAAGACATAGTCACCTCATGGGCCAAACCCCGCTCCACATGGGTGTGGGCTCGCTACACCCAAATAGATCTATCACTCATGTCCCTCGGTCCTTGATATACGTTAAATTATACATGTTTTTACACCCCAAAACACTTCCGTTTTAAGCTTTTTTGACTGAAAACACGATGTTTTGGTGCCAAACTTGGTACTTTTATATTTTTAGGTCTTAAACAGAGCATAAAAGAAAATTCTGATGAAAATGGACAAATTCTGATGCATTTCTGATGAAAAGAACAAAATTCTGATGACTGCCAGGTGTGGCACGACCGTGCCATCTGACGTTACTACCGTGTCATTGCTCCAATCTCGGAAGCACTGCCAGTGCAACCAGGAGTGCCAACCTTTTCTCGGGCCGCACTATCGTGCGACCCGATGCACGACCGTGCCAAGGCTTGACCAACAATTCTGATCAACATTCTGATGACGCCGCACTACCGTGTGACCAGCGGCACTACCGTGCCGATTTGATGACCCAGGCAACTTGTCCTCTAGTCCACTTGGCTGACATCGAATTGGGCAAACTAACGTCACCCGACAACACCTGCCGCACGACCGTGCGACCAGTGGCATGACCGTGCCGATCTGAAAATCTCCTATAAATACAGCCATTTGCTACTGGTTCGAATGTTGGGTTTTTCTCCATGTTTCTGGGCGATTTCTGGGTTCCGAAGCAGTCCTGATCAGACCACTTTGAAGCGTCAAGACCGAGTGGAAGCATAACCGATCCAACCCATCAATTCCTTGCTTGTTTATGGTTCGATTCCTTGCTCTTGAACATGTATTCTGATCATTTTGCAAGTTATGAGCTGATGTTAATTTATGTTTAATGTAGTGTTGTGTAATAGTAGTTATAAACTTGTTTCTTGAATAATATTTATGTTGTAATCTTGTTTGTATGAAACTTTAGTACTTTTTCATGTTTGAATCTTCATGATTATATAATGAACGTTTCATTGATGTTGAGTTCCTGATTATGTTTGATTATCTGGGATAATGAATCTGTGGTTAGTGGGATGGTAACTATTTCTTGATTAATCACTTGTTTGTAAACTTGTTTACACCATGAGACTCGAGAGGGGTATTGGTTTTAACTAAAATATATCTTATTTTGATTAGGAATACTTTCTTGCACGTAAGGGTTCTAACAAATTATATGGTGTTGATTACATGTTCTTGCATGCGGTTTATGATCCTTGTTTAGTAGTTTTGGTCTGAAATTGCTGACATGGTAGATTTGTGTTCAAGACTTGTAAAGGTGAAATATGTTGTTATATGATCTACTTAAATGCTTATCCTCGTGGCTGTATTGTGACCATCGGTATTGCTTTCTTTGATAAGTAAGGTTAGAAAACTCCTAGAGGATGACTAATCTATCTTTAAAGGTTCACATGAATGAATATCAATAGCTCACTAAAGAATGATTTTAGGTGGTTAACGTGTGTTTATCGTGTTAACTTTCCGAAGAAGCATCATGTTAGAAAACTCCTAGCGGATGACTAACTATCTTGAAATTGGAAAATTGATTAAGTGTTTTTGTGACATATCTGATAGATAACATGTTTAGGTTTTTTGTGAAACAAGATAATAGTATATTTATGTTTTAAATTTAATTAAGATAATTTAGTTAAACAACCATTCACTTACCCTTATATCTGGTAATCTAATGACAAAGATTTAGTACATTATAACGCCCGTGTTCCATGGATCGATATCTGGCTCTTACCAATACTTTGCTACATATATGACGGGATACACTTGTCCTTTGTTGTGTGTGTTTTAATGTTAAGGTATAAACCATTTTTATAAATTTAAAACACCAAGTTACTCCGGGTGTGATTATAAATATTGTAAATAAATGTGAATAGTCACGCCCACGTCAAGTTTTTGGCGCCGTTGCCGGGGACGCGGCGAAATTTATGGACCAATCCGAGTCATTATTTTACCGGTGTATAAACTGTTAATACCTGTTAATACGTGTACATTTTTGTATCTTTTTATTTTCTTTTATTTACTAACTTGTGAATGAATACCTAGCCTGGTATGCCCACTAGGACTCACTTTTGACTAACTTCTAACTTCACTAACTGACTAACATCCTAACTTCTTATTGTTTTTATTCGACTAACATTTATTTCTTTTTATTAATTCAGTTATGTGTTCGGAATCGAACCATTTACTTTCATTTATTAAATTCAGTTATTTTAATTCAGTAATTTCATTTCTGTACTTTATTTATTTATTTATTTATTTATTTCTGTCCGTTTAATTTACTGTTTATTCATTTAATTATTGTAATCATTTGTTTATTTATTTACTCCACAAAAATAAGATATAACTTTCTGATAAAATCATCAGATGATAAATTCAATGAATTTATCAGATTTTCTGATGGATTCTGATAAACCCATTAGATATTCTAAAAACAACAATTTTCATTTCTGATGCATTTACCAGATTTTCTGGTAATTCTGATGGATTTATCAGAAATTCTGATGGAACGAAAATTTTCATCGGATCTTATCAGAATTTTATCAGATATATCAGATTCTCTGATATATATAAAAAAACGAAGTTTCTTCATATTTCTGATGATTTTCATCAGAAATTCTGATAAACAAACAAAAACAGTTCTCGGACGTAAATAGGTAAATAATCCAGTAAATAGTTAAATATATTTGTTTCGTTACTTATATATATGTATATTATATTATGTTCTAGTATTATTATTACTTATTACCTATGTTATTATTATTATTATTATTATTATTATTATCGTTATTAATATTATGTTCTTTTTTCTGTATAATGCGTTTCTTTTTAGGTGCAGGCTAATGTCCACGCCCCCTGCACCCGCTAACGCTGAGCTAGCCAACGAACCAGAAAATAACCTAAGAAGAAGTAGGCGGCTTCGTGAAAGATCACTTGTCGTTGCACAAAGGATTGCGGCAGCAATCGACGGGCCGCAATCGACGAACCAGTGATTCTTTCTGATAGCGAGAGTTCAGAGGACGACATAGGAAGGATTATGGCAGAAGACGACCAGCCTCTGAATGAGACCGGCCATCGAGGAGGAGAGGGCTTGCTACCGAGCATCGCCCGACCTACAATAGCAGCACCGAGTTTTGAAATTAAATCTAGTATTATTAACATGTTGCAAAATTTTGTGCAGTTTGATGGGAAGGATCACGAAGATCCAGGTAGGCACATCGCATCATTTCTCGAGGTGTGCTCGACGTTTAACATTAGAGACGTTTCTGAAGACGCAATCCGTTTGCGGCTCTTTCCATTTTCTGTGCGAGACAAAGCCCGATCTTGGATTTTGTCACTTCCAGCAGGGTCCATCATGACTTGGAACGAGATGGCAAATCTTTTTATGCAAAAATACTTCCTGCCGGAAAAGACAGCCAAGTTGAAGAATCGTATTATGACATGAAACAGGACGAAGGAGAATCTCTACACGCTACTTGGGAAAGGTTCAAAGATCTTCTGATCGATGTTCCACATCATGGGTTGTCCAAAAGGCAACTTGTGTTGAACTTCTACCAAGGACTCAACTACGACTCACAAGAACGTTTAGATGTATATGCAGGAGGCGATCTTGGAACAAAAACACCCAACGAAGCCTATGCAATTATAGAGAAAGCTACCTTGAAGTCGAGTTCTCGTCAAAGTGGAGTACGAAGTAAAGCTTTATCTATTCCTGGAGTTCATCAAGTGGATACATATACAGCTCTTGCAGCACAGATTGGAGCTTTGGCAGCAAGATTTGATCAAGCTCAGAACATTTCACAAGTATAATCATCATGTAAGCTGAGTGGAGTGTCACACGAGCCTGGTACATGTAAGCAGGGTGTTATGTTTACAGGCCACGAGGAGGTGGACTATTTGGGCAATCAAATTAGGCCCTAGAAAAACCCCTATAGCAACACGTACAATCCAGGTTGGAGGAATCACCCGAACTTTGGGTGGAAAGCTAATTCCAATAACCAAAACCCACTCGGATATGCTCAACGCGCTCCCGCACCACAACAGTCTCAGGGGCAATCCTTTTAGCCCCATGGACAATCTTTTCAGCCATCAGGGCAAATCTTTCAGCCACGTTTGCAGATCGTTCAATCAAGTATCCGCATGGATTCGTTGAAAACATGCTTGTTAAAATCGATGAATTTTTTTTCCCATGGATTTTGTTATTTTAGACATGGACAAAGATTTAAAAGTGCCATTAATACTTAGACGCCCGTTCCTCAATACTGCGAGGACGATTGTTGATGTGGCAGCTGGCCAAATCACGCTCCGAGTAAATGACGAGCACTTGACTTTTGATATTAAAAGATCAATGCAACATCCGCAAAGTCACGATGACATGCTTTACTATGTCGACATTGTCGATACTTGTGTAAGCTCTCATTTCAAAGGCACGATAAAAGCAATAGATACGGACACACCTCTTTTGTGTGAGAATCAAGACGACATTTCACAGGAGCAGCCAGTCTGCCAGATCAGTGAATATGGTTCCCAGAGTCCAAATCAATTTGTGGAGATTGACCGTGAAGTTGAAGAAAAGTCAAAACCATCGGTTGAAGACCCACCGTCGTTGGAGTTAAAAGAACTCCCACCGCATCTCGAGTATGCATTTCTAGACGAGGAGTGTCACTTGCCAGTCATCATTTCAGCATCTTTAGCCAAAGAAGAAAAGAGACAGCTTCTCGAAGTTCTAAAGCTCCACAAGAAAGCCATGGCGTGGAAGATTATTGATGTGCTAAAAGTGGTTAAATAAAAACTACTAAAATTAACCTAATCTAGACACTCTAAGCTTTAAATTTATAAACTTAGACTCGATCTAAAACTAAACCACGCAACCGGCAAGTGTACCGATCAATGCAGTATAGCTACAGTAAGTCCGAGTATCGAACCCACGAGACTCTCTAATTACGCTAATTTGACTCTATCTAGACCTAGACTGACACAGACTCTAACTGTTTAATTGGTTGGGGGGGGTTACGGAAAATTCTAGGAAATCTATTTTAAACTACTAAATTAACTAAAGCTAGACTAAAGACGAATGAAGACTAAGGGCTTTTCTTATATGGAGAGCGAGACCACCTAGACAAGAATCCTGGATTGTTTTTAAGGGATTACCGATTAAGTTAAATGCATGAATTATGGAACCGGGATCTTAAAGTACTAAACCTATTAAGAACCAACTAAGCCCCTCGACCCTTCTCAAGGAGAAACCTGTGGAACTACCTAGGTTGTTAATCCTACCGGTTATTAGACGCCTTTCCAGTTGTCTAATTATTGTGTAAGTACCCTAATGTTGACCTACTCTTTTCCAATCATAGATCTAGGGTAGTTTGAATTATTTAACTTGACTTGATAGACTAATAAACCGACAGGGCAACTAAATTCACGACATTTTCCAAGGACTGTCTAAAGCAATTCGTCGGGTAAGACCTATCAATAGCCCCTCACTTTCCAGGTATTAGGACTAGCAGAACACTAAAACCTAGCAAATTACTAACAATTACTTCTAGGGGTTATTGGCCAATTCCACCCTAAAGAGTTAAGATTTGTTACGTGATATAGACACTCACCAAAATCTAAAACCCTAGTATGACTCTATATTGTGATAAAGACCGTCACTAAGAATCATACGAAGCAACTGATAACAATAAACCAAATCAAAGCATGCATGTACATCAAATCAATAGACCAAACCTTCTACTAAACACAATCAATCCATAATATTCATGCAATTAACGAAAACGGTAAAAACATTAATCAATCCATTCAACTCAGTCTAGGTGGCTTAAATGTTTAGCAAAGAAACATAGTCTTAAAAGTAAAAACACAAAGTCTAGAACAAGAATTCATTGAAGTAAAATAAGAAAAATAGAAAATAAAAGAAATCGTAAGGTAGAACCCGTAAATTCCTTAATCTCTAAGCTTCCTACTTGACCCTAATGATTCCCAAGCTTGATTTCGTGCGTCTGATCTTTTCTGCGTCCGATGTATATTGCGTCTCCAACTGTCTTCGTATATCTGATGTTCTTCTTATGTATGACTTGCGTCCAAATATATATCCATTAGGGTTTTTTTATCTCATCATAAAATAATGTATACATCCTTAAAAAGCCCAAACCCCTGGATCTTCATGAACTTCGCTGGCAATTAAAGCCTTTCATGGCCCATTTACGTTCACATGTATGGCTGATTTTTATGTAGGGTTGTGCAATGGTTCAGAACCGGACCGAACTGAACCGAACCGAACCAGAACCGAAGCAGATCCGTTAATTGCTAAACTTAAGAACCAGAAGCGAACCGTATTATAACGGTTCCGGTTCGGTTCCAAACCGGTTAAACGGTTCTCGTGTAAACGGTTCTCGCAGGAACCGGTTGACAATTAAATCCTAAAGTTAACAATTCAATAGAAACGAATCAAACCATTTAAAACATTAACTAAGAGTTGCAACATTCAAAGTTTAAACCAACCAAGATAAAAGTAGCAAAACAACAATAAAATATTTCAAGCCATAAACAATATCTAAATAAAACTATTACAACCATCATGTTGACAATTAAAACAAGCGATACACTATTTATATACACATTTACAATTCGATCAACACTGATTTGATTATTTTTGTTCAATTTTTATTTTCACATACAGAAAACTATATGTATCAGACAGCAAACATCTAGAATGAAAATATATGCAATCATAAAAAAGGTCATGTAGAATAGCGTATCTGTATTTGCAGGGTGTTGATGGAGATGAACTTGTACGATAGCAATTAGGGTCAGGGTTGAGAGATGGAGAAGAATTAGAAGATGAAAGATGAGATCGTGGAATGAATATAAGAAGAGGGAATAAGAATTAGGATGGTCGTATGATGTTGAAAAGCCATTAATAAAAAAGGGTTTTAAATATTTATAATCCCTACTGGTTCTAGCGGTTCTTTAACCGGAACCGAATCGGGAGCTGTTTTTACTCAAATCTAAGAACCAGAACCGGACCCTATATCCAAAAATACGGTTTGGATCTAGCGGTTCTGGTTCGGTTCCCCAGTTCTGGCGGTTCTGAACCGTATACTGCTCAGCCCTATTTTTATGTTTGGCTGCCAAAAGAATTGCCACAAGTAATAATATGGCCGCCTGACTTCTTTTCAACATAAATAATAGTGCCAACAATTACTAATTAGCACGTATGGCATGTGCTTTTTTTTCAATCATAAAATATATATCTTATCTTTTTTTCCTCATGCACTAAAGAACCCCTCCACAATTAATATACGAATGGCAGCCCAATGTTATCCCAAATAGAATATTATGGCCACCCTTCTTTTAATATATAGAGATAAATGGGTTCGGCTCAATCACGGAAAATAACTGCAATTTTATAATTCGGTCTCTGGCGGTCTACTCTCCTCAACTAGCTGGATATTTCCTTTTTACTCATTTTTGCTTCATTTGCACCGGAACCTTCCAAAACACAATATAATATAATATAATGCTAACACTAAATATAAATAAATAAAACCTATACAATAATTATACAATTTACACGGGACAAATATGTGTATTTTACCCCACATCAATTATGGATATCAAAGGCATTAATCCTTCTTTTTGTACTCATAAGATTCTCATGGAAGACGACTATAAGCCTAGTGCACAGCATCAAAGGCGTTTGAACCTAAATATGCAAGATGTGGTGAAGAAAGAAGTTATCAAGTTATTAGATGCAGGGCTGATTTATCCTATATCTGATTCTGTTTGGGTAAGTCCAGTGCAAGTAGTACCCAAGAAAGGTGGTATTACTGTAGTTCCAAACGATAGGAATGAACTTATTCCTACCCGTACCGTCACCGGATGGCGAGTTTGCATCGATTATCGCAAACTCAATGATGCCACCCGTAAGGACCACTTCCCGCTTCCATTCATCGACCAGATGTTGGAACGTCTGTCGCGGAAGTCATTTTTCTGTTTTCTGGATGGGTTCTCTGGATACTTTCAAATTCCTATCGCTCCTGAGGACCAGGAAAAGACTACTTTCACATGTCCTTTCGGCACGTTCGCCTACCAGCGTATGCCTTTTGGACTGTGTAATGCACCAGCCACATTTCAGCGTTGCATGGTAGCCATCTTTCATGACATGATTGAAGACTCCATGGAAGTATTCCTGGATGATTTCTCTGTTTTCGGGAGTTCTTTCGATCAGTGTCTTGGAAATCTGAGAAGAATGTTAATGAGATGTGAGGAAACTAATCTTGTGCTTAACTGGGAAAAATGCCACTTCATGGTGAAAGAAGGGGTAGTTCTCGGGCACAAAATCTCTGAAGCCGGGTTGGAAGTCGATCCAGCAAAAGTAGATATCATTTCTAAACTTCCTCCCCCTACCTTGGTCAGAGTGATTAGAAGTTTCCTAGGTCATGCTGGGTTCTATAGGCGATTCATAAAAGACTTTTAAAAAATCGCAAGACCTATGACCCGATTATTAGAAAAAGATGCTCCATTTGTGTTTTCCGACGAATGCATGCAAGCTTTCAAGCAGCTAAAACAAAGGCTTATCAAAGACCCTATTTTAGTTGCACCATATTGGGCATTGCCATTTGAGATAATGTGCGACGCCAGTGATTACGCAATAGGAGCAGTCTTAGGACAACGAAGGGAAAAGCATTTTCATCCTATTTACTATGCCAGCAGAACTCTACATGATGCTCAGGAAAATTACACGACTACAGAGAAAGAGCTTTTGGCAGTAGTATATGCTTTCGACAAATTCAGGTCATACCTTGTGTTGTCCAAAACAATTGTGTATACGGATCATGCAGTAATCAAATACTTTTTTAGCAAACAGGACGCAAAACCGCGTCTTATCAGATGGATCTTATTATTGCAAGAGTTTGACATTGAGATCCAAGACAAAAAGGGTGCTTTAAATATTGCAGCCGACCATCTCTCGAGACTTGAGCATGGTAACTCAGAAAATTCAGTGGAGGGGCCAATAAACGACAATTTCCCCCACGAATTCCTTTTGAGTATCGAGGTGAATGACGAGTCACCATGGTTCGCCGACTTTGCAAACTACCTCGCATGTGGAATCCTTATCAAAGGATTGTCATATTAGAAAAAGAGGAAGTTCTTTGCAGATTTGAAGTATTACATATGGGACGAACCATACTTGTTTAGAATTGGAGTCGATCAGGTGATCCGAGGATGTGTATTTGGAGAAGAGGCAGCCAGCATTTTTGCCACTGTCACGAAGGGCCAATCGGAGGTCATCATGGAGCGAACTACACTGCAAAGAAAGTGTTAGACTCCGGGTTTTACTGGCCCACAATCTTTCGTGATACGCATGAATAGGTTAGAGCGTGTGATGCTTGCCAGAGGGAAACGAATATCTCCGCACGTAATGAAATGCCTCAGCATCCAATGCAAGTCTGTGGAGTCTTTGATATATGGGTATCGACTTCATGGGTCCATTTCCAGCCTCACGAGGTAACAAATACATCCTAGTTATTGTAGACTATGTCTCAAAATGGGCTGAAGCTCAAGCTTGCCCACAAACGATGCTAGGGTAATTGTGAGGTTCTTAAAAAGTTTATTTGCCCGATTTGGTGCTCCAAAAGCACTAATCAGTGACCGTGGAACGCATTTTTGTAATGCGCAGTTAGAACGAGCCTTGTCCCGTTATGCTGTTCATCACAGATTGGCTACGCCATATCACCCTCAAACCAGCGGGCAAGTGGAGGTTACAAATCAGGGTTTGAAAAGAATCCTTGAGCGGTCCATTAATAATAACTGCAAGGATTGGTCAGACAAGTTAGATGACGCTTTGTGGGCTTTTAGAACAGCATTCAAGACACCTATCGGGACCACACCCTTTAGGTTGGTTTACAGGAAAGCTTGTCATTTACCTGTCGAGCTAGAACACAGGGCATTCTGGGCCTTGAAAACGGCAAATATGGATTTAAAAAGCGGAGGTGAAGCCCGTTTTCTGCAAATCCACGAGCTTGAGGAGCTAAGAAACCATGCCTATGAAAGTTCTAGCAGATACAAGGAGCGGGTCAAGAGGTTTCATGACAAAAGATTGAGAGAACATAAAGATTTCCGCGTTGGGGATCTTCTCTTATTGTATTCCTCACGACTGCGTTTATTCCCCGGGAAATCTAAGCGGGGAAACATTCAAAGTTTCCTAGGTCATGCTGGGTTCTATAGGCGATTCATAAAAGACTTTTAAAAAATCGCAAGACCTATGACCCGATTATTAGAAAAAGATGCTCCATTTGTGTTTTCCGACGAATGCATGCAAGATTTCAAGCAGCTAAAACAAAGGCTTATCAAAGCCCCTATTTTAGTTGCACCATATTGGGCATTGCCATTTGAGATAATGTGCGACGCCAGTGATTACGCAATAGGAGCAGTCTTAGGACAACGAAGGGAAAAGCATTTTCATCCTATTTACTATGCCAGCAAAACTCTACATGATGCTCAGGAAAATTACACGACTACAGAGAAAGAGCTTTTGGCAGTAGTATATGCTTTCGACAAATTCAGGTCATACCTTGTGTTGTCCAAAACAATTGTGTATACGGATCATGCAGTAATCAAATACTTTTTTAGCAAACAGGACGCAAAACTGCATCTTATCAGATGGATCTTATTATTGCAAGAGTTTGACATTGAGATCCAAGACAAAAAGGGTGCTTTAAATGTTGCAGCCGACCATCTCTCGAGACTTGAGCATGGTAACTCAGAAAATTCAGTGGAGGGGCCAATAAACGACAATTTCCCCCACGAATTCCTTTTGAGTATCGAGGTGAATGACGAGTCACCATGGTTCGCCGACTTTGCAAACTACCTCGCATGTGGAATCCTTATCAAAGGATTGTCATATCAGAAAAAGAGGAAGTTCTTTGCAGATTTGAAGTATTACATATGGGACGAACCATACTTGTTTAGAATTGGAGTCGATCAGGTGATCCGAGGATGTGTACTTGGAGAAGAGGGAGCCAGCATTTTTGCCACTGTCACGAAGGGCCAATCGGAGGTCATCATGGAGCGAACTACACTGCAAAGAAAGTGTTAGACTCTGGGTTTTACTGGCCCACAATCTTTCGTGATACGCATGAATAGGTTAGAGCGTGTGATGCTTGCCAGAGGGAAACGAATATCTCCGCACGTAATGAAATGCCTCAGCATCCAATGCAAGTCTGTGAAGTCTTTGATATATGGGTATCGACTTCATGGGTCCATTTCCAGCCTCACGAGGTAACAAATACATCCTAGTTATTGTAGACTATGTCTCAAAATGGGCTGAAGCTCAAGCTTTGCCCACAAACGATGCTAGGGTAATTGTGAGGTTCTTAAAAAGTTTATTTGCCCGATTTGGTGCTCCAAAAGCACTAATCAGTGACCGTGGAACGCATTTTTGTAATGCGCAGTTAGAACGAGCCTTGTCCCGTTATGCTGTTCATCACAGATTGGCTACGCCATATCACCCTCAAACCAGCGGGCAAGTGGAGGTTACAAATCAGGGTTTGAAAAGAATCCTTGAGCGGTCTATTAATAATAACTGCAAGGATTGGTCAGACAAGTTAGATGACGCTTTGTGGGCTTTTAGAACAGCATTCAAGACACCTATCGGGACCACACCCTTTAGGTTGGTTTACAGGAAAGCTTGTCATCTACCTGTCGAGCTAGAACACAGGGCATTCTGGGCCTTGAAAACGGCAAATATGGATTTAAAAAGCGGAGGTGAAGCCCATTTTCTGCAAATCCACAAGCTTGAGGAGCTAAGAAACCATGGCTATGAAAGTTCTAGCAGATACAAGGAGCGGGTCAAGAGGTTTCATGACAAAAGATTGAGAGAACATAAAGATTTCCGAGTTGGGGATCTTCTCTTATTGTATTCCTCACGACTACGTTCATTCCCCGGGTAATCTAAGCGGGGGAACATAAAGATTTCCGGGTTACTACACAGTAAAAGAAGTATTTCCATACGGAGCCATCACCATTGAAAATCTAAGCGGGGAAACATTCAAAGTCAATGGTCATAGACTCAAAAGTTACATCAACGGACTGGTTGACCTGGTGGAGGAAATTCTCGAACTCCACGTCCCGCACACTTAAAACAAGTGTGGGGAGAATGAGTCTAGCTATGGACTCGCTGACAAATTTAGCAAGCGTGTTTTCACACGCTAAGGGTAATTTGTATATATTAGTTTGTCAAATTTATTTCCTGGTTCGTAAGTTTTTTGGTTTTTAACGAAGGTACATACAAGTTCAATTCATAACTTTTGGAATTTTGAAGTTAATTAATTGTTAAAATATATGAGATAGTGCAAAAATGGGAAATTTGGGTGAAAATTCGGAGTTAAAGGCTTACTGTGGAAAATAACACAAAAAGGCCCAGGTGTTGCACGGTCGTGCCAAATCGGCACGGTCATGCACCCCCTAGTCAAAACAGACAAGAACTCGTGCATCGGACGGTCATCGGATCGCACTACCGTGCGACCGCTGCACTACCATGCTACCCGATAAACAGATCAACCAAGGAAAGCGATCCTGGATGGCACGACCGTGCCAAAGTCGCACGACCGTGCGACTCAAAAACCAAACAGTAAAAACTAGGGTATTTAAACGAATCTGCAGTAAAAATATATCATATTCTCGAAACCCTAGTCGCCGCACGGGAGTTCCAGGTCGCCTCCACCCAAAAATCATCTAATTTTTGCCTAGATTTCGTTTCAATCATCTTCCAAGGTATGTTTCCTACTTGTTTTGTAGATTAAACTTAGTTTTTAATGTAGATCTGATGTTTGAATCAAGAAATTTTGGGGTTTTCTTCATAAAACTCAAATAAACCCTTGTTCTTGAGCGATTAGTGTTAAATCGGTAGATCTGATGCTTGATTCGAAGTCTATTAACTAATTACAAGTCAAATCTTGAAAGATACAAGTTAAAATCAGTGAAATAGACTAGTTTCTGATGATATTTGCTGTCGCACGGTCACGCACTTTAAGCGGCATGACAGTGCCGGTCGGAAATCAAGTATAGATCATCGATTCAAAGCTGCGATGCTGAGTCGCACGGTAGTGCCAAACCGGCACGACAGTGCGATTTGATTTCCCGGAAACAAGCTGTTGACTGACTAGGGATGGCACGGCAGTGCCACCAGTCGCACGATCGTGCGGCTGCTGAAATGACAACAGAAGGCTGTAAACAGCCTGTTCCGGTGGCAGCAGTGAAATTTTTATATTCTGCTCTTATTTTGTTGTATTCCTGTATGCAGATGAATCACAGATTCCTCCAGTTCAGCGAAAACAAAGCGAGAGAACAGCCCTGTATTGCAAGATTACAAGCTTTATGGAACAGACGGGGACAAATCGGTGAACCAGGAAGGATCAACTGGGACACTTTAACAGCCCTGAACCAAGAACAAAGGCTATCCGACATGATGTCACATCTGATATCAAGGTTGTTTAACATTGAACGACCTGTTTATCTTGAGCTTACATTGGAATTTTTCGCCTCCTACACTTATGAAAAACCAAGAAGCGAAAATCCAGACTTTAAAAACAGGGAGACGATACAGTTCAGGTTGGGTAGAAAGTGGCATAAGTGGTCAGTTGCTAGACTTGGAAGAAGATTGGGCATATACTCAGCTGAAGACATTAATTCAGAACTTTTTACCAATATCTACAAGTTTGATAACGATCAACAACGGGCTAACTTTTGAGCACAAGTGGCAGTTGGACCACCCTATGAAGCTAGAAAAGCTAAAGCTTCACGACTACGAGACCCGGTACTAAGGGTTATTCATCAGGTCATGAGTCACACCATCTGTGGACGCATGGACAGTGCAGGAAACTGTCCCACTCCAGATCTTCTTTTCATATATTCCTTAGTGACTGGAGTGCATGTCAACCTCGCAGCTAGAATGGCTGAATTCTTTGTAAACAGCGCGGGGAGAACCACAAACAGTGAAATCCATGGTGGTGAATATGTGACTCAGTTGGCATACAACTTGGGTATTATGACAGATGATGTAGCAACGGTCTTACGATGGTTCACGCAGGAGGAGATGTGGATATGAGGTCTTTGATAGCGATGGGTCTGGTAGTGGATACAAACAATGGCCCACGACTGAGGGGTCTAAATGGGGAAATATGGGATACGCTACCGCTACCACCACAGGACGAGGACGTCAACATGGAGGAGCATCAGGTACTCGAGCCACCACCACACGACCAGCCACCACATGATCAGCCACATCATGAAGAGCATCAGCATCAGTATCAACACCAGCAAAACTGGCCTCCAAGTATACCTTCCTACCCTGAATTGTACTAGCAGTTCCAGCATATGCAGATCTCTCAGGACACTATGAGAGCGGACCAGGAGGCTATGCGAGCAACTCAAGACGCTATGAGAGCCGACCAGTTAACTATGCGGGCATCTCAACACACCATGTGGGAGGAAATGTATGCAGGTTTTTCCTACATCTTCGGAGGGCTACAAAGCGTATATCCTAGCCACTCCACAGTTTCCGTTTGGAGACACAGGTAACTATGGGGCGGGTTCATCTGGAACACACCACCATGATGGTAATGATGATGAGGAGTAGGAGGAGGTAGGGCAAAACAGTTCAGAAACTAATGTTTATGTTATTTCTATTTCAGTACTTTGTTTGGATTTTTCTTAAACTTTATGTCTGTTTTAAGTATTTAAGTAGTATGTTTGCTTTGTTTGAATAACGGATTTGGTTGAATTATCTAACATTTTGATCAATGGTAATGTTGGCTATTTTGGCGAGTGACATAATTGGCAGATTTATAAAGAAATGCACACAGAGTTGAGACGACTTCAATCAAAGTCTACTCAAACAAGTCAACTCCAACTCTGAGGGAGTACCTTTTTCCCTTTTCACATTATTAGTTTAGCTCTTCATAATTGCTTAACTAATATGTATTTCACATTGGGGACAATGTGAAGTTCAAGTGTAGGGAGATGTTTAAAAGGTCTTAAACTTTGTTTGTCCTTAATTGTTCTCATTTCTGTATATATTTTCGAAAAATAAAACAAAATGGTCAATTTGTGTTCTTTAGAAAGCATCAAATTTGATAAAAATAGACAAGCCAATTTGATTTTTGAAAAAGATAACTAAAAAGCATGATAAAACAAAGAAAGACTAGCATGTTTATCTTTATATTCATACCCATTCCTTCCGTTTACGTGAGCATATTTTTGAGCCTTTACAGCGTTCTTGTCAAATGTTTCTTTGTTTTTGCGGAAAAATGAGTGAGCCGGATGTTTTATGTAATTTAGAACTTGTCATTTGTATACTTTTCAAAATCATGAATATGTGAAATTACATAGAAATGATAGAGGCATTTAGGGCACCACTTTGTCAGCCTTTTTCTTTGTTTATATCCCGCACCCATCATTATCCATTAGTTCGCCATGTTGAGCCTATTTTCCGTATTTTTCTTAAGCCTACTTACCCAAATATAACCTTTTCACATTTACCCTTATTTTTTGTTAAAAATTTGGCCATAAGCTTTCTAGATTGATTTAAGTTTCACTATAGTACTTTCATCATTTAAAAAAAATCCATTTGTCAAAACTCTCTAAGGGAATTATGGAAAAACTATCAAGAAAGAAAATAGAGAGTAGAAATGTAAAAAGAATAAACTCTGAAGATCTACAAAAGTAGCTTAGCAACGTGTTCAGAATCTTAGAAAATAAAGCACCAAGTTCTTGGCCTATTTTAACCTTTCTTGCTACTTTCAAATATCCATTCCATACCCTTAAGCATAGCCTATCATTACAACCCATCAAAGACCTCTTGATTTATGTTTTTCACATATTAATTGGTGGAGATTAGATCTTTTGACAAGCTTATGATATTGCATGATTCATTGACTAGGCATCGAGTGTTTTACATACACATTATATGTATGATTCAGAAATTTAACCGAGTGTGTGTGAACATCGTGAGAAATGTAAAGATTTGCATGCTATGTCAATTAAACGTAGAATCATTGCTTTATGGTTATCCTTTCATATATCCAACAAAGCTTGTTTCTTTTAAATCTTTGATGATGACTTTTGAAAACCAATTTGACCACCAAACAAATTAGTAACTTTGTAAATATTCAGATTTAATTCCGTATTTTACATTAAGTTTGCTTGAGGACAAGCAAAGTTCAAGTATGGGGACGTTTGATATACGTTAAATTATACATGTTCTTACACCCCAAAACACTTCCGTTTTAAGCGTTTTTGACGGAAAACACGATGTTTAGGTGCCAACTTGGTACTTTTATATTTTCAGGTCTTAAACAGAGCACAAAAGAAAATTCTAATGTAAACGGACAAATTCTGATGCATTTCTGATGAAAAGAACAAAATTCTGATGACTGCCAGGTGTGGCACGACCGTGCCATCTGACGGCACTACCGTGTCGTTGCTCCGATCTCGGAAGCACTGCCAGTGCAACCAGGAGTGCCAACCTTTTCTCGGGCCGCACTACCGTGCGACCCGACGCACGACCGTGCCAAGGCTTAACCAACAATTCTGATCAACATTCTGATGACGCCGCACTACCGTGCGACCAGCGGCACTACCATGCCGATTTGATGACCCAGGCAACTTGTCCACTAGTCCACTTGGCTGACATCGAATTGGGCGAACTGACGTCACCCGACAACACCTGTCGCATGACCGTGCGACCAGTGGCACGACCGTGCCGATCTGAAAATCTCCTATAAATACAGCCATTCGCTACTGGTTCGAATGTTGGGTTTTTCTCCATGTTTCTGGGCGATTTCTGGGTTCCGAAGCAGTCCTGATCAGACCACTTTGAAGCTTCAAGACCGAGTGGAAGCATAAACGATCCAACCCATCAATTCCTTACTTTATGGTTCGATTCCTTGTTCTTGAACATGTATTCTGATCATTTTGCAAGTTATGAGCTGATGTTACTTTATGTTTAATGTAGTGTTATGTAATAGTAGTTATAAACTTGTTTCTTGAATAATCTTTATGTTGTAATCTTGTTTGTATGAAACTTTAGGAATACTTTCTTGCACGTAAGGGTTCTAATGAATTATATGGTGTTGATTACATATTCTTGCATGCGGTTTATGATCCTTGTTTAGTAGTTTTGGTCTGAAATTCCTGACATGGTAGATTTGTGTTCAATACTTGTAAAGGTGAAATATGCTGTTATATGATCTACTTAAATGCTTATCCTCGTGGCTGTATTGTGACTATCGGTATTGCTTTCTTTGATAAGTGAGGTTAGAAAACTCCTAGCGGATGACTAATCTATCTTTAAAGGTTCACATGAATGAATATCAATAGCTCGCTAAAGAATGATTTTAGGTGGTTAACGTGTGTTTATCGTGTTAACTTTCCGAAGAAGCATCATGTTAGAAAACTCCTAGCGGATGACTAACTGTCTTGAAATTGGAAAATTGATTAAGTGTTTTTGTGACATATCTGATAGATAACATGTTTAGGTTGTTTGTGAAACAAGATAATAGTATATTTATGTTTTAGATTTAATTTAGATAATTTAGTTAAACAACCATTCACTTATCCTTATATCTGGTAATCTAATGACAAAGATTTAGTACATTATAACGCCCGTGTTCCATGGATCGATATCTGGCTCTTACCAATACTTTGCTACATATATGACGGGATACACTTGTCCTTTGTTGTGTGTGTTTCAATGTTAAGGTATAAACCATTTTTATAAATTTAAAACACCAAATTACGCCGGGTGCGATTGTAATACTGTAAATAAATGTATATAGTCGCGCCCACGTCAGTCCTACTGAGAGGATTAATGGTCTTAAGCATTGTACCCACCACTCACATGATCTAGCAGTACCTTTCCTTAGCTAACCATACCAAATGTAATCGTATGTAAACAATTTGTAACATGTAATTCACCCCCGAAATTATAAAAAACAAAAACAGTTAAAGAAAGGGGGACATGAACTCACGGTTTTGCGTTCTTCAATCCGACTGTAACTCAAAGTTTCCTCTGGTGTACACGACTACCTACAACGTGCTACGATCTATTAGACGAGTGGGTCGTGCCTTGACTTAGTATTAATTAGTGTCTTTGAGTTATGTTTCATTGTGCCTTCAATATTATTCCAAGTTATATAATTATTTGTTAAAATAATAAATATTTTAACTTTAATTATATTTACTAAATTTGGAATAATAGTTAAAATAATATATTTTAACTTGTTACTTTTTATGTATTTATACATGTAAATCCTTCCCAAGGATGGGTGTATTTGTGTTCGTATTCTTATACTTGTATATTTTTGCCAAATATCGGTGGTATATTCTGGTGTGTATTTATACGTACGAGAATACGTATTTTTATTGTGTTTATTAAGTATCCTTATACTTAATTTTTGTATTAACTTTTCCGGAATAATATCTTTAATAAAAATACATCAATATATATTTCCAAAATATATATTCTAAGAAATATTATTTAGAAAAATTATTCAAAATTTTTCCCTTGACAAAAATATTTATAAATCTCATACAAGTCTCAAAAATAATATATTTCGAAGTCTAACTTAGAAAATATATATAAATCCATTTTTCTTCCAAAAATAATATATTTCAAGTTTATTTAAGAAAATACATTTTCTCCCAAAAATGATGTATTTCATGTATGTTTGAGAAAATATATATTTTCTTCCAAAAATAATACATCTTCTAATAATTCCAAGAAATATATATTTTTTACTTGCCAAAAATAAAATATTTTCTCCTTGTCAAAAATATGATATATTTGTAATAATTGTAAAAATCATATTTTTGTTATTTTGGTGTCCAAAATACTTGTTACCAAACTATACTTATGAATAATTTTTACAGAATATTTTGCAAGTTATATTCCTTTGTTTGGTTTCCTCCAATATTGTGGGTATAATTTATATATTCATTCTCTTGGAATTTTGGTAATATTTTGGATTGTAATTTTTGGTATTTTGATGAGTTATATTATTTCAAGTCCTAAAATAATATAACTAATACACATAATATACAGATAATCACACACATGGTGGCTTATAAATATATATTTCCTAAATACATATTTAGTCACTTTTATTTATTAAAACCAACCTCCAATATTTATAATTTTTGTAACAAAAATTATGGCAAACTTTATGTGAAAATTCATGATTTAAAATATCTTGTAAATATTTGTTTGAAAATATTTTTCTAAGTGTTTAATTTTTAGAAAAATCTTGCCATAGTTTCACCTAAAATGGAGATTTCTATGCCTTCAAGGCATATCATTTTCTTTTGTAAATAAAAACAATCATCAACAAATCAATCTACACTTACCAATTTGCCAAAATCAAGCATAAACTACCACCTCATGAACTTGAAAATTTGTAAAAATGTGTAGTAACTTACTAGTGTATTTAGTAAGTCTAGTTACCCTTTAAAGTGTGGTTTTTTATTTAAAAACTTCATTTTTGAAAGAATTAGCTCTTTACAACTTGTAATTAATTTTTCTAAAAATGTTTCTTCTTGGATTTTTCTTGTTAAATACATGATCCTACACTTGATTAACCACTAAAAATGTGGTTTATTTATTTAAGAACCAAGATTAAGTAAACTTTGTATTTTTAATTTGATTTTTGAAAAACCATTCTTGAAATCATAGATTTACAAGACTTTATACACACTTTGATCATCAATTAACAAGAAAACAACTTATTCTTTCAAGTTCATGATTTACATGAGGATGATCTATGGATCTTTAACATTTTCATCCTCTCATCTTGCTAGATTATGTTTTTAATCATTATCTAGCAAGTTCATATGATGATCAACATCAAAAACATGAGTAAACAACAATCAACAGGCATAACAACACATAAACATCATGATTTCTTATGATTTTTAAGCTTATGTTCAAGTTTCAAGTTCAAGATTCTTAGTGTTCATCATGATGATCAAATTGTATCTTCTTTTAACCACTAAAATAAGATGTAAAATGAAGAGTATGGTGTTCTTACTACTAGCTCAAGGCTAGGGATGATCACTAGATGAAATAGAGTGGATAAAAGCACAAGAGAAAGGTCCTTCAACTTCCACAAGCTCCAAGCTTCCTTGTATGGCTTCTAGCACCTTTAAGTATATGTAGAATGGATGGAACTTGAATGAAGATGGGGGTTGTATAAGTGTGGGTGTTCGACCGAGACTAGAGGGAAGGAAGAAGAAGATGGAGTGTTGGTGTTGTGTGATGAATATGAAGTTATGAAACTAGTGGGTTATCTTATAATCTTTCCAACAAGTGTTAATCCATGGGTTAATATGTTATGAAAAGTGAGACAAGATCTAATAATTTAATCAAATAAAATCCATGGGGTGGGGGCCACATGAACCGTCCACAGGGGAGGGTCTTGGTTACTTTGTAATGGTAAGTTAGTTTGTATGGTTAGATTTTAAGTATATTAGTTAGGTATTTAGTTACTAGTTGTTATATAGTGTGTTATGATTTTCGGGAACCATAACTGGCTTGGTAATATTAAAACAATGCTTCTAGTGAAAATTTGGTGTTTCGGGTAGTGTCCGGTTAGTTACCAGTTCGTTAAGGTGCTAAACTATGCAATTTAGTGTGCTTTATGTTACCTTTTATGACAGTTTTGATTCCCGACACTTAGGAAAGTATTCAGGACCATTTAACCATATTTCTGCTTGATATTAAAGTGTTTAAATGCTGAATTTTGATGATTTCTGCAGAATTATGCAGTTTATGTAAGTTATAGGCACTTTCCGGCACTTAAACTATCACTAGGAAGGCAGTTTTGCGATCCTTACTTTCCTACACACTATACTAGTGTAACTCTTGGTTTCTAGCCCATTCTGTACCTCAATACCATATCTGTCTATGTACTGAACTCCGTCAGCATTTTTCTGATTTGTCTGATAACTGGGCTGCCGGTGTTTCATGCATCATTCGAATCAACAAAGTTTGTATGCAGTAAGGATATGTCATTTGCAATATATGATGCACATGTATGTATATGGCAATAATCGGAAAGCAATTCGAGTCATTAATTGTAATTCAGCACAGTCATTAAGCACTAATTATTGTTTAATAATTGTATGGATGCATGCAAATTTGACGATTGTCACATTCATTAAGTAGCAATATCATTAAAAGTGTCACACCCCCAAAATCCACCTGCGGAGTATCACCGCTTGGGAGCGTGACTGACCAGGATCAAGCCACCAATCATATTGAACATGCATATAGTATTAAGTAAGATAAAAGAAAACCATCCGTTCAATACAAAAGGTGTTCAAAACATGTTATTGTTTTAAAGTGTAGCGGAAGCATAGTAATAATCCAACAATAGTAAATAGTTCAAATGTTATAATAGTTCAGCATAGAAACCACGAATCCTTGTCCACAACGACCCGCTTCTCCAGTGCAAGCTCCAAGTACCTAACGATCTGCAAGGCATGTAACAGAATGGTCAACAAGCTAGTTGAGCGAGTTCACAGTAAGTAAATGTGTAACAGTAAGTAACAGGTGGCTCTACAGGGCCGATAGTAAGTTATGCTGGTGGGGGCTTCCCATGTTAAGTTACCACTAGACTATTCGTATTATTATCCCTGTTCTTCGTCCGAGAACAGAAGTGTGTATAAAGTGTGCGTAGGTTTTACGCACGTATCCTTCGTAACCTGAGGATAGGAGTAAGTAATGCGTACACGTAGGTTTTACGTGCGTATCCTTCGTAACCGAGGATAGAATGGCATGTGAACCCGTAGGTGTTATCCCAACCTACGTAACCGTCCTGACATCCGAGGACATGATAGGTGATAGTCTAGTAAAGCATTAGTACGTTCCTTTCAATAATAACCTTTAACCCATTCCCACGACCCGGGAATCCCATGCCTTAGTAGGAGTGTGAACTCACCTCGGTTTGCTCGGTATGCTAAGTTATGCACTCACAAGTAATTAATCACGTCCTAGTGTATGCACGTATAACAAATCAGTTCATGTTCACAATTGTACGCATGCAGTTAATGTTCACATAACAGTCAGTTGCATAACAACACACACGTATTATTTCACCTTGCACGAATACAGATGCTAACATTCATCTCTAGCATGGCATGTCAAATAATCCAGCATATAATCAATCAGTCAAAGTATGTTCATAATCCCTAACATCCTTCGAATCCAGTCACTATCTTTCGACAACAGTAATCACAATTATCCTTCGGACCAATGTTATGTTCCGAATCCTATGTCATCTTTCGGCCAACCTATCTTTCGGTCCAACTATCTTTCGGTCCAATAATGGTTCGGTCAAACTAGTATCTTTCGGTCAAATTTATGGTTCGACTAACAAGCATCCTTCGACAACAACTATGTTTCGGGTAGCAACATCTTTCGACAATTAACAGTTACGTTTGATCACCATCAGTTACGGATATCATGCAGCCAAATACAGAAACAGAAACCCTAATCATCTACAGCCGTCATCATCATAACAATCATCATCTATCATGCATGTCCAAACAAATCACAACAAGTACCAATTCTTAACAGTACATCTACATAACGAGTATCATACAAGCACGATTCCTCACTACAATCGATCTGTAATATTGATTAATGATCCGAACAGAATACCAAAGATCCTAATTGATAGCAGGTTTAGATCTTTGCGTTTAAACTAACCAAACCGTGTTCACTTGTTTCGTTTTCGTTTACCATAATCAATATCATCACAATATATCCGATTAGCATCTATATCCGATTAACATTCATATTCGATTAACATACGTGTCTGTTTAACATACAAACATATTGCAAGACAACTGGAAAAATCACGAGATCATATACACATAAAGCATCACATACTAACCGGAAATCTGGATTACGTAATGAAATCCTTTGAACAGAGTGTAGGTCTGCTATATGCCGTCACACACACAAGGGAACCGAAAGCTCTAGGGTTTTGCCGATCAAAATGTTATTACGTAAAGTTTCTAATCCAACTTATATTAAATCGGCAGTGGGCCAAGGCCCAAATTGAAAGACTGGGCCGAAACATATCGAAGGATATGTTTCGAGTGCGAAGGATATGTTTCGAGCGCGAAGGATATGTTTCGAGTCCTTCATATGTTTCGACATCCTTCGATTCATGCATCATGTTTCGTGGAACATCCTTCGTAGGTTGGGCCATGATTCACACTAACTAGCTAACATACAGTACAAGTTTCACAATATGGAACCCATTATACACGATCAAACAATTATGCACAATCAAGCAATCAACATATATATATACTTTCATATCAATCCAATGTGCAATTAAGTAATTAGTCAAACACATGCTCGTGTAATACGTATGAAATCAATCTTAGAAATTCGAGTTGTCACATTATCCCCAACTTGAAAGAAATTTCGTCCCGAAATTTGGTACGCACTTACTGAGGTAGCTAGGCAAGTTACATAGTTCACCGGTTTTCCTGGGGTGTCACATCATCCCCCCGTTGATTTGGAATTTCGTCCCGAAATTCAGTAGTAGTAGCTTCAGCCTCAGAAGTGGATGCATTGGGTTCGAATAGCTGGGGGTACTTTTCTTTCATCTGGTCTTCGCGTTCCCATGTATACTCCGGGCCACGCTGGGAGTTCCAACGAACTCGAACAAGAGGGATTCTCTTGTGTTTGAGGACCTTAACATCCCGGTCCGTGATTTCAACTGGTTCCTCGACGAACTGCAACCGCTCGTCGATAGTGAGTTCCTTAAAAGGAACTATAAGGGTCTCATCTGATAGGCATTTCTTCAGATTCGACACGTGAAATACATTGTGAACTGCACCGAGTTCAGGAGGTAGGTTTAATCTGTAGGCTACTTTGCCAATCTTTTCTAAGATTTCGAATGGTCCGACGTACCGCGGATTCAATTTGCCTCTTTTACCAAAACGAACCACACCCTTCCAGGGTGAAACTTTCAATAAAACCCGGTCCCCGACCTCAAATTCCAATGGCTTTCTACGCTTGTCCGCGTAGGCTTTCTGACGGTCGCGTGCTGCCGCCATGCGTTGTCGTATCTGTGCTATCTTTTCTGTGGCGTCCACAACAATATCTGGACCCGTAATTTGACTATCCCCCACCTCTGCCCAACAGAGAGGTGACCGGCATTTACGTCCGTACAATGCCTCAAATGGAGCGGCTTGAATGCTGGTATGGTAACTGTTATTGTACGAGAACTCCACCAAAGGGAGGTGCTTTTCCCAGCCGTTGCCGAAATCGATAACACACGCTCGAAGCATGTCTTCTAGAGTTTGAATAGTTCGCTCAGACTGTCCATCCGTCTGAGGATGATATGCTGTGCTCATGTCTAATCGTGAGCCGAAGGATTTGTGCATTGCTTGCCAAAGCTCTGACGTGAATCGTGCATCGCGATCCGAAATAATAGAGGTGGGCACTCCGTGCCTCGAAACAACTTCCTTCAAGTAAATGTCTGCTAAAGTAGAAAACTTATCCGTTTCTTTGATAGCCAAAAAGTGAGCAGACTTTGTGAGTCGATCAACGATTACCCAAATAGTGTCATTCCCACGCTGGGATCTAGGTAAGCCCGTAACGAAATCCATGGAAATTTCTTCCCATTTCCACTGCGGTATCTTGGGCTGCTGAAGTAGACCGGCTGGTTTCTGGTATTCAACCTTGACTCTCGCACAGGTTAAGCATTTTCCAACGTACGTAGCGATGTGAGCCTTCATACTAGGCCACCAATAAGTAGTGCTGATGTCGTGGTACATTTTATCCGACCCTGGATGTACCGAATAGCGAGACTTGTGAGCTTCATCCATTACCAGTTGACGTAATCCGCCATAGAGTGGGACCCAAATACGCCCCGTTACATAGTAAGCACCGTCTTCCTTTTGTTCCATGCGTTGCCTTGAACCGCGTAAGGCTTCAGCTTTGACGTTTTCGGGTTTCAGTGCTTCTAACTGAGCAGCTCGTATCTGTGCAGGAAGACTGGACTGAATGGTAAGCTGTAGCGCTCGCACGCGCTTAGGTAGAGAGTCTTTCCGACTGAGGGCATCAGCCACAACATTGGCCTTGCCTGGATGATACTTGATGGCGCATTCGTAGTCGTTCAGTAGTTCAACCCATCTTCGTTGACGCATATTCAAATCCTTTTGCTTAAGGATATGCTCGAGACTCCTGTGATCGGTGTAAATCGTGCACCTGGTACCGTACAGGTAGTGTCGCCATATCTTAAGCGCGAAAACAACAGCTCCCAGCTCTAAATCGTGCGTCGTATAATTCCGTTCATGAACCTTGAGTTGCCGAGAGGCGTATGCGATAACTTTATCCCGTTGCATCAATACACAACCAAGCCCTTGTATTGATGCGTCACAATAAACCACGAAGTCATCCGTGCCCTCGGGCAGTGAGAGAATAGGCGCGCTGCAAAGCCTATCCTTTAAGTACTGGAAAGCGGTCTCCTGTGTATTACCCCATCTGTAAACGACACCTTTCTGTGTAAGCATAGTGAGTGGTTGCGCGATCTTGGAGAAGTCTTTAATAAATCGCCTGTAGTAACCTGCCAAACCCAAGAATTGGCGTATTTCTGTCGGTGTACGTGGTGCTGGCCAGTTTCTGATCGAATCAACCTTGGATGGATCGACATGAATCCCATCCTTGTTTACCACATGGCCTAAGAAGTGGACTTCACGAAGCCAGAAGTCGCATTTTGAAAACTTTGCGTACAGTTGCTCTTTTCGAAGAAGTTCCAAGATAATACGTAGATGCTGCTCATGCTCCTCCTGACTCTTGGAGTAAATCAAAATGTCGTCGATGAAAACGATGACGAACTTGTCGAGATACGGTTTGCACACCCTGTTCATGAGATCCATGAAGACTGCAGGTGCGTTTGTAAGCCCGAATGGCATGACCAGAAACTCGTAGTGACCATAACGAGTTCTGAAAGCAGTTTTGGAGACGTCCTCATCCCGGACTCTCAGCTGATGATACCCTGACCTCAAATCGATCTTGGAATAGTAACACGACCCTTGCAACTGGTCGAATAAGTCATCTATGCGTGGAAGAGGATAACGGTTCTTCACCGTCACCTTGTTGAGTTCACGGTAGTCGATACACATCCTGAACGTACCGTCTTTCTTCTTCACAAATAACACTGGAGCTCCCCAAGGCGAAGAGCTTGGACGAATAAAGCCCTTTTCCAAGAGCTCTTGCAGCTGTTTCGACAGTTCTTCCAGTTCGGTTGGAGCTAAACGATATGGTGCGCGGGCTATTGGTGCTGCTCCAGGTGCCAATTCGATCTGAAACTCGACTTGGCGATGAGGCGGTAAGCCTGGTAAACCTTCAGGAAACACCTGAGGGAAGTCACGTACAACTGGGATATCCTCCAGCTTCTTTTCCTTTGCTGATGCATCAGTAACGAGAGCCAGAATGGCAGTATGCCCCTTTCGTAAACATTTCTGCGCCTTCAAGTAAGAGATGATGCCAACCACAGCACCACTTTTGTCACCTTGTACTTCGAGAGGTTCTTGACTGGAGCGAGGAATACGAATAACTTTTTCCTTGCATAAGATCTCTGCGTGATGTTGAGATAACCAATCCATGCCGATGACGACGTCGAAGCTACCCAAGACTATGGGTATAAGATCTATCGTGAAAGTCTGACCCGCCAGAACAATGCTACAACCCTTGACTACATGAGCGGCTTCTACACTTTTGCCATTTGCTAGTTCTACGACGTGTTTAGTGTCTAGGGGTGTTGGTGTACGTTTTAATAAGTTACTCATTTTCATGGACATATAACTTGTATCAGCACCTGAATCAAATAAGACAGTAACGTAAATATCGTCGAGAAGGAACTTACCCATAACTACGTTAGGATCATTCACTGCATCTCCTCGACCCAACACAAAAGCACGACCTCGAGCTTCATTGCCGTTGTTGTTGTTACCATTACCCTGATTGTTGTTATTCCCGTTGCCCTGGTTGTTGTTACGGTTCTGGTTCAACTGTGGGCAATCGCGTTTGAAGTGACCTTCAGCCCCACACTTATAACACCCCCTGTTGCCCTGTTGCTGATTCTGCTGATTCTGTGGAGCTGGTTGCTGAGACTGCTGATTCTGATTTGCAGGACGAGCGCTTCTACAATCTTTGGCCTCGTGACCCATCTTTAAACACCTTTGACAACGGCCCTTATTGCACTGGCCGCTGTGATGCCTGTTGCAGTTGTTACACTTTGGAAGGTTTCCTCGATACCCTCCCTGTCTGTGGCTGCTCGATGAGTGCTGACTGGGACTTTGGTAACTATCCGTCTTTCGCTGCTGAGACTGTGATTGTACCGATGCTGATCCCTTGCTAGAATCCCCCTCCCATTTTCTCTTACTTTCGCTGGGAGTAGCAAGTGTAGTAGTAGCAGTAGCGGTAGCGGTAGCACTGATACGCTTTGGCAGTTTGCCCTGGTCTACTGCCTGATCTGTGATGCGATGAGCGAGACGCTGGATTTCCTGGATGTTGTTGAGGTTAGCCGACGTTACGTGGCTCTGAATCTCTGACGCGAGCCCCTTGAGATACAACTCAATTCGCTTGTATGGAGGATCTACCATAGTTGGGCACAGCACAGCCAACTCATTCGATCTCTTGGTGTAAGCTTCAATTTCCGAACCAACCATTTTCAAGTTATACAACTCGTCCTCCAACTTGTGAATGTCTTCTCTAGTGCAGTATTCCCTCTTGATCAGTTCTTTGAATTCATTCCAGGGTGTGGCGTTAGCAGCTGCCAACCCTAAGATCTGCACTTGTGCGTTCCACCAAGTGAGCGCAATCCCTTCAAGTGTGCCAGTGGCGAACTTCACCCTGCGAGCCTCAGGGCATTCACACATTTCGAAAACCGACTCGAGTTTTTCAAACCAGTGGAGGAGTCCGACTGCCCCCTCCGTGCCACTGAACGAGCTAGGACGACAGTCCATGAAAGTCTTGAAGGTACACGCAGGTTGTTGCTGAGCGGGTTGACCTATTGTGTACGAATAGGACAAGGTTAAATACGAGAATTATCGTAGGATCTAAAGATCCTTGTATGAATCTATACCGCAGGATATACTACCTGCTTGGGCGGCTGCAACTGCCGCAGCAACGAGAGCCTCTAGCTGGGCTTGAGTCATGGTAATTCGTGCGGCCATTGATCTTCACATCAAAGGCAACATAAGTGAGAAAGGTTCGCGAATAGTGCGATGACAGAAGAGTGTAAGCACATAAGTATTCTCATGCAATGACAAGTTGTGAGCAAGTAATGTAAGCATACTATGAGCAAAGTTCTATGCAAATTCTAGCATGTAGGCAATAAACATAAACCTTATTACCTAGGAAGTTGAGTCTTGCACGTGGAGCGAAGCGTCGTTGTGGATCGTTGAGAGCACTGTTCGGGTTATAGTCTGGTTTTAATAAAAACGTTTTCCCATATTAAAACCAAGTTCTCTATAACCAATGGCTCTGATACCAATCTGTCACACCCCCAAAATCCACCTGCGGAGTATCACCGCTTGGGAGCGTGACTGACCAGGATCAAGCCACCAATCATATTGAACATGCATATAGTATTAAGTAAGATAAAAGAAAACCATCCGTTCAATACAAAAGGTGTTCAAAACATGTTATTGTTTTAAAGTGTAGCGGAAGCATAGTAATAATCCAACAATAGTAAATAGTTCAAATGTTATAATAGTTCAGCATAGAAACCACGAATCCTTGTCCACAACGACCCGCTTCTCCAGTGCAAGCTCCAAGTACCTAACGATCTGCAAGGCATGTAACAGAATGGTCAACAAGCTAGTTGAGCGAGTTCACAGTAAGTAAATGTGTAACAGTAAGTAACAGGTGGCTCTACAGGGCCGATAGTAAGTTATGCTGGTGGGGGCTTCCCATGTTAAGTTACCACTAGACTATTCGTATTATTATCCCTGTTCTTCGTCCGAGAACAGAAGTGTGTATAAAGTGTGCGTAGGTTTTACGCACGTATCCTTCGTAACCTGAGGATAGGAGTAAGTAATGCGTACACGTAGGTTTTACGTGCGTATCCTTCGTAACCGAGGATAGAATGGCATGTGAACCCGTAGGTGTTATCCCAACCTACGTAACCGTCCTGACATCCGAGGACATGATAGGTGATAGTCTAGTAAAGCATTAGTACGTTCCTTTCAATAATAACCTTTAACCCATTCCCACGACCCGGGAATCCCATGCCTTAGTAGGAGTGTGAACTCACCTCGGTTTGCTCGGTATGCTAAGTTATGCACTCACAAGTAATTAATCACGTCCTAGTGTATGCACGTATAACAAATCAGTTCATGTTCACAATTGTACGCATGCAGTTAATGTTCACATAACAGTCAGTTGCATAACAACACACACGTATTATTTCACCTTGCACGAATACAGATGCTAACATTCATCTCTAGCATGGCATGTCAAATAATCCAGCATATAATCAATCAGTCAAAGTATGTTCATAATCCCTAACATCCTTCGAATCCAGTCACTATCTTTCGACAACAGTAATCACAATTATCCTTCGGACCAATGTTATGTTCCGAATCCTATGTCATCTTTCGGCCAACCTATCTTTCGGTCCAACTATCTTTCGGTCCAATAATGGTTCGGTCAAACTAGTATCTTTCGGTCAAATTTATGGTTCGACTAACAAGCATCCTTCGACAACAACTATGTTTCGGGTAGCAACATCTTTCGACAATTAACAGTTACGTTTGATCACCATCAGTTACGGATATCATGCAGCCAAATACAGAAACAGAAACCCTAATCATCTACAGCCGTCATCATCATAACAATCATCATCTATCATGCATGTCCAAACAAATCACAACAAGTACCAATTCTTAACAGTACATCTACATAACGAGTATCATACAAGCACGATTCCTCACTACAATCGATCTGTAATATTGATTAATGATCCGAACAGAATACCAAAGATCCTAATTGATAGCAGGTTTAGATCTTTGCGTTTAAACTAACCAAACCGTGTTCACTTGTTTCGTTTTCGTTTACCATAATCAATATCATCACAATATATCCGATTAGCATCTATATCCGATTAACATTCATATTCGATTAACATACGTGTCTGTTTAACATACAAACATATTGCAAGACAACTGGAAAAATCACGAGATCATATACACATAAAGCATCACATACTAACCGGAAATCTGGATTACGTAATGAAATCCTTTGAACAGAGTGTAGGTCTGCTATATGCCGTCACACACACAAGGGAACCGAAAGCTCTAGGGTTTTGCCGATCAAAATGTTATTACGTAAAGTTTCTAATCCAACTTATATTAAATCGGCAGTGGGCCAAGGCCCAAATTGAAAGACTGGGCCGAAACATATCGAAGGATATGTTTCGAGTGCGAAGGATATGTTTCGAGCGCGAAGGATATGTTTCGAGTCCTTCATATGTTTCTACATCCTTCGATTCATGCATCATGTTTCGTGGAACATCCTTCGTAGGTTGGGCCATGATTCACACTAACTAGCTAACATACAGTACAAGTTTCACAATATGGAACCCATTATACACGATCAAACAATTATGCACAATCAAGCAATCAACATATATATATACTTTCATATCAATCCAATGTGCAATTAAGTAATTAGTCAAACACATGCTCGTGTAATACGTATGAAATCAATCTTAGAAATTCGAGTTGTCACATTATCCCCAACTTGAAAGAAATTTCGTCCCGAAATTTGGTACGCACTTACTGAGGTAGCTAGGCAAGTTACATAGTTCACCGGTAATACTATATGCATGTTCAATATGATTGGTGGCTCTGATACCAATCTGTCACACCCCCAAAATCCACCTGCGGAGTATCACCGCTTGGGAGCGTGACTGACCAGGATCAAGCCACCAATCATATTGAACATGCATATAGTATTAAGTAAGATAAAAGAAAACCATCCGTTCAATCCAAAAGGTGTTCAAAACATGTTATTGTTTTAAAGTGTAGCGGAAGCATAGTAATAATCCAACAATAGTAAATAGTTCAAATGTTATAATAGTTCAGCATAGAAACCACGAATCCTTGTCCACAACGACCCGCTTCTCCAGTGCAAGCTCCAAGTACCTAACGATCTGCAAGGCATGTAACAGAATGGTCAACAAGCTAGTTGAGCGAGTTCACAGTAAGTAAATGTGTAACAGTAAGTAACAGGTGGCTCTACAGGGCCGATAGTAAGTTATGCTGGTGGGGGCTTCCCATGTTAAGTTACCAATAGACTATTCGTATTATTATCCCTGTTCTTCGTCCGAGAACAGAAGTGTGTATAAAGTGTGCGTAGGTTTTACGCACGTATCCTTCGTAACCTGAGGATAGGAGTAAGTAATGCGTACACGTAGGTTTTACGTGCGTATCCTTCGTAACCGAGGATAGAATGGCATGTGAACCCGTAGGTGTTATCCCAACCTACGTAACCGTCCTGACATCCGAGGACATGATAGGTGATAGTCTAGTAAAGCATTAGTACGTTCCTTTCAATAATAACCTTTAACCCATTCCCACGACCCGGGAATCCCATGCCTTAGTAGGAGTGTGAACTCACCTCGGTTTGCTCGGTATGCTAAGTTATGCACTCACAAGTAATTAATCACGTCCTAGTGTATGCACGTATAACAAATCAGTTCATGTTCACAATTGTACGCATGCAGTTAATGTTCACATAACAGTCAGTTGCATAACAACACACACGTATTATTTCACCTTGCACGAATACAGATGCTAACATTCATCTCTAGCATGGCATGTCAAATAATCCAGCATATAATCAATCAGTCAAAGTATGTTCATAATCCCTAACATCCTTCGAATCCAGTCACTATCTTTCGACAACAGTAATCACAATTATCCTTCGGACCAATGTTATGTTCCGAATCCTATGTCATCTTTCGGCCAACCTATCTTTCGGTCCAACTATCTTTCGGTCCAATAATGGTTCGGTCAAACTAGTATCTTTCGGTCAAATTTATGGTTCGACTAACAAGCATCCTTCGACAACAACTATGTTTCGGGTAGCAACATCTTTCGACAATTAACAGTTACGTTTGATCACCATCAGTTACGGATATCATGCAGCCAAATACAGAAACAGAAACCCTAATCATCTACAGCCGTCATCATCATAACAATCATCATCTATCATGCATGTCCAAACAAATCACAACAAGTACCAATTCTTAACAGTACATCTACATAACGAGTATCATACAAGCACGATTCCTCACTACAATCGATCTGTAATATTGATTAATGATCCGAACAGAATACCAAAGATCCTAATTGATAGCAGGTTTAGATCTTTGCGTTTAAACTAACCAAACCGTGTTCACTTGTTTCGTTTTCGTTTACCATAATCAATATCATCACAATATATCCGATTAGCATCTATATCCGATTAACATTCATATTCGATTAACATACGTGTCTGTTTAACATACAAACATATTGCAAGACAACTGGAAAAATCACGAGATCATATACACATAAAGCATCACATACTAACCGGAAATCTGGATTACGTAATGAAATCCTTTGAACAGAGTGTAGGTCTGCTATATGCCGTCACACACACAAGGGAACCGAAAGCTCTAGGGTTTTGCCGATCAAAATGTTATTACGTAAAGTTTCTAATCCAACTTATATTAAATCGGCAGTGGGCCAAGGCCCAAATTGAAAGACTGGGCCGAAACATATCGAAGGATATGTTTCGAGTGCGAAGGATATGTTTCGAGCGCGAAGGATATGTTTCGAGTCCTTCATATGTTTCGACATCCTTCGATTCATGCATCATGTTTCGTGGAACATCCTTCGTAGGTTGGGCCATGATTCACACTAACTAGCTAACATACAGTACAAGTTTCACAATATGGAACCCATTATACACGATCAAACAATTATGCACAATCAAGCAATCAACATATATATATACTTTCATATCAATCCAATGTGCAATTAAGTAATTAGTCAAACACATGCTCGTGTAATACGTATGAAATCAATCTTAGAAATTCGAGTTGTCACAAAAAGAGTATGGGTATGAAAGGCTTGAAGTGACTTTATATTTGTATGTTTGAGAAAACAAAGAAAAACCATGAAACTTGTTTTATTTTACTCCATTCCTTGAAGTGAATGTGACTATATATTGATCGTTGTGATCATGGACCTAATTGCGAATTTAATGATGGTCGTATTAATAATGAGATCGATCATCAGAATGCAACGATGATTATGTTAATAATGAGAGTGACCACCATAAGTGGCAAATAATGGAGTAATAATATGAGAATGATATGTGGAAATAATGATGGTGATATAACTTGATAGTTTCTAATGATATAAATAATTCTCTTGTGTTTTACCTCTTGTACTAGCATACGTGCAAGCAATACATTTATGGTCATAAACCAGAAGTTTATGAATCATTTGATTAGTTGGCATGAGCGGTTAGACCACACCATGTATTAATGATGTGAAATGTGTTGAAAAACCAGAAGATTCTTCTTGACAATTTAAAATGTTATCTTTGCTCTCAAGGGAATTTATGTATTTACCAGCCTTAGAAGGGTGCGAATCCCTAAATAGTCCGGAATGAATAAAGGATATATCTATCCACACATGATACCATTTAGTGTTTTAAATCGATGCATCGTCTAAATGGTTATCAATTCACAACTTGAAGTTTGTGTGACTTATAGCTAGCTAATGGGATAGCAAGCACAATATTCCAGATTACATATATTTATTTCCCGAGTCATTAATGATCATTGGAATAAGTATTGCATTTAATGTACATGTTTAGACACGAAGTGCTTTGTTGAGACGATCAGTAAACATTTGCAATTGATTACAAAGCCAATGATCGTAAGAGCAACATTCATATTTGTATTTAGCTACATGTGATTTTAAATGTACAACATTATTTCACATCAAGCCAACAAGTTATAATACTTCCTGTGACAACTCGAAATCTAGAACCTTTCGTTGTAACTTGCTTGTACGTTATGTGACTAGTTAAAATGATAACGTGAACTTTTATGTGCTTTGTTTTGTGTGCATTGTATGTATATATGTATGTGTGTTATATGTGAACCGAGAACCCGACACGAAACAACAAGGAACCCGACTCGAGACCATGAGGTCTCGAGTGACTAGTAATCGGTTTTGGACCTTGGGCCGAGAACCTTTGGCCGGTTAGGCCTTTGGGCCGTGAACCCCACTCGAAACCCACTAAGGGTGCACCATTTGGAACTTGACTATAAATACACCATCCTTAGTTAACTTTGCCATTTTGTTGAAACATTACACCCACACACTCTCCTACTTCTATCTCTCACCTAAACTCTAGAACACAAACACCCCATCATTCTTGGATCTTTGGACTTGGATCGGCTCACACACACACCCGGTTGGAAGCTTTTCACACACCCTCGAAACCCATAACCGGTTAGTGTTCTTGATGTTTTGTGGAATGTTAGTGTTAATATGTTCATGTTATGTTTGTATGGTGAGATTATGTGATAATATGGTAGTTAACTTAGTTATGCATGATGTTTGAAAAGAATCGGTTCATGAATGTTCTTGTTATGTGTTGAAATTTGCATAAATGCTTGATGATTAAAAATGGGTTCATTGTTTGTTAAAAAGGTGAATAATGATCTTGGTTACACTTGGGTTTGGATCCGAAAAGTTTGGGTATTTATACTAAGAAAAATCGGCTAATAAATATGGTTGTCAAGTAGGATGCATGCTAGTAAATTGTATCTTGATAGTTGTTCATGATTTTGGGTGAATAAGTGTTGTTTATGTTATGAAGAACTTGAATATATGCTTTGAATGTATGAAGAACACTTTGAATGATAGTTGAAGATTGAAAACCCTTGTGATTTTGATCCATCTTTGACTAATAACCTGATTAGGAAATATGTTAGTGGAATTCTATTGGTTATTTCCGAATTTGGGCCTGATTATATTGTACTAATGGGACTGATACACCTGCATCAACACGTGAACTTGAAAACGACAGCTTACCGACTCGCAATCACCCGTTGCGACTCGCAACCACAGCGTGATGACTCGAGACCACGCGGTTGCGACTCGCAACCATATCAGGACAAGCCGAGACCACAGGTTACGAGTCCCGTTGCGACTCGAGACCTCAGCATGATGAACCGAAACCATGGTTGCGACACCGGTTGCGACTCGCAACCATCCATGATCAACACACAGCATGACTCGAGACCATGCTTGCGAGTCCGGTTGCGACTCGAGACCACACTTTTTGGGCCTTAGTTAATGGGCCAGACTGATGGGCTTCTGTGTTAACTGCTTTTACGTGTTTGGGCCTAAGTAGTTGGGCTGAACCTATGAACCGTATGTGCTACTGTTGACTGTTAACTGTTACTGCTAAACGTGCTTGCCAAACGTGTTGAACATTTGTGCACTACTTGGTTCGAATCTGATTATATGTGATATCCGTGTTAGGACGTTATTGACTACTTGCGACTTGATTGACTTTCTGTGTTTGGCTGCCGAGCAAACCAAGGTGAGTTCACACCCTTTACAAAGCATGGGATTCCCTGGGTTGGGAACGGGGTTAAGGAACGTGGGTTCCTCGTCTACCTTGGGTAGGACGTCAGTGGTTCAGGAATGTGATTCCTCGTCCGGATGGACGGATAAACGTACTAGACTAAAACTCTATCACGAAGTCCCTCCTTTTTGTATCGACTAATCGCCGGGCCAATGGCGAGCGGGTCATTAGTTAGATAGCGCTATTTAGGTCTGACAAGCCTCACACCGTGCCGCAGAGGACGGGCGTGAACTAATGGATCTGGGGCACGTCAATGATGATAGACATTGATGTTTTCAGGGCACATAAACATGACTACAGTCAGCAATCGATACGGTAACGAGTCTAGTATACACATGGGGTAGCCCCCACGGCTGGAGAGCCAGATGATACACATGGGGTAGCCCCCACGGCTGGAGAGCCAGATGATACACATGGGGTAGCCCCCACGGCTGGAGAGCCAGATGATGTACATGGGGTAGCCCCCACGGCCGAAATGCCTGATAACTACATGGGGTAGCCCCCACGGCCGGAGTGCCGGAGTAACTGGGAACGAACTGGTCACGTTTTTAAAACTATGGGGTAACCCCCACGGCAGGATGCCAGATAAAGTAAACTGTTTTCGAAACAACTAAAACGAACGCCCACCCGTGAACTCACTCAACTAGTTGTTGACTCGTTACTACATGCTTTGCAGGACCATAGGTACTGAGCTGGAGCTTGCATGGAGGAGGATCGTTGTGGGACAGGGATTGCTACATGTTATGTTAAAACTTGAAAACTTTTGGAACTTATGTTATAACTTTGAACTTATGCTTCCGCTTGCAACTTAACTTGTTTGTTTTGAAACACCAATTGTGATGGTTAAACTTTTATAACTACTTATATGCTTGTTCAGTATGATTGGTGGCTGGATCCTGGTCAGTCACGCCCTCGGAGCGGGCGTTATCCGCAGGTGGATTTTGGGGGTGTGACACTTCCTCCTTGTGACAGTTGGTTTTTGGTCAGGAACCAGATATTTCCCATCTAATGTTTTTTGGTTGTGTGATATATATATTTTTAATGATATACCACAACGCACATAGATGGGATCTTAAAGGAGATAAGGAAATACATGTTGGGTATGAACAACAATCTATGGTTAAATACAATGAACCATTAAAGATGGTTTTGTTTACAGCTCAAATTGATATCCATTTTAATGGATCAACATTCCCAACATGAGGGAGAGATTAAAGGCAGTTGGAGAAAGAATTGACACACATGAATTATCATTGATCCTCAAATTAAATGATGTGAACCAAAACTTTAAAGGATAATTCATGCACAAAGATTAACAATCAGTTACCAGACATATTCTCTGACCTAAATATTTTTTTTTTTGGGTAAAGGGTTACCCCGGTGATTCTATATATCAACAAACCAAAAAATACAAGTAGCGTAGAGAAACCCACACTAGTTCAAACATGGGACATCCCCCATGAGAGTACGCCAAATAACCAAAACAAACAGCCAAGAACCTCAAAAACAAACAACTAGACTATAATCTAGAAATAACAAACACAAAGAAATCAGCCACCGTCATCATCCAACTTCTTGCTATAGATCTCCCAAGATTCCAACAGTCTACGCACCCTGTTACACTCCTTGAACTTTACTCCCATTAGCTTATATCGAACAGTTTGCAAGATTAAATTGCTCAGAACATCTGGAGGTCTTGTCTGGTTCCTAAACAGTCTAGCGTTTCACTCCTGCCACACAAAATAAATTGTTGCGGCAACTATAAGCCTGCTAATATAGTTAATCGCTGATTTAGAACTAGCGCAAGTCCCCAACCAGTCAACTATAGCGTCCCATGCTGGGCCTACCGAGCTCATCCCTCCTTTGTCACGAATCTTGATCCAAACTTGATAGAATAGTTACAATCAAAAAACAGATGGTTGTGAGAATCAACATCCGCATAGCACAAAAGACAGCACATCATATTCATATTTTTCCATCTCGAGAAATCCCATTGAAGAATCTTGTCTTGCGTCAAAAGCTTGCGACGAATCACCAGCCACATAAAGAAAGCATGCTTGGGAATACACTGTGGGAACCAAACAAATTTAACCCAATCCACCTCCTCTGCTCGACGTCTAAGCGAATGCCAAACCTGAGTCAATGAATGCTAAACTAACTCATTACCATCCTTCCACATAAGTTGATCAGTTGTGTTAGGCACCGTATGAATATTATCAAGTTGTATTAAAACTGGAAACGTGTCCCTCCACACCACTGGCCACCTCCAAACCCCGTTAACATGAATCTCCTGAACTGTAGTGTTAAGAGAAAAACCTGCATTTGAGATAGTTCTAGGAGTCAGAAGATTACCAAGCGGACCCAGTTGACTCCGCAAATCATACCAAGCTGATGTGTTACTACCATCAACCAATTTAGACCAAATAAACTCTCGAATAGAAGGTCTTAGCTGTAACATTTTCTGCCAACTCCAACAACTATTCGCCACCGACTTACAAATCCAGAAGTTATTTCCTTTGAGACGGTACGAATGAATCCATGCCACCCAGAGAGAGTCATGTTTAACCAGAATACTCCAGATATGGGAAATCATGAGCGCTTTATTGACATCTCCAATCCTACGGATACCTAACCCCCCTTCATACTTAGGAACACAAATAGAATTCCAAGACGCTTTAGCCTTTCCCTTATGGAACGATCCATCCGACGACCAAAGAAAGTTTCGCATTTTAGCTTCCAGCTCAAGAGTGATACGAGTAGGAAGGATAAACACAAAAGACCAGTAAATATGCATGGAAGAAAGAACAGAACTAATAAGCTGTAACCTGCCCGCAAAAGAAAGAAGCTTATTTTTCCAGTTAGAAATCCGCTGGTCCAATCTTTCAACAAGAACACTACAGTCTTTGTACAAGCCCAGAAGATATAAGAGGCACCCCCCAAATACTTCACCGGTAAAGACCCTTCAACAAAAGGCATGATGCTCAAAATATGGTGTTTAACATGAGAGGGCACATTACAAAAAAAAACCCCGTGCTCTTTTGGATACTAGACGCTAAACCAGACATATTCGTAAAATTTGAAAGAGAGTTCACGATACACTGTACCGAGTCAATGTCACCTCTAGCAAATAGGAATAAGTCATCAGCGAAACACAAGTTAATGATACGTTGTTTCTCACATTTATTATGAAACTTGAAAGACTTATCAATTCTAGTAGCCCGTTGTAGAATGCTCTTCAAAATCTCCATAACAAGCATGAAAAGATAAGGAGATAGGGGATCACCCTGACGAAGACCACGCTTACCCTTAAAATAGCCATGGACATTTCCATTAACACATAACGAATATGATGTTGTCGAGACACACATCATGATCCACTCCACCATCTTTATATTGAAGCCAAACCCAATCAAAACATTTTTCAGGAAGCACCAATCAACCGTATCATAGGCTTTCTGAATGTCCACCTTAAAAGCACAATGAGGGTGACCTGTATTGTGACTAGCTAAGTATAAATATTGTGACTAGCTAAGTCACATATACCATGGACATTTCTCTGACCTAAATATTGTGACTAGCTAAGTCACATATACCAACTGCTAATGCTCCAATTAAGATTAGTGTCCTAAAGGATAACCCTGTATTGGTGATGAGTCTATAGCATGCTTGAAGCGTGGTAGACTAGTCGATTCCAAGAATAAAATTTCTCGAAAATTGGAGCAAGTAATGAAGATGGTCAAGTTGAGGTTATAGTAAGAGGGTCTCCTAAAGAGACATTAGACATGATGGTTCCAGAAGAACCACAGATACCTGAAAATAAAGAGATCTCGATAAGTTGTATCATGTCTAAGATATTCATGGAATCGAAATAAAAATCGATGTCGTTATACTTTTTGTATATAATGCAGCGCTTGAAATGATTAAGTGATGAGGATCAAGGTTTGAGATATGCCTATGAACGTAAACATAGAAATGATTGGCCAAAATGGAAAGATGCAAATAAGGCAAAGTTGAATTCTCTAATAACATGGAAAGTCTCTGGACCAACAGTCCATACAACTGAAGTTGTAAAATATGTTGGATATACACGAGTCTTTTATGCGAATTATGTGAAAATCAAATTGAGTGATATAAGGAAAAATTGGTGGCACAAGAATTTTCGCAATAACCTATGATTGACTATGAGAAGACATATTCTCCAGTGGTGGATGCATTGATTTTCTAATATTTTATTAGTCTGGTAATGTAAAGAGAGAATTGATATGCGTCTTATAAATGTTATGTATCACTTGATACTGCAAGTTTACATGAAAGTCTCGAAGGATTAAATTATGTAAGTCATGTAAAGTAAGTTCTCGAGAACAATATGATCATTTATACATATTCAGATATGAAAAGGTTATGATTATTTTACATGTTGGAACTCATGATGAGTTTCTAAAGCAATAGAGTGCCTAAAAGGTTAATTGAAGCATCTTAACGATGTAATGCTTGTGCACCAAGAAACATACATAGAAAACTTGTACATGATGATTATGACATCTCAATAAATAGTGTACACACATGGTACAATATGGATTTTGGAGATAAAAGCAAGTGTTCATGACATTTTTGCATATGATATAGATATCTATGTGTTAAATGGGCAAATTTATGTAGCAAAACTTCTAAAGAGTGAAAGCACATGCATATTTTGATAAGATGGAAAGAACTCCCTCATGGATTGATAATTCTAGAAGCATTACGGATGTCAAAACCTCAAGAACGTATTATATGAGGTTGACAAAATACGTATGGACTAAATAGTCGAGACAGGTGTTGTACAACTCAAGATATTCGCATAAAGAGGGATAAAAGTTTGATTAAATTAGCCATGCTTTATCAACGTTATACTTTTAATAGCTCACTATAATCGCAATTTACAGTAATGATGTCTAGGCATCATCAAGAGAAATTGTCAAGGTTATAGAGGGAGAATTTCTAAATGACCTTAGCACAGTCTAATTCTTACTCGAACTGCAGTTCGAGTATATATGTAATTGTATTTTACCAATCCCTTAAGTACATCTAGAAGATGATGTTTGGATATTTCAGTATGGACATAGTTGAACCTTAAAGTATGTTAAAGGTTGTTAAGTAATTTGTTATAAGAAATGTCTATTATCATCTCCTACCAAAGTAGAGATTCTCATTCTAGAAGTACCATCGTTAAATGCATAAGCGTACTAATATGTTTTGCTAGCTATGTATGGTTATGATATCTTTCACTTGAGCTTATTGTCATAATATAACATTTTTTCAAGCGAATAGACATTGGAATGAGTTCAAAGAAATATTTCAGCTATAAACGATATTTGACTATATTTTACTAATCCGTCAAAAAAAGTTTGGTTAGTCTTGTAGATGCAGAAATGTAACAAAACACTGTCCTGGACATATGATATTTTTTGGAAGAAGGCACCTAAAGTCTCGTTAGAAGATTATACAACATTGCTCAACATAAAGGATTGCACATTAAGGGATCAAGCGACAAATCATTGGCTACAAAAGCTTCAACTTTCAATGAAGATGGACACACGTCACTTAAAGGATACATGTTAAAATGAGGGGGAGAATTATTCAAGTTGCACTCTTTTTCCCTTCACTAAGTTTTATCCCACTGGGTTTTCTTAGTAAGGTTTTTAATGAGGCAATACTTGTCACACCCCCAAAATCCCACACGCGGAGTACCACCGCTTGGGAGCGTGACTGACTAGGATCAAGCCACCAATCATATTGAACACGTAATAAATAGTAATAATTATCCATCAATACGAAAGGTGTTTATCAAACCAACATAATTAAGTATAGCGGAAGCATTAAAGTAAAACCCAACATAAATGTTAATGTTTGAAACGTCATAAGTGTTTAATAGGTAATCACGATCCACTTGCCCACAACGACCTACTCCTCCTTGTGCAAGCTCCATTAGTACCTAAGGACCTGCAAGGCATGCAACAGAGAGTCAACAACTAGTTGAGCGAGTTCACAGAAAGTAATTGCGTAATAGTAAGTTCATGAGTATCAGGTGGCTCTACTGGGCCGTTAGTACGTTCTATTGACTAGACTATTCATAACCATAAGTGTTCTTCACAATCCGAGAACAGTAGTAGGTATAAGTTCACGCAGGTTTTACGTGAGTATCCTTCCCATCCGAGGATAGTAATGAGTATGAGTATCCTTCACAACTGAGGATAGTGATCAGTATAAGTATCCTTCACAACCGAGGATAGTGATCAGTATAAGTATCCTTCACAACCGAGGATAGTGATCAGTAAAAGTATCCTTCACAACCGAGGATAGTGATCAGTATAAGTATCCTTCACAACCGAGGATAGTGATCAGTATAAGTATCCTTCACAACCGAGGATAGTGATATGGTAGTCTAGTCATAGTGTCGGTATGAATCTATTCAATTTTATCCTTATCAATCCCATTCCCAACACCCCGGGAATCCCATGCCTTGGTAAGAGTGTGAACTCACCTTGGGTTGCTCGGCAGATACACAAAGAGGGTTTCTTGAACTAAGGTGGTCAACCACGTCCGGCTGAATTCGAACAACGAGAAGGTAAGCCGAATGAAACACAAGATCCTCGATCCGAATGGTTGTTTGCCTGGTTGTTCGCCGTCGGGTTTGAACGAGAGAGAATGAAAGAGCCAGGGTTTCTAGTGTGTTATGATTTTTGTAACAAATGAAATCATAAACCCCATGGGTGGGTGTTTACACGTTTGGAAAGAGTGGGCCGACCCTTACATGGGTTGCCCTAGTCCGATTACAAGCAACACGGCCCAAAGGGCTTGTGCGATTAATTGTGAAGTGTTGTGTGGTTCGGGTTGTGTTTATCATATCTACACGTAACACATATAGCACATAACGTTCATAATTCGCAAAGTTCATATAATCACATGTCGTAACATTAGTCATTTAATCAATCAACCAAGTTCACATACGTTACATACAGCACAAAGACGGGTTTGAAGTACGAGTTGTCACAATACTTGTCACACCCTGCTCATAGCGGAAGCGCGAGGTGTGATCTGATTGATTCTCATTGCATACAATATAAGTGAACATACTAAATGAATAAAAACAAGCTCCAATGCCATAGCCATAATTGTTTCAAACACAACAAAAGTTGAGTATATTGTTTACAAAACCACCAAATGTAAATAAGTTTTTATAACATCATACATCAAAATGCAAGTTTTAAAATGTTAAGGCTTTGACCCCTATAACACCGCAAGGAGGCGGCATATAACGGGCAAACCCTTCAAAAGGTGGCATGGAGTCTTGACACTTGTTTTCATGACTTGAAATTCCCCGCATGGTCCACTAATTTCCTGAAATACATGTTAAGCTGAAAAACATCAACAAAAGTTGGCGAGTTCATATGTTTTAGTCGTATAAGATGAAATCATGAAATGTGAGTTGAATTTAGATGAAAATCGGTATGTAAAGCGTCAATGAAATCGTTGATCATTAATGTTTTGCAAGGACATTAATATGTGTGACGACATAGGAAGCAATCCAAACCTAGACGATTTTATGTCGATTACCCTCGACTGTGACAAAAATGCACTCTTCTGTATGGGTCTAAAACCAAGAGTGGGGCTTGCCAAAACCCGTTAGATCTAACCCTTTGTTCTTCGGTCTAATCTAGATTAATGGTGCTTAAGTACAACCCTATTCGCACATGATCTAAGTTGTTTCATTTCCTAGCTTATCATACCATTGTACATGTATTTCCCACAATAGTTGTAAAACTGAAAAGCGTTTAAAATGAAAAGGGGGCATGAACTCACTGAATAGCGTTCCGTAAAAGCGTGTAATCTCACGAGCGGCTCTCTTGATTTGTACCACGACCTACAAACGTCCTCGATTTGTTAGACACTTCGGTCTATGTAATCACTTATGTACAAGTCTTACATCTTGAATATTTATTAACGTTTGTATGGAATCGTTATTCATTGAATTGTGTTTTAGATGAATTATTTGTTAAATTGTTAATATATATTTCACCAAATAGATATATTCTAGTATCTTATGTGCATTAACGGGTCTTGCCTTCTCGACTTTGCGTCTCACACGATTAAGTTGTATGTGTCCCCATTATTTGTAGGGTCGTGCCCCTCTTGTGCTTGGGTCCCTCTTGTTTAATCCGATGGATGTTAAATATAGTATTTATTTTCAACTCATTCTTGTATATGTATATTTATACTTGCCATAAATTCTTGTCTTTGACGCTTTTGACCAGGTTAAGGTAAATGTCTAGTTGTATTTACTTTCTCAGAATAACCATTAGCTGACTTGTTAATACATGTGTATAATCTCAAGTGTGGGTATACTTGTATTATGAATATTTGTATATTCAGATTTGTATTTTCATAATTGTTTATAATACTCGCATAATGGTATTTTATTTACCAAGAGTTGGTGGTATAAGTTGACATGTATTTGTACGTATAGGGATACATATATTCTTGAATTTATTTAAGTAATTCACCACTTGATAGATATTTAACCTTCCAGAATTATTACTCGTGTATAAATGTTTTCCGAAATCTTGTATTTCTGTTTATCTTAAAAATAATCCTTTTTAAGATTTGTTCAAGAAAATATATATCTTCTTAGTTTTCCACCAAAATAATGTATTTTTATGATGTTATGAAATACACATCTTTATATATTCCCAAAAATAATACATTTTTAAAATTGACCAGAATGTAGTATATCTTGCATATTTGTAAATATGTTTTATCACTTGTTCGGTCTTGACAACGTAGTTTACCAAGCTTCGTTCTAATATATATTTTAGTCCAAGATACTAATATAGTCCGTTAATTTGTCCAAGTGCCCGAATCATCCGTAGTTTGTATCCAAGGCTTGAGTATAATTATATTATTGTAAGTCTTTATTTGTAGCTTTGTTTTGTATTCATTTGTTTCGTTATTTCAAGTTCCTAATCTTTATATATAACTAATACAAGTAAATATACACATAGCACATACTTGTTATGGTCACTATATATATATTTTCCTAAAATATATATTTATATCCATTTTTATTTTCAGAAAACCATACCCTCTTTGCTTTCATTTTTATACAAAAAATGTGGGAGTTTTATAGTTATTATTTTTTTTAAACAAGTTTACTAGTAGGAACCTTGTTAAAATATATTTTTAAGTGTTTAATTTTTATAAAAATTTCACCATAGTTTAGCTTAGAAAATGAAAGTTTCCATGTTATAAAACATATCATTTTCTTTTGAATTCATCCACAATTTCCCAAAACAACATCAAGTAACTTGCTTAATCTTTCTTTCTAAAGATTCATACCTTTGCATACTTGTAAAAATTATTTTGTCATCTTATTTTCACACACCTTTTAAGGTTTAACAAAACATATGTATTCTTGTTAACAATTTTTCAAGAACATCATTTTAGGTTCATCATGTTCATCAACCTTGTTCACTATGGATCTTGTAATATCTTCATGTACACTTGTTAGAACCACACTTTAATCATCATCTAACAAGTATACATGTGGTGAACATCATCCACAACACAAAATAAACAATCAACAACTTCATAACAACGTCAAGAACACTTGTTTTCTTTAAGTTTTATTACTTGTTAACATGATGTTCATCTTTTTAAATGAGAGTTCTTGATGACTTAACTTGTACTTTTATGAACTACATAATTCAAGAAGCTTAAAAATGGTATGAAGTGGACTTACTACTAGCACAAGGGCTAGGGAAGATCAAAATGAAAAATAGAAGAAAAGATGATGAATAAGATGATGGATGAAGCTCCTTGGAAAGATTCTTGACTCCTAGTCCATGCAACCTTCTTGGATCCCTTAGATTGCCTTTGAGAACACTTGAAATAACTAGAAAGTGGTTGAAAAGTGCAAGTGGTGGTGGTGTTTGTGTTTCCGTAAGTGGGAGAGGGGAAAGGGAGTGAAAAGTGTTTGAATGTGTGAGAGAGATAAGAGTGGGATGTTAATGGTTAGTTATCAGCTTTCTATCCTTATCTTAACAATCTCACCAACTCATAGTCTAGTAGAGTAGGATCTAGCTTGGAAACCTTAAAAACATGTGCACAATTCATACAAATGGCATCTTTGACTTTTCAAAGGAGAAAAGGGGTGTGGGTCCCCTTGGGGACGGTCAAGAGATGGGGGGGGTCTTTAGTTGATTAAAATGTTGTTAAGTATTATTATGTTAAGGAAATTGAATATAATGTGCACATGAGGTTGTGTGATAAGATTTGATCATTACAATGGGTTTAATGAATGTTGCCAGCTTCATGTTGTTTACATAATAGTGACCAGCTTATATATTTTTGTCTAGATAGCGTCCGGGTATTGGATCGATGTGAATTCCGTTAATCGGGTCATTAAGATGTAGTTTGGATGGTGTAATATGCTTTTGAGTTACCACTGTATTCCCGACACCTCTCACGTTATTCCGGATAATTTACACATCGTTTCTGGATAATACATCAGCTAGTAAAAGTTGGAATGCTGAATTGTTATTATTTATGGTTCGAGCGGACATTTAATATAAACCATAAACCCTCGTTTTCCCCCACTTAGGATTTAATATAAAGTTGATGTCGGACTCTCGTCTAAGTCCTAAATTTGTCGCTTAACCGAGACTTATGTCAGCACTATTCGTCTAGTTGGTAATCGTTTCGAGTCGTGACAAGTAAAATGTATAATATGCATCATAAAAATGAAATGAGCGATATTTCTTAATGTATGAGATGTTGGCATGCAATAATGACGTTTAAACACATAACTGAAAAATGTAAATGGTTATTAAGATGTACGGAAGTTACCAGAAAAGTGTCGGTTGTCACATTCTCCCCCCGTTAAAAAGAATTTCGTCCCGAAATTCAAGTTGACTCATCCATTGCAGGAGTCTTCTTAAATAGGTGGGGGTATTTGGCTTTCATTTGATCTTCTCGTTCCCATGTATACTCACGTCCGTGCCGAGAGTTCCAACGGACTTTTACTGATTTGATACGACTCCTTCGTGTTTTCTTGACTTTCCGGTCCGTGACCTCAACAGGTTCTTCAGTAAATTGGAGTTTATCGTCGATGTGGATCTCATCCGCAGGGATAATGACCGTTTCTTGAGTTGGACTCTTTTTAAGGTTCGACACATGAAACGTGTCGTGCACACTACTAAGTTCGTCTGGTAATTTCAACTTGTAAGCAACAGTGCCAATCTTTTCCAGGATTTCAAATGGTCCGATGTATCGTGGGTTAAGCTTCCCACACTTACCAAACCTTGCTACGCCCTTCCAAGGCGAGACTTTCAACAAGACTTTGTCTCCGACCTCGAAGGATAATGGTTTCCGCCTCTTATCTGCGTAGCTCTTTTGTCGGTCACGAGCTGCCTTGATACGGTCTCTGATTTGAAAAATTTTATCTGTAGTTTCTTGAACTAATTCCGGACCAATTAATTGTTTATCACCAGTTTCCGCCCAACATAGTGGAGAGCGACACTTTCGACCATAAAGGGCTTCAAACTGTGCAGCTTTTATACTCGTATGGTAGCTGTTATTGTAGGAGAACTCAACCAAAGGTAGGTGAGTATCCCAACTGCCACCCAAATCCATTACACATGCACGAAGCATATCTTCAAGTGTTTGGATGGTCTGTTCGCTCTGGCCGTCAGTTTGTGGGTGAAATGCCGTACTTAAATTTAACTGAGACCCAAAGGCCTGTTGAAATGACTTCCAAATTCTTGACACAAAGCGGCCGTCTCGGTCTGAAATGATCGAGATAGGCACTCCATGCCGAGCCACTATTTCCTTGAGATACAGTTCCGCGAGTTTCTCTGTGCTATCCTTCTCTCGAATCGGTAAAAAGTGTGCGGACTTTGTTAGTCTGTCCACTATTACCCAAATCATGTCGTGACCTTTTGAGGTCCTGGGTAATTTTGTAATGAAGTCCATCGTTATCTGTTCCCATTTCCAAACGGGGATCTTGGGTTGTTGTAGTAAGCCCGAGGGTTTCTGATACTCAGCCTTAACCTTCGCACAAGTCAAGCATTTCCCAACATAAATCGCGATGTCACGTTTCAGTTTAGGCCACCAATAGTACTGTTTCAAATCTTGGTACATTTTATCCGATCCTGGATGGATCGAGTACTTGGACCTATGAGCTTCATCAAATATAACATCATGAAGGCCGCCAAAGAGTGGAACCCAGATTCGACCCATAAAGTATAGAGTTCCATCTTCTTTCGGCACTAATTGTTTCTTCATGCCTCGAAGTACTTCCGCTTGGATATGATCCTCCTTGAGCGCTTCTTATTGTGCGTTATGAATTCTTGCGGTGAGATCCGTTTGAATCGTCATTTCTAAGGCTCGAACCCTCAACGTTCTAACTCGTTCCTTGCGGCTCAAGGCATCCGCTACAACGTTCGCCTTGCCCGGATGGTACTTGATTTCACAATCATAGTCGTTCAACAATTCCATCCAACGTCGTTGACGCATATTTAGTTCCTTTTGATTGAATATATGTTGAAGACTTTTATGATCCGTGAAGATAGTACATTGAGTACCATATAAGTAATGTCGCCATATCTTTAAGGCGAATACCACCGCGCCTAACACGAGGTCGTGAGTGGTATAGTTCTTTTCGTGTACCTTTAGTTGGCATAATGCGTACGCGATAAATTTTTCTCGTTGCATGAGCACGCAACCCAATCCTTGGCGTGAAGCATCACAGTATACTACGAAGTCATCGGTACCGTCGTGTAGTGATAAGATTGGTGCATCGCATAACTTATCCTTGAGAGTTTGAAAGGCTTCTTCTTGTTTGTCACCCCAATCAAATTTCTTATCTATCTGTGTGAGGGAGGTTAGCGGTTGAGCAATCTTAGAAAAATTCTCAATAAACCTTCGATAATATCCCGCTAATCCCAGAAATTGTCGGACTTCAGTTGGAGTCTTGGGCGCTTCCCAGTTCTTAATCGCTTCAATCTTTGATGGGTCTACATGTATGCCTTTCTCGTTCACCACATGACCAAGAAATTGAACCTCGCGAATCCAAAATTCGCACTTAGAAAATTTCACGTAGAGTTTCTCCTTCTTTCGCAGCTCCAAAATGGTTCTCAAATGTTGCTCGTGCTCACCCTTCGAGCGTGAATATATTAAATGTCATCAATAAATACTATTACGAATTTGTCGAGATACGGCTTGCATACGCGATTCATTAGATCCATAAAGACTGCCGGTGTGTTTGTTAAACCAAACGGCATGACAAGGAACTCGTAATGACCATAACGAGTCCAAAAAGCCGTTTTCAGTATGCTTTCTTCCTGAATTCGCAACTGGTGATACCCAGACCGTAAGTCTATCTTGGAGTAAAAGCTCGAACCTTGTAGTTGATCGAATAAGTCATCAATCCTCGGTAACGGATACCGATTCTTTATGGTGAGTTTATTCAACTCTCGGTAATCTATGCACATTCTGAACGTTCCGTCTTTCTTCTTCACAAATAAAACTGGAGCTCCCCAAGGCGAGAAGCTTGGTCTGATGAATCCTTTATCCAATAACTCTTGAAGTTGCGTGGATAATTCTTACATTTCAGAAGGCGCTAATCGATACGGGGACTTGGCTATGGGTGCGGCTCCCGGCACCAAGTCGATGTGAAACTCGACCTGTCGTTGTGGTGGTAGTCCCGGCAAGTCTTCAGGAAAGACTTCAGGAAACTCCTTTACTACCGGAATATCCGCCAGCTTTGGCTCCTCGGCCTTCTTATCAATAACATGTGCTAGAAAGGTTATGCAACCTTTCCGTAAGCACTTACGTGCCTTCATACAATTGATGACCCGCAATGGTGTGTCGCGCTTCTCTCCATGTATAACAAGCGTCTCCTCGTTCGGCAGTGGTAAACGAATGATCTTCTCATGGCATATGATTTCGGCTCGGTTATCGGATAGCCAATCCATGCCCACCACTACATCGAAACTACCCAACTCCACGGGTAAGAGGTTGATATTGAATTTCCGCTCGCCCAACTCCAAAGAACACCCTTTAACAACTTCCCCCGACTCGACTAATTTACCGTTTGCCAATTCTATGGAATACGGAACGTCTAGTTAACTTGATTCTACACCCAGTATATTTTTAAATTCCATAGAAATAAAGCTAAAATCGACACCAGTATCAAATAATATGGATGCGAAATGATTGTTGATGAGAAACGTACCAGTGACCACGTTGGGGTCTTGGCGTGCATCCTTGCTCCGATCACAAAAACTCTACCACGAGCTTGATTTTCTTTAGGACAATCCTTCCTAAAGTGGTCCTTGCTACCGCAACCATAACAGCCTTGCCCACGCCCATTACCATTTCCGTTACCGTTCCTATTTCCATTTTCGTTCCCGTTACCGTTTCCATTTCCATTTCCTCCTCTAGTTCCAGTTGCCCAACACGCATCAGTACGGTGGCCATTCTTGCCACACTTATCACACTTGATAACTCGACAAGCACCCACATGGTGGTATTTGCATCGATCGCACTGGGGCAAATTTCCCGCGTATTTCTTAGGGCCAATGTCGTTTGTGGCTGCAAACGCCCTTGCATCCTTAGGCGGGTTTGTCTCTCTCTTTTTGTTGTTATTGTTGGTATTGTTGTTGTTGTTGTTCACGCGAGTTCCCTTCTTGAAGTTCGAGTACTTCCTTTTTCCATCACTGGAAGACTCGACATGAGATTCCTTTTTCTCAGTCCCTTTCAAAGACAATTTCTTCATCCGTATTGCATCTTCAATGAGACTCACGGCTAGAGTCACCGCCTGAGTGATAGTAGCAGGCTCAGTCGTAGTAACTAGGCTTCGAATTTCGGGAGCTAGTCCCCAGATGTAGCGTTCAATACGTTTGAATTTTGGTGTCACAAAATAAGGGATTACGCGAGATAGGTCGTGAAACCTTTGCGTGTACCCCGTGATGTCTGCCCCGATCATGGCAAGATTCTAGAATTCAGTCTCCAATTTTTGGAGTTCAGCCCGAGAACAGTATTTTTCCCTCATTCTTTCTTTCAACTCGTCCCACGTCATTCCATAAGTTTGCACTTGCAAATTCCACCAAGTAAGGGCCTCGTCAATAAACAGGCATGTGACGAAGGTGACATGTTGATCTGCGGAACATCGGCTCATTCGGATGGTTGAATCTGTTTTCTCTGTCCAGTGCACAAAAGCCACGGCGCCACCGGTGCCATCATAGTTCAGTGGCTTGCAGTCTAGAAACTGCTTGTATGTGCACCCTGAAAATTGCACAAAACGGATTAAGATGAGCGAATAATGAAACACACAAATAGATTTTTAAAAGAATTGCTTTAGTTGAAATAAGGCAACCGATCATTACCATTAACATTGTTCCCTCCGGACGATCCACCGTGTCCATTACCACCTGATCCGCCAGTGCCACCACTGGTTTCGGCACGAATCGCCTCATACTGGGCTATAGCTTGTGATATCCTTTCTTCTATCAGCGAGTTTAGTTCTGCCTCAGTCCTAGGCATTGGTGGGGGTGGAGGTGGGGGTAGGTTTATGATGCGTGTGTAGTGTAATATATTTTTGATGTATATTTTAAGCCCTTTTTACACTTTTAGCCAAGTTTTAAACTTATAAAACATGATATTTACTAACACTAAACACACATATGGGCAAGTGCACCCATCGTGGATGTAGTATAGTGTTGGTAAGATACCGAGGTCGTCCAAGGACACAAGAGCTTTTAGTACCGGTTTATCCTCAACGTCTAATCAAATCAAAATGTTAGAAAAGGTTTTTAACTAAGAAAGTAAAAACTAACTAAATGCTGAAAAATAAAATAAAAATAAAAACAGATAGACAAGATAAATCACTTGGATCCGACTCGTGTATTAGTATAACCTTTGATTATTTTCGCACTTTTGCACTTGTTTAAGAGATTATCTTAGTTATTGTAGTAGGCCCCTCTTTTGAAGGCGACGTTACCCTCAACCCAGTAGTTTGAGTCAGCAAGGATACAATCCTAAAGGGTTGGATTATTGGAAGATAATGAATTAAGTTATTAATGCAAATTATGGTAGGCCCCGCTTTTGGCGGTGACGTTACCCTCGACTAAGTAGTCTGAGTCAGCAGGGATACAGTTCTAAATAGCCGGGTTATAGTATTAATAGTAGTTAACTTATGAGGGGGGTCAAAGAGTTTGGATCCCCGCCATCCAATACCTATGGGCATTGAAGGAGATCCTACTAAATTTGACCCAGGTCCCTTGCAGGACCTCTAAATGTTGAACAAGGGCAAGACCCTTACCAAACCGTTCCCTTAACCCCCGACCAGGTAGCCAACATACCTCCGTATAGACCGTGGAGATATGAATGGTGAAAATCTTTTATTTTATATAGACAGTAAAATAATGCCAAGACACCATGGACAAACGATAAGGAAAGATCACCTTCAACATAAGCAACTAGTTATTAAAGTCATTAATACAAAACCAAATAAAAAGTGCAAAAGATTAAAAATAAAAAGTATTATACTAAACACTTGTCTTCACCAAGTGATGTAAGAGACTTAGGCAAACATGGCCTTGATTGTCAAGAACTCTTACGATCAATCTTGGATCCCGAGACGACTCACACACTCTATGATGGACAATGGATGATGGTGGTGGATGATGGTGTTATGGTGGTGGTGGGTGGTGGATGAAGTGTGAGAGAGGTGGCGTGCCAAGGGATGAGTTGCAATGAAACCAAGCACTCCTATTTATAGGCTGAACAGAAGGCTGGGCACGGCCCCGTGTCCGCTGGACACGCCCCCGTGCCTGTCTGACACTCTCTCTCTTCATTAATTGTAATTCGCAATTACAAATAATGCGCCTGCTGTACTTTCGCCACGCCCCCGTGTTCACTGGACACGGCCCCGTGGTGGGCAATAGAAGCTTCTATAGGTTTGTCTTTTCTGCTGCTTCTTGGGCACGGCCCCGTGCTGGCTGAGCACGGGGCGTGTTCAGTCTTCTGCCTTCTCGATTTTGCTTGGGAGGATGCTGTTGAGGGGTCGGGCAATCCACTTATGTTCCTTTTCTTGTATTTATGTTAGATTTAGCTGTCTTTTTGCTTCTTTTGTGAATTTGAGCTCATTTAATCCTCAAAATACAAAAGGAAGACAAAAGCACTCTTTTTCCAACATTAGTACTTAAAAAGGGTTAGTTTTATGCCTTATTTGATGTATTTTATATGTTGCATTTTACACACATCAAATACCCCCACACTTGAACTTTTGCTTGTCCTCAAGCAAAACTCTTTAATATGTGGCTTACACTCCCAAATGGAATGGGTAGAAGAGAAGGTTTTGGCTTGTCATAGAGTGTCGGGAATCCAAGATCTTTTTAGGTTTTAATTTTATTTATTTACAATCCTATTCGTTATGATTTGTTTAGAACGTTTCATAGGAAAAATTACTTATTTGGGCATAACATGCCTTTTTAAAATTCCTTTTATATACAAGTTCACATACCTCACGGGAGAAATCACTCACATTCGGCCGAAGGTGTATTTTTAGTGAATCACTCGAGAGCGGCATGGAACTTATTCCTACCATAAGCTTGCCAAGCAATCAATCCTACTCCTTTTTAACTTGTTACCTTTGTAAATATCAAGAGGACTTTTTTTGGGTAAAGGCTTGGGCTAAAGGTGGGTGAATGGGTTAGTGGTTAGTAGAAAAGGGCGAAAAGCGTAAAAAGTATCGCTTTTCGTAAAACATTTTGTTTTAGTGACTTTTTATTCTTAATGAAGTATTTCTTCAAACAAGCTTTTTGTTTTAAGAGCTTTGTTTGTTTATTTCTAACTTCATCTTCATATATATATATATATATATATATATATATATATATATATATATATTGTAGTCACACGAAAACCGAGCTTGTTACTAAAATAAAGGGTAAAAATAAAAAAAAAAAAAGGGTTTTGGTGGGTAAAAGGATTTTAGGGTAAAGAAATGAAAGGTTTAGGCTCAAAGGGGTTAACTAGGGGGATTTTGGGTAGGTGGAAAAAAATGAAAAATAATGGTGTGGAAAGAAAAAGGGTTAGTCCTAATGCCTCCATCATTTACTTACTTGGGTTTAAGTTGGTAAGGACCGGGAACGAATCGTCGTGGCAAGTTCTAGAGTCGTAAGAACCAAGCGGCTATTCACACAAGAAACGAAAAATGAGCATTTAGTCTAAAGATGTAAATTTGTATGCTCAATAAAGGCTCAAAACTCATTTTTTGTGGGAATGGGTTTTTCTATGTGATCTAGTATATATAATCAAATTTCAACTAAGCTTGTCATGCCGTTTCATAATTTTTTTATGTTGGTTCTTTTTATCACGACGCTCTCGGTTGTAAATTTGTAAAAATATAACCTTATTAATCTTAGGATTCCTAACTTAAACTTTAGACAAGTAAAAAAATGAGAATTTTTGAAAAAAATTGGGGTGTTTAGCGGTTCCAATAGAATTTTGTGTAAGGCTTGTTATTAGGACTTGCAAAATTTCAAGGTTTTAGCATCCCCCCCCCCACACTTAAATTACACATTGTCCTCAACGTGTCCCAAAAATAAATTTTTAGGTTGATTAGATGTATAATATAGTGTTAAAAGCAAAGATTTTATGTTACTGACAGTCTGGACACGGCCCCGTGTCCGCTGGACACGACCCCGTGGTGAACTGCCAGTAACGAAAACTTACAGAAGGCGAACACGGGGGCGTGTTGGTTAGGCACGGCCCCGTGTCTAAAAAAAACTTGCATGAAAGTAACCAAACAGCAGTTCTGGTAGGTGAGCACGGGGGCGTGTCGGCTGGACACGTCCCCGTGTGGACAGTCTGTAAGCCTGAAAAACAGGTTCCTTCCTCCGGTTTTTCCATCCTGGCCTTATGAGTGCTAAGGCTTAGCACTCTAAGCCTCAGTTTGTACCTGCTTCATCACTTAATACCACACCAAGCAACACAAACATCCTACATTACCATAGTTAATTGTTCCAAGCATAAAGTAAAAGAAAAATAAAGCGGTAAATAAAAGTAGTCAAGGAAAGTAAATTATTCAACACTTGGCACGCAGGCCACAAACTGTTCAATAGATAAAAGGGACTTAAACCTGTGGGCTCGCCATCAACCCGCTCCTGCTCCTTCAAACCCCCTACTCCATGTCCTCATCGTTGTCATCACCTCCATCCCCCTGACCCGCCATGTACTCCCGGATGCTACCGATATCGTCTTGTATATCGTTCGTGTTTCGTTCGATAGCGCCGACCCGGTGGTATGTATTGTTGGCAAGGTTGTAGGTGTTCCTGGTACACATGAGGTTTTCCTGCAAAAGATCATGTAAGCTTTGAAAGTTAGGAAAACCGCCTCCTTGTGAGGAGGATTGACCCGGATCACCATGGGGTTGATATTGGTAGTGTGGAGGTGGTGCGTGAAGAACTAGGGCCTCCTGCGGGTTCCATGCATAGCCTTGCGTCCTTTGGAAGCTCACTGACCCGTCTTCCGCCTCATAAAGTAAGTTCATGGCTCGGCAAATGTGATAGTCAACTCGTCCCGACCATGGGCTTCTTTCAAAGGACCTTGGGATATGTGTGAATTGCTTGAAGAGACGGTACACCCACCCTCCAAAGAAGATAGGTGTTGGAGCACGAGCAAGGCGGTTGAGATGCATGTTTCGTAGCAGGAGATATGGAACATCGAGAGGCTTCCGGTTGTGGATACAGTGAAGGACAACCAAATCTTTCAACCCTACAACGCCACTAATGTCGTGACGTTAGCTAAGAGAGTAGGTGAGGAGCCTGTGAATGTAGCGATAGAGTGGGTCCCTCAGCTTAGTACTCTTGGTGCTGCTAGGGTTGTAGATTCCTTCACCGATTTGAGCCCATGCAGCTTGACGTTCATTTTCATCCAAATCTCTTAATCCCCTGGTATTTTCCTCATTTCCCGATTCCTCTTCCCCGTACAGTCCCATAATTGCTCCAAACTGTGCCATAGAGATCGAGTACCTTGTCCCCCCACACCGAAATGCAACCCCTTCATTGTCAAATGGGTCACACCTTGAAGTGAAGGTAAACGTGCTATAGAACTCCAAGGTGCATTGATGCACCGACCTAAGCCGAGTGGTTAATGCAACCCTTAGTGGTCCCGTAACGATGTTGTTGAATCGGTCCAACTGGTTTACCAAGGTTAACAGGTCCGTGCATGCTCGTCTGGGGTACTCCTCGGGCCTTGTTTGAAGTAGCTCGTATCTTGCCCTAGCATCGAGTTCACTTGCATTGAACCTTGTGAACTTTGCCATCTGAAAGAATACACCAAAAATTAGCACGAAACAATGAGATTTTTAAAGAAACTGCAAACAGTGGGCTGGACACGGCCTTGTGTTCAGTGGGCACGGCCCCGTGTCCAGACGTCTGTAACCCAAAAACTTCATTTTTCGTCCCGGTCCCGAAAATCTGAAAATTTTTGGCCAAGTAGGTGCGGTTTCCCCCGAAAATGAAACCCCAAGTGCCGTTTTTCCCAAAATAACTCGTTTACCCTTCCAATTTCATCTTTTTCGGTTCAAAAACAAGGGTTTGAGGTTTTTGTGAGAAATCGGACAAATTTATCAACAATACAAGTGTATTTACTTCCCATTATACTAATCTAGACTAATACTAACAGATTACATCAAAAATTTGAAGTTTGATCCGGATGAACTCGAAGAACCCTAGATTTTTCCCCAAATTTTGATGTTTCTACTACATGTAAATAACTAATCTAACTACTAATGATGATTGTGACACCCCGTTAAAACACGCTAGCTTGGCAGTGGCTGCTTCAACTTTCGGGACGAAAGTTCTTAAAACTTGGGGATATTGTGACACTCGAGGTTTTTCCGAACGATCACCTTGTAATATTTTATGTGTATATAAATATTATTAAATGAAAATGTGACTTTTACATGTTATGTGCGATATGTATGTAATATATATATGTATGTATGAGAGCCGAAACCACGACCCGAGATCACGACTCGCAACCACTCGGTTGCGAGTGGGCCACTCGGTCTCGAGTGGGCCTAATGAGCCGGAACCAGTTGGGCCGAAACCACCCAAGCCCAACTCGTGACCCCCCCTTGATATATATCCCACCCTTTTCCCCACTTGCTTCATTTTACACACCAACACTTCTTCTAGTCTCTCTCACTAGAAAACCCTCTACAAACACTACTTCTCTTCTACAAAAATCGGTTCAAGCTTGGAGCAATCGGTAGGAATCTCGGTCAAGAAATCTCGGATCACTCGGACACTTCATCTCCTCTCATTTTCTTCCTTTGTTTTCGGCTTCATTCTTCTCCTTCTCAACCGGTTAGTCATCATTATGTGCATAGGACTTATGTTGTGTATATGAACTAGAAAATGCTTGGTTAGAAACATTATGCATGATTCTAGGGTGATTTGTGAAGTAAACTATATGTGAAAACCATTTATGTGTGAATACTTGTGACATGTTTAAAATGACTTGATAATGGTAGTTTACAAGTGTTCATAGCTAACTAAACTATGCTTCTTTGTTTCTTGCAAAAATGAGGATGTTTAACATAAGATTTCGGATATATGATGTATGTTTTGTTGTTCTTGCATGTTGATCTTGCTAAAACATGTGATTTTGGTTCATAAATATATGATTTTGTTAAGGAGAAAACCCTAGAAAACTATGAACATTTGATGAACTAGTTGAAGATGGTTTGAAGATTTAAAATGGCAAAGTTTGATCCAAATTTTATTATAGGCAGATTAGGAAAAGTGTTTGTAGAAACCTTATTGGTAGTTTCCTAATCTGGGTCTGATTTCATATGTACAATTTAGACTGTCATATCTGCATCATCACGTGTGCATGAAAATGACAGTTTCCGACTCGCAACCACGACATTACGACTCGCAACCACAGCATTCTGACTCGAGACCACGCAGTTGCGACTCGCAACCATAGCATGACAAGTCGAGACCACGAGATTGCGACTCGAGACTACGACCGTTGCGACTCGCAACCACAACGTGACAACTCGAGACCACGGTTGCGACTCGCAACCATAGCGTGACAAGCCGAAACCACCTGGTTGCGACTCGAGACTAGCTGGTTGCGAGTGGGCTGTCTACTTTGGTTATTGGGCCATTTTGTGTTAACTTGGGCTATCTGTTAGATGGACTATGTGTTGCTGTGTTCTGTTTGACTGTGTTACTGTTAGGGCCGGCCCAATAACCCCATGTCTATTTTCCTGTATGCATGTACGTGCCTGTATATGTTCTTACGTGATTACTTGTACACCGAACCTGACCTATACCGGTAACCATGTTAGGACGTGGTGACCAACGTGATTGACAAGTAACCTAAAACCTACCGAGCAACCCAAGGTGAGTTCACAACTTAAAAGCATGCGTCCCGGTGGTTTGGGACACGAGACTAAAACAATCCTATCCCCTGGTAAAAAGGGGATACCCTTTACATACCTTCCCTAGTTATTGGGAACAAAACTTACTTTTCCTTCCCTGGTATTGGGAAACCTTTTGGTTAATTACTGTTTATACGGATTGCAACTAACGGCACTAAACGAAACTCTATCACTCAAGTCCCTACTACAAATACCGATTAGTCGCCGGGTTAGGCGAACGGGTTATTAGTTGATAGCGCTATTTAGGTGTTTACCAGCCTCACACCGTGCCCTGGTTTGGGATCGGTCGTGAACTAATGTACTCAGAAATCCGTCAATGATGATAGAACATTGACATCGGGGCATCCTGCGGATACGCAACGGTTACCTAGTGTTCGGTATTGGAAAAACAGTTTAGTCGCTAACTTTTGGGGTAGCTCCCCAGGGCATGTATAAACGGATAAATTAACCGGTGAAACAAAGTTTTTGGAAATTAAAACTGGACAACTAGTGAACTCACTCAGCATTATTGTTGACCCCTTACTGCATGCTTTGCAGGTAACCAGTGACGAAGGAGCTTGCAGCTTGGGAACGTGTAGTGTCTGTTCACCCTTGTGTTGGGTGTTACCTTATTTTGAATCATGAACTTTGTTTTAAACTACCTTACTTATGCTTCCGCTACTTATTACTGTTTTGAACTTAACACTTTAAACTCTGAACTTAATATTTGCTAAGCTTATGAATAGTAAGTATTACTTTTGTTATCAACTTAAGTATTCGGTATAATTGGTGGCTGGATCCTGGTCAGTCACGCCCTCGAAGCGGGTGTTATCCGCAGGTGGATTTTGGGGGTGTGACAATGATAGAATAATACCTTGATGTTGTTGAACGTGGAAGTAACGTCGGAAATCTGCGGAAAATCGCCTTGAACAGAGCGTTTTTGGCAAAACGGGGCGTGTGGAATGAGGTAACTGTTATGAAATGGGGGTTTTATCCCGTCAGTTGCGTCGACACGGCCCCGTGTCCAGCGGACACGGCCTCGTGCCGAGCAAAAATTTTGAAATTTTTTTTTTTTATTTTTTTTAAGGTGTGCTCGTGTGAGTGCCCATTTTTCCGAAAACATGGTTAGAAGAGTTACCGGTTTGGATGTATACTCGTTTGTTTGCAACATTTCGGGTATGATGTGGATGCTTCTCATTCGTTAACCGTTTGAAGCGAGATCTCCTCTTCTTCATCCTCAATGGATCCTCGGTAGAGTTTTAGCCGTTGGCCATTGACTTTAAATGGAATACCATTTCGAGCTTTAATTTCTACTGCACCGTGAGGAAAAACATGGGTGGCGGAAAAAGGTCCTGACCACCTAGATTTTAGTTTACCAGGAAATAATCGAAGTCGTGAATTAAACAAAAGAACTTGGTCTCCTACACGAAATTCATTCGACTTAATATATTTATCATGTAAATTTTTCATTCTTTCCTTATAAATTTCGGAGTTAGAGTACGCATAATTCCTTAATTCATCTAATTCATTCATTTGACCGAATCGATTTTTACCTGCAGTTTCTAAGTCTAAGTTTACGTTTTTTATTGCTCAGTAGGCCCTGTGAGCTATTTCCACTGGTAAGTGACAACTTTTTCCATAGACAAGCTTATATGGGGTTGTGCCTATAGTGGTTTTATAAGCAGTTCGAAAAGCCCATAAAGCATCATCTAATTTATCAGCCCATTCCTTTTTATTTAACCCTACGGTTTTTTCAAGTATTCGTTTTAAACCTCTGTTAGTCACTTCGGCTTGCCCATTTGTTTGAGGGTGATATGCTGTTGAGACCCGGTGATAGACCCCATACCTTGTTAATATTTTTTCGAGTTGATGATTGCAAAAATGGGTACCTCTATCACTTATCAAAGCTTTTGGTGTTCCAAAACGAGAGAATAACTTTTTCAGAAATTTTACCACCACTCTTCCATCGTTTGTTGGAAGAGCTTCGGCCTCTGCCCATTTAGACAAGTAATCGACTGCCACAAGTATATATTTGTTTCCTTTTGACGGTGGGAAGGGTCCCACGAAATCGAGTCCCCACACATCAAAAATTTCACAAACGAGAATGCCATTTTGAGGCATTTCGTTTTTGGAAGAAATATTACCTGATCTTTGGCAAGCATCACATGTCTTTACAAGATCTTTTGCATCTTTGTAAATGGTTGGCCAATAAAATCCTGAATCAAATACCTTTCGCGCGGTACTAGTGGCACCATGATGTCCTCCATATGAACCTTCATGACAATGACGGAGAATTCTTCGTGCTTCATTACCATGGACGCACCTTCGGATGAGTTGGTCGGCACACATTTTGAAAAGATAAGGGTCTTCCCAAAAGTAATGCTTTACATCAACAAAGAATTTCTTTCTTTGGTGATGCGGCCATCCTTTGGTGACTACACCGCTAGCTAAATAATTAGCATAGTCGGCATACCATGGTTCTTGTCTACTCTCCATCATCTCCAAGGACTCTGTGGGAAATTTTTCGTTTATCTGCTCGTCCCTGGTTGCCTCCAAAGCTGGGTCTTCTAGGCGTGAAAGATGATCTGCAGTAGTGTTTTCTGCTCCTCTTTTGTCTTTGATTTCAATGTCGAACTCTTGGAGGAGTAGAATCCATCTGATCAAACGGGGTTTTGCGTCTTGTTTCTTGAAGAGGTATCTGATAGCTGCATGATCTGTATAGACTACAGTTTTAGAAAGAACAAGGTAAGAACGGAATTTATCAAAAGTAAACACCACAGCTAGTAATTCTTTTTCTGTAGTTGTGTAATTTTCTTGTGCATCGTTAAGCGTTTTACTAGCATAATAAATTGGGTGAAAATGCTTCTCTTTTCGTTGTCCCAAGACTGCTCCAACAGCAAAGTCACTTGCATCACACATGATTTCAAAAGGAAATTTCCAATCAGGCGCTATCATGATAGGTGCATTGACTAGCATTTCCTTGAGGGTTAGAAATGCTTGATTGCATTCCTTGTCAAAGATTAGGGGTGAGCAAGAAAACCGAAATAACCGAACCGTAACCAAATAACCGAAATAACCGAACCAAAAAAACCGAACAGAAACAAAAACCGATGGTTCGGTTTTCGGATTTTTAATAACCGAAAATTTCGGTTTGGTTTTCGGATAAACGTTTTCAATAACCAAAAAAAACCGAACCGAACCGATAAGTTACAATCCATATATTTTTATGTTTAAGTTTAAATTGTTTAAGTGTTTAACGCAATGCTAGTAGAAAATGTTAATTTTATTCTTAAATGTAAAGCGTTTGTAATAAAAACATTATAACTGAAATGATTTATTATTACCTATAAGATATAACAAAATTTAATATAAAAATTAAATTTAATAAAACTTTGAAGAAACATAAAAATATATTAGAAGATTAGGTTTATGTAAACAATACTAATTAAAGAGGTGAACTATAATAACTTAAATATAAACATATAAAAAGAGTGTTATAATATAAATAATACTTTTTAGTTTTTGAATCTTACATAATTTTGTTCCAAAAACCGAAATAACCGAAAAACCGAACCGAACCGACGTAAAAACCGAAAACCGAAACCGAAAAAAACCGAAACCGAACGGTTTTTAAAACCCCAAAACCGACATTTCGGTTTCGGTTTTGATTTTACCCAAAAACCGAACTGAACCGAACCGTGCACACCCCTGTCAAAGATGAAAGGTGCATCTTTTTCAAGTAATTTTGTTAGAGGTCTTGAAATTTTTGAAAAGTCCTTGATAAACCTTCTATAAAATCCGGCATGCCCTAAGAAACTTCTGATTGCTCTAACGGAGGATGGTGGAGGCAATCGAGAAATAGTTTCTATTTTTGCTTGATCAACTTCCATACCTTCGCTTGAGATTTTATGACCGAGTACTATTCCCTCTGTTACCATGAAATGGCATTTTCCCAGTTAAGGGCGAGGTTAGTTTTCTCACATCGGGATAGCATTCGTTCAAGGTTATCGAGGCATTGGTCATATGAGTCTCCAAAGATAGAAAAGTCGTCCATGAAGACTTCCATTGTCTTTTCTATCATATCATGGAAAATGGCTACCATACAACGTTGGAATGTTGCAGGTGCATTACATAGACCGAATAGCATGCGTCGATAGGCAAAAGTTCCGTAGGGGCATGTGAAAGTTGTTTTCTCTTGGTCTTCAGGTGCTATCGGTATTTGAAAATAACCTGAAAAACCATCCAAGAAACAATAAAATTTATGACCGGATAGTCGTTCTAACATTTGATCAATGAAGGGCAAAGGCAAGTGGTCTTTCCTTGTTGCTTCATTTAATCGTCTATAGTCTATACAAACTCTCCATCCTGTGACGGTTCTTGTCGGTATTAATTCATTTTTTTCATTAGTTATTACCGTCATACCTCCTTTCTTTGGGACTACTTGGACAGGACTCACCCATGGGCTATCGGAGATAGGATAGATTAGTCCGGCGTCAAGTAGCTTGATGACTTCATTTTTAACCACTTCTTGTACATTGGGATTTACTCTTCGTTGTGGTTGAATTACTGTTTTGTAGTCATCATTCATTAGAATTTTGTGCGCGCACATGGAAGGACTTATTCCTTTAATATCTACAAGCTTCCAAGCGATCGCATTTTTGTGTTTTTTTAAGAAGATTAACTAATTTCTCTTTTTCTACGCTACTTAATGTTTTGGTCAAAAATTACCGAAGCAATTAAGTGATCAAATTAGTTAAGTGAGGTAGTGTGCTAAAAAGTGTGTTGAAAATATGCTAGTTATGTTGTTTGGAAAAACAATGTTCAGGATACGGCTCAGGATATTGAGCTGTATCTATGATCAAACAATGAGCAAGAAAGTAAAGTAAATGACACGAGATGTACGAGGAAAGCCCTTGATCAATCTAGATCGCCGGCATAAAACCTCGGGAGCTGACAATCGCAGCTGCCTTGTTCTTCTTATTGCTTTAAACTTCAGGATACAGTGCAGGATATAGATCAGATCGCTAAGTGTTACAATGAATTTGTGTGAGAGTTGTGAGAGAGCAAGTGTTAGAGTGTAGAGAGTGTGATTGTGATGTCCTAGTTGATCTGATATACCCACCTATTTATAGTAACGAATTACAAACAATAATCCCTACAAATATGGGCTACTCCGAATATTCCATTATGAACGTTATGGACCGAGTAACACGGCTTCAACGTCTTCCCTTGAACGACTTGGACCGAGTCTTCCGTGGAATAGGTCTTGTTAACGTTACTAGCTTCTAACCCACGTGCCTGCACATAATCCATTAGTAATCCCGAGGATACCATTCAGGATGTTACCAATATCCTGAACTAGCATCCTGGATGTAAACAGATACACCATAAACAAGATATATATCAAGATATTTTTCAGGATATAGGCTCAGAATTTCACCCATAACAATTGTCCCCAAAAATGTTACCGTTTGATATCCTAACGGTTACATTTTTCACAATGGCCGAGGCAATTAAGAGATAAGACCATTGATGTGACAGCTTTCAACCACCCGGCCTATATTTACTCATCATACCCTATATCTTCTCATCCTCATCTTCATTTAACCTTTACCGGAGAAAAAAGGTAAACATTTCTCTCTCAACTCCATTTTTCATTCTCCCCAATATTCCGGTGATAATATGGCAAGGCAGACAAGATCTAGCTCCGGCGACTCTGTTCCCACGTTCATCCACCAGAATATTCTCCAGGATCCGGAGAAAGAAATATGCACCTTTGATGGTGCACACTTGTCAGCCCTTAAAACCTCCGGCATCTTCCCAAAAGGGACGGTGTTCCGGCCGTTTGATCGGGAAATCCGATCAGACATGGTTTCCGACGAGTGGTTGTGTTTTAATGCCTTTCCTTTTACCTTAGGGTTGCAATTTCCTTTCTCGGATTTCATCACTGAGTTCTTTAATGTCACCAAAATCTGCTTCAGTCAGACAATGCCAATGCTTTGGCGGGTCTTGTCTGTTCTTGATCAAATCAAGAACAACCGTATCCCTGATCTATCTGTTCATGACCTCCCCCTAGCATACCGACTTAGGTGCCACGGCTCTTGTCGATTCTTGTTTTATTCTACCTCCAGTGACCCATTAATCCTCCGAGCCACCGGGAATGAAGAGGAATGGAAATCCAAATTCTTTTTTGTAAAAAGAGATTCAATCCCTGGTGGAGCGGATTATCCGGTGAATTGGTTGAAGAAGGGTAGGATTTAGGGTTTAAAGATGATCCTGCCTGTTATCCTGCTTTATATCCTGAACTGACTTTGTCGTTTTCTTGTACAGCTGATTTTAGGAAGCTAGCACCTCCCCTTGCAGATTCTCAAAAAAGAATAGACGCCATCAGACTCCTTCCAGAGGCAGAGAGAAGTTTCAACGCATCTCCACCAACTCCAAGCCCTCTTTCAAGCGTAAACATGTCTGGTAAGGATCCTGCAAGATATCCTGTACATACATGTTTTTATTTGATATTTTTAGGAGAGGTTTAGAATTTTACTCCCTGTGTGCAGATTCCAGCAAAGTCCTAGTCTATCTAGATCTCGATGAACTTGACAGTTACCCAACTCCAACCATAGTCAAGAAGGAGGCTCCTGTTGCTACCAGCTCCAAGCCACTCCCAGCTCCCAAGGCCAACCCAAGGACTCGTGCTTCCACAGCGAAAAAGAGGAAGGGCCTTGAAGTCAGTGCTCCAAGCTCAGAAGGGTTCTCCTATGACGATCTCAGCTTCACTGATTCCTTAGAGCCAATGACATCCTTCCTCAACAAGGTAATATCCTGACGCATATCCTGGATATATATCTTGCACATATATCCTGCCTGGATATCCTAACAGGATATCCTGATAGGATATCTTAGTCATTATAGATACATATATTCTAACTTGTACCTGTTATTGATGCGCAGGGCCTCCAGCATTTGCTCCACTTGTACAATGATGCATGTGGTACTTGTTTTGGTCAAAAATCACACAAGGATAATGCAACCAAACTCTTATGTAAACGGGGAATGATGCTTGGTATGTTGAACAAAGTAAAGGATCACTTTGATGTAAAATAGCCCTTGATCAATGAATGATCTCCGGCATAAAAAACCTCGGGTGATGGCAACTACCGATCACCAAGCTTCAATATAACAAACAATATTTTTACAACTTCGGATGGTAACGAGCTAAGTACAAGGATCACTATAGTATCGTGTGTCAAAGCGTGTGAGAAATGTGTTGTGTCTTCCTAATGTTGAAGAGTGCTACTTATACAAGTGAGTGTGGTCATATTTTAGGTAAATAACCTAACTATTAGCTCGTTACCCCTTCAAGAATAGAAGTAAATTTAGCCTAAATTATCGCCCTTAAATGGTGCTGAGTTTCCATATTGTCCACAACGTCCATCTTTGATTATGCATATGCCAAAGTAGCGTGACAGGTTCCTTGTTTACGTTGTTAAGAGCGGATCCTACTCGAAATCCCTGCAAGACAACATTAAATCCAAAGAGAACAATCGTTAGTATGAGGATCCCTAGGATGGTCCGTGATCCTGATCCTGGAACTCTTCTGAGGATCACTATCTGCCAAAGAAACAAGGATCACTGGTTAGGATCACATGTAAGGATCATAAGTCATAAAAATCCAGCCCTAACAATTGCCCCCAAAATATAAGGAGTATTTATCTAATAGTTATATTTTGCCGGCCTTATCTCTAACTGACTTAACGGATATATAGCCGTTACAATGGAACTATCCGTTGTGATCTGACGTCACAGAAGTGACAGCCCTGCACAAATCATCATTATAAATAGAAATAGGGATAGGATCGAATGCATTTAAATTCAAAGCGACTCCCTTTATAACCGTATTCGGAAGATCAGCCAGGTATACTCCTTCTCATCTTCTTCTCTTTTGCTCTGTTTTTCTTCTTCTTTCCATTCTTCTGTAAAGATGTTGCTCCGGAACTCCCCGCATAAGGATCCTAAGAAGAACAGCCCCTTGAAGGGTCAAGGGATCATCAAAGATTCTCCCACCGAGAGGTGCTGTTTTACCGATCCTCAGATCGACAGAATCCGTCAATGCTTTCCGGCGAACACTATCTTCAAGTCTTTTACCCCCACTGCTTTGAGTGATTTTATTTCTGATACTTGGGTAGCTTTCCCGGTTACTCCGTTCTTGATAGGATATTCGTATCCTTTCCCACAGTTCACTCAATCCTTTTTCTCTCTTACCGGCATCTGCTATATCCAGGCTATGCCCATGATCTGGAGGGTGTTATACACCCTTGAGAGGATCATTGATCAAGAGGGGATTGACCTTGGTATGGCGGAGTTGGCTGAGATGTATGATCTTACCACTTTCGGATCCCATCGTTATCTGTTTGAGCGAAAAGCTGGAGAGGATCACCCTGAGTTACCAAGAACGACATGAACTGGAAGCGACGGTTCTTTTTTGTTAGGAGAGATACCATCCCTGATGGGAGGGATCTGCCCAAAGAGTGGGCTACTCATGGTAGGATAGAGGATCCTGGAAGGATCACCATAAAACTTGTTCCTTAGGATGAGGATCACTGATATATTTTTTTTTGTTTGTTCGTTGTGCAGCTATATCCGTTGCTCATCTCAAGTTGACTCCTGCTACAAAAGAGAGACTCTTGGCTTTTAAGAAGCTTGATCCGGAGACAAGAACTTTCCAGGTTGCCACCCAGGATTCTCAAGAAGTATCCTCTGCCTCTGTCACAATGTCAAGTAAGTATCCTCATTAAAAAGTAATTCTGTGTAGGATTTTCAAGTTTAATTAGAATACCTATCTTATTTTGGTTGTGTAGGTGCTGGAAAATCTTCTAAGTCTGCCTCAAAGTTTGGCATCGATGATCTGACCAACGTGAAATCCTCAAGGAAGAAGAATCCTGCTAGCCCAAGCGCTTCAGCCCCTAAAGCACCTATTAGGGGTAAAGGAAAGAAGAGAAAGGCCTCTGAGGATTTACAAGGTCTGCCCCTGCTCCGCCAACAGTTCCTGGACTACTTCAATGAGGTAAGGATCACTGCCCTTGTTTGTTATCCTGACAGTTTTGAGGATCACTTGTTTCTGATGTTAGGCCTTGTTTTCCTTGCAGAAATTTGCTGAAATAGAGACTTATGTTGGCCACGTCGAGGATCAAGACCGCCAAATCGCTGACCTCCAACAAATGGGTGTGCTGAAGGATCTCAAGATTGCTGATCTTGAGAAGGAGCTCCGGGCTACCAAGGATGATGCTGCCAAGATGCTGATCAACTTTGATTATGAGAAGCATGATATCACCCAGGATGCCAAGGTCTCTGCTGCGATAGCCATGTATAAGATCCAGCTGCAGATGGATACGGAAGCTTAGGATCCTGCCTTCGACAAAAGCACGTGGGATGTAGAGGGTTGGAAGGTGTTAGGGCTGGATTTTTACAATACATGATCCTCACGTGTGATCCTAACCAGTGATCCTTGTTTCTTTGGCAGATAGTGATCCTCAGCAGAGTTCCAGGATCAGGATCACGGACCATCATAGGATCCTCATGCTAACAGTTGCTTTCGTTGAATTTAATGTTGTTTTGCAGGACATCTAGCAGGATCCGCTCTTAAGCATCACAATCAAAGGACGCGTCTTTACAACTATAGCATGTGCTTAATCGGAGAGGGACGTTGTGAAGGATATGGAAACTTGGCATGATTTAAGGGCGATAATTTAGGCTAGATTTACTTTTATTTCTAAAGGGGTAATGAGCTGATTATTAGTCTTTTTACCTAAAATAGGTCACCTACACTTGTATATATAACACTTTTCCCCATTCGGAAGAACACACGACACAATTCTCACACGCTTAGACACTCGAAACTATAGTGATCCTTGTACTCAGCTCATTATCATCCGAAGTTGTAACTATTTTTCTTATATTAAAGTTTGGTGATCGGTAGTTGCCATCACCCGAGGTTTTTTATGCCGGAGATCATACATTGATCAAGGGCTTTTTCCTCGTATAAATCATTGTGTCTTTGCATATTTCATAGTAAAAGTGATCCTTTACTTTTTCAACAAACCAAGCATCATACCCCGTTTACATAGAGTTTGGTTGCATTATCCTTTGTGTGATTTTTGACCAAAACAGTTTGGCGCCCACCATGGGGCAATTGGTGCTTCATTCATAAGAAAACCTTTTGTTCGAAATCATTTCAAAGAATTACATGGCTTCATCATTGAAAAACATGTCCACGGCGATGTCTGCAGTCACCTCGTCTAAGAACACTCTGCCTCCTCCACCGGCAGGATCCCAGAAGAATGCTGAGAAGAGACCAACTCCTACTAACTCTAAACCTCATTCTTCTTCTGCTATGAATTCTTATATTCCCAGTACTAGTGACGTATTTACTTTGATTTTGCAGATGAAGTATCGTATGCAGCGGCAGGATGAAACTAATGAAAGGATCCTCAGGGAAATTGGAGATCTCAAAAGACAAAAGAAAACGGCAGAGGATCATTCCCCACTGATGCCCAAATCCTTGAGCTTTGATACTCCAATGATTACCTCTCAGCCATCGGAAATTCCAGACGTGCAAATTATGGGAGAATCAAGAGGATTGCACCTCGGATCAACAGCAATGACTCAGGCATCAGGCTCACACTTTCAGCCGGCAGGATCCTATCCCCAGCATATGGGATCCTTCATGAATTCAGGAGCCTATCCGGGAGCGCAGCAGTTTCAAGGATCCTACTTTGTTCCAGGATCATCCCAGATTCAAGGATCCTCGTTCGTTCCAGGATCATCCCAGATACCAGGATCCTTCCAGATGCCAGGATCCCTAACAAGTTTGCAAACAGGAAGTCTAGATGTCCATCAAGGGGACTTCATTCCAATGCAGACCATTGCTTCCACTGGTCCCTCCGTTATCCCAGAATCCCAGCGATATGGATTCACTAACTTGAACTCAATGGGAGGTAACACTTTAAATAATTATCTTATCACTAACCATGGATTCATGCAGGATACAGGTGTCAATCATGCTATGGCCAGGGAATTGCAGAAGCTAAAAAATATGATCTCAAGTGTTCCAGGGGTAGTCAAGCCTATCCCAGAGATTGCAGATGGAAGCCATAAGGTATCTCGCTTTGCACCACCAATTTGTGATGCAGAGGTACCCAAAAGGTTCCATATCCCTACTATGAAGCTGTATGATGGTACAACGGATCTAGAGGAGCACATAGCACAATACAGGGAAAGGATGGAGATCATCCTATCCCAGAAAAGTTGAAGGAAGCATGCCTATGTAAAGGATTTGGATCCACTCTTACTGGATCAGCTCTTAAATGGCTGCTAAGTCTTCCCGCTTACTCTATTACTTCATTTGCTAATTTAGTTAATTTATTCAATAACCAATTCTCTTGTAGTAGAAAATTTGAAAGATTAACTAGTGATTTGTACAGGATAACTCAAAATCATAATGAATCATTAAGGGATTATATAACTAAATTTAGTAAAGAATCCTTGGACATTCCCAACTTGGATATGGCTACGGCTGTTGAAGCCTTCAAAATGGGACTGCTTAAGGATTCATTGTTCTATGATGATCTTGTTATGACACCATGCAGGAACCTAGATGAAGTAAGAACTCGGGCACTCAGGTTCATCCGGCTAGAGGATGACAAGAGGATCCAGGAGAGACAAGTAGGATCCTCAAAACAGGAGAAGCAAGGATCCTCCTTCAAGAGCAATAAGTTCAAATCCTACCATAGAAACGACAACCAGAATGTGCATGCTGTTGACCAAGAAGAGGATGATGAAGATTATCCTCCAATCTCAGAATATTGTTTTTCCGTTGATAATCATGAGCTAATCCTTGCAATGCAGAATCTAGGAGAAAAAGCTAGGTGGCCCAGGAAGAATGATAGACCATCCGGGACTAAAGACAAGTCAAAATGGTGTGCATACCATGAGGATTTCGGGCATCTAACTGAAGAATGCATAGCTTTAAGAAAAGAAATTGGATATCTGTTAAGCAAGGGGCACCTAAAAGAATTGTTGGGAAGGAAAAAGCAAAGGACTCAGGATCCTGAAAGGATCCCTGAAAAGGCTCCAGCACCTCCGGCAAATGCACAAGTGATCAACTTTATTTCCGGAGGATCAGACATCTGTGGTACATCCTTCTCGGCGGCCAAAAGGCATGCAAAGGAGTCAAAAATGGATAATGGAGAAAGGCCTATTAGAACATCAAGTGTCTCAGAAGGGAAGATGATAACGTTTGATGAGGATGATCGCATTAACATTCAGGATCCTCATCATGATAGTTTAGTTATTACTCTCTTTATCTCTAACCATTTTGTCCGCATGATCTTTATCGATGGAGGAAGCTCAGTGAACATTATCCAGCTTGATGTTCTGAAGAAAATGGGTATTCCAGAATCAGACATCACACCAAGATCCTCCGTACTTGTAGGATTCAGTGGAGAAACGAAGAAAACTCTGGGGGACATCAAACTCCCAATCTACGTGGAAGGATTACATAATTATCAGAAATTTTGTGTTATTGACTGTTAGGGCTGGATTTTTATTATACGTGATCCTTATACGTGATCCTAACCAGTGATCCTTATTTCTTTGGCAGACAGTGATCCTCAGCAGGACTTCAGGATCAGGATCATGGACCATCAAAGGATCCTCATGCTAACAGTTACCTTCGTTTAAAACAATGTTATTTTGCAGGAACATCTAGCAGGATACGCTCTTAGCATCATAATCAAGGGACGCGTCTTCACAATTATAGCATGAGCTTAATCGAAGATAGACGTTGCAAAGGATATGGAAACTTAGCTTGATTTATGGGCGGCAATTTAGGCTAGATTGTCTTTTATTACTAAAGGGGTAATGAGCTGATTATTAGTCTTTTTACCTAAAATAGGTCACCTACACTTGTATAAATACCACTCTTCCTCATTTGGAAGAACACACGACAACACACAACACAATTCTCACACGCTTAGACACTCGAAACTATAGTGATCCTTGTACTCAGCTCATTATCATCCGAAGTTGTAACTATATTTTTCTTATATTGAAGTTGGTGATCGGTAGTTGCCATCACCCGAGGTTTTTTATGCCGGAGATCATACATTGATCAAGGGCTTTTTCCTCGTATAAATCATTGTGTCTTTGCATATTTCTCACAAAAGTGATCCTTTACTTTTATAATTAACCAAGCATCATACCCCGTTTACATAAAGTTTGGTTACATTATCCTTGTGTGATTTTTGACCAAAACAGTTTGGCGCCCACCGTGGGGCAATTGGTGCTTCATTCATAAGAAAACTTTCTGTTCGAAATCGTTTCAAAGAATTACATGGCTTCATCATTGAAAAATATGTCCACGGCAATGTCTGCAGTCACCTCGTCCCAGAACATTCTGCCACCTCCACCGGCAGGATCCCAGAAGAATGCTGAGAAGAGACAAACTCCTACTAATTCTAAAACTCCATCTCCTTCTGCTATGAATTCTTATATTCCCAGTACTAGTGATGTATTTACTTTGATTTTGCAGATGAAGGATCGTATGCAGCGGCAGGATGAAACTAATGAAAGGATCCTCAGGGAAATTGGAGATCTCAAAAGACAAAAGAAAACGGCAGAGGATCATTCCCCACTGATGCCCAAATCCTTGAGCTTTGATACTCCAATGATTACTTCTCAGCCATCAGGAATTCCAGACGTGCAAATTATGGGAGAATCAAGAGGATTGCACCTCGGATCGACAGCAATGACTCAGGCATCTGGCTCACACTTTCAGCCGGCAGGATCCTATCCCCAGCATATGGGATCCTTCATGAATTCGGGAGCCTATCCGGGAGCACATCAGTTTCAAGGATCCTACTTTATTCCAGGATCATCCCAGGGTCAAGGATCCTCCTTCGTTCCAGGATCATCCCAGGTTCAAGGATCCTCCTTTGTTCCAGGATCATCCCAGGTTCAAGGATCCTCCTTTGTTCCAGGATCATCCCAGGTTCAAGGATCCTCCTTCGTTCCAGGATCATCCCAGATACCAGGATCCTTCCAAATACCAGGATCCTTCCAGATGCCAGGATCCCTAAAAAGTTTGCAAACAGGAAGTCCAGATGTCCATCAAGGGGACTTCATTCCAATGCAGACCATTGCTTCCACTGGTCCCTCCGTTATCCCCGAATCCCAGCAACATGGATTCACTAACTTAAACTCAATGGGAGGTAACACTTTAAATAATTATCTTACCACTAACCATGGGTTCATGCAGGATACAGGTGTCAATCATGCTATGGCCAGGGAATTACAGAAACTAAAAGATATGATCTCAAGTGTTCCGGGGGTAGTCAAGCCTATCCCGGAGATTGCAGATGGAAGCCACAAGGTATCTCGCTTTGCACCACCAATTTGTGATGCAGAGGTACCCAAAAGGTTCCATATCCCTACTATGAAGCTGTATGATGGTACAACGGATCCAGAGGAGCACATAGCACAATACAGGGAGAGGATGGAGATCAATCCTATCCCAGAAAAGCTGAAGGAAGCATGCCTATGTAAAGGATTTGGATCCACTCTTACTGGATCAGCTCTTAAGTGGCTGCTAAGTCTTCCCCCTTACTCTATTACTTCATTTGCTAATTTAGTTAATTTATTCAATAACCAATTCTCTTGTAGTAGAAAATTTGAAAGATTAACCAGTGATTTATATAGGGTAACCCAAGGTCATAATGAATCATTAAGGGATTACATAACTAAATTTAGTAAAGAATCCTTGGACATTCCCAACCTGGATATGGCTACGGCTGTTGAAGCCTTCAAAATGGGACTGCTTAAGGATTCATTATTCTATGATGATCTTGTTATGACACCATGCAGGAATTTAGATGAAGTAAGAACTCGGGCACTCAGGTTCATCCGGCTAGAGGATGACAAGAGGATCCAGGAGAGACAAGTAGGATCCTCAAAACAGGAGAAGCAAGGATCCTCCTTCAAGAACAACAAATTCAAATCCTACCATAGAAATGAGAACCAGAATGTGCATGCTGTTGACCAAGAAGAGGATGATGAAGATTATCCTCCAATCTCAGAATATTGTTTTTCTGTTGATAATCATGAACTAATCCTTGCAATGCAGAATCTAGGTGAAAAAGCTAGGTGGCCCAGGAAGAATGATAAACCATCCGGGACTAAAGACAAGTCAAAATGGTGTGCATACCATGAGGATTTCGGGCATCTAACTGAAGAATGCATAGCTTTAAGAAAAGAGATTGGATATCTGTTAAGCAAGGGGCACCTAAAAGAATTATTGGGAAGAAAAAAGCAAAGGACTCAGGATCCTGAAAGGATCCCTGAAAAGGCTCCAGCACCTCCGGCAAACGCACAAGTGATCAACTTTATTTCCGGAGGATCAGACATCTGTGGTACATCCTTCTCGGCGGCCAAAAGACATGCAAAGGAGTCAAAAATGGATAATGGAGAAAGGCCTATTAGAACATCAAGTGTCTCAGAAGGGAAGATGATAACGTTTGATAAGGATGATCGCATTAACATTCAGGATCCTCATCATGATAGTTTAGTTATCACTCTCTTTATCTCTAACCATTTTGTCCGCAGGATCCTTATCGATGGAGGAAGCTCAGTGAACATTATCCAGCTTGATGTTCTGAAGAAAATGGGAATCCCAGAATCAGACATCACACCAAGATCCTCCGTGCTTGTAGGATTCAGTGGAGAAACGAAGAAAACTCTGGGGGACATCAAACTCCCAATCTACGTGGAAGGATTACATAATTATCAGAAATTTTGTGTTATTGACTGTTTGTCTTGTTGCAATGTTATCCTTGGCAGGCCTTGGATACATGATATGAAAGCAGTCCCATCCACCTACCATCAATGTGTGAAGCTCCCTAGCCCATGGGGGATAATCAAGATCGACAGTGATCAGCAGGAGGCTAAGGATTGTTATACCTCATCCATGAAGCCAACCTCGAAGTCAAGGGAACAATAGCAATTACAGTATCCTCCGAGGAATGTCTTGGAGGCAAGGGAACAAGATGTGGACGAAATCCTCTTGGATCCTAGTGATCCTGAATCAAAAATCTATATCGGATCAGGGATCCTTGGCAAGATGAAAGAAGACTTAATATCCTTCCTCAAAAGAAGAAAATCTACCTTTGCTTGGAAACATGAAGATATGACAGGTATATCTAAGGATATTATTACTCACAAACTTGGCATTGACAGGTCTATCAAACCAATCCATCAAAAAAGGAGGAAGTTTGCACCAGAAAGGAATGCCATTATCCAAGAAGAAGTAGAGAGACTACTTCGAGCAGGTATGATCAGAGAGGTAAAGTATCCAAAATGGTTATCCAATGTGGTCGTTGTCCAAAAGAAAAACGGAAAGTGGAGGGTATGTGTCGATTTCACTGATTTAAATAAGGCATGTCCCAAGGATCCTTTCCCATTACCCCACATTGACTCCATGGTGGATGCAACAGCGGGGCATGAACTGTTGACCTTTATGGATGCATCATCTGGATTCCAACAAATTCAGATGGAACCATCTGACCAAGAGGATACAGCCTTTATGACCCCAACAGGTTTGTATTGTTATATTGCCATGCCTTTTGGATTGAGAAATGCAGGTGCAACATATCAAAGGCTGGTGAATATGATGTTCAAAGATCAAATTGGACAAACTATGGAAGTATACATAGATGATATGGTAGTCAAATCAAAGAAAGCTGAGGATCACCTAAGGGATTTGGACGAAGCATTTGATATCCTTGATAATTATAACATGAAGCTTAATCCTTCAAAGTGCCACTTTGGTGTTAAGGCAGGTAAATTCCTAGGATATATGGTAACTCAGAGGGGCATTGAGGCAAGTCCGGAGCAAATTAAAGCACTAGTAAACATCAAGTCCCCTGCCAATGCTAAGGATGTGCAAAGGCTAACAGGCAGGATAGCAGCTCTGAACAGGTTCATATCAAAATCCTCAGAAAAATGTAAAGAATTTTACGATATCCTAAGGAAGAACAAGAAGTTTGAATGGAATGAGAAACATGAGAATGCTTTACAAGCCCTTAAAGAATATATGTCCTCAGCACCAGCATTATCAATACCCGAAAAAGGAGATGTGTTATCCTTATATTTGGCGGTATCCTCAACCGCTGTAAGCGCTGTCCTTGTTAAGGATCATGAAGGTACACAATATCCTATCTACTATGTAAGTAAGAGTTTACTTGATGCCGAATCCAGGTACTCACACCTCGAAAAACTTATTCTTGCATTAATCATGGCATCAACTAAGTTAAGGCATTATTTTGAAACCCATACTATTGTTGTTAAAACTAACTTTCCAATTAAGAATGTCCTCAGGAAACCAGAGATGTCAGGAAGAATGGCTAAATGGGCAGTAAAGCTTAGTGCCCATGATATAAGATATGAGCCAAGAACAGCCATTAAATCCCAAGCACTAGCCGACTTTGTGGCTGATTTCAGTAGTGATCTACAAAAAGAAGCAGAATTGGAAGTCCAACAGCTGGATGAGACCAAGGATCCCTGGATACTACACACTGATGGATCCTCAAACGTCAAGGGCACAGGGCTCGGGATACTACTAAAATCGCCACAGGGGGACATAATACCCCACTCCATAGCCTGTGAGTTCCAAGCAACTAACAATGAGGCTGAATATGAAGCCTTAATTGCTGGCTTGCAAATTGCTAAGGATATGGGGGTGAAATATCTTAAAGTATATGTAGACTCATTATTGATCACCAATCACTTTAATGGATCCTACGCTGTTAAAGGTAAAAAACTAACCAAATATTTAGAGATAGTCAAAGAATTGGCACTCTCTTTTGTTTCTTTCAGCTTAACACAGGTACCAAGGGAGGATAACACGGAAGCTGATGCATTGGCCAACTTAGGATCATCCTTAAAAATTCCAGAAGACATAAGTATCCCTATTATCCATATCCTGGCTCCTGCTATTGAAAATCAAGTGGCCATGGAAATAGAAGAGGATACTGCAGTAATCCCTAGTGAAGAAGCTCAATCTTATGCAGGATCATGGATCTCACCAATCATGAAATACTTGCAACACGGAGAGATTCCGATGGGAGAAAATCCTAGGGCTTTCAGGATTAAGGTATCTCAATTTACAATCTTAAATAATGTGCTATATAAACGATCCCTTGCAGGACCATATTTAAGATGTATTGAGGATCCTGAAGTTGAAGAAGTGTTGAGAGACTTCCATGAAGGAGATTGTGGAAACCACACTGGGGGCAGGGCATTATTCTCAAAGATCCTTAGAACAGGATACTACTGGCCAACCATGAAAAGGGATGCTGTAGAATATGCTAGGAAATGTGATCCTTGTCAAAGACACAGCAATATCCTACATCAACCAGCTGAATTGCTACATCCCATACCATCCTCTTGGCCATTCATGAGATGGGGAATGGATATAGTTGGCAAGCTCCCTAAAGCACCTGGTGGAAAAGTATTTATGCTTGCCATGACTGACTACTTCTCTAAGTGGATAGAGGCTGAAGCTTTTGCTCAAGTCAGAGAAAAAGAAGTTATATCCTTTATCAAAAGAAACATTATAACTAGATTTGGCATTCCCTCTGAAATTGTATGTGATAATGGTTCCCAATTCATTGGAAGCAGAACTACTAACTTTTGTGACAGTTGGGGAATCAAGATGATAACATCAACACCAGTTCATCAACAGGCAATGGCCAAGCAGAATCATCCAACAAGATCATCATCAACAATCTGAAGAAGAAGCTAGAATCCAAGAAGGGAAAATGGGCAGAGGAGTTACCTTATGTGCTAGGGGCCGATAGAACAACTCCCAAGAATGCCACTGGTCAAACACCTTTTTCTTTAGTATTTGGGGCAGAAGCAGTGATCCCAACAGAGATGGTGATCCCAACTGCTAGAACAAGTGCTCGTGATCCTGAAGAAAATGCTGCAATCCTGGCTCAGGATTTGGATACTATTGAGGAAATCAGGGATCTGGCTAGGATAAAGATGGCAAGCTACCAACAAAGAATGGCTGGTGCTTACAACAAAAATGTTAGGATAAGGAAGTTCCAAGTCGGAGATATGGTGTTGAGGAAAACATTCCAAAACACTATTAATCCTGCTGACGGGAAGTTAGCACCAAAGTGGGAAGGCCCTTACTTGATTGAAGCTGAAGCAGGAAAGGGGGCATACAGATTGCTAACTATGGAAGGAAACTTGTTACCAAGAGCCTGGAATGCTGTTCACTTAAAGAGATACTTTATGTGAACATGATCCTTCAAGCATGTGATCCTTACACTGAAGTATCCTCGAAGGATCCCGGTGATGTCAGTGATCCTTACTCTGGTAATATCCTTCTCTTAAAACATTTACGTTTCCTTACTTTTTACCAAAGGATAAGGATCATGTATCCTTCATCCTCTTCTCACGAACCATTTGAGTTATGATAGTTCAGGTATCTACAGCATATCGTCAAAGATCTTCAAAAGCAACGCAGATCCTCGGGCTTGTCCCCAGTTATCCTTGGGATTATCCCCAGTTTCCGCCAGCAGCGCACGATGATCCTGATATAGTTCACGTCTTTGGGACCAGTACCCACTTCCGGGGCTGACAACCTCATCGTACTGGCTATACCCAGGATCCTACGTATAATGGTAGACGTACCATACATCCGTTCATAAGGTTTCTAACGTTTTCACGTTAGCTAAGGTTTTGACATTTTCATGTCACTAAGTGTGGATAGTCGCCAGTAAGGGCCATACTCCGGTTTACATACGATCCTTTGGGCTTGTCCCCAGTTATCCTTTGGGCTTGTCCCCAGTTATCCTTTGGGCATGTCCCCAGTTACTAATTTATCTTTTACATTGGCTTAGTCCCAAGTTATATTCCATTTTTTCAGGTTTTCGAAGTTAAACAATTAAGGATCCTTAATCCTTATTATCCATTAAGGTTTTACTTATGGTTATCCCGATTAAAGGTTAGGATCCTAACTTGGATCCTCAGGTATGATCCTTAACTATTTTTAATTTCATTATTCATTTGAAGAACCTTTAGACTTTGACAACTGAACCTATGATCCTTAAAATAAACTACCTTGAAAATTTTCGATTATAGGATATTTGATCCAGGATCATATCCTAAATTTCTTAAACATAATTTGCTTAACTTTTCTTACTCAAACAAACATGTGTCAAAACAATTGAAAATAAAAACGATAATAACACAAGATAAGCGACAAAAGTTTAAGATTTTATTTATTAACGAAAGGATTAACCCTTCAAAAGTTGTCAAAATTGCCAACCCACATTTCTACCAGCAAAACGTGGCCCGTCCACATGGGTTGGCAAAGGGTGTCCATTGTCTATGCGGTCTTAGCATGTGCAGGATATTAAAAGCGGCAGGATCATAAAGGCTTCATCCCCCAAACAGAGGATCCCTCCACCTTTTGCAATCCTACCTATTGTCTGAAGGATCCTGGATCCTCAATCCTAAAACTATTGTTTAAGTACAGACCATCATTGTTTGAAAACACCAACAACCACAAAAACTACTACCAAAATTTAAAAATTGGGCTCCGGCTATGTCTAGAAGTTTCCATCATTGCCCAAACTTGCAGCTCAAACCTTCGCTGCACCATCACCACCAGCTCCACTTGCTTCACCCTGATCCTTACCAGCATCTCCACCTTCAAGCATAGGGATATCCTCAGCATCATCATCATCCTCCAACTCTGCCAGCCTTGCCCTCCAACCTTCCACGTCCCATGTGCCTTTGTCAAAGGAAGGATCCTGAGCCTCTGCAGCCATTTGCAGCTGGATCTTATACATGGTTATCGCAGCAGAGACTTTAGCATCCTGGGTGATATCATGCTTCTCGTAGTCAAACTTGATCAATGCTTTGACAGCTTCGTCCCTGGTAGCACGGAGCTCCTTCTCAAGATCGGCTATCTTGAGATCCTTCTGCACACCCATCTGTTGGAGGTCGGCAATTTGGCGATCCTGATCTTCAACGTGGCTAACATAAGTTTCTATTTCAGTAAGTTTCTGCAAAAACAACAAGATATGACGTCAGACATAGGTGATCCTCAAAAACCATCAGGATAACCAACAGGAGCAGTGATCCTAACCTCGTTGACAGAATCAAGAAACTGCTGGCGAATCAGGGGAAATCCTTGGAGACCCTCAGCATCAGAAGTCTTTCTCTTCTTCCCTCCTTTCCCTCTCACAGGTGCCTTGGGGACAGAGGTACTCGGGCTGGCCGGATTCTTCTTCCTCACAGATTTGACGTTAGCAAGATCATCGATACCAAACTTGGAGGCAGACTTAGCAGACTTAGCAGATTTCCCAGCGCCTACACAACTAAAATAAGATAAGTATTCTGACTAAATTAAAAATCTTACATAAAACTACTTTTTGAATAAGGATACTTACTTGACATTGTGGCAGATGCAGAGGATACTTCCTGTGAATCTTGGGTGGCAACTTGAAAACTTCTGGTTTCAGGATCAAGCTTTCTGAAGGCTAGAACTCTCTCTCTTGCAGCAGGGGTCAACTTGAGATGAGCAACGGATATAGCTGCACACAAAAAACAAAGAAAGTGTTAGTGATCCTCAGCCTAAGGAACAAGTCTGATGGTGATCCTTCAGGATCCTCTATCCTACCATGAGTAGCCCACTCCTTGGGCAGATCCTTCCCATTAGGGATGGTATCCCTCCTAACAAAGAAGAATCGTCGCTTCCAATTCGTCTCATTCTTGGTGACCTTAAGAACAGGGTGATCCTCTCCGGCTTTCCGTTTGAACAGATATCGACAGGATCCAAACGTTGTGAGATCATACATCTCAGCCAGCTCCGTCATTCCTAAATCAATCCCTTCTTGCTCAATGATCCTTTCCAGGGTATACAAAACCCTCCAGATCATCGGCATGGCTTGAATGTAAGATATGCCGGTCAAGGAAAAGAAAGATTGGGTGAAGGCTGGAAAAGGATACGAATACCCTATGGTGAACGGAGTAGCAGGAAAGGCCACCCAGACATTTGAAACAAAGTCGCTCAAAGCAGTAGGTGTGAAGAATTTGAAAACAGCATTCGCCGGAAAGCAATGACGAATCCTGTCTACATGAGCATCAGTAAAGCAACATCTCTCCGTAGGAGAGTCCTTGATGATCCCTTGGCTTTCTAGGGGACTGCTCTTCTTGGAATCCTTATGTGGAGAATTTCGAAGCAACATACTCGTGGTGGAACAGAAACAGAGTAAAAGCAGAAAAAACAGAGCAAGAGAAGGAAGAAAGGAAAGAGAGAAGAAGAGAATACCTGGTCAATCTTCGGTGAAGATTATAAAGGGAGTATATCCTGAATTTAAATGCAGAGTGATCCCAACCCTATCTCCTATTTATAATCATGATTTGTAGGGATTGTCACATCTATGACGTAATGATCACAACGGCTAGTTCGCTGATAACGGCTAGTTATCCGAGTAGTCCGTTGAAGATAAGATCAGAGCAAAATATAACTCATTAATTTACAATAAACTCCTTATATTTTGGGGGCAATTGTTAGGGCTGGATTTTTATTATACGTGATCCTTATACGTGATCCTAACCAGTGATCCTTGTTTCTTTGGCAGACAGTGATCCTCAGCAGGACTTCAGGATCAGGATCATGGACCATCAAAGGATCCTCATGCTAACAGTTACCTTCGTTTAAAACAATGTTATTTTGCAGGAACATCTAGCAGGATACGCTCTTAGCATCATAATCAAGGGACGCGTCTTCACAATTATAGCATGAGCTTAATCGAAGATAGACGTTGCAAAGGATATGGAAACTTAGCTTGATTTATGGGCGGCAATTTAGGCTAGATTGTCTTTTATTACTAAAGGGGTAATGAGCTGATTATTAGTCTTTTTACCTAAAATAGGTCACCTACACTTGTATAAATACCACTCTTCCTCATTTGGAAGAACACACGACAACACACAACACAATTCTCACACGCTTAGACACTCGAAACTATAGTGATCCTTGTACTCAGCTCATTATCATCCGAAGTTGTAACTATATTTTTCTTATATTGAAGTTGGTGATCGGTAGTTGCCATCACCCGAAGTTTTTTATGCCGGAGATCATACATTGATCAAGGGCTTTTTCCTCGTATAAATCATTGTGTCTTTGCATATTTCTCACAAAAGTGATCCTTTACTTTTATAATTAACCAAGCATCATACCCCGTTTACATAAAGTTTGGTTACATTATCCTTGTGTGATTTTTGACCAAAACATTGACTGTTTATCTTGTTGCAATGTTATCCTTGGCAGGCCTTGGATACATGATATGAAAGCAGTCCCATCCACCTACCATCAATGTGTGAAGCTCCCTAGCCCATGGGGAATAATCAAGATCGACAGTGATCAGCAGGAGGCTAAGGATTGTTATACCTCATCCATGAAGCCAACCTCGAAGCCAAGGGAGCAATAGCAATTACAGTATCCTCCGAGGAATGTCTTGGAGGCAAGCGAACAAGATGTGGACGAAATCCTCTTGGATCCTAGTGATCCTGAATCAAAAATCTATATCGGATCAGGGATCCTTGGCAAGATGAAAGAAGACTTAATATCCTTCCTCAAAAGAAGAAAATCTACCTTTGCTTGGAAACATGAAGATATGACAGGTATATCTAAGGATATTATTACTCACAAACTTGGCATTGACAGGTCTATCAAACCAATCCATCAAAAAAGGAGGAAGTTTGCACCAGAAAGGAATGCCATTATCCAAGAAGAAGTAGAGAGACTACTTCGAGCAGGTATGATCAGAGAGGTAAAATATCCAAAATGGTTAGCCAATGTGGTTGTTGTTCAAAAGAAAAATGGAAAGTGGAGGGTATGTGTCGATTTCACCAATCTGAATAAGGCATGTCCCAAGGATCCTTCCCCATTACCCCACATTGACTCCATGGTGGATGCAACGGCGGGGCATGAACTGTTGACCTTTATGGATGCATCATCTGGATTCCAACAAATTCAGATGGAACCATCCGACCAAGAGGATACAGCCTTTATGACCCCAACCGGTTTATATTGTTATATTGCCATGCCTTTTGGACTAAGAAATGCAGGTGCAACATATCAAAGGCTGGTGAATATGATGTTCAAAGATCAAATTGGACAAACTATGGAAGTATACATAGATGATATGGTAGTCAAATCAAAGAAAGCTGAGGATCACCTAAGGGATTTGGAAGAAGCATTTGATATCCTTGATAATTATAACATGAAGCTTAATCCTTCAAAATGCCACTTTGGCGTTAAGGCAGGTAAATTCCTAGGATATATGGTAACTCAGAGGGGCATTGAAGCAAGTCCGGAGCAAATTAAAGCACTAGTGAATATCAAGTCCCCTGCCAATGCTAAGGATGTGCAAAGGCTAACAGGCAGGATAGCAGCTCTGAACAGGTTCATATCAAAATCCTTGGAGAAATGTAAGGAATTTTACGATATCCTAAGGAAGAACAAGAAGTTTGAATGGACTGAGAAACATGAGGATGCTTTACAAGCCCTTAAAGAATATATGTCCTCAGCACCAGCATTAACAAAGCCCGAAAAAGGAGATGTGTTATCCTAATATTTGGCGGTATCCTCTACCGCTGTAAGTGCTGTCCTTGTTAAGGATCATGAAGGTACACAATATCCTATCTACTATGTAAGTAAGAGTTTACTTGATGCCGAATCCAGGTACTCACACCTCGAAAAACTTATCCTTGCATTAATCATGGCATCAACTAAGTTAAGGCATTATTTTGAAACCCATACTATCGTTGTTAGAACTAACTTTCCAATTAAGAATGTCCTCAGGAAACCAGAAATGTCAGGAAGAATGGCTAAGTGGGCAGTAAAGCTTAGTGCCCATGATATAAGATATGAGCCAAGAACAGCCATTAAATCCCAAGCACTAGCTGACTTTGTGGCTGATTTCAGTAGTGATCTACAAAAAGAAGCAGAATTGGAGGTCCAGCAGCTGGATGAGACCAAGGATCCTTGGATACTACACACTGATGGATCCTCAAATGTCAAGGGCACAGGGCTCGGGATACTACTAAAATCGCCACAGGGGGACATAATACCCCACTCCATAGCCTGTGAGTTCCAAGCAACTAACAATGAGGCTGAATATGAAGCCTTAATTGCTGGCTTACAAATTGCTAAGGATATGGGGGTAAAGTATCTTAAAGTATATGTAGACTCATTATTGATCACCAATCACTTTAATGGATCCTATGCTGTTAAAGGAGAAAAACTAACCAAATATTTAGAGATAGTCAAGGAATTGGCACTCTCTTTTGTCTCTTTCAGCTTAACACAGGTACCAAGGGAGGATAACACGGAAGCTGACGCATTGGCCAACCTAGGATCATCCTTAAAGATTCCAGAAGATATAAGTATCCCTATTATCCATATCCTGGCTCCTGCCATTGAAAATCAGGTGGCCATGGAAATAGAAGAGGATACTGCAGTGGTCCCTAGTGAAGAAGCTCAATCTTATTCAGGATCATGGATCTCACCAATTATGAGATACTTACAACACGGGGAGATTCCTATGGGAGAAAATCCTAGAGCTTTCAGGATTAAGGTATCTCAATTCACAATCTTAAATAATGTATTATATAAGCGATCTCTTGCAGGACCATATTTGAGATGTATTGAGGATCCTGAAATTGAAGAAGTGTTGAGAGACTTCCATGAAGGAGATTGTGGAAACCACACTGGGGGCAGAGCATTGTTCTCAAGGATCCTTAGAACAGGATACTACTGGCCAACCATGAAAAGGGATGCTGTAGAATATGCTAGGAAATGTGATCCTTGTCAAAGACACAGCAATACACTTCATCAACCAGCTGAATTGCTACACCCTATACCATCCTCTTGGCCATTCATGAGATGGGGGATGGATATAGTTGGCAAGCTCCCTAAAGCACCTGGTGGAAAAGTATTTATGCTTGCCATGACTGACTACTTCTCTAAGTGGATAGAAGCTGAAGCCTTTGCTCAAGTCAGAGAAAAAGAAGTTATATCCTTTATCAAAAGAAACATTATAACTAGATTTGGCATTCCCTCTTAAATTGTATGTGATAATGGTTCCCAATTCATTGGAAGCAGAACCACTAACTTTTGTGACAGTTGGGGAATTAAGATGATAACATCAACACCAGTTCACCCACAAGCCAATGGCCAAGCAGAATCATCCAACAAGATCATCATCAACAATCTGAAGAAAAAGCTAGGATCCAAGAAGGGAAAATGGGCAGAGGAGTTACCTTATGTGCTATGGGCTGATAGGACAACTCCCAAGAATGCCACTGGTCAAAAACCTTTCTCTTTAGTATTTGGGGCAGAAGCAGTGATCCCAACAGAGATGGTAATCCCTACTGCTAGAACAAATGCTCGTGTTCCTGAAGAGAATGCTACGATCCTGGCTCAGGATTTGGATACTATTGAGGAAATCAGGGATCTGGCTAGGATAAGGATGGCAAGCTACCAACAAAGAATGGCTGGTGCTTACAACAAAAATGTTAGGATAAGGAAGTTTCAAGTCGGAGATATGGTGTTGAGAAAAGCATTCCAAAACACTATCAATCCTGCTGACGGGAAGTTAGCACCAAAGTGGGAAGGTCCTTACTTGATTGAAGCTGATGCAGGAAAGGGGGCATACAGATTGCTAACCATGGAAGGAAACTTGTTACCAAGAGCCTGGAATGTTGTTCACTTAAAGAGATACTTTATGTGAACATGATCCTTCAAGCATGTGATCCTTACATTGAAGTATCCTCGAAGGATCCCGGTGATGTCAGTGATCCTTACTCTGGTAATGTCCTTATCTCAAAACTATTACATTTCCTTACTTTTTACTTAAGGATAAGGATCATGTATCCTTCATCCTCTTCTCACGAACCATTCGAGTTATGATAGTTCAGGTATCTTCAGCATATCGTTAAAGATCTTCAAAAGCACCACAGATCCTTGGGTTCAACCCCAGTTATCCTTGGGATTATCCCCAGTTTCCGCCAGCAGCGCACGATGATCCTGATATAGTTCACGTCTTTGGGACCAGTACCCACTTTCGGGGCTGACAACCTCATCGTACTGGCTATACCTAGGATCCTACGTATAATGGTAGACGTACCATACATCCGTTCCTAAGGTTTCTAACGTTTTCACGTTAGCTAAGGTTTTGACATTTTCATGTCACCAAGCTTGGATAGTCGCCAGTAAGGGCCATACTCCAGTTTACATACGATCCTTTGGGCTTGTCCCCAGTTATCCTTTGGGCTTGTCCCCAGTTATCCTTTGGGCTTGTCCCCAGTTATCCTTTGGGCTTGTCCCCAGTTATCCTTTGGGCTTGTCCCCAGTGATCCTTTGGGATCATCCCCAGTTATCCTTTGGGCATGTCCCCAGTTATTAATTTATCTTTTACATTGGCTTAGTCCCAAGTTATGTTCCGTTTTTCAGGTTCTCGAAGTTAAACAAATAAGGATCCTTAATCCTTATTATCCGTTAAAATTTCACTCTTGGTTATTGTTAGGGCTGGATTTTTATTATAGGTGATCCTTACACGTGATCCTAACCAGTGATCCTTGTTTCTTTGGCAGACAGTGATCCTCAGCAGGACTTCAGGATCAGGATCATGGGACATTATAGGATCCTCATACTAACGATCATCTTCGCTTAATGCAATGTTATTTTTGCAGGAATATCTAGCAGGATATGCTCTAGGCACCATGATCCAGGGACGCGTCTTCACAATTATGGCAAGAGCTTAATTGAAGAAAGACGTTGCACAGGATATGGAAACATGGCTTGATTCATGGGCGGCTATTTAGGCTAGATTATATCTCATTTCTAAAGGGGTAATGAGCTGAATATTAGTTTAGCTACCTAAAATAGGTCACCTACACATGTATAAATACCACTCTTCCTCATTCGGAAGAACACACACAACATACAACGCAACTCTCACACACTTAGACACTCGAAACAATAGTGATCCTTGTACTCAGCTCATTATCATCCGAAGTTGTAATCATTTTGTTCTTATATTGAAGTTTGGTGATCGGTAGTTGCCATCACCCGAGGTTTTTTATGCCGGAGATCATACATTGATCAAGGGCTTTTTCCTCGTATAAATCATTGTGTCTTTGCATCTTTTATCACAGAAGTGATCCTTTACTTTCATAATTAACCAAGCATCATACCCCGTTTACATAAAGTTTGGTTACATTATCCTTGTGTGATTTTTGACCAAAACAGTTTGGCGCCCACCGTGGGGCAATTGGTGCTTCATTCATAAGAAAATCTTTTGTTCGAAATCATTTCAGAGAGTTACATGGCTTCATCATTGAAGAACACGTCCACGGCGATGTCTGCGGTCACTTCATCACAGATCACCTTGCCTCCTCCACCGGCAGGATCTCAGAAAAATACTGAGAAGAGATCAACTCCCACCTTCTCTAAACCTCTATCTTCTTCTGCTATGAATTCTTCTATTCCCAGTACTAGTGATGTATTTGCTTTAATTTTGCAGATGAAGGATCGTATGCAGCGGCAAGATGAAACTAACGAAAGGATCCTCAGGGAAATTGGAGATCTCAAAAGACAAAAGAAAGCGGCAGAGGATCATTCTCCACTGATGCCCAAATCCTTGAGCTTTGACACTCCAATGATCACTTCCCAGCCATCAGGGATCCCGGACGTGCAAATCATAGGGGAGTCAAGAGGATCACATCTCAACTCGGCAGCAATGACCCAGACATCAGACTCACATTTTCAGCCTGTAGGATCCTATCCTCAATACATGGGATCCATTATGAATCCGGGAGCCTATCCAGGGGCACAGCAGTTTCAAGGATCCTACTTTGTTCCAGGATCATTCCAGGGCCAAGGATCCTCCTTTGTTCCAGGATCATCCCAGGTTCACGGATCCTCCTTCGTTCCAGGATCATCCCAGATACCAGGATCTTTACAGATGCCAGGATATCTAAAAAGTTTGCAAACAGGAAGTCTAGATGTCCATCAAGGGGACTTCATTCCAATGCAGACCATTGCTTCCACTGGTCCCTCCGTTATTCCAGAAACCCAGCAATATGGATTCCCTAACTTGAACCCAATGGGAGGTAACATTTTAAACAATTATCCTACCACTAACCATGGATTCATGCAGGATACAGGTACCAATCATGCTATGGCCAGGGAATTACAGAAACTAAAGGACATGATCTCAAGTGTTCCAGGGGTAGTCAAGCCTATCCCAGAGATTGCAGATGGAAGCCACAAGGTATCTCGTTTTGCACCACCAATTTGTGATGCAGAGGTACCCAAAAGGTTCCATATCCCTACCATGAAATTGTATGATGGCACAACGGATCCAGAGGAGCATATAGCACAATACAGGGAGAGGATGGAAATCAATCCTATCCCAGAAAAATTGAAGGAAGCATGCCTATGTAAAGGATTTGGATCCACTCTTACTGGATCAGCTCTTAAGTGGCTGCTAAGTCTTCCCCCTTACTCTATTACTTCATTTGCCAATTTAGTTAATTTATTCAATAACCAATTCTCTTGTAGTAGAAAATTTGAAAAATTAACTAGTGATTTGTACAGGATAACTCAAAATAATAATGAATCATTAAGGGATTATATAACTAAATTTAGTAAAGAATCCTTGGACATTCCCAACTTGGATATGGCTACGGCTGTTGAAGCCTTCAAAATGGGACTGCTTAAGGATTCATTATTCTATGATGATCTTGTTATGACACCATGCAGGAATTTAGATGAAGTAAGAACTCGAGCACTCAGGTTTATCCGGCTAGAGGATGACAAGAGGATCCAGGAAAGACAAGTAGGATCCTCAAAACAAGATAAGCAAGGATCCTCCTTCAAAAGCAACAAGTTCAAATCCTACCATAGAAACGAGAACAAAAATGTGCATGCTGTTGACCAAGAAGAGGATGACGAAGAATATCCTCCAATCTCAGAATATTGTTTTTCCGTTGATAATCATGAACTAATCCTTGCAATACAGAATCTAGGTGAAAAGGCTAGGTGGCCCAGGAAGAATGATCAACCATCCGGGACTAAAGACAAGTCCAAATGGTGTGCATACCATGAGGATTTCGGGCATCTAACTGAAGATTGCATAGCCTTAAGAAAAGAAATTGGATACCTGCTAAGCAAGGGGCATCTAAAAGAATTGTTGGGGAGAAAAAAGCAAAGGACCCAGGATCCTGAAAGGATCCCTGAAAAGGCTCCAGCACCTCCGGCAAACGCACAAGTGATTAACTTTATATCCGGAGGATCAGACATTTGTGGTACATCCTTTTCAGCGGCCAAAAGACATGCAAAAGAATCAAAAATGGATAATGGAGAAAGGCCTATTAGAACCTCGAGTGTCTCAGAAGGGAAGATGATAACATTTGATGAGGATGATCGCATTAACATTCAGGATCCTCACCATGATAGTTTAGTTATCACTCTCTTTATCTCTAACCATTTTGTCCGCAGGATCCTTATTGACGGAGGGAGCTCAGTGAACATTATCCAGCTTGATGTCCTGAAGAAGATGGGAATCCCAGAATCAGACATCATACCAAGATCCTCCGTGCTTGTAGGATTCAGTGGGGAAACGAAGAAAACTCTGGGGGACATCAAACTCCCAATCTACGTGGAAGGATTATATAATTACCAAAAATTTTGTGTTATTGACTGTTTATCTTGTTGCAACGTTATCCTTGGCAGGCCTTGGATACATGACATGAAAGCAGTTCCATCTACCTACCATCAATGCGTGAAGCTCCCTAGCCCATGGGGAATAATCAAGATCGATAGTGACCAGCAGGAGGCTAAGGATTGTTATACCTCATCTATGAAGCCAACCTCGAAGCCAAGGGAGCAATAGCAATTACAGTATCCTCCAAGGAATGTCTTTGAGGCAAGGGAACAAGATGTAGATGAAATCCTCTTGGATCCTAGTGATCCTGAATCAAAAATCTATATCGGATCAGGGATCCTTGGCAAGATGAAAGAAGACATGATATCCTTCCTCAAAAGAAGAAAATCTACCTTTGCTTGGAAACATGAAGATATGACAGGTATATCTAAGGATATTATTACTCACAAACTTGGCATTGACAGGTCTATCAAACCAATCCATCAAAAAAGGAGGAAATTTGCACCAGAAAGGAATGCCATTATCCAAGAAGAAGTAGAGAGACTACTTCGAGCAGGTATGATCAGAGAGGTAAAGTATCCAAAATGGTTAGCCAATGTGGTTGTTGTCCAAAAGAAAAATGGAAAGTGGAGGGTATGTGTCGACTTCACTGATCTGAACAAGGCATGTCCCAAGGATCCTTTCCCATTACCCCACATTGACACCATGGTGGATGCAACAGCGGGGCATGAACTGTTGACCTTTATGGATGCATCATCTGGGTTCCAACAAATCCAGATGGAACCATCTGACCAAGAGGATACAGCCTTTATGACCCCAACCGGTTTATATTGTTATATTGCCATGCCTTTTGGACTAAGAAATGCAGGTGCAACATATCAAAGGCTGGTAAATATGATGTTCAAAGATCAAATTGGAAAAACTATGGAGGTGTACATAGATGATATGGTGGTCAAGTCAAAGAAAGCTGAGGATCACCTAAGGGACTTAGAAGAAGCATTCGATATCCTTGATAATTACAACATGAAACTTAATCCTTCAAAATGCCATTTTGGTGTTAAGGCAGGAAAGTTCTTAGGATACATGGTAACCCAGAGGGGCATTGAAGCAAGCCCGGAACAAATCAAAGCATTAATAAATATCAAATCTCCTGCCAATGCCAAGGATGTTCAAAGACTGACAGGCAGGATAGCAGCTTTGAACAGGTTCATATCGAAATCCTCAGAGAAATGCAGAGAATTTTACGATATCCTAAGGAAGAATAAGAAGTTCGAATGGACTGAGAAGCATGAGAATGCTTTACAAGCCCTAAAAGAGTATATGTCCTCAGCACCAGCATTAGCAAAACCGGAAAAAGGAGATGTGTTATCCTTATATCTGGCGGTATCCTCAACCGCTGTAAGTGCTGTCCTTGTTAAGGATCACGAAGGTACACAATATCCTATCTACTATGTAAGTAAAAGTCTACTTGATGCCGAATCCGGGTACTCACACCTCGAAAAACTTATCCTTGCATTAATCATGGCATCGACTAAGTTAAGACATTATTTTGAAACCCATACTATTGTTGTTAGAACTAATTTTCCAATTAAGAATGTCCTCAGGAAACCAGATATGTCACGGAGAATGGCTAAGTGGGCAGTAAAACTTAGTGCCCATGATATAAGATACGAACCAAGAACAGCTATTAAATCTCAAGCACTAGCTGACTTTGTGGCTGATTTCAGTAGCGATCTACAAAAAGAAGCAGAATTGGAGGTCCAGCAGCTGGATGAGACCAAGGATCCTTGGATACTACACACTGACGGATCCTCAAATATCAAAGGCACAGGGCTAGGGATCCTACTAAAATCGCCACAGGGGGACATAATACCCCACTCCATAGCCTGTGAGTTCCAAGCAACTAACAATGAGGCTGAATATGAAGCCTTAATTGCTGGCTTACAAATTGCTAAGGATATGGGGGTAAAGTATCTCAAAGTATATGTAGATTCATTATTGATCACTAATCACTTTAACGGATCCTATGCTGTTAAAGGTGAAAAACTAACCAAATATTTAGAGATAGTCAAAGAATTGGCACTCTCTTTTGTTTCTTTCAGCTTGACACAGGTACCAAGGGAGGAGAACACAGGGGCTGATGCATTGGCCAACCTAGGATCATCCTTGAAGATTCCAGAAGATATAAGTATCCCTATCATCCATATCCTGGCTCCTGCTATTGAAAATCAGTTGGCCATGGAAATAGAAGAGGATACTGCAATGATCCCTAGTGAAGAAACCCAATCTTATTCAGGATCATGGATCTCACCAATCATGAGATACTTGCAACATGGGGAGATTCCGACGGGAGAAAATCCTAGAGCTTTCAGGATTAAGGTATCTCAATTTACAACTTTGAATAATGTATTATATAAGCGATCTCTTGCAGGACCATATTTGAGATGTATCGAGGATCCTGAAATCGAGGAAGTGTTGAGAGATTTCCATGAAGGAGATTGCGGAAACCACACTGGGGGCAGGGCATTATTCTCAAGGATCCTTAGAACAGGATACTACTGGCCAACCATGAAAAGGGATGCTGTAGAGTATGCTAAGAAATGTGATCCTTGCCAAAGGCATAGCAATATCCTCCATCAGCCAGCTGAATTTTTACACCCAATACCATCCTCTTGGCCATTCATGAGATGGGGAATGGATATAGTTGGCAAGCTCCCTAAAGCACCTGGTGGAAAAGTATTTATGCTTGCCATGACTGACTATTTTTCCAAGTGGATAGAAGCTGAAGCCTTCGCTCAAGTCAGAGAAAAGGAAGTCATATCCTTCATTAAAAGAAACATTATAACTAGATTTGGCATTCCCTCTGAAATTGTATGTGATAATGGCTCCCAATTCATTGGAAGCAGAACCACTAACTTTTGTGACAGTTGGGGAATCAAGATGATAACATCAACACCAGTTCATCCACAAGCCAATGGTCAAGCAGAATCATCCAACAAGATCATCATCAACAATCTGAAGAAGAAGCTAGGATCCAAGAAGGGGAAATGGGCAGAGGAGTTACCTTATGTGCTATGGGCTGATAGAACAACTCCCAAGAATGCCACTGGTCAAACACCTTTCTCTTTAGTATTTGGGGCAGAAGCAGTGATCCCAACAGAGATGGTGATCCCAACTGCTAGAACAATTGCTCGTGATCCTGAAGAAAATGCTGCAATCCTAGCTCAGGATTTGGATACTATTGAGGAAATCAGGGATCTAGCTAGAATAAGGATGGCAAGCTACCAACAAAGAATGGCTGGTACCTACAACAAAAATGTCAGGATAAGGAAGTTCCAAGTCGGAGATATGGTGTTGAGAAAAGCATTTCAAAATACTATCAATCCTGCTGACGGGAAGCTAGCACCAAAATGGGAAGGTCCCTACTTGATTGAAGCTGAAGCAGGAAAGGGGGCATACAGGTTGCTAACCATGGAAGGAAACTTGTTACCAAGAGCCTGGAATGCTGTTCACTTAAAGAAATATTTCATGTGAACATGATCCTTCATGCATGTGATCCTTATATTGAAGTATCCTTGAAGGATCCCGGAGATATCAGTGATCCTTACTCTGGTAATATGCTTATCCTAAAACTATTGCATTTTCTTACTTTTTACCTAAGGATAAGGATCATGTATCCTTCATCCTCTACTCACAAACCATTTGAGTTATGATAGTTCAGGTATCTTCAGCAAATCGTCAAAGATCTCCAAAAGCACCACAGATCCTTGGGTCCAACCCCAGTTATCCTTGGGATTATCCCCAGTTTCCGCCAGCAGCGCACGATGATCCTGGTATAGTTCACGTCTTTGGGACCAGTACCCACTTTCGGGGCTGACAACCTCATCGTACTGGCTATATTTAGGATCCTACGTATAATGGTAGACGTACCATACATCCGTTCCTAAGGTTTCTAACGTTTTCACGTTAGCTAAGGTTTTGACATTTTCATGTCACTAAGTTTGGATAGTCGCCAGAGAAGGGCCATACTCCAGTTTACATACGATCCTTTGGGCTTGTCCCCAGTTATCCTTTGGGCTTGTCCCCAGTGATCCTCCGGGATCATCCCCAGTTATCCTTTGGGCATGTCCCCAGTTACTAATTTATCTTTTACATTGGCTTAGTCCCAAGTTATATCTCACTTTTCAGGTTTTGGAAGTCTAAACACATAAGGGTCCTTAATCCTTATTAACTATCAAAGTCTTATCTATGATTGTCTCGATTGAAGGTCAGGATCCTGACTTGGATCCTCAGGTATGATCCTTGACTATTTTGATTATATTCATTATCCTAACCGACCCTTATACTTTGACAACCAAACCTATGATCCTTGAACTAAAATACTTTGAATATTTTCAATTTCAGGATATTTGATCTAGGATCATATCCTAAATTTGTTAAATATATTTTCAACTCTTGCCACTTTAACAAATATACTACAAAAACAACTAAGAAACAAGAAGATAAGGATAACAACACGAGATAAGCCAAAAAAGTTAAGTTATATTATTAAATAAAAGGATCATTAACCCTTTCAAAGAGTTGTCAAAATTGCCAACCCACATTTCTACCAGCAAAACGTGGCCCGTCCACATGGGTTGGCAAAGGGTGTCCATTGTCTATGCGGTCTTAGCATTGTGCAGGAAAGTAAAAGCGGCAGGATCACAAAGGCTTCATCCCCCAAACAGAGGATCCCTCCACCTTTTGTAATCCTACCTATTGTTCAAAGGATCCAGGATCCTTAACCCTAAGAAACTATTGTTCAGAGATTACAGACCACAACTGTCTCAAACCATCAACAACCACAAAAAAAACCACTACCAATCCTAAAAATTGGGCTCCGGCCTAGTCAAAAATATCCATCATCGCCCAATCTTGCAGCTCAAACCTTCGCTGCACCATCACCACCAGCTCCACTAGCTTCACCCTGATCCTTACCAGCATCTCCACCTTCAAGCATAGGGATATCCTCAGCATCATCATCATCCTCCAACTCTGCCAGCCTTTCCTTCCAACCTTCCACGTCCCATGTACCTTTGTCAAAGGAAGGATCTTGAGCCTCCGCAGCCATCTGCAGCTGGATCTTGTACATGGTTATCGCAGCAGAAACCTTAGCATCCTGGGTGATATCATGCTTCTCGTAGTCAAACTTGATCAATGCTTTGATAGCTTCATCCCTGGTAGCCCGGAGCTCCTTCTCAAGATCGGCTATCTTGAGATCCTTCAGTGCACCCATCTGGTGGAGGTCGGCAATTTGGCGATCCTGATCTTCAACATGGTTAACATAAGTCTCTATTTCAGTAAGTTTCTGCAAAAACAACAAGATATGACATCAGACACAGGTGATCCTCAAAAACCATCAGGATAACCCACAGGGGCAGTGATCCTAACCTCGTTGACAGAATCAAGGAATTGCTGACGGAGGAGGGGAAATCCTTGTAGATCTTCAGTAGTCTTCCTCTTCTTCCCCTTGCCTCGAATAGGTGCTGATACTGAAGGACTGGCAGCAGGAGCCTTCTTCTTTGAAGATGTGACATTGGCAAGATCACTTATCCCGAATTTGGAGGCAGATTTGACAGACTTGGCGGACTTTCCAGCACCTACACAATCAAAAACAAGATAAGTTGCTTTATTAATCAAACAATCCTACATTTAATTTATATTCTATAAGGATACTTACTTGACATAGTGGCAGATGCAGAGGATACTTCTTGAGAATCTTGGACGGAAACTTGGAAACTTCTAACTTCAGGACCAAGCTTTTTAAAAGCCAACACTCTTTCTCTTGCAGCAGGGGTCAACTTTAAGTGAGCAACGGAAATAGCTACATAAAAGAAAAAGAAAAAGACATTAGTGATCCTCATCATATGAGGCAAGACTGATAGTGATCCTTCGAGGATCCTCTACCCTACCATGAGTGGCCCATTCCTTGGGCAGATCCTTCCCATCCGGGATGGAATCCCTTCTAACAAAGAAAAAACGACGCTTCCAGTTTGTATCATTCTTGGTAACCTTGAAGACAGGATGATCCTCCCCGGCTTTCCGTTTCAGCAGACACCGGTAAGAACCAAAAGTGGTAAAATCGTAAAGCTCGGCCAACTCCGTCATCCCCAGATCAATCCCTTTCTGCTCAATGATCCTCTCGAAGGTATAAAGAACCCTCCAGATCATCGGCATAGCTTGGATGTAAGAGATGCCGGTTAAGGAAAAGAAAGACTGGGTAAAGTCTGGAAAAGGATACGAGTACCCTATAGCAAACGGGGTAGCAGGAAAAGCCACCCAGACATCCGAGACAAAGTCGCTCAAAGCAGTAGGATCAAAGGATTTAAAAACGGCATTCGCCGGAAAGCAATGACGAATTCTGTCTATGTGAACATCAGTGAAACAACACCTCTCCGTAGGAGAATCCTTGATAATCCCCTGGCTTTTTAAGGGACTATCCTTCTTGGGATCCTTGTGTGGAGAATTCCGGAGCAACATATTTGTAACGGGATGGAAACAGAGTAGAAGCAGAAAACAGAGCAAAGAGAAAAGAAAGAGAGAAGAAGAGGATACCTGATCAGTCTTCAGTGGCGATTATAAAGGGAAGATATCTCGAATTTAAATGCAGAGTGATCCTAACCCTATCTCCTATTTATAATCATGATTTGCAGGGATTGTCACATCTATGACGTAATGATCACAACGGCTAGTCCGAGCATAATGGCTAGTTTCTTGGAGTCGCCCGTTAGAGATAAGATCAAAACAAAATATAACTCGTCTATTTACAATTAACTCCTTATATTTTGGGGGCAATTGTTAGGGCTGGATTTTTATTATAGGTGATCCTTACACGTGATCCTAACCAGTGATCCTTGTTTCTTTGGCAGACAGTGATCCTCAGCAGGACTTCAGGATCAGGATCATGGGACATTATAGGATCCTCATACTAACGATCATCTTCGCTTAATGCAATGTTATTTTTGCAGGAATATCTAGCAGGATATGCTCTAGGCACCATGATCCAGGGACGCGTCTTCACAATTATGGCAAGAGCTTAATTGAAGAAAGACGTTGCACAGGATATGGAAACATGGCTTGATTCATGGGCGGCTATTTAGGCTAGATTATATCTCATTTCTAAAGGGGTAATGAGCTGAATATTAGTTTAGCTACCTAAAATAGGTCACCTACACATGTATAAATACCACTCTTCCTCATTCGGAAGAACACACACAACATACAACGCAACTCTCACACACTTAGACACTCGAAACAATAGTGATCCTTGTACTCAGCTCATTATCATCCGAAGTTGTAATCATTTTGTTCTTATATTGAAGTTTGGTGATCGGTAGTTGCCATCACCCGAGGTTTTTTATGCCGGAGATCATACATTGATCAAGGGCTTTTTCCTCGTATAAATCATTGTGTCTTTGCATCTTTTATCACAGAAGTGATCCTTTACTTTCATAATTAACCAAGCATCATACCCCGTTTACATAAAGTTTGGTTACATTATCCTTGTGTGATTTTTGACCAAAACAGTTATCTTGATTAAAGATTAGGATCCTAACTTGGATCCTCAGGTATGATCCTTGACTATTTTGATTATACTAAACTACCCTTACACTTTGACAACTAAACCTATGATCCTTGAAATTGATTGCTTCAAAAATTTTCAGTGTCAGGATATTTGATCTAGGATCATATCCTAAATTTATTAAACATGGTTTGCTCAACTCTTGTTACTCTAACAAATATGTTTCTAAAACAAACTGGAAAATAAGAAGATAAATAAAGGACAACAACACGAGATAAGCCAGAAAGATTAAAGTTATATTATTAACAAAAGGATCTTAAACCCTTTCAAAAAGTTGTCAAAATTGCCAACCCACATTTCTACCAGCAAAACGTGGCCCGTCCACATGGGTTGGCAAAGGGTGTCCATTGTCTATGCGGTCTTAGCAGGTGCAGGAAATTAAAGACGGCAGGATCACAAAGGCTTCATCCCCCAAACAGAGGATCCCTCCACCTTTTGTAATCCTACCTATTGTCCAAAGGATCCATGATCCTTAACTCTAAAAAACTATTGTGTAAGTACAGACCATCATTGTTTCAAAACATCACAACCAAACCACTACCAAACTTAAAAAATTAGGCTCTGGCCTAGTCACAAATATCCATCATCGCCCAATCCAGCAGCTCAAACCTTCACTGCTCCATCACCACCAGCTTCTCCACCTTGATCCTTCTCAGCATCACCGCCCTCCAGCATTGGGATCTCCTCAGCTTCGTCCTCATCCTCCAGCTCTGCCAATCTTGCCTTCCAGCCCTCAACATCCCATGTGCTCTTATCGAAGGCAGGATCCTGAGCCTCTGCAGCCATCTGTAGTTGTATCTTGTGCATGGCAATTGCGGCAGAGACCTTGGCATCCTGGGTGATCTCCTGCTTCTCGCCATCCATGTCGATCAGCCTTTGAGCAGCCTAATCCTTTGTAGCCCGGAGTTCCTTCTCAAGATCGGCTATCTTGAGATCCTTCAACACGCCCATTTGTTGGAGGTCGGCGATTTGGCTTTCCTGATCCTCGACATGGCCAAGGTAGGTCTCAATCTCAGCAAGTTTCTGCAAAAGAGAAAAAAGGTAAGTTCAGGATCAGGTGATCCTCAAAGAAGCAGGATATACAGGCAGAATACACAAGCAGGATATTCAAGAAGGATAACCAACAGGGGCAATGATCCTTACCTCATTGACATAGTCGAGAAACTGTTGGCGAAGCAAAGGAAATCCTTGGAGATCCTCAGAAGTCTTTCTCTTCTTCCCCTTACCCCTAACAGGTGCTTTAGGGGCCGAAGCAGAGGGACTGGCAACAGAAGTCTTCTTTCTTGAAGACTTGACATTGGCAAGTTCATCAATCCCGAACTTGGAGGCAGACTTGGCAGACTTAGCAGGTTTCCCAGCGCCTACACAATCAAAACAAGATAAGTTCCCTTACTAACTAAACAGTCTTACATATAACTTACTTTTTAATAAGGATACTTACTTGACATAGTGGCAGATGCAGAGGATACTTCTTGTGAATCTTGGACGGTGACTTGAAAACTTCTGATTTCAGGATCAAGCTTTCTGAAGGCTAGAACTCTCTCTCTTGCAGCAGGGGTCAACTTGAGATAAGCAATGGATATAGCTGCATAAAAAACAAAAAAAGACATTAGTGATCCTCATCATAAGGAACAAGTCTGATGGTGATCCTTCCAGGATCCTCTATCCTACCATGAGTAGCCCACTCCTTGGGCAGATCCTTCCCGTTAGGGATGGTATCCCTCCTAAACGTCGCTTCCAGTTTGTGTCATTTTTGGTAACCTTAAAAACAGGGTGATCCTCCCCAGCTTTCCATTTCAACAAGTACCGACAGGAACCAAACGTGGTAAGATCATATAGCTCAGCCAGCTCCGACATCCCTAAGTCAATCCCCTCCTGCTCAATGATCCTCTCGAAGGTATACAAAACCCTCCAGATCATCGGCATGGCTTGGATATAAGACATGCCGGTCAAGGAAAAGAAGGATTGGGTGAAGGCTGGAAAAGGATACGAATACCCTATGGTAAACGGAGTTGCGGGAAAGGCCACCCAGGTGTCGGAAACAAAATCACTTAGAGCGGTGGAAGTGAATGACTTGAAGATAGCATCCGCCGGAAAACAGTGATGGATCCTATCAACATGAGCATCAGTGAAGCAGCACCTCTCCGTAGGAGAGTCTTTGACGATCCCTTGGCTTTTTAGGGGACTGCTCTTCTTGTGATCCTTGTGAGGAGAATTTCGGAGCAACATACTTACAGCAGAATGAAAACAGAGGAGCAGAAAAACAGAGCAAGAGAAGGAAGAAAGAAAAGAAGAGAATACCTGATCGATCTTCGGTAGAGATTATAAAGGGAGTATATCTTGAATTTAAATGCAGATTGATCCTTACCCTATCTCCTATTTATAATCATGATTTGCAGGGATGTCACCTCAGTGACGTAAGGATTGCAACGGCTAGTTCGAGATTAACGGCTAGTTATCCGAGTTGTTCATTGTAGATAAGATCAAAGCAAAATATAACTCATTTATTTACAAAATCACTCCTTATATTTTGGGGGCAATTGTTAGGGCTGGATTTTTACAATACATGATCCTCACGTGTGATCCTAACCAGTGATCCTTGTTTCTTTGGCAGATAGTGATCCTCAGCAGAGTTCCAGGATCAGGATCACGGACCATCATAGGATCCTCATGCTAACAGTTGCTTTCGTTGAATTTAATGTTGTTTTGCAGGACATCTAGCAGGATCCGCTCTTAAGCATCACAATCAAAGGACGCGTCTTTACAACTATAGCATGTGCTTAATCGGAGAGGGACGTTGTGAAGGATATGGAAACTTGGCATGATTTAAGGGCGATAATTTAGGCTAGATTTACTTTTATTTCTAAAGGGGTAATGAGCAGATTATTAGTCTTTTTACCTAAAATAGGTCACCTACACTTGTATATATAACACTCTTCCCCATTCGGAAGAACACACGACACAATTCTCACACGCTTAGACACTCGAAACTATAGTGATCCTTGTACTCAGCTCATTATCATCCGAAGTTGTAACTATTTTTCTTATATTAAAGTTTGGTGATCGGTAGTTGCCATCACCCGAGGTTTTTTATGCCGGAGATCATACATTGATCAAGGGCTTTTTCCTCGTATAAATCATTGTGTCTTTGCATATTTCATAGTAAAAGTGATCCTTTACTTTTTCAACAAACCAAGCATCATACCCCGTTTACATAGAGTTTGGTTGCATTATCCTTTGTGTGATTTTTGACCAAAACAGAAGGCGAGGCTGGCAGAGTTGGAGGATGATGAGGAGGCTGACGAGATCCCGATGCTTGAAGGTGCTGGCAAGGATCATGCTGGGGAGGCAAGTGGAGCCGGTGGTGATGGTGCAGCGAAGGATTGAGCTGCAGGATTGGGCAATGATGGAAACTTGGAGACTTAGCCGGAGCCCAATTTTTTTTGTTGAGTGGTTGTTGATGTTTTAAAACAATTATGGTCTGTAATTTGAACAATAGTTTTAGGGTTAAGGATCCAGGATCCTTCAGACAATAGGTAGGATTGCAAATGGTGGAGGGATCCTCTGTTTGGGGGATGAAGCCATTGTGATCCTGCCGCCTTTTAATTTCCTGCATGCTATGACCGCACAAACAATGGACACCCTTTGCCAACCCATGTGGACGGGCCACGTTTTGCTGGTAGAAACGTGGGTTGGCAATTTTGACAACTTTGGAGGGTTTTAAACCTTTGTTAATAAAATAACTCTAATCTTTTTGGCTTACCTCGTATTGTTATCCTTTTAATTTCCAATTGTTTTGATACATGTTTGTTTGAGTAAGAAAAGTTAAGCAAACTATGTTTGAGAAATTTAGGATATGATCCTGGATCAAATATCCTACAATCGAAAATTTTCAAAGTAGTTTATTTTAAGGATCATAGGTTCAGTTGTCAAGGTCTAAGGGTTATTCAAATGAATAATGATTGAAATTGAAAATAATTAAGGATCATACCTGAGGATCCAAGTTAGGATCCTAACCTTTAATCAGGATAACCATAAGTGAAACTTTAATGGATAATAAGGATTAAGGATCCTTAATTGTTTAACTTTGAAAACCTGAAAAATAGAACATAGCTTGGGACTAAGCCAATATAAAAGATAAGTTAGTAACTGGGGACAAGCCCAAAGGATAACTGGGGACAAGCCCAAAGGATCACTGGGGACAAGCCCGAAGGATAACTGGGGACAAGCCCAAAGGATAACTGGGGACAAGCCCAAGGATCGTATGTAAACTGGAGTATGGCCCTCACTGGAGACTATCCAAACTTAGTGACATGAAAATGCCAAAACCTTAGCTAATGTGAAAACGTTAGAAACCTTAGGAACGGATGTATGGTACGTCTACCATTATACGTAGGATCCTAGGTATAGCCAGTACGATGAGGTTACCAGCCCCTAAAGCGAGTACTGGTCCTAAAGACGTGAACTATACCAGGATCATCGTGCGCTACAAGCGAAAACTGGGGACAAGCCCAAGGATAACTGGGGACAAGCCCAAGGATCTGAGTTGCTTCTGAAGATTGTTGACATTATGCTAAGGATACCTGGACTATCATAACTCAAATTCTCATGAGAGGAGGATGAAGGATACATGATCCTTATCCTTAGGTAAAAATAAGAAAATGGAATAGTTTAGGATTAGGACTTTACCAGAGTAAGGATCGTTGACATCACTGGGATCCTTCGAGGATGCTTTTAATGTAAGGATCATATGTGCCAGGAGGATCCTGTTCACATGAAATATTTCTTTAAGTGAACAGCATTCCAGGATCTTGGTAACAAGTTTCCTTCCATGGTTAGCAATCTGTATGCCCCCTTTCCTGCTTCGGCTTCAATCAAGTAAGGGCCTTCCCACTTTGGTGCCAATTTTCCATCAGCAGGATTGATGGTATTCTGGAATGCTTTCCTCAACACCATATCCCCAACTTGGAATTTCCTTATTCTGACATTTTTGTTGTAAGCACCAGCCATTCTTTGTTGGTAGCTCGCCATCCTTATCCTAGCCAGATCCCTGATTTCCTCAATAGTATCCAAGTCCTGAGCCAAGTTTGCAGCATTTCCTTCAGGATCACGAGTACTTGTTCTAGCAGTTGGAACCACCATTTCTGTTGGGATCACTGCTTCTGCCCCAAACACTAAAGAGAAGGGTGTTTGACCAGTAGCATTCTTGGGAGTTGTCCTATCAGCCCAAAGCACATAAGGCAATTCCTCTGCCCATTTCCCCTTCTTGGATCCAAGTTTCTTCTTCAGATTATTGATGATGATCTTGTTGGATGATTCTGCTTGACCATTGGCTTGTGGGTGGACTGGTGTTGATGTTATCATCTTAATCCCCCAGCTGTCACAAAAGTTAGTAGTTCTGCTCCCAATAAATTGGGAACCATTATCACATACAATTTCAGAAGTAATGCCAAATCTAGTTATGATGTTTCTTTTAATAAAGGATATAACTTCCTTTTCTCTGACTTGGGCAAAAGCTTCAGCCTCTATCCATTTGGAGAAGTAGTCAGTCATAGCAAGCATGAATACTTTTCCACCAGGTGCTTTAGGGAGTTTACCAACTATATCCATTCCCCATCTCATGAATGGCCAAGAGGATGGTATAGGATGTAGAAATTCTGCCGGCTGATGAAGGATATTGCTGTGTCTTTGACAAGGATCACACTTCTTAGCATACTCCACAGCATCCCTTTTCATAGTTGGCCAGTAGTATCCTGTCCTTAAGATCCTTGAGAACAATGCCCTGCCCCCAGTGTGGTTTCCACAATCTCCTTCATGGAAGTCTTTTAACACTTCTTGAACTTCAGGATCCTCGATACATCTTAAATATGGTCCTGCAAGAGATCGCTTATATAGCACATTATTTAAGATTGTGAATTGAGATACCTTAATCCTGAAAGCCATAGGATTTTCTCCCATAGAAATCTCTCCGTGTTGTAAGTATCTCATGATTGGTGAGATCCATGATCCTAAACAAGATTGAGTATCCTCACTAGGGATCGTCGCAGAATCCTCTTCTATTTCCATGGCCACCTGACTTTCAATAGCAGGAGCCAGGATATGGATGATGGGGATACTTATATCCTCTGGGATCTTCAAAGATGATCCAAGGTTGGCCAATGCATCAGCTTCTGTATTTTCCTCCCTTGTTACCTGTGTTAAACTGAAAGAAACAAAGGAGAGTGCCAATTCTTTGACTATCTCTAAATATTTGGTTAGTTTTTCACCTTTAACAGCATAGGATCCATTAAAGTGATTAGTGATTAACAATGAGTCCACGTATACCTCAAGATACCTGATCCCCATATGTTTAGCAATTTGCAAACCAAGGATTAAGGCTTCATATTCAGCCTCATTGTTAGTTGCTTGGAACTCACAAGCTATGGAGTGGGGTATTATGTCCTCCTGTGGCGATTTTAGTAGTATGCCGAGCCCTGTGCCTTTGACATTTGAGGATCCATCAGTATGTAGTATCCAAGGATCCTTGGTCTCATCCAACTGCTGGACCTCCAATTCGGCTTCTTTTTGTAGATCACTACTGAAATCAGCCACAAAGTCTGCTAATGCTTGAGATTTGATGGCTGTTGTGGGCTCATATCTTATATCATGGGCACTAAGCTTTACTGCCCACTTAGCCATTCTTCCGGACATCTCTGGTTTCCTGAGGACATTCTGTGTACCTTCATGATCCTTAACAAGGACTGCACTTACTGCTTTTGAGGATACCGCCAGATATAAGGATAACACGTCTCCTTTTTCTGGTTTCATCAATGCTGGAGCTGAGGACATGTATGCTTTGAGGGCTTGTAAAGCATTTTCATGCTTTTCAGTCCACTCAAATTTCTTGTTCTTCCTTAGGATATCATAGAATTCCTTACACCTTTCTGAGGATTTGGATATGGATCTGTTTAGAGCTGCTATCCTGCCTGTTAGCCTTTGCACATCCTTAGCGTTGGCGGGGGATTTGATATTCACAAATGCTTTGATTTGTTCCGGGCTTGCTTCAATGCCCCTCTGGGTTACCATATATCCTAAGAATTTACCTGCTTTAACACCAAAGTGACATTTTGAAGGATTAAGCTTCATGTTATAATTATCAAGGATATCAAATGCTTCCTCCAAGTCCCTTAGGTGATCCTTAGCTTTCTTGGATTTTACGACCATATCGTCTATGTATACTTCCATAGTCTGTCCAATCTGATCTTCGAACATCATGTTTACCAGTCTTTGATATGTTGCACCTGCATTCCTTAATCCAAACGGCATAGCAATATAACAATATAAACCGGTTGGGGTCATAAAAGCCGTATCCTCTTGGTCAGATGGTTCCATCTGAATTTGTTGGAATCCAGATGATGCATCCATAAAGGTTAACAGTTCATGACCCGCCGTTGCATCCACCATGGAGTCAATGTGGGGTAATGGGAAAGGATCCTTGGGACATGCCTTATTCAAATCAGTGAAATCAACACATACCCTCCACTTTCCGTTTTTCTTTTGAACAACGACCACATTGGCTAGCCATTTTGGATACTTTACCTCTCTAATCATACCTGCTCGAAGTAATCTTTCTACTTCTTCCTGGATAATGGCATTTCTTTCCGGTGCAAACTTCCTCCTTTTTTGATGGATTGGTTTGATTGACCTGTCAATGCCAAGTTTATGAGTGATAATATCCTTAGATATACCTGTCATATCCTCGTGTTTCCAGGCAAAGGTAGACTTTCTTCTTTTGAGGAAGGATACTATGTCTTCTTTCATTTTACCAAGGATCCCTGATCCGATATAGATTTTTGATTCAGGATCATTAGGATCCAAGAGGATTTCGTCCACATCCTGTTCTCTCGCCTCCAAGACATTCCTTGGAGGATACTGTAATTGCTATTGCTCCCTTGGCTTCGAGGCTGGTTTCATTGACGAGGTGTAACAATCCTTAGCCTCCTGCTGATCACTGTCGATCTTGATTATTCCCCATGGGCTAGGGAGCTTCACACATTGATGGTAGGTGGATGGGACTGCCTTCATATCATGTATCCAGGGCCTACCAAGGATAACATTACAACAAGACAAACAGTCAATAACATAAAATTTTTGATAATTATGTAATCCTTCCACATAAATTGGGAGTTTGATGTCCCCCAAGGTTTTCTTAGTTTCGCCACTAAATCCCACAAGCACGGAGGATCTTGGAGTGATATCTGATTCAGGGATACCCATCTTCTTCAGAACATCGAGTTGGATAATATTCACTGAGCTTCCTCCGTCAATAAGGATCCTGCGGACAAAATGGTTAGAGATAAAGAGAGTGATGACTAGACTATCATGATGAGGATCCTGAATGTTAATGCGATCATCCTCATCAAAGGTTATCGCTTTTCCTTCCGAGACACTTGATGTTCGAATAGGCCTTTCTCCGTTATCCATTTTAGCTTCCTTTGCATGCCTTTTAGCTACTGAGAAGGATGTACCACAGATGTCTGATCCTCCAGAAATAAAGTTGATCACTTGTGCATTTGCCGGAGGGGCTGGAGCTTTTTCAGGGATCCTTTCAGTATCCTAAGTCCTTTGCTTTTTTCTTCCCAAAAACTCTTTTAAATGTCCCTTGCTTAGCAGATATCCAATTTCCTTTCGTAATGCGATGCATTCCTCTGTCAGATGCCCAAAATCTTCATGGTATGCACACCACTTTGATTTATCTTTAGTTGCGGCTGTTTTGTCATTTTTCCTAGGCCATCTGGCCTTTTCTCCTAGATTCTGCATTGCAAGGATTAGTTCATGATTATCAACGGAAAAACAATATTCAGAAATTGGAGGATAATCTTCATCATCCTCTTCTTGGTCTACAGCATGCACATTCTGATTGTCAATTCTGTTATAGGATTTGAATCTGTTGCTTTTGAAGGAGGATCCTTGCTTTTCTTGTTTTGAGGATCCTACTTGTCTCTCCTGGATCCTCTTGTCATCCTCTAGCCGGATGAACCTGAGTGCCCGGGTTCTTACTTCATCTAGGTTCCTGCATGGTGTCATAACAAGATCATCGTAGAACAATGAATCCCTAAGCAATCCCGTTTTGAAGACCTCAACAGCTGTGGCCATATCCAAGTTGGGAATGTCCAAGGATTCTTTACTAAATTTGGTTATATAATCCCTTAATTATTCATTATGACCCTGAGTTACCCTATACAAATCACTAGTCAATCGTTCAAATTTTCTACTACAAGAGAATTGATTATTGAATAAATTAACTAAATTAGCAAATGAAGTAATAGAGTAAGGGGGAAGACTTAGCAGCCATTTAAGAGCTGATCCAGTAAGAGTGGATCCAAATCCCTTGCATAGGCATGCTTCCTTTAACTTTTCTGGAATTGGATTGATCTCCATCCTCTCCCTGTATTGTGCTATGTGTTCCTCAGGATCCGTTGTACCATCATACAGCTTCATAGTAGGGATATGGAACCTTTTGGGTATCTCAGCATCACAAATTGGTGGTGCAAAACGAGATACCTTATGGCTTCCATCTGCAATCTCCGGGATAGGTTTAACTACCCCTGGAACACTTGAGATCATATCCTTCAGTTTTTGTAGTTCTCTGGCCATAGCATGATTGATACCTGTATCCTGCATGAATCCATGGTTAGTGGTAAGAGAATTATTAAAAGTGTTACCTCCCATCAGGTTCAAGTTAGGAACATTGGATGTGAATCCATATTGCTGGGATTCTGAGATGATGGAGGGACCAGTGGAAGCAATGGTCTGCATTGGAATAAAATCTCCTTGATGGACATCTAGACTTCCTGTTTGCAAACTCTTTAGGGATCCTGGCATTTGGAAGGATCCCGACATCTGGGATGATCCTGGAACGAAGGAGGATCCTTGAACCTGGGATAATCCTGGAACTAAGGAGGATCCTTGAACCTGGGATAATCCTGGAACGAAGGAGGATCCTTGAACCTGGGATAATCCTGGAACAAAGGAGGATCCTGAGTTCATGAAGGATCCCATATGCTGAGTATAGGATCCTGCCGGTTGGAAATATGATCCTGATGCCTGAGTCACTATTGCTGAGCTGAGGTGCAATCCTTTTGGTCCTCCTATATGTTGAATGCCTGGGACCTCTGATGGCTGAGAAGTAACCATCGGAGTATCAAAATTCAGAGATTTGGGCATCAGTGGGGAATGATCCTCTGCCGTTTTCTTTTGTCTTTTCAGATATCCGATTTCTCTGAGGATCCTGTCATTAGTTTCATCCTGCTGCTGCATACGATCCCTCATCTGCAAAATCAAAGTAAATATATCACTAGTACTGGGAGCAGAAGAAGTTAGAGTAGAAGATGAAGGTTTAGAGAAGATAGGAGTTGGTCTCTTCTCAGCATTTTTCTGAGATCCAGCTGGTGGTGGAGGCAAAGGTGGAATGCCATTAGATGAATTGACTGTAGACATCGCTGTGGAAGTATTCTTCAATGATGAAGCCATGCAACACTTCCGGAATGATCACCAATAGAAAAACTTTCTTATGAATGAAGCACCAATTGCCCCACGGTGGGCGCCAAACTGTTTTGGTCAAAAATCACACAAGGATAATGCAACCAAACTCTTATGTAAACGGGGAATGATGCTTGGTATGTTGAACAAAGTAAAGGATCACTTTGATGTAAAATACGCGAGTGACACAAGGATTTATACGAGGAAAAAGCCCTTGATCAATGAATGATCTCCGGCATAAAAAACCTCGGGTAATGGCAACTACCGATCACCAAGCTTCAATATAACAAACAATATTTTTACAACTTCGGATGGTAACGAGCTAAGTACAAGGATCACTATAGTATCGTGTGTCAAAGCGTGTGAGAAATGTGTTGTGTCTTCCTAATGTTGAAGAGTGCTACTTATACAAGTGAGTGTGGTCATATTTTAGGTAAATAACCTAACTATTAGCTCGTTACCCCTTCAAGAATAGAAGTAAATTTAGCCTAAATTATCGCCCTTAAATGGTGCTGAGTTTCCATATTGTCCACAACGTCCATCTTTGATTATGCATATGCCAAAGTAGCGTGACAGGTTCCTTGTTTACGTTGTTAAGAGCGGATCCTACTCGAAATCCCTGCAAGACAACATTAAATCCAAAGAGAACAATCGTTAGTATGAGGATCCCTAGGATGGTCCGTGATCCTGATCCTGGAACTCTTCTGAGGATCACTATCTGCCAAAGAAACAAGGATCACTGGTTAGGATCACATGTAAGGATCATAAGTCATAAAAATCCAGCCCTAACAATTGCCCCCAAAATATAAGGAGTATTTATCTAATAGTTATATTTTGCCGGCCTTATCTCTAACTGACTTAACGGATATATAGCCGTTACAATGGAACTATCCGTTGTGATCTGACGTCACAGAAGTGACAGCCCTGCACAAATCATCATTATAAATAGAAATAGGGATAGGATCGAATGCATTTAAATTCAAAGCGACTCCCTTTATAACCGTATTCGGAAGATCAGCCAGGTATACTCCTTCTCATCTTCTTCTCTTTTGCTCTGTTTTTCTTCTTCTTTCCATTCTTCTGTAAAGATGTTGCTCCGGAACTCCCCGCATAAGGATCCTAAGAAGAACAGCCCCTTGAAGGGTCAAGGGATCATCAAAGATTCTCCCACCGAGAGGTGCTGTTTTACCGATCCTCAGATCGACAGAATCCGTCAATGCTTTCCGGCGAACACTATCTTCAAGTCTTTTACCCCCACTGCTTTGAGTGATTTTATTTCTGATACTTGGGTAGCTTTCCCGGTTACTCCGTTCTTGATAGGATATTCGTATCCTTTCCCACAGTTCACTCAATCCTTTTTCTCTCTTACCGGCATCTGCTATATCCAGGCTATGCCCATGATCTGGAGGGTGTTATACACCCTTGAGAGGATCATTGATCAAGAGGGGATTGACCTTGGTATGGCGGAGTTGGCTGAGATGTATGATCTTACCACTTTCGGATCCCATCGTTATCTGTTTGAGCGAAAAGCTGGAGAGGATCACCCTGAGTTACCAAGAACGACATGAACTGGAAGCGACGGTTCTTTTTTGTTAGGAGAGATACCATCCCTGATGGGAGGGATCTGCCCAAAGAGTGGGCTACTCATGGTAGGATAGAGGATCCTGGAAGGATCACCATAAAACTTGTTCCTTAGGATGAGGATCACTGATATATTTTTTTTTGTTTGTTCGTTGTGCAGCTATATCCGTTGCTCATCTCAAGTTGACTCCTGCTACAAAAGAGAGACTCTTGGCTTTTAAGAAGCTTGATCCGGAGACAAGAACTTTCCAGGTTGCCACCCAGGATTCTCAAGAAGTATCCTCTGCCTCTGTCACAATGTCAAGTAAGTATCCTCATTAAAAAGTAATTCTGTGTAGGATTTTCAAGTTTAATTAGAATACCTATCTTATTTTGGTTGTGTAGGTGCTGGAAAATCTTCTAAGTCTGCCTCAAAGTTTGGCATCGATGATCTGACCAACGTGAAATCCTCAAGGAAGAAGAATCCTGCTAGCCCAAGCGCTTCAGCCCCTAAAGCACCTATTAGGGGTAAAGGAAAGAAGAGAAAGGCCTCTGAGGATTTACAAGGTCTGCCCCTGCTCCGCCAACAGTTCCTGGACTACTTCAATGAGGTAAGGATCACTGCCCTTGTTTGTTATCCTGACAGTTTTGAGGATCACTTGTTTCTGATGTTAGGCCTTGTTTTCCTTGCAGAAATTTGCTGAAATAGAGACTTATGTTGGCCACGTCGAGGATCAAGACCGCCAAATCGCTGACCTCCAACAAATGGGTGTGCTGAAGGATCTCAAGATTGCTGATCTTGAGAAGGAGCTCCGGGCTACCAAGGATGATGCTGCCAAGATGCTGATCAACTTTGATTATGAGAAGCATGATATCACCCAGGATGCCAAGGTCTCTGCTGCGATAGCCATGTATAAGATCCAGCTGCAGATGGATACGGAAGCTTAGGATCCTGCCTTCGACAAAAGCACGTGGGATGTAGAGGGTTGGAAGGTGTTAGGGCTGGATTTTTACAATACATGATCCTCACGTGTGATCCTAACCAGTGATCCTTGTTTCTTTGGCAGATAGTGATCCTCAGCAGAGTTCCAGGATCAGGATCACGGACCATCATAGGATCCTCATGCTAACAGTTGCTTTCGTTGAATTTAATGTTGTTTTGCAGGACATCTAGCAGGATCCGCTCTTAAGCATCACAATCAAAGGACGCGTCTTTACAACTATAGCATGTGCTTAATCGGAGAGGGACGTTGTGAAGGATATGGAAACTTGGCATGATTTAAGGGCGATAATTTAGGCTAGATTTACTTTTATTTCTAAAGGGGTAATGAGCTGATTATTAGTCTTTTTACCTAAAATAGGTCACCTACACTTGTATATATAACACTTTTCCCCATTCGGAAGAACACACGACACAATTCTCACACGCTTAGACACTCGAAACTATAGTGATCCTTGTACTCAGCTCATTATCATCCGAAGTTGTAACTATTTTTCTTATATTAAAGTTTGGTGATCGGTAGTTGCCATCACCCGAGGTTTTTTATGCCGGAGATCATACATTGATCAAGGGCTTTTTCCTCGTATAAATCATTGTGTCTTTGCATATTTCATAGTAAAAGTGATCCTTTACTTTTTCAACAAACCAAGCATCATACCCCGTTTACATAGAGTTTGGTTGCATTATCCTTTGTGTGATTTTTGACCAAAACAGTTTGGCGCCCACCATGGGGCAATTGGTGCTTCATTCATAAGAAAACCTTTTGTTCGAAATCATTTCAAAGAATTACATGGCTTCATCATTGAAAAACATGTCCACGGCGATGTCTGCAGTCACCTCGTCTAAGAACACTCTGCCTCCTCCACCGGCAGGATCCCAGAAGAATGCTGAGAAGAGACCAACTCCTACTAACTCTAAACCTCATTCTTCTTCTGCTATGAATTCTTATATTCCCAGTACTAGTGACGTATTTACTTTGATTTTGCAGATGAAGTATCGTATGCAGCGGCAGGATGAAACTAATGAAAGGATCCTCAGGGAAATTGGAGATCTCAAAAGACAAAAGAAAACGGCAGAGGATCATTCCCCACTGATGCCCAAATCCTTGAGCTTTGATACTCCAATGATTACCTCTCAGCCATCGGAAATTCCAGACGTGCAAATTATGGGAGAATCAAGAGGATTGCACCTCGGATCAACAGCAATGACTCAGGCATCAGGCTCACACTTTCAGCCGGCAGGATCCTATCCCCAGCATATGGGATCCTTCATGAATTCAGGAGCCTATCCGGGAGCGCAGCAGTTTCAAGGATCCTACTTTGTTCCAGGATCATCCCAGATTCAAGGATCCTCGTTCGTTCCAGGATCATCCCAGATACCAGGATCCTTCCAGATGCCAGGATCCCTAACAAGTTTGCAAACAGGAAGTCTAGATGTCCATCAAGGGGACTTCATTCCAATGCAGACCATTGCTTCCACTGGTCCCTCCGTTATCCCAGAATCCCAGCGATATGGATTCACTAACTTGAACTCAATGGGAGGTAACACTTTAAATAATTATCTTATCACTAACCATGGATTCATGCAGGATACAGGTGTCAATCATGTTATGGCCAGGGAATTGCAGAAGCTAAAAAATATGATCTCAAGTGTTCCAGGGGTAGTCAAGCCTATCCCAGAGATTGCAGATGGAAGCCATAAGGTATCTCGCTTTGCACCACCAATTTGTGATGCAGAGGTACCCAAAAGGTTCCATATCCCTACTATGAAGCTGTATGATGGTACAACGGATCTAGAGGAGCACATAGCACAATACAGGGAAAGGATGGAGATCATCCTATCCCAGAAAAGTTGAAGGAAGCATGCCTATGTAAAGGATTTGGATCCACTCTTACTGGATCAGCTCTTAAATGGCTGCTAAGTCTTCCCCCTTACTCTATTACTTCATTTGCTAATTTAGTTAATTTATTCAATAACCAATTCTCTTGTAGTAGAAAATTTGAAAGATTAACTAGTGATTTGTACAGGATAACTCAAAATCATAATGAATCATTAAGGGATTATATAACTAAATTTAGTAAAGAATCCTTGGACATTCCCAACTTGGATATGGCTACGGCTGTTGAAGCCTTCAAAATGGGACTGCTTAAGGATTCATTGTTCTATGATGATCTTGTTATGACACCATGCAGGAACCTAGATGAAGTAAGAACTCGGGCACTCAGGTTCATCCGGCTAGAGGATGACAAGTAGGATCCTCAAAACAGGAGAAGCAAGGATCCTCCTTCAAGAGCAATAAGTTCAAATCCTACCATAGAAACGACAACCAGAATGTGCATGCTGTTGACCAAGAAGAGGATGATGAAGATTATCCTCCAATCTCAGAATATTGTTTTTCCGTTGATAATCATGAGCTAATCCTTGCAATGCAGAATCTAGGAGAAAAAGCTAGGTGGCCCAGGAAGAATGATAGACCATCCGGGACTAAAGACAAGTCAAAATGGTGTGCATACCATGAGGATTTCGGGCATCTAACTGAAGAATGCATAGCTTTAAGAAAAGAAATTGGATATCTGTTAAGCAAGGGGCACCTAAAAGAATTGTTGGGAAGGAAAAAGCAAAGGACTCAGGATCCTGAAAGGATCCCTGAAAAGGCTCCAGCACCTCCGGCAAATGCACAAGTGATCAACTTTATTTCCGGAGGATCAGACATCTGTGGTACATCCTTCTCGGCGGCCAAAAGGCATGCAAAGGAGTCAAAAATGGATAATGGAGAAAGGCCTATTAGAACATCAAGTGTCTCAGAAGGGAAGATGATAACGTTTGATGAGGATGATCGCATTAACATTCAGGATCCTCATCATGATAGTTTAGTTATTACTCTCTTTATCTCTAACCATTTTGTCCGCATGATCTTTATCGATGGAGGAAGCTCAGTGAACATTATCCAGCTTGATGTTCTGAAGAAAATGGGTATTCCAGAATCAGACATCACACCAAGATCCTCCGTACTTGTAGGATTCAGTGGAGAAACGAAGAAAACTCTGGGGGACATCAAACTCCCAATCTACGTGGAAGGATTACATAATTATCAGAAATTTTGTGTTATTGACTGTTAGGGCTGGATTTTTATTATACGTGATCCTTATACGTGATCCTAACCAGTGATCCTTATTTCTTTGGCAGACAGTGATCCTCAGCAGGACTTCAGGATCAGGATCATGGACCATCAAAGGATCCTCATGCTAACAGTTACCTTCGTTTAAAACAATGTTATTTTGCAGGAACATCTAGCAGGATACGCTCTTAGCATCATAATCAAGGGACGCGTCTTCACAATTATAGCATGAGCTTAATCGAAGATAGACGTTGCAAAGGATATGGAAACTTAGCTTGATTTATGGGCGGCAATTTAGGCTAGATTGTCTTTTATTACTAAAGGGGTAATGAGCTGATTATTAGTCTTTTTACCTAAAATAGGTCACCTACACTTGTATAAATACCACTCTTCCTCATTTGGAAGAACACACGACAACACACAACACAATTCTCACACGCTTAGACACTCGAAACTATAGTGATCCTTGTACTCAGCTCATTATCATCCGAAGTTGTAACTATATTTTTCTTATATTGAAGTTGGTGATCGGTAGTTGCCATCACCCGAGGTTTTTTATGCCGGAGATCATACATTGATCAAGGGCTTTTTCCTCGTATAAATCATTGTGTCTTTGCATATTTCTCACAAAAGTGATCCTTTACTTTTATAATTAACCAAGCATCATACCCCGTTTACATAAAGTTTGGTTACATTATCCTTGTGTGATTTTTGACCAAAACAGTTTGGCGCCCACCGTGGGGCAATTGGTGCTTCATTCATAAGAAAACTTTCTGTTCGAAATCGTTTCAAAGAATTACATGGCTTCATCATTGAAAAACATGTCCACGGCAATGTCTGCAGTCACCTCGTCCCAGAACATTCTGCCACCTCCACCGGCAGGATCCCAGAAGAATGCTGAGAAGAGACAAACTCCTACTAATTCTAAAACTCCATCTCCTTCTGCTATGAATTCTTATATTCCCAGTACTAGTGATGTATTTACTTTGATTTTGCAGATGAAGGATCGTATGCAGCGGCAGGATGAAACTAATGAAAGGATCCTCAGGGAAAATGGAGATCTCAAAAGACAAAAGAAAACGGCAGAGGATCATTCCCCACTGATGCCCAAATCCTTGAGCTTTGATACTCCAATGATTACTTCTCAGCCATCAGGAATTCCAGACGTGCAAATTATGGGAGAATCAAGAGGATTGCACCTCGGATCGACAGCAATGACTCAGGCATCTGGCTCACACTTTCAGCCGGCAGGATCCTATCCCCAGCATATGGGATCCTTCATGAATTCGGGAGCCTATCCGGGAGCACATCAGTTTCAAGGATCCTACTTTATTCCAGGATCATCCCAGGGTCAAGGATCCTCCTTCGTTCCAGGATCATCCCAGGTTCAAGGATCCTCCTTTGTTCCAGGATCATCCCAGGTTCAAGGATCCTCCTTCGTTCCAGGATCATCCCAGATACCAGGATCCTTCCAAATACCAGGATCCTTCCAGATGCCAGGATCCCTAAAAAGTTTGCAAACAGGAAGTCCAGATGTCCATCAAGGGGACTTCATTCCAATGCAGACCATTGCTTCCACTGGTCCCTCCGTTATCCCCGAATCCCAGCAACATGGATTCACTAACTTAAACTCAATGGGAGGTAACACTTTAAATAATTATCTTACCACTAACCATGGGTTCATGCAGGATACAGGTGTCAATCATGCTATGGCCAGGGAATTACAGAAACTAAAAGATATGATCTCAAGTGTTCCGGGGGTAGTCAAGCCTATCCCGGAGATTGCAGATGGAAGCCACAAGGTATCTCGCTTTGCACCACCAATTTGTGATGCAGAGGTACCCAAAAGGTTCCATATCCCTACTATGAAGCTGTATGATGGTACAACGGATCCAGAGGAGCACATAGCACAATACAGGGAGAGGATGGAGATCAATCCTATCCCAGAAAAGCTGAAGGAAGCATGCCTATGTAAAGGATTTGGATCCACTCTTACTGGATCAGCTCTTAAGTGGCTGCTAAGTCTTCCCCCTTACTCTATTACTTCATTTGCTAATTTAGTTAATTTATTCAATAACCAATTCTCTTGTAGTAGAAAATTTGAAAGATTAACCAGTGATTTATATAGGGTAACCCAAGGTCATAATGAATCATTAAGGGATTACATAACTAAATTTAGTAAAGAATCCTTGGACATTCCCAACCTGGATATGGCTACGGCTGTTGAAGCCTTCAAAATGGGACTGCTTAAGGATTCATTATTCTATGATGATCTTGTTATGACACCATGCAGGAATTTAGATGAAGTAAGAACTCGGGCACTCAGGTTCATCCGGCTAGAGGATGACAAGAGGATCCAGGAGAGACAAGTAGGATCCTCAAAACAGGAGAAGCAAGGATCCTCCTTCAAGAACAACAAATTCAAATCCTACCATAGAAATGAGAACCAGAATGTGCATGCTGTTGACCAAGAAGAGGATGATGAAGATTATCCTCCAATCTCAGAATATTGTTTTTCTGTTGATAATCATGAACTAATCCTTGCAATGCAGAATCTAGGTGAAAAAGCTAGGTGGCCCAGGAAGAATGATAAACCATCCGGGACTAAAGACAAGTCAAAATGGTGTGCATACCATGAGGATTTCGGGCATCTAACTGAAGAATGCATAGCTTTAAGAAAAGAGATTGGATATCTGTTAAGCAAGGGGCACCTAAAAGAATTATTGGGAAGAAAAAAGCAAAGGACTCAGGATCCTGAAAGGATCCCTGAAAAGGCTCCAGCACCTCCGGCAAACGCACAAGTGATCAACTTTATTTCCGGAGGATCAGACATCTGTGGTACATCCTTCTCGGCGGCCAAAAGACATGCAAAGGAGTCAAAAATGGATAATGGAGAAAGGCCTATTAGAACATCAAGTGTCTCAGAAGGGAAGATGATAACGTTTGATAAGGATGATCGCATTAACATTCAGGATCCTCATCATGATAGTTTAGTTATCACTCTCTTTATCTCTAACCATTTTGTCCGCAGGATCCTTATCGATGGAGGAAGCTCAGTGAACATTATCCAGCTTGATGTTCTGAAGAAAATGGGAATCCCAGAATCAGACATCACACCAAGATCCTCCGTGCTTGTAGGATTCAGTGGAGAAACGAAGAAAACTCTGGGGGACATCAAACTCCCAATCTACGTGGAAGGATTACATAATTATCAGAAATTTTGTGTTATTGACTGTTTGTCTTGTTGCAATGTTATCCTTGGCAGGCCTTGGATACATGATATGAAAGCAGTCCCATCCACCTACCATCAATGTGTGAAGCTCCCTAGCCCATGGGGGATAATCAAGATCGACAGTGATCAGCAGGAGGCTAAGGATTGTTATACCTCATCCATGAAGCCAACCTCGAAGTCAAGGGAACAATAGCAATTACAGTATCCTCCGAGGAATGTCTTGGAGGCAAGGGAACAAGATGTGGACGAAATCCTCTTGGATCCTAGTGATCCTGAATCAAAAATCTATATCGGATCAGGGATCCTTGGCAAGATGAAAGAAGACTTAATATCCTTCCTCAAAAGAAGAAAATCTACCTTTGCTTGGAAACATGAAGATATGACAGGTATATCTAAGGATATTATTACTCACAAACTTGGCATTGACAGGTCTATCAAACCAATCCATCAAAAAAGGAGGAAGTTTGCACCAGAAAGGAATGCCATTATCCAAGAAGAAGTAGAGAGACTACTTCGAGCAGGTATGATCAGAGAGGTAAAGTATCCAAAATGGTTATCCAATGTGGTCGTTGTCCAAAAGAAAAACGGAAAGTGGAGGGTATGTGTCGATTTCACTGATTTAAATAAGGCATGTCCCAAGGATCCTTTCCCATTACCCCACATTGACTCCATGGTGGATGCAACAGCGGGGCATGAACTGTTGACCTTTATGGATGCATCATCTGGATTCCAACAAATTCAGATGGAACCATCTGACCAAGAGGATACAGCCTTTATGACCCCAACAGGTTTGTATTGTTATATTGCCATGCCTTTTGGATTGAGAAATGCAGGTGCAACATATCAAAGGCTGGTGAATATGATGTTCAAAGATCAAATTGGACAAACTATGGAAGTATACATAGATGATATGGTAGTCAAATCAAAGAAAGCTGAGGATCACCTAAGGGATTTGGAAGAAGCATTTGATATCCTTGATAATTATAACATGAAGCTTAATCCTTCAAAGTGCCACTTTGGTGTTAAGGCAGGTAAATTCCTAGGATATATGGTAACTCAGAGGGGCATTGAGGCAAGTCCGGAGCAAATTAAAGCACTAGTAAACATCAAGTCCCCTGCCAATGCTAAGGATGTGCAAAGGCTAACAGGCAGGATAGCAGCTCTGAACAGGTTCATATCAAAATCCTCAGAAAAATGTAAAGAATTTTACGATATCCTAAGGAAGAACAAGAAGTTTGAATGGAATGAGAAACATGAGAATGCTTTACAAGCCCTTAAAGAATATATGTCCTCAGCACCAGCATTATCAATACCCGAAAAAGGAGATGTGTTATCCTTATATTTGGCGGTATCCTCAACCGCTGTAAGCGCTGTCCTTGTTAAGGATCATGAAGGTACACAATATCCTATCTACTATGTAAGTAAGAGTTTACTTGATGCCGAATCCAGGTACTCACACCTCGAAAAACTTATTCTTGCATTAATCATGGCATCAACTAAGTTAAGGCATTATTTTGAAACCCATACTATTGTTGTTAAAACTAACTTTCCAATTAAGAATGTCCTCAGGAAACCAGAGATGTCAGGAAGAATGGCTAAATGGGCAGTAAAGCTTAGTGCCCATGATATAAGATATGAGCCAAGAACAGCCATTAAATCCCAAGCACTAGCCGACTTTGTGGCTGATTTCAGTAGTGATCTACAAAAAGAAGCAGAATTGGAAGTCCAACAGCTGGATGAGACCAAGGATCCCTGGATACTACACACTGATGGATCCTCAAACGTCAAGGGCACAGGGCTCGGGATACTACTAAAATCGCCACAGGGGGACATAATACCCCACTCCATAGCCTGTGAGTTCCAAGCAACTAACAATGAGGCTGAATATGAAGCCTTAATTGCTGGCTTGCAAATTGCTAAGGATATGGGGGTGAAATATCTTAAAGTATATGTAGACTCATTATTGATCACCAATCACTTTAATGGATCCTACGCTGTTAAAGGTAAAAAACTAACCAAATATTTAGAGATAGTCAAAGAATTGGCACTCTCTTTTGTTTCTTTCAGCTTAACACAGGTACCAAGGGAGGATAACACGGAAGCTGATGCATTGGCCAACTTAGGATCATCCTTAAAAATTCCAGAAGACATAAGTATCCCTATTATCCATATCCTGGCTCCTGCTATTGAAAATCAAGTGGCCATGGAAATAGAAGAGGATACTGCAGTAATCCCTAGTGAAGAAGCTCAATCTTATGCAGGATCATGGATCTCACCAATCATGAAATACTTGCAACACGGAGAGATTCCGATGGGAGAAAATCCTAGGGCTTTCAGGATTAAGGTATCTCAATTTACAATCTTAAATAATGTGCTATATAAACGATCCCTTGCAGGACCATATTTAAGATGTATTGAGGATCCTGAAGTTGAAGAAGTGTTGAGAGACTTCCATGAAGGAGATTGTGGAAACCACACTGGGGGCAGGGCATTATTCTCAAAGATCCTTAGAACAGGATACTACTGGCCAACCATGAAAAGGGATGCTGTAGAATATGCTAGGAAATGTGATCCTTGTCAAAGACACAGCAATATCCTACATCAACCAGCTGAATTGCTACATCCCATACCATCCTCTTGGCCATTCATGAGATGGGGAATGGATATAGTTGGCAAGCTCCCTAAAGCACCTGGTGGAAAAGTATTTATGCTTGCCATGACTGACTACTTCTCTAAGTGGATAGAGGCTGAAGCTTTTGCTCAAGTCAGAGAAAAAGAAGTTATATCCTTTATCAAAAGAAACATTATAACTAGATTTGGCATTCCCTCTGAAATTGTATGTGATAATGGTTCCCAATTCATTGGAAGCAGAACTACTAACTTTTGTGACAGTTGGGGAATCAAGATGATAACATCAACACCAGTTCATCAACAGGCAATGGCCAAGCAGAATCATCCAACAAGATCATCATCAACAATCTGAAGAAGAAGCTAGAATCCAAGAAGGGAAAATGGGCAGAGGAGTTACCTTATGTGCTAGGGGCCGATAGAACAACTCCCAAGAATGCCACTGGTCAAACACCTTTTTCTTTAGTATTTGGGGCAGAAGCAGTGATCCCAACAGAGATGGTGATCCCAACTGCTAGAACAAGTGCTCGTGATCCTGAAGAAAATGCTGCAATCCTGGCTCAGGATTTGGATACTATTGAGGAAATCAGGGATCTGGCTAGGATAAAGATGGCAAGCTACCAACAAAGAATGGCTGGTGCTTACAACAAAAATGTTAGGATAAGGAAGTTCCAAGTCGGAGATATGGTGTTGAGGAAAACATTCCAAAACACTATTAATCCTGCTGACGGGAAGTTAGCACCAAAGTGGGAAGGCCCTTACTTGATTGAAGCTGAAGCAGGAAAGGGGGCATACAGATTGCTAACTATGGAAGGAAACTTGTTACCAAGAGCCTGGAATGCTGTTCACTTAAAGAGATACTTTATGTGAACATGATCCTTCAAGCATGTGATCCTTACACTGAAGTATCCTCGAAGGATCCCGGTGATGTCAGTGATCCTTACTCTGGTAATATCCTTCTCTTAAAACATTTACGTTTCCTTACTTTTTACCAAAGGATAAGGATCATGTATCCTTCATCCTCTTCTCACGAACCATTTGAGTTATGATAGTTCAGGTATCTACAGCATATCGTCAAAGATCTTCAAAAGCAACGCAGATCCTCGGGCTTGTCCCCAGTTATCCTTGGGATTATCCCCAGTTTCCGCCAGCAGCGCACGATGATCCTGATATAGTTCACGTCTTTGGGACCAGTACCCACTTCCGGGGCTGACAACCTCATCGTACTGGCTATACCCAGGATCCTACGTATAATGGTAGACGTACCATACATCCGTTCATAAGGTTTCTAACGTTTTCACGTTAGCTAAGGTTTTGACATTTTCATGTCACTAAGTGTGGATAGTCGCCAGTAAGGGCCATACTCCGGTTTACATACGATCCTTTGGGCTTGTCCCCAGTTATCCTTTGGGCTTGTCCCCAGTTATCCTTTGGGCATGTCCCCAGTTACTAATTTATCTTTTACATTGGCTTAGTCCCAAGTTATATTCCATTTTTTCAGGTTTTCGAAGTTAAACAATTAAGGATCCTTAATCCTTATTATCCATTAAGGTTTTACTTATGGTTATCCCGATTAAAGGTTAGGATCCTAACTTGGATCCTCAGGTATGATCCTTAACTATTTTTAATTTCATTATTCATTTGAATAACCTTTAGACTTTGACAACTGAACCTATGATCCTTAAAATAAACTACCTTGAAAATTTTCGATTATAGGATATTTGATCCAGGATCATATCCTAAATTTCTTAAACATAATTTGCTTAACTTTTCTTACTCAAACAAACATGTGTCAAAACAATTGAAAATAAAAACGATAATAACACAAGATAAGCGACAAAAGTTTAAGATTTTATTTATTAACGAAAGGATTAACCCTTCAAAAGTTGTCAAAATTGCCAACCCACATTTCTACCAGCAAAACGTGGCCCGTCCACATGGGTTGGCAAAGGGTGTCCATTGTCTATGCGGTCTTAGCATGTGCAGGATATTAAAAGCGGCAGGATCATAAAGGCTTCATCCCCCAAACAGAGGATCCCTCCACCTTTTGCAATCCTACCTATTGTCTGAAGGATCCTGGATCCTCAATCCTAAAACTATTGTTTAAGTACAGACCATCATTGTTTGAAAACACCAATTGTCTGAAGGATCCTTGATCAATGAATGATCTCCGGCATAAAAAACCTCGGGTGATGGCAACTACCGATCACCAAGCTTCAATATAACAAACAATATTTTTACAACTTCGGATGGTAACGAGCTAAGTACAAGGATCACTATAGTATCGTGTGTCAAAGCGTGTGAGAAATGTGTTGTGTCTTCCTAATGTTGAAGAGTGCTACTTATACAAGTGAGTGTGGTCATATTTTAGGTAAATAACCTAACTATTAGCTCGTTACCCCTTCAAGAATAGAAGTAAATTTAGCCTAAATTATCGCCCTTAAATGGTGCTGAGTTTCCATATTGTCCACAACGTCCATCTTTGATTATGCATATGCCAAAGTAGCGTGACAGGTTCCTTGTTTACGTTGTTAAGAGCGGATCCTACTCGAAATCCCTGCAAGACAACATTAAATCCAAAGATAACAATCGTTAGTATGAGGATCCTAGGATGGTCCGTGATCCTGATCCTGGAACTCTTCTGAGGATCACTATCTGCCAAAGAAACAAGGATCACTGGTTAGGATCACATGTAAGGATCATAAGTCATAAAAATCCAGCCCTAACAGTACTGTTGCACTCCATGAAGCCAGGATCAAACAGCTTGAAAGCACCGTTGCTGACCAAGGTGCCATTGCTGAAGCGAAGAGCCGGCACTACGAAAGCCTGCTGAAGAAGGTCACCCAAGAAGCTGAGGTCAAACTTGCCACCGTTCAAATGAATCATGATCAGGCCATGATCAATTTCCGGGAGGGAATCAAGACTTCTGCTATTGTCTCCCTGTTACAAGCACGCATCAAGATGGCCTATGAGGCCAAGGAGACAGGCCTCGTGTGCCCAGCTTGGCCGGTTGACTCTTGGGTGGCCAAGCTAAAGGAACTTGGAGGAAAAGTTGTGCCACTCTCTGTAGAAGCCGGTGAGTCCTCTAAGTCAGCAGAGGTGGTGGATCAGGCTGGAGATAAGAAGGATACTGGAGCGGATGCTGGTGAGGGTGCTGGTGAGGATGCTGGTACTGAGAAGCCGGGGAAAGCAGGAGAGGATGCCGCTGTGTGAGGGCAGCTGAGTGGGCGATGATGGATATTGATGCTTAAGTCGGAGCCCACTTTTTTAGGTTTAATGGTTGATGTCTTGAACAATTTACTTTTCCTGTTTGTTGAACAATTTCAATTTCCTGCACGTAGACAATATGATGGCCAAAGGTGGAGGGATCCTGAGTTTCAGGACGAAGCCCTTGGTCATCAGTTAGTATGGTTTATTTTGAACGTTTTTAACAAGTGAAGGTGGAGGTATCTTGGGTTCCAAGACGAAGCCTTCATTTGTTAAGTAAATATGTTAGAAAACCAACTATGCTTTTGGTGGATGGGTCTCGGTTTGAGACGAAGCCAAGAGCATAATCTTTTGCTATGTTAATAATATAACCCTTTTTTGGCTTTATTATTGTTGTCGTTGATATATAAATTTTATTTGTGAAAATTGTTTTATTTGAACATTTTTGAGAATATATTATAAACATATCCCGATAGATATCCTGAAAGATATTCTGATAAGGATATTAAAATACAACCTATTAGTTGTCTAAATAAAAAGGAGAGATCATACAAGAGACTCTTAGAGAATCAATTTCAATTTTCCATTATAAGCTTGTCCCCAGTGCATCCTTATAAATCTGAATCCATCCTTTGAATAGTATAATGTGTGTCCCCTGTGCTTGACACAGAAACACAAATGTATTCATATTTTGACTCGAATGAATTCCAAATACCCCAGGGCAAAACCCTTGATATCTTGAAATAAACCCTTAGTATACTGGGGATAAACCCTGAGTTTCATGCGCTACAGGCGGGAGTGTATAAACTCCAAGACTTAGAAAGGTGAAAACCTTTAAACCTTAGAGAGTATGAAAATACCCTTTCGCGAGAGAGGGTGATCAATCCTCATATATCTTTAGGATTCAGGATATAGCCAACAGTAACGAAATTGTCAGCCACTTTTACATGGACTGGTCCTGCTACCTTGAACTATCCCTGAATAACTTGCGCTCCAGGCGGGGTGTTTAAACCCAATTCGGGAGAAAGGTGAATACCTTTAAACCTGTGAAGGGATCAGTATCCCTTAAATGTGAGAGTGGGGGCCAATCCTCTAATCTTCCGAGTTATCCTGAGTACACATCCTGGAGCTATATCCTGGAGCATATGCTACAAAACAATTGTAAACTAAGGTGGGTGTTAGCTTGGCTAACACCCCTCCGATGCCTAAGTCAGTATTGGGTTCAAGATAATAAACAAATATATTTAGAAGAGATAGAATACATACCATTCTGGGATAGGAATTAAATTCTATTCTTACTTGAAATAGAGCTTTAAGTGTATAGCATTCCAAGACCTTGGTAGCATATCCCCTTCCATATTCTTGAGTCTGTATGCTCCTTTCCCTGCTTCTGATTCAACTTCGTATGGTCCTTCCCATTTCGGAGCCAACTTGCCATCGGCAGGATTAGTAGTATTCTGAAAAGCCTTTCTTAGCACCCAATCACCAACTTGAAATCTCCTAGTCCTTATGTTCTTGTTATATGCTCTGGATATTCTTTGTTGATATGCTGCCATCCTTAGCCTTGCTGCGTCTCTTTTTTCGTCTATGGTATCCAAATCTTGACATGAGGTTTCAGGATTCTGCTCAGGATTCTGTAGGATAGATCTTGCAGTAGGTATCGCCATTTCCGTTGGAATTACTGCTTCTGCTCCGAATACTAAGGAGAATGGAGTTTGGCCGGTTGCATTTTTTACCGTTGTCCTGTCAGCCCATAACACAAAGGGTAATTCCTCTGCCCATCTTCCTTTTTTGGCTCCAAGTCTCTTCTTCAAGTTATTCACTATTATCTTGTTTGAAGATTCAGCTTGTCCATTCGCTTGAGGATGTACCGGAGTAGACGTTATCATTTTGATTCCCCAACTCTTGCAAAAGTCAGTAGTCCTTCTGCTTATAAACTGGGACCCATTGTCACAAATGATTTCAGCTGGTACTCCAAACCTGGTCAGGATATTCCTCTTTATGAAGGATACTACTTCTTGGTCTCTAACTTGAACAAATGCTTAAGCTTCAACCCACTTAGAGAAATAATCCGTCATTGCCAGCATAAAGACTTTTACTCCCGGAGCCTTTGGTAACTTCCCTACTATATCCATCCCCCATTTCATGAACGGCCAAGGGGACACTACAGGATATAGTGGTTCAGCTGGTTGATGCAATATGTTACTATGCCTCTGACATGCATCACATCTTCGAGCATATTCTGCAGCATCTTTCCTCATTGTTGGCCAATAATAACCTGTCCTTAGCGCTTTTGAAAATAATGACCTGCCCCCAGTATGGTTACCACAATCCCCTTCATGTATATCCTGAAGTACTTCTTTGGCTTCAGGATCCTCCAAGCATCTCAAGTATGGTCCTGCAAGAGATTTCTTGTATAGAATATTATTTATGATAGTGAATCGTGATACCTTCATCCTAAATGCCTTAGGATTTTCATCTTCGGGGATATGTCCTTCCTTGAGATATCTCATAATTGGAGTTGTCCAGGATTTAGGATCCTCTTCAGGATACACCACTTCAGGATCTTGAATACTTGCTACTTCCTTATGCTGAGGATCCGTTGCAGGATACAGGATATGTAATATCGGTATTGGGATTCCTTCTGGTATCCTGATTGATGATCCCAAATTTGCCAGTGCGTCTACTTCAGCGTTATCCTCTCTTGGTACCTGTTCAAGTGTAAAAACATCGAAATATCCTACTAATTTTTTAAGAATACCGAGGTATTCAATTAGTTTCTCACCCTTCGTGATCCTTTACGAGTACTGCACTTACTGCATTCCCTGATACTGCCAGATACAAGGATAATGGTTCACCGTCCTCAGGCTTCATCAATAGAGGTGCGGTTGAGAGATACTGCTTCAAATCCTGCAGGGCTGCTTCATGCTTCTCACCCCATTCAAACTTTTTATTCTTTTTCAGGATATCATAGAATTCTTTACACTTTTTCGAGGATCTTGATATAAATCTATTTAAGGCTGCCACTCGTCCTGTTAACCGTTGAACATCCTTCATATTTGAGGGAGACTTTATATCCAAGATAGCTTTTATCTGCTCCGGGCTTGCCTCTATCCCTCTTTTTGTCACCATGTATCCTAAAAACTTTCCTGCCCCCACTCCGAAATGGCACTTTGCAGGATTAAGTTTCATATTATACTGGTCCAGGATATCGAATGCTCCTTTAATATCCTGAAGATGATCCTCAGCTTTCTTGGATTTGACCACCATATCGTCAATGTACACCTCCATGGTGTCCCTCAGTTTGTCTTTAAACATCATATTCACTAATCTCTGGTACGTTGCACCTGCATTTTTTAAACCGAAAGGCATAGCAGTATAACAATAAATACCTGTTGGTGTCATGAAAGCAGTATCCTCCTGGTCCGAAGGTTCCATTTGAATCTGCTGGAATCCTGAGGATGCATCCATGAAGGTCAACATTTCATGACCGGCAGTGGCATCCACCATTGTCACACCCCCAAAATCCACACGCGGAGTATCACCGCTTGGGAGCGTGACATGACCAGGATCAAGCCACCAATCATATCGAACATGTAATTAATATCAGATATAATAAATGTAAACCAATCATTCAATACGATAGGTGTTTAAAACATAATCATAGTTTATAAGTATAGCGGAAGCATAAGTACGAAACCCAAATGTGTAACATAAGTTCAATAAGTTTCAAAACATAATCCGTGCTCCACAACGACCTGCTCCTCCTTGTGCAATCTCCAAAAGTATCTAACGACCTGCAAGGCATGTAACAGAGGATTAACAAATAGTTGAGCGAGTTCACAGTTAACAGTTCAGTAGTAGTACAGTGTGAGTAGTAGTATGTTCGTTCGTTATATCATGTATCGTATTAGTTTCCATCGCGGCCTCCCAGGCAGGTATGCGAAGATATTAGGGGTGTTCATCCCGTGTATTCTAGACTAGGTTTACCTGTATCGCGGCCTACCAGGCAGGTGTGCGAAGAATAGTAAAATTACAGTTCGCGGCCTTCCAAAGGCAGGTGTGCGAAGTCAGTCATAATATCGCGGCCAACCCTTGGCAGGTGTGCGAAGATCAGTTCAATAAGTGTTACTAGTCTAGTCGTAGTTCAATCAGCGGAGTATGTACCATAGTTCATCAAATCACATCACTACATTCCAGTATAGATAAGTACCAGTAAATAATCAAATCCCATTCCCACCCTGGGAACCCCATGCCTTGGCTGTGTGAACTCACCTTGGTTTGCTCGGTATGTTATTGCTTCTAGGGTTTATAAATCTCTAAGTCCGTAACACACGACCTAGGATGTGTTGCACATGATACGATGTAAGTGTTTGCATCAAATTAGGGTTTGCAAATCGTTGGCATTCAAGCAGTTGTGTCATGTGTGTTTATTGTGTACATGATGATATCACATAGAATGTTCACGCATGTAGAATCATACAGTTGCATTCAGTGTCATACAATTATACATATACAGAATCATACGTCACACAAACAGTTAATCATACTCATATAGTTCATGCGTCGCGTCTTTGATTACACAGTTTAATCTAACGTGTTTATTAATCCAGTGGCCACTATTAACACACTTTATGCATTTAACAGTGTAAATAACTTCACACGTTTAACGAAGTCAGGGAATCAAAGTATCATACACAGCTTAACAGGATTAGCATAATATATCATGCAGTTCGTTGTTTCAACTGATCATTACACAACATCAGACAATTTCGCATCATCAGGCAATCATGCAACATCAGACAATTTCGCATCATCAGGCAATCATACAACATCAGACAGTTGTGCAACATCAGACAAGTGTGTGTGGGGTAAAAGTCGGATAGGGCCACCCCCCTCTACAAACTCGGACTCACTTGTTCATTCAACAAAGTCGGACCAAGGGTCCCCCCCCCCCTTTTAAACTCGGGCAGCCCCTACCCCTAATTAAAAGATCGGACCCCCCCCCCCCTTCATTCTCAAATAACTCGGACATATGTTGTCCATTAAACTCGGCCCATGTGTTAATCAATAAACTCAGACCATGTGTTAATCAATAAACTCGGACCATGTGTTAATCAATAAACTCGGCCCTTTGCACATATCATTAAACTCGGACCTTTGCACATATCATTAAACTCGGACCTAGCAAGGATTACAAAATCGGACTAGGTGATATTTATAATAATCTCGGACATACTTCATCATATTAAATTCGGACATGTGGTATCATATTAAGCTCGGACATGATACCTCATATTAAACTCAGACATGAAACATGATCTTAAACTCTGATATGATACATCATATTAAACTTGGACATGATACATCATATTAAACTCAGACATGAAACATGATATTAAACTCGGATATGTTACATCATATTAAACTCAGACCTTGAGCACACTTTAGAAACTCAGACAATCAATAATATGTGAATTCCAATACAACGTCAAGAGAATCAAGTCAGTTACGTTTTGGTTTCTAATCGTGTTCATAAAACCCTAATACAGATTCATAGGACGGCATAAACAAAGACCAATCAACCGGTGATTAACCACAACAATTATAACAAGAACAATCTATCAAGCATGTAAATCATCATCATGATCACAATTATCCATAATCAAATCAGAATCATAGGATATCATGTGAGGAACTAGGGTTTACAAGCATAAATCAATCAACAATTAATCAAGAATTGATACGATCAAATAATCAACGCACAATCATTAACAATTACCTTGAACGATTCTAGAGGAAGAGGAATCAAGTGTGATGATTATCTTGTGCCAATGATGATGGTGATGATTGCTAGAGCCAAAGAAATGAAAGTACGTGCTTGAATTCTTGTGTGTGTGGTTTAGTGAATGATTTAGGGTTAAGTATAGTTTAAGTTCACTAATGGCCCTCTACACCCTTAACTAATATATTTTACAATAGTACACCATCTCAAATAGTTTCACAGTTTCACCACCAAGTTTATGCATTTGACAAGTTTATCACAATTAACACATAACCATGCATAATCACACAATACACTCCTTTGTGTCAAAACGTTATATTGAATCAAACAACTAAGCAACACATAAACGTGCAATAAATGCGAAATAAGAATCTTGGAAATTCAAGTTGTCACATTATCCCCAACTTAAAAGAAATTTCGTCCCGAAATTTGGTACGCACTCACTGAGGAAGCTAGGTAAGTTATATCGTTCACTGGTTTTCCTGGGGTGTCACATCATCCCCCCGTTGATTTGGAATTTCGTCCCGAAATTCAGTAGTAGTAGCTTCAGCCTCAGTAGTGGTTGCATTGGTTTCGAATAACTGGGGTACTTTTCTGTCATCTGATTTTCGCGTTCCCAGGTGTACTCTGGGCCACGTCGGGAGTTCCAACGAACTCGAACAAGAGGGATTCTCTTGTGTTTGAGGACCTTAACATCCCGGTCCGTGATTTCAACTGGCTCCTCGACGAACTGCAACCGCTCGTCGATAGTGAGTTCCTTAAAAGGAACTATGAGGGTCTCATCTGACAGGCACTTCTTCAGATTCGACACGTGAAATACATTGTGAACTGCACCGAGTTCAGCTGGTAGGTTCAGTCTGTAGGCTACTGGGCCTATTCTTTCAGTGATTTCAAATGGTCCAACATACCGTGGATTGAATTTGCCTCGTTTACCAAATCGAACCACACCCTTCCAGGGTGAGACTTTTAATAACACCCGGTCCCCGACCTGAAATTTCAAAGGCTTGCTACGCTTGACCGCGTAGGCTTTCTGACGGTCGCGTGCTGCCGCCATGCGTTGTCGTATCTGTGCAATCTTTTCCGTGGCGTCCACTACAATCTCTGGACCCGTAATCTGACTATCCCCCACCTCTGCCCAACAGAGAGGTGACCGGCATTTACGTCCGTACAATGCCTCGAATGGAGCGGCTTGTATGCTGGTGTGATAACTATTATTGTAAGAAAACTCCACCAAAGGGAGGTGCTTTTCCCAGCCATTGCCGAAATCGATAACACATGCTCGAAGCATGTCTTCTAGAGTTTGAATCGTGCGCTCAGACTGCCCATCCGTCTGAGGATGATACGTTGTGCTCATGTCTAATCGTGAGCCGAAAGGTTTGTGCATCGCTTGCCATAGTTCTGTCGTGAATCGTGCATCCCGATCCGAAATGATGGAGGTGGGCACCCCGTGCCTCGAAACAACTTCTTTAAGATAGATGTCTGCAAGAGTGGAGAACTTATCTGTTCCCTTTATAGCCAGGAAGTGTGCAGACTTGGTGAGCCGATCCACGATTACCCATATAGTGTCATTCCCACGCTGAGATCTAGGTAAACCCGTAACGAAATCCATGGAAATTTCTTCCCATTTCCACTGTGGTATCCTAGGTTGTTGAAGTAGGCCTGAGGGTTTCTGGTACTCTGTCTTGACTCTCGCACAAGTCAAACAGTTGCCGACGTAAATTGCAATGTGGGCCTTCGTGCTAGGCCACCAATATGTAGTTCTGATATTGTGGTACATTTTATCCGTACCTGGATGTACCGAGTAGCGAGACTTATGAGTTTCATCCATCACAAGCTCTCGTAAACCGCCATAGAGTGGGACCCAAATACGCCCCGTTACATAGTAGGCGCCGTCTCCCTTTCGTTCCATTCGTTGCCTTGAACCGCGTAAGGCTTCAGCCATGACGTTTTCGGGTTTCAATGCTTCTATCTGAGTAGCTCGTATCTGTGCAGGAAGACTGGACTGAATAGTAAGCTGTAGCGCTCGCACGCGCTTAGGTAGGGTGTCCTTTCGACTGAGGGCGTCGGCCACAACATTGACCTTGCCTGACTGATACTTGATGGCGCATTCGTAGTCGTTCAGTAGTTCAACCCATCTCCGTTGACGCATATTCAATTCCTTCTGCTTGAAGATATGCTCGAGACTCCTGTGATCGGTGTAAATCGTGCACCTGGTACCGTACAGGTAGTGTCGCCATATCTTAAGCGCGAAAACAACAGCTCCCAGCTCTAGGTCGTGCGTCGTGTAGTTCCGTTCGTGAATCTTAAGTTGGCGTGAAGCGTAAGCAATAACTTTATCCTGTTGCATCAATACACACCCGAGACCCAACGGTAGGTGACACCTTTCTGTGTCAGCATAGTAAGCGGTTGCGCGATCTTCGAAAAGTCTTTAATGAATCGTCTGTAATACCCCGCCAAGCCCAAGAATTGGCATATTTCCGTCGGTGTACGCGGTGCAGGCCAGTTCCTGATCGAATCTATCTTAGATGGATCGCATCCCTGTTCACCACATGGCCTAAGAAGTGGACTTCACGTAGCCAGAAGTCGCATTTAGAAAACTTTGCGTACAATTGCTCCTTTCGAAGAAGTTCCAAGATAAGACGTAAGTGCTGCTTGTGCTCCTCCTGACTCTTGGAGTAGGTCAGAATGTCGTCGATGAAGACAATGACGAATTTGTCCAGGTAGGGTTTGCACACCCTGTTCATAAGGTCCATAAATACGGCAGGTGCGCTCAATAAGATCAAACCATCCATCATATCAAACATAAAGTATAGTAGTTAAAATAATTCATAAAACCCAATACAATTGATGTTCAAACCAAACTTTGTTTGAGTAGCGGAAACATAATAATGAAAACCCAAAATAAGTTATAAGTTCAAATATTGTTCATTGCGTCTCCTCGTCCTAACACGAAAGCTTGACCTCTTGCCTCGTTGTCATTGTTGTTGTTGTTTCCCCCGTTGTTGTTGTTGTTCCCGTTGCCCTGGTTATTGTTGTGGTTCTGGTTCAACTGGGGACAATCGCGTTTGTAATGACCTTCTGCCCCACACTGGAAACATCCCCGGTTTCCACGCTGTGGTTGCTGCTGCTGGTTCTGTGGAGCTGGCGGTGGGAGTTGCTGGTTCTGATTTGCTGGTCGAGAGCTTCTACAATCCTTAGCCTCATGACCCATCTTGAGGCATCTTTGACATTGTTCCCTGCGACATCTTCCGCTGTGGTGTCTGTTGCACTTATTACACAGGGGGTGAATTCCCCGATATCCACCCTGCCCCTGACTGCCAGATGATTGCTGACTCGGATTCTGGTAGTCATTTGTCTTGCACTGCTGAGACTGAACAGTAACCGATCCCTTGCTGGAATCCCCCTCCCATTTCCTCTTGTTGTCACTGGGAGTAGTAGACGTAGTGACAGCAGTAGCCTTGACACGCTTTGGCAGTCTGTTCTGATCCACTGCCTAATCTGTAATACGGTGAGCGAGGCGCTGAATAGCCTGAATGTTGTCAAGATTGGCCGATGTCACATGGCTCTGGATCTCTGGCGCCAATCCCTTGAGATACATCTCAATACGCTTGTATGGAGGGTCTACCATAGTTGGACATAGCACGGCTAGCTCGTTCGACCGTTTAGTATACGCTTCGATCTCTGATCCAACCATTTTCAAATTATACAGCTCGTCTTCCAACTTGTGAATATCTTCACGTGTGCAGTACTCCCTTTTGATAAGTTCCTTAAAATCGTTCCAGGGTGTGGCGTTAGCAGCTGCCAACCCTAAGATCTGGACTTGGGCGTTCCACCAAGTCAGCGCTATTCCTTCCAAGGTGCCAGTTGCATACTTGACCTTGCGAGCCTCAAGGCACTCGCACATTTCGAATACTGACTCTAGCTTCTCAAACCAATGGAGGAGTCCCACTGCCCCCTCGGTGCCACTGAAAGTACTTGGACGACAGTCCATGAAGTTCTTGAAAGTGCAGACAGGCTGCTACGCGTGTTGACCTGCTTGAGCAGCTGCAAGTGCCGCAGCAACTTGAGCTTGAACGAGAGCCTCTAGCTGGGCTTGAGTTATGTTAATTCGTCCGGCCATTGATCTTCACATCAAAGGCAACATAAGTGAGAAAGGTTCGCGAATAGTGCGATGACAGAAGAGTGTAAGCACATAGGTGTTCTCAAGCAATAACAAGTAGTGAGCAAAGTAATGTAAGCATACTACGAGCAAAGTTCTATGCTGTTCTAGCAAGCAGGTAATAAACATAAACCTTATTACCTAGGATGTCGAGTCTTGCACGTGGAGCGAAGCGTCGTTGTGGATCGTTGAGAGCACTGTTCTGGTTATAGTCTGGTTTTAATAAAAACGTTTTCCCATATTAAAACCAAGTTCTCTATAACCAATGGCTCTGATACCAATCTGTCACACCCCCAAAATCCACACGCGGAGTATCACCGCTTGGGAGCGTGACATGACCAGGATCAAGCCACCAATCATATCGAACATGTAATTAATATCAGATATAATAAATGTAAACCAATCATTCAATACGATAGGTGTTTAAAACATAATCATAGTTTATAAGTATAGCGGAAGCATAAGTACGAAACCCAAATGTGTAACATAAGTTCAATAAGTTTCAAAACATAATCCGTGCTCCACAACGACCTGCTCCTCCTTGTGCAATCTCCAAAAGTATCTAACGACCTGCAAGGCATGTAACAGAGGATCAACAAATAGTTGAGCGAGTTCACAGTTAACAGTTCAGTAGTAGTACAGTGTGAGTAGTAGTATGTTCGTTCGTTATGTCATGTATCGTATTAGTTTCCATCGCGGCCTCCCAGGCAGGTATGCGAAGATATTAGGGGTGTTCATCCCGTGTATTCTAGACTAGGTTTACCTGTATCGCGGCCTACCAGGCAGGTGTGCGAAGAATAGTAAAATTACAGTTCGCGGCCTTCCAAAGGCAGGTGTGCGAAGTCAGTCATAATATCGCGGCCAACCCTTGGCAGGTGTGCGAAGATCAGTTCAATAAGTGTTACTAGTCTAGTCGTAGTTCAATCAGCGGAGTATGTACCATAGTTCATCAAATCACATCACTACATTCCAGTATAGATAAGTACCAGTAAATAATCAAATCCCATTCCCACCCTGGGAACCCCATGCCTTGGCTGTGTGAACTCACCTTGGTTTGCTCGGTATGTTATTGCTTCTAGGGTTTATAAATCTCTAAGTCCGTAACACACGACCTAGGATGTGTTGCACATGATACGATGTAAGTGTTTGCATCAAATTAGGGTTTGCAAATCATTGGCATTCAAGCAGTTGTGTCATGTGTGTTTATTGTGTACAAGATGATATCACATAGAATGTTCACGCATGTAGAATCATACAGTTGCATTCAGTGTCATACAATTATACATATACAGAATCATACGTCACACAAACAGTTAATCATACTCATATAGTTCATGCGTCGCGTCTTTGATTACACAGTTTAATCTAACGTGTTTATTAATCCAGTGGCCACTATTAACACACTTTATGCATTTAACAGTGTAAATAACTTCACACGTTTAACGAAGTCAGGGAATCAAAGTATCATACACAGCTTAACAGGATTAGCATAATATATCATGCAGTTCGTTGTTTCAACTGATCATTACACAACATCAGACAATTTCGCATCATCAGGCAATCATGCAACATCAGACAATTTCGCATCATCAGGCAATCATACAACATCAGACAGTTGTGCAACATCAGACAAGTGTGTGTGGGGTAAAAGTCGGATAGGGCCACCCCCCTCTACAAACTCGGACTCACTTGTCCATTCAACAAAGTCGGACCAAGGGTCCCCCCCCCCTTTTAAACTCGGGCAGCCCCTACCCCTAATTAAAAGATCGGACCCCCCCCCTTCATTCTCAAATAACTCGGACATATGTTGTCCATTAAACTCGGCCCATGTGTTAATCAATAAACTCAGACCATGTGTTAATCAATAAACTCGGACCATGTGTTAATCAATAAACTCGGCCCTTTGCACATATCATTAAACTCGGACCTTTGCACATATCATTAAACTCGGACCTAGCAAGGATTACAAAATCGGACTAGGTGATATTTATAATAATCTCGGACATACTTCATCATATTAAATTCGGACATGTGGTATCATATTAAGCTCGGACATGATACCTCATATTAAACTCAGACATGAAACATGATCTTAAACTCTGATATGATACATCATATTAAACTTGGACATGATACATCATATTAAACTCAGACATGAAACATGATATTAAACTCGGATATGTTACATCATATTAAACTCAGACCTTGAGCACACTTTAGAAACTCAGACAATCAATAATATGTGAATTCCAATACAACGTCAAGAGAATCAAGTCAGTTACGTTTTGGTTTCTAATCGTGTTCATAAAACCCTAATACAGATTCATAGGACGGCATAAACAAAGACCAATCAACCGGTGATTAACCACAACAATTATAACAAGAACAATCTATCAAGCATGTAAATCATCATCATGATCACAATTATCCATAATCAAATCAGAATCATAGGATATCATGTGAGGAACTAGGGTTTACAAGCATAAATCAATCAACAATTAATCAAGAATTGATACGATCAAATAATCAACGCACAATCATTAACAATTACCTTGAACGATTCTAGAGGAAGAGGAATCAAGTGTGATGATTATCTTGTGCCAATGATGATGGTGATGATTGCTAGAGCCAAAGAAATGAAAGTACGTGCTTGAATTCTTGTGTGTGTGGTTTAGTGAATGATTTAGGGTTAAGTATAGTTTAAGTTCACTAATGGCCCTCTACACCCTTAACTAATATATTTTACAATAGTACACCATCTCAAATAGTTTCACAGTTTCACCACCAAGTTTATGCATTTGACAAGTTTATCACAATTAACACATAACCATGCATAATCACACAATACACTCCTTTGTGTCAAAACGTTATATTGAATCAAACAACTAAGCAACACATAAACGTGCAATAAATGCGAAATAAGAATCTTGGAAATTCAAGTTGTCACATTATCCCCAACTTAAAAGAAATTTCGTCCCGAAATTTGGTACGCACTCACTGAGGAAGCTAGGTAAGTTATATCGTTCACTGGTTTTCCTGGGGTGTCACAACCATCGAGTCTATATGAGGCAGGGGGAATGGGTCTTTTGGACAAGCTTTGTTCAGGTCGGTGTAGTCTACACAGACTCTCCACTTCCCATTCTTCTTTTGAACCACTACCACATTTGCTAGCCATCTAGGGAATTTGACTTCTCTAATCATCCTGGACTTCAATAATCTTTCAACTTCCTCTTGGATAATTGCATTCCGCTCAGGGGCGAATTTCCTTCTCTTTTGTTGTATAGGCTTGAATGACCTGTCAATTCCAAGCTTGTGAGTAATAATGTCTTTAGATATACCTGTCATATCCTCATGCTTCCATGCAAACGTTGACATCCTGCATTTCAAAAAGTTAATTAATTGCTCTTCAATATCCTGAGGGATATTGGTTCCCACGAGCACCGAAATATCGGGATTATCCTGGTCTAGGATAATTTTCTTCACATCCTGCTCCGGATCCTCCACGATATCCAGGGCCCGCGTCTTTAATTGCTATGTTGCACTAGGTTTGGTTGAGGATTTCATCGAGGATGAGTAGCATTCTTTCGCCTCCTGCTGATCGCTGTCGATCTTGACAACCCCGCAAGGGGTAGGAATCTTGATGCATTGGTGATATGTTGATGGCACGGCCTTCATATCGTGGATCCATGGCCTTCCTAGGATGATGTTATAGCAGGATAGAGAATCCATCACACAGAAACGTTGCATCTTGTTGACTCCTTCGACATATACGGGCAACTTTATCTCTCCTACTGTGTTTCTAGCTTCTCCACTGAAACCAACGAGCACAGTGGACTTTGAAGTGATATCCATCGGAGACACATTCATTCTCTTCAGAGTCTCCAGTTGTATTATGTTGACGGAGCTGCCATTATCAACCAGTATCCTGCGTACAAAATGGTTAGCCACATATAAGGTTATTACCAGAGCATCATGGTGAGGATCCTGGACAGTATCCCTGTCATCTGCATCAAAAGTGATTACTTTGTCAGTTGTGAGGGTAGTCATCCTGACAGGTTTGTCTCCCCTCTCGGCTTTAGCTTCCTTTGCGTGTCTCTTTGCTGCCGAATACGAAGTTCCACAAATGTCGGATCCCCCTGAAATGAAGTTGATTATCTTGGCGTCGGCGGGAGGTGATGCCGCTCGCTCAGGATCCTTCTCAGTATCCTGACCCTTATCCTTCTTCCTTCCCAAGAGATCTTTCAAATATCCCTTGCTTAGAAGATAGCTTATTTCTTTCCTCAGAGCGATGCAATCTTCGGTCATATGCCCAAAATCTTCGTGGAAAGCACACCATTTCGATTTGTCTTTCCAATCTGCTTTTTGTTGATTTTTTCTAGGCCATCTTGCCTTGTCTCCCAAACCCTGCATAGCATACATTAGTTCAGGTATATTAACAGAAAAACAATATTCAGATAATTCAGGATATTCTTCAGGATCCTCGTCTTCAACAGCATTTACTCTCTTGTTATCCTTTCTGCTATATGGCTTAGAGCGATATGGCTTATATGAGGATTCCGATTTCCTGTTAGTCGACTCGTATGTTGAGGATGCATTCATCCTTTCTTGCATCTTTCTGTCATCCTCCAACCGAATATATCTTAGAGCCCTGTTCCGGGCTTCATCCAGGTTCCTGCATGGGTTCATTACAAGGTCTTCATAAAATTGAGAATCCTTTTGCAGTCCCATCTTGAAAGCTTGCACAGCTGTTGCTACATCAAGATGGGGAATGTCTAGTGATTCCCGGCTGAACTTGTTCACATAATCCCTGAGGGATTCCTGAGGCCCTTGTGTTATCCTGTAGAGATCACTTGTTAATTTTTCAAAACTTCTACTACAAGAAAACTGACTATTAAATAAATTTACTAAGTGAGCAAAAGATGTAGTCGAATGTGGAGGAACATTCAGGAGCCATTTTAAAGCCGATCCTGCCAAGGTTGAACCAAAACCCTTGCACAAGCACGCTTCCTTGAGATCTGAAGGGATAGGGTTGATCTCCATCCTTTCCCTATACTGGGCAATATGCTCTTCAGGATCCGTGGTTCCGTCGTAAAGCTTCATGTTCGGAGTCTGAAATCTTTTTAGGATTTCAGCATTACATATAGGATGCGCGAACCGAGATATCCTGTGGCTATCCTGGGATACTTCAGGAATTGGCTGCACCACCCCAGGTACAGTGGATATCATATCCTTTAATTTCTGAAGCTCCCTGGATAATTCTGACGTTACAGTTGTATCCTGCAGAGATCCAACACTGTTAGTGGTAATAGCATTATTAGTATTTGATACGTTACCCGTTAGAGGATTTTGCCCATATCCTGAAGCATATCCTGAGCTCCTCACAGTTGATATCCTGACCGAGGAGGGTATTTCAGGAGTATGATTCTGAGGAAGGCTGGGCACAATATTCCCCCTGTTATCCTCAGTATACACAGCTGAACTAAAGTTCAACGCTCTGGGATGTAATGGAGTGACATTATCCTCAGCAGATCTGCTCGAGCCAGACTTCAGGAGTTGTATTTCCCTTAAAAGCATTTGCTTTGTTTCCTGTTGCTGCCTCATTTGTTCCTGCACACTTCCAAATAAGGTTAGAATTTCATCGTTAGAAGCTAAGACAGGAGCAGATCCTTGGACACTCCAAGTAGGGATAACATCTTGAGATTGTGTAGAGGCTGGCATCCTTGGAGGAGGTGGTGGAAGCAATGAACCAACTGTTGCAGAAGTTGTAGCAGACACAGTAGAAGAGCTCATGTTTGATCTTGAGGCCATTGTAAACAATGTGGCAAAAAGTTTCGAAAACAGAAAACCGATTAACGATTTCACAAAGATTTTTAGTAAAGAGAGCACCACTTGCCCCACGGTGGGCGCCAAATTGTTTTGGTCAAAAATTACCGAAGCAATTAAGTGATCAAATTAGTTAAGTGAGGTAGTGTGCTAAAAAGTGTGTTGAAAATATGTTGGTTATGTTGTTTGGAAAAACAGTGTTCAGGATACGGCTCAGGATATTGAGTTGTATCTACGATCAAACAATGAGCAAGAAAGTAAAGTAAATGACACGAGATGTACGAGGAAAGCCCTTGATCAATCTAGATCGCCGGCATAAAACCTCGGGAGCTGACAATCGCAGCTGCCTTGTTCTTCTTATTGCTTTAAACTTCAGGATACAGTGCAGGATATAGATCAGATCGCTAAGTGTTACAATGAATTTGTGTGAGAGTTGTGAGAGAGCAAGTGTTAGAGTGTAGAGAGTGTGATTGTGATGTCCTAGTTGATCTAATATACCCACCTATTTATAGTAACGAATTACAAACAATAATCCCTCCAAATATGGGCTACTCCGAATATTCCATTATGAACGTTATGGACCGAGTAACACGGCTTCAACGTCTTCCCTTGAACGACTTGGACCGAGTCTTCCGTGGAATAGGTCTTGTTAACGTTACTAGCTTCTAACCCACGTGCCTGCACATAATCCATTAGTAATCCCGAGGATACCATTCAGGATGTTACCAATATCCTGAACTAGCATCCCGGATGTAAACAGATACAGCATAAACAAGATATATATCAAGATATTTTTCAGGATATGGGCTCAGAATTTCACCCATAACACTTAATTTAGATGAAATAATTACAGGCAAATTACCATCTTTGTCTAGAAAAGCATATTCCAAACCTTTAGGAAGTTCTTTGAGCTCAATGGGTGGGTCTTTAGGAGACACCTTATTTTGTGGCTCATCTAGATCAAGAACCTTAAAGGTTTGTTCTATGGTGACCTCTTCTTCAACAAAGTGGTCATCTTCTTCAGTTGTATCGGGTGGCTCATCTTCATCTTCAATTAGGGGGTCATTATTGCCAAAAGGATATTTCATTGAACGCTCAAGATCTATGCTCCTTTTGAATGCCCCTAATTGAAGAGGTAGGTTGTTAAATTTCCGGTTTTTCAAAGCTTCATGAGTTTTCACAAAAGGTTTTCCTAAGACTAGAGGAGCGTCATCGAGGATGACAAAGTCGGTTGGAATAACCAGTTGATTTGTTTGAACCAAGACATCCTCAACCACACCAATTGATTTTATTACCTTTCGATCGGATAGAAAAATGGGTATTTGAAGTGGAGAAAAATCACTAATACTTAATTTTTCAAAAATATAGTTAGGCATTATGTTAACACAAAGATCTTTATCAATGGTGATATTACTAATAAAGGAATTTTGAAAGAAACATGGAACCGGTGTGATGTTAATTTCAAAAGGATCTTCTTTTATTAGCGAGGTTTGATCATTTGTTAACTTAACACTTACCATTTCTTCAATTTTAGCACTAGTGGTTAACTCTTTTAAAAACTTGGCATGAGGGGTTACTAAACAATGATTTTCGAAAGAAGGTGACAAGAGATTAATTTCTTCGAAATTAGACTCTTCTTGAAATTTAACATTATCGGCCCCACCTTTTTCGTTGCTTAACTCATGTGTCAGTTTTTCACTTCTTGTTCTTCCATTTTTACATTTTCAGCTATCTCTACGTTATTATTAAAATTTAATTCTTCTCTTGCGCGGGACTCCTCTTCCCTTGCGCGAGATTCTTTTATGCAACGTTCGATAGTTTTAATGTGTTCTAATATCCTATTAGTCACTTCGGTGAGAGAGAAAGAATTGGGATCCTCAAAGCTTAAATCCGGTTGTTCGATCCTTGGTTCCTCATAGTACCCACATGAAGTAGATGGTTCACACCATTGTTCTTCATTGTAAGTATATGATGGATAAGGGTCGAAACTTTGTTCTTCATAGTACTCATATGAGGTGGGTTGTTCACGCCATGGTTCCTCATAATAAGTGTATGAAGGTGGTGGTTCATATCTTGACTCCTCAAAGTATGAGTACGAAGGCTCATACCTTGGTTCATCAAAATATGAGTATGAGGGAGAAGGTTCATACCTTGGGTCTTCATAGGATGTGTATGAAGTCGATGGCTCGTACCTGGGCTCCTCATAATGGTTGTATGAAGTGGATGGTTGAAACAAGTTACAATATTGTACCGAGTGCGGGTTTCCACAATTAGTGCAATAGTCTCTCATATAATCATCCTCCTCATAGGTGTAGTTGTAACCTCCTGAGTATTGATCCATAAGAATCACTCAGCAGACCACAACTGAGTCTCGGGACCAGAAAACAAAAACAAAGACGGAAACAGAAGGCTGGACACGGCCCCGTGTCTGGTGAACACGGCCCCGTGTTCAGGGTCTGTATCTGGGCGTTTTAATTAAAGTTACTGGTCACGTTGAGCACAGGGGCGTGTTCAATGAGCACGGCCCCGAGTTCAGACTCTGTATCTGGGTATCTAACTAAAAAATATGCAGCACGGGGGCGTGTTCAGTGAGCACGGCCCCGTGTTCAGGCTACTGTAAATGCAAACTAAACTAAAATGCAGAAAAATGTGCGCGCGTTTTAAAAAGGTTTTGAAAAACTGATTAGGTCGTCGATTTTAAGCTTTCTTAAAATCCTTGTGTCCCGGCAGCGGCGCCAAAAACTTGATGCGTGTGTAGTGTAATATATTTTTGATGTATATTTTAAGCCCTTTTTACACTTTTATCCAAGTTTTAAATTTATAAAACACGATATTTACTAACACTAAACACACATATGGGCAAGTGCACCCATCGTGGACGTAGTATAGTGTTGGTAAGATACCGAGGTCGTCCAAGGACACAAGAGCTTTTAGTACCGGTTTATCCTCAATGTCTAATCAAATCAAAATGTTAGAAAAGGTTTTTAAACTAAGAAAATAAAAACTAAATGCTGAAAAATAAAATAAAAATAAAAACAGATAGACAAGATGAATCACTTGGATCCGACTCGTGTATTAGTATAACCTTTGATTATTTTCGCACTTTTGCACTTGTTTAAGAGATTATCTTAGTTATTGTAGTAGGCCCCTCTTTTGAAGGCGACGTTACCCTCAACCCAGTAGTTTGAGTCAGCAAGGATACAATCCTAAAGGGTTGGATTATTGGAAGATAATGAATTAAGTTATTAATGCAAATTATGGTAGGCCCCGCTTTTGGCGGTGACGTTACCCTCGACTAAGTAGTTTGAGTCAGCAGGGATACAGTCCTAAATAGTCGGGTTATAGTATTAATAGTAGTTAACTTATGAGGGGGTCAAAGAGTTTGGATCCCCGCCATCCAATACCTATGGGCATTGAAGGAGATCCTACTAAATTTGACCCAGGTCCCTTGCAGGACCTCTAAACGCTGAATGTCACACCCCCAAAATCCACCTGCGGAGCACCACCGCTTGGGAGCGTGACTGACCAGGATCAAGCCACCAATTATATCAAACATAGCATTTAATAATAATCAAAGACATAATTGGTGTTCAAAACCAAACACTGTTTAAGTAGCGGAAGCATTAAATGTAAAACCCAAAACATAAGTATCAATATGTGAATGTAAAAGTGTTTAATAAGCATTCACGGGTTCTTGTCCACAACGACCCGCTTCTCCTCTGGTGCAAGCTCCAAGTATACCTAAGGTCCTGCAAGGCATGCAGCAAATAATCAACAAACTAGTTGAGCGAGTTCACAGGAAATAAGTTTGTAATAATCATGCGTAAGTTCATCTAATAAGGCTTCCCAATCCAGAGTATTTTATTGGTGGGGAATTCTCACGTTTATCCTTTATAACGGGCTTCTCATTATGGTACTTACTAGACTATCTTCCGACCATGTGTTCTTCTTTACCGAGAACAGGAAAACGTACAGGGTCACGCAGGCTTTACGTGACGTGCCCTTCCCCGAGGACAGTGGTACGCGTGGGGGCTACGCAGGCTTTACGTGGCGTGGCCTTCCGACCCGGAAGCCAGTGAATGGTATTGGGTTACGTAGGCTTTACGTAACGTGTCCTCCCGACCCGGGAGACATATGGCAAATATACTGGGTTACGTAGGCTTTACGTAACGTGTCCTGACTAACCTGAGGACGATGGTCTATAGTCTGGTATATGCGTAAGTACGAGTATTCATTCCACATTCATCATATTCAACCCAATTCCCAACCCGGGAATCCCATGCCTTGGCTGTGTGAACTCACCTTGGGTTGCTCGGCAGATACACAAGTGAACAGGTAACAAGTAATGGTCAATCACGTCCTATCATGGTATTATACAAGTCAGGTTCGATTCACGTATAGCACGTAGGGTTACACAGAGTTAACAAGCAAGCACACATCATTCATGGCCCAAACAAAACCAATTAAATCATGCGAGAGACATTTCGTGCGGATGGCAAATCGTGCGAGTGACAATTGGTCCGTCCGGATGGAATTCCGTGCGGGTGGCACTCATCCGGGTGACAGTTCGTGCGGACTGACAATCCGTGCGGACTGTCAGCTCGTGCGGATGGTCTGTTCGTGCGGTTGTCAGTCCGGATGGCAGTTTAGTTCATGCGGATGGACAATTCGTCCGGTTTGCAATCCGTCCGGATTGACAGTTCGTCCGGATCGAAATTCGTGTGATAGGTCAGTTCGTCCGGATTAACAATCCGTGCGGTTGTTAGTCCGTACGGTTTAACAGTCCGTCCGGATCGGGACTCGTGTGACTGGCATACATTGTGCGATCAGTTTCATACAATTGGTTACAACTAATTAATGGTTTCCATACTTATCGATTAACAAAATTCCAACCATTTGGCTAACACCAACAAGATCAAACCAGCAAAATTCACATGTTTATCAAGAACCCTAATTGAGCATAACCGAATTATCAACAATCTAACCTATTCGCAAACCAATTGATCAAGTTAACCATCCGATTACATGAGCATATCCGATTCCTATTCACAGATCTAACGATGATCAAGCGATTAACAAACAAGGTTCGGCCGGTTACAAACCCTATTCGGCCGATCAACAATAAATCCAATTACGTGACATGGTGGCCGATTAGTAACTATCCGATTATCATGCAAATGGTATCCGGTTCTAACACATTCTATCGGTTAAAGATGACAAGATTAATCACATTAATTCAGAATCCTAGATCATCATGCGAACAAACACATTCGGCCGATTTCAAAACTCAATCAAACATGTCCGGCCGATCGATCAACTAAACCAACATCCCTAATCGTTCATGCAATCAAGCAATCAATCAAAAACACAATTAAACACTAACCGATTACAAGAGATGATCCGATTCTTGCTTGTGCCGTCCGGTTGTGCGTGAGGGAGAGATTAGCTAGGGTTTAGTGTGTGTTAAGATATTTTGTAACAATGAGAAACAATCAAGTCCCTAAGGTGTTTAATTTTGTGCGCGTATGGGAGTGGGCCGGCCCATCCGCTTGGGCTGCCCTTGGGCCGAGTGTGTTGTGCGATCCAATTTTTATTAACAACAACCACATTTAATACACAATACACGTAGCACATAATGACATATCATTTATTTAAATCAAATCTCGTAATCATAACATGTACGAAGTAGGTCTAAAGTCCGAGTTGTCACATTATCCCCAACTAATTGGAAATTTCGTCCCGAAATTTGGTATGCACTCACTGAGGAAGCTAGATAAACTGTATTGTTCACTGATTTTCCTGGGGTGTCACATCCTCCCCCCGTTGATCTGGAATTTCGTCCCGAAATTCCGAAGTAGTAGCTTCAGCCTCAGTAGTGGTTGCCTTGTTCCCGAATAACTGGGGGTACTTTTCTGTCATCCTGTCTTCGCGTTCCCAGGTGTACTCTGGGCCACGTTTGGAGTTCCAACGAACTCGGACAAGAGGGATTCTCTTGTGTTTGAGGACCTTCACATCCCGGTCCGTGATTTCTACTGGTTCCTCGACGAACTGCAACCGCTCGTCGATAGTGAGTTCTTTAAAAGGAATGATGAGGTTTTCATCTGATAGGCACTTCTTTAAGTTTGATACATGAAAAACATTGTGAACTGCCCCGAGTTCAGCTGGTAAATTCAACTTGTAGGCTACCTTGCCAATCTTTTCTATAATCTCGAATGGTCCGACGTATCACGGATTCAGTTTGCCCCGTTTGCCAAAACGTACCACACCCTTCCAGGGTGAAACTTTCAATAAAACCCGGTCCCCGACCTCAAATTCCAATGGCTTTCTACGCTTGTCTGCGTAGGCTTTCTGACGGTCGCGTGCTGCCGCCATGCGTTGTCGTATCTGTGCTATCTTTTCTGTGGCGTCCACTACAATCTCTGGACCCGTGATCTGACTATCCCCCACCTCTGCCCAGCAGAGTGGTGACCGGCATTTACGCCCGTACAATGCCTCGAATGGAGCGGCTTGGATGCTTGTGTGATAACTATTATTATACGAGAACTCCACCAAAGGGAGGTGCTTTTCCCAGCCGTTGCCGAAGTCGATAACGCATGCCCGAAGCATGTCTTCGAGAGTTTGGATCGTTCGCTCAGACTGCCCATCCGTCTGAGGATGATATGCTGTGCTCATGTCTAACCGTGAGCCGAAAGATTTGTGCATCGCTTGCCAAAGTTCTGACGTAAATCGTGCATCGCGATCCGAAATGATGGATGTGGGCACTCCGTGCCTCGAAACAACTTCCTTAAGGTAAACGTCTGCGAGAGTGGAGAACTTATCCGTTTCCTTTATCGGCAGGAAGTGTGCAGACTTGGTGAGTCGATCAACTCTGACCCATATCGTATCGTTCCCACGCTGGGATCTAGGTAAGCTTGTGACAAAATCCATGGAAATTTCTTCCCATTTCCATTGCGGTATCTTAGGCTGCTGAAGTAGACCAGCTGGTTTCTGATATTCGACCTTGACTCTCGCACAGGTCAAGCATTTTCCAACGTATGTAGCAATGTGGGCCTTCATACTAGGCCACCAATAAGTAGTGCTGATGTCGTGGTACATTTTATCCGACCCTGGATGTACCGAATAGCGAGACTTGTGGGCTTCATCCATTACAAGTTCGCGTAGACCGCCATAAAGTGGGACCCAAATACGCCCCGTCACATAGTAGGCGCCGTCTGCCTTCTGTTCCATCTGTTGTCGTGAGCCGCGTAAGGCTTCAGCCTTGACATTTTCGGGCTTCAATGCTTCTATCTGAGCATCTCGTATCTGTGCTGGAAGGCTAGACTGAATCGTAAGCTGTAGCGCTCGCACGCGCCGTGGTAATGTGTCTTTCCGACTGAGGGCGTCAGCCACAACATTGGCTTTGCCTGGATGGTACTTGATAGCGCATTCGTAGTCGTTTAGTAGTTCAACCCATCTTCGCTGACGCATGTTCAAATCCTTCTGCTTAAGAATATGCTCGAGACTCCTGTGATCGGTGTAAATCGTGCACCTGGTACCGTACAGGTAGTGTCGCCATATCTTAAGCGCGAAAACAACAGCTCCCAGCTCTAAGTCGTGCGTCGTGTAGTTCCTTTCATGAATCTTGAGTTGACGAGAGGCATAAGCGATTACCTTGTCGCGCTGCATTAACACACATCCAAGTCCCCGAATAGATGCATCACAATAAACCACGAAGTCGTCTGTGCCCTCTGGCAATGAGAGGATAGGTGCACTGCAAAGTCTATCCTTCAAGTGCTGAAAAGCAGTCTCTTGGGGCTCTCCCCAGCGATAGGTAACACCCTTCTGTGTCAGTAACGTAAGCGGCTGAGCAATCTTCGAGAAATCCTTGATAAACCGTCTGTAATAACCTGCCAGACCTAAGAATTGGCGTATTTCTGTCGGCGTACGCGGTGCAGGCCAGTTTCTGATCGAATCTACCTTGGATGGATCGACATGGATCCCATCCCTGTTCACCACATGGCCTAAGAAGTGGACTTCATGAAGCCAGAAGTCGCATTTAGAAAGCTTGGCGTACAGCTGTTCCTTCCGAAGGAGTTCCAAAATAAGGCGGAGATGCTGCTCGTGTTCCTCCTGACTCTTGGAGTAAATCAGGATGTTGTCGATGAATACTATGACGAACTTGTCGAGATAGGGTTTGCATACCCTGTTCATAAGATCCATAAATACAGCAGGCGCGTTCGTTAACCCAAATGGCATGACGAGAAACTCGTAGTGACCGTAACGAGTTCTGAAGGCTGTCTTGGAGACGTCCTCATCCCGGACTCTCAACTGATGGTACCCCGACCTTAAGTCTATCTTCGAATAGTAGCACGACTCTTGCAACTGGTCGAATAAGTCGTCGATGCGCGGAAGAGGATAACGGTTCTTCACCGTCACCTTGTTGAGTTCACGGTAGTCGATGCACATCCTGAACGTACCGTCTTTCTTCTTCACGAAAAGCGCTGGAGCTCCCCAAGGTGAAGAGCTTGGACGAATAAAGCCCTTTTCCAAGAGCTCTTGTAGCTGCTTTGACAATTCTTCCTATTCAGTTGAAGCTAAGCGGTACGGTGTGTGAGCTATAGGTGCTGTCCAGAACTATAGGAATGAGGTCGGTAGGGGACGTCTGACCAGCGAGGATAAGATTACAACTCTGAACTAAGTATAGCTTCTAGACTTTTACCATTAACTAATTCTACGACACGTTGGTTGTTCAAGGGAGTTGGTATATGATTTATCATTTGACTAACTTCAGGGACATATAATTGGTACTCACACCCGAATCAAATAATATAGTAACATAAGAGTCAACAAGAAGTAGCTTACCCATTATTACGTTAAGATCGTCCCTTGCATCTCCCTGACCCATCCCCGTCACACGGTCGTGGGCGTCATTGTTTCCATTGTTCCTCCCGCTGTTAGCCCCATTGCCGTTCCTGCTTCCATGGTCGTGGTTCTGGTTCCAGTTCAATTGTGGATAACGTCTCTCATAGTGATCCTCTGTACTGTACTGAAAACATTCTCTGAAACCTTGCTGCTGCCACCGAGCCTGTGGGGCTTGAGGCTGTTGTTCCTGGCCTACAGGACGTGAGTTTCGACAATCCTTAGCTTCATGACCAATCTTAAGACATCTCTGACATCGTTCCTTGCGACACCGTCCACTGTGGTGTCTGTTACAATGGTTGCACCATGGGTGAATTCCTAGATATCTTCTCTGCCCATGATTACTAGTAAACTGCTGTCCGGGCCAATAGTAGTCATCCAAAATCCATCCCGTGCTCTGGTTTTCATCCCACTTGCGTTTGTTATCTCTAGAAGCACATGCAGTATCAGTCTTAGCACGTTTTGGTAGTTTGTTCTGTTCCACAGCCTGGTCTGTGAGACGATGAGCCAGTCGAGTGACTTGCTGGATAGTGCCAAGGTTAGCCGTGGTCATAAGACTCTGAATTTCGGGCACTAGACCTTTGAGATACAGTTCGATGCGCTTGGTGGGAGAGTCTACCATGGTAGGGCAAAATGTGGCTAACTCGTTTGATCTCCTCGTATAAACTTCAATTTCAGACCCCACCATCTGTAGGTTGAGAAACTCTTCCTCCAGGTTGTGGATGTCTTCTCGACTACAAAACTCTTCCTTAATTATATCCTTAAACTCGTTCCAGGGAGTGGCGTTAGCAGCTGCCAGCCCTAACATCTGAACCTGTACTTCCCACCAGGTTAATGCAGCACCTTCGAGTGTCCTAGAAGCAAACTTTACTCTACGAGACTCAGGGCAATCATGCACCTCGAAGTCAGTTTCGAGCCTTACGAACCAATGGAGGAGTCCAACCGCTCCCTCCGTGCCGCTGAAGGTACCTGGACGACAGTCCATAAAATTCTTGAAAATGCCGACTGGTTGCTGTGTTGGTTGACCTCCCGTGTGGGCGGCTGCAAGTGCCGCAGCAACTTGAGCTTGAACGAGAGCCTCTAGCTGGGCTTGTGTCATGTTGATTCTTCCAGACATGATCTTCATAACAAGTAGCATACGTAAGAATGGTTCGCGAGTAGGGCGATGACAGAAAAGCGTAGGCATATAGGTGTTCTCATGAAATCAAAGCATGTGTATCTAAGCGTAACGCGAGCAAAGTCCTAGCAGTTCTAGCAAACAGGCAATAAACATAACCTTATTACCTAGGATGTCGAGTCTTGCACGTGGAGCGAAGCGTCGTTGTGGATCGTTGAGAGCACTGTTCTGGTTATAGTCCGGTTTTAATAAAAACGTTTTCCCATATTAAAACCAAGTTCTCTATAACCAATGGCTCTGATACCAATCTGTCACACCCCCAAAATCCACCTGCGGAGCACCACCGCTTGGGAGCGTGACTGACCAGGATCAAGCCACCAATTATATCAAACATAGCATTTAATAATAATCAAAGACATAATTGGTGTTCAAAACCAAACACTGTTTAAGTAGCGGAAGCATTAAATGTAAAACCCAAAACATAAGTATCAATATGTGAATGTAAAAGTGTTTAATAAGCATTCACGGGTTCTTGTCCACAACGACCCGCTTCTCCTCTGGTGCAAGCTCCAAGTATACCTAAGGTCCTGCAAGGCATGCAGCAAATAATCAACAAACTAGTTGAGCGAGTTCACAGGAAATAAGTTTGTAATAATCATGCGTAAGTTCATCTAATAAGGCTTCCCAAGCCAGAGTATTTTATTGGTGGGGAATTCTCACGTTTATCCTTTATAACGGGCTTCTCATTATGGTACTTACTAGACTATCTTCCGACCATGTGTTCTTCTTTACCGAGAACAGGAAAACGTACAGGGTCACGCAGGCTTTACGTGACGTGCCCTTCCCCGAGGACAGTGGTACGCGTGGGGGCTACGCAGGCTTTACGTGGCGTGGCCTTCCGACCCGGAAGCCAGTGAATGGTATTGGGTTACGTAGGCTTTACGTAACGTGTCCTCCCGACCCGGGAGACATATGGCAAATATACTGGGTTACGTAGGCTTTACGTAACGTGTCCTGACTAACCTGAGGACGATGGTCTATAGTCTGGTATATGCGTAAGTACGAGTATTCATTCCACATTCATCATATTCAACCCAATTCCCAACCCGGGAATCCCATGCCTTGGCTGTGTGAACTCACCTTGGGTTGCTCGGCAGATACACAAGTGAACAGGTAACAAGTAATGGTCAATCACGTCCTATCATGGTATTATACAAGTCAGGTTCGATTCACGTATAGCACGTAGGGTTACACAGAGTTAACAAGCAAGCACACATCATTCATGGCCCAAACAAAACCAATTAAATCATGCGAGAGACATTTCGTGCGGATGGCAAATCGTGCGAGTGACAATTGGTCCGTCCGGATGGAATTCCGTGCGGGTGGCACTCATCCGGGTGACAGTTCGTGCGGACTGACAATCCGTGCGGACTGTCAGCTCGTGCGGATGGTCTGTTCGTGCGGTTGTCAGTCCGGATGGCAGTTTAGTTCATGCGGATGGACAATTCGTCCGGTTTGCAATCCGTCCGGATTGACAGTTCGTCCGGATCGAAATTCGTGTGATAGGTCAGTTCGTCCGGATTAACAATCCGTGCGGTTGTTAGTCCGTACGGTTTAACAGTCCGTCCGGATCGGGACTCGTGTGACTGGCATACATTGTGCGATCAGTTTCATACAATTGGTTACAACTAATTAATGGTTTCCATACTTATCGATTAACAAAATTCCAACCATTTGGCTAACACCAACAAGATCAAACCAGCAAAATTCACATGTTTATCAAGAACCCTAATTGAGCATAACCGAATTATCAACAATCTAACCTATTCGCAAACCAATTGATCAAGTTAACCATCCGATTACATGAGCATATCCGATTCCTATTCACAGATCTAACGATGATCAAGCGATTAACAAACAAGGTTCGGCCGGTTACAAACCCTATTCGGCCGATCAACAATAAATCCAATTACGTGACATGGTGGCCGATTAGTAACTATCCGATTATCATGCAAATGGTATCCGGTTCTAACACATTCTATCGGTTAAAGATGACAAGATTAATCACATTAATTCAGAATCCTAGATCATCATGCGAACAAACACATTCGGCCGATTTCAAAACTCAATCAAACATGTCCGGCCGATCGATCAACTAAACCAACATCCCTAATCGTTCATGCAATCAAGCAATCAATCAAAAACACAATTAAACACTAACCGATTACAAGAGATGATCCGATTCTTGCTTGTGCCGTCCGGTTGTGCGTGAGGGAGAGATTAGCTAGGGTTTAGTGTGTGTTAAGATATTTTGTAACAATGAGAAACAATCAAGTCCCTAAGGTGTTTAATTTTGTGCGCGTATGGGAGTGGGCCGGCCCATCCGCTTGGGCTGCCCTTGGGCCGAGTGTGTTGTGCGATCCAATTTTTATTAACAACAACCACATTTAATACACAATACACGTAGCACATAATGACATATCATTTATTTAAATCAAATCTCGTAATCATAACATGTACGAAGTAGGTCTAAAGTCCGAGTTGTCACACTGAACAAGGGCAAGACCCTTACCAAACCGTTCCCTTAACCCCCGACCAGGTAGCCAACATACCTCCATATAGACCGTGGAGATATGAATGGTGAAAATCTTTTATTTTATATAGACAGTAAAATAATGCCAAGACACCACGGACAAACGATAAGGAAAGATCACCTTCAACATAAGCAACTAGTTATTAAAGTCATTAATACAAAACCAAATAAAAAGTGCAAAAGATTAAAAATAAAAAGTATTATACTAAACACTTGTCTTCACCAAGTGATGTAAGAGACTTAGGCAAACATGTCCTTGATTGTCAAGAACTCTTACGATCAATCTTGGATCCCGAGACGACTCACACACTCTATGATGGACAATGGATGATGGTGGTGGATGATGGTGTTATGGTGGTGGTGAGTGGTGGATGAAGTGTGAGAGAGGTGGTGTGCCAATGGATGAGTTGCAATGAAACCAAGCACTCCTATTTATAGGCTGAACAGAAGGCTGGGCACGGCCCCGTATCCGCTGGACACGCCCCCGTGCCTGTCTGACACTCTCTCTCTCTTCATTAATTGTAATTCGCAATTACAATTAATGCGCCTGCTGTACTTTCGTCACGCCCCCGTGTTCACTGGACACGGCCCCGTGGTGGGCAATAGAAGCTTCTATAGGTTTGTCTTTTCTGCTGCTTCTTGGGCACGGCCCCATGCTGGCTGAGCACGGGGCGTGTTCAGTCTTCTGCCTTCTCTATTTTGCTTGGGAGGATGCTGTTGAGGGGTCGGGCAATCCACTTATGTTCCTTTTCTTGTATTTATGTTAGATTTAGCTGTCTTTTTGCTTCTTTTGTGAATTTGAGCTCATTTAATCCTCAAAATACAAAAGGAAGACAAAAGCACTCTTTTTCCAACATTAGTACTTAAAAAGGGTTAGTTTTATGCCTTATTTGATGTATTTTATATGTTGCATTTTACACACATCAGTTTATCATTCGTTTGCGAACCGTTCTTCTTTTCGGTGCCATGATCTTCCAAATGATAAAATGATAAACATTAGGCGAGTATATAATAAATAGATCTTTCAACTGTCATTTATAAATAAATATTCTTATATACACAAGCATATAATTACTTATGCAAATAACAAGCAAATAAATAATTATTCAATCCATCATACGAATAACCAACATCATACACACCACAACAAGTATAAGCAACAACTCAAATGCAACCACATCGAAGACATCAAGTTTTTATACATAATAAGACAACTTGTACATCATTGTTTTGTAACGGAAACAAAATGTGCTCGGGTTACATCATCAGTGTCACACACCCAAAATCCACCCGCGGATAACACCCGCTTCGAGGGCGTGACTGACCAGGATCCAGCCACCAATTATACTGAATAACTAAATAAATAACAAAAGTAATACTTACTAACCATACGATTAGCAAGTGTTAAGTTTAGAGTTCAAAGTCTTAAGTTCAGAGTAAAATGTAGCGGAAGCATAATTAACAGTTTTAAACATTGTTCGTAAGGTAAACATGATAAATGCCCAACACACGGGCAGACGACCACTACACATCCCAAGCAGCTGCTCCAGTCACTGGCCACCTGCAAAGCATGCAGTAAGGGGTCAACAATAATGCTGAGTGAGTTCACTAGTTGTCCAGTTTTAATTACCAAAAACTTGTTTCACCAGTTAATTTATCCGTTTATACATGCCATGGGGAGCTACCCCAAAAGTTAGCGACTAAACTGTTTTTCCAATACCGAACACTAGGTAACCGTTTGCGTTTCCGCAGGATGCCCCGATGTCAATGTTCTATCATCATTGACGGATGCCTGAGTACATTAGTTCACGACCGATCCCATACCATGGCACGGTGTGAGGCTGGTAAGACCTAAATAGCGCTATCAACTAATAACCCGTTCGCCTGGCCCCGGCGACTAATCGGTATTATGTAGTAGGGACTTGAGTGATAGAGTTGCGTTTAGTGCAGTTGGTTGCATTCCGTATAAACAGTAATTAACTAAAAAAGGTTTCCCAATACAAGGGAAGATAAAGTAAGTTTGTTCCCAATAACTAGGGAAGGAATGTAGACGGTATCCCCTTTACAAGGGGATAGGGTTGTTTTAGTCTCGTGTCCCAAACCACCGGGACGCATGCTTTTAAGTTGTGAACTCACCTTGGGTTGCTCGGTATGATACGTTACTTGGTTAAGTGTGTGGGTCACCACGTCCTAGCATGGTTACCAAGTATGGGTCAAGTCGGGTACTAGTAAACACATATCGAACACATATGGCAATACACAAAGCAGTCACGTATAACATGCAATACACGAACAGTTGGGGTATTGGGCCTAAACAGTAACAGTTACGCAAGCAGTCCAGTTAACAGATAATCCAACAAGTTCTTTGGCCCAATAACAGCCCAGTCGAGACAAGGGTGACTCGCAACCAAGGTTGCGACTCGCAACCGAGGTCTCGGTTCGTCATGCTTTGGTTACGACTCGCAATCAGAGATTCCGACTCGCAACCGGCGGTTCCGACAAAGCAGTTGTGGTTACGACTCGCAATCGGATCGATACGCGTTGATTACGACTCGCAACCGGGAGGTCTCGACAAATCCTGATGTGGTTTCGAGTAGCAACCAAAGGTTGCGACTCGCAACCGTGATTACGTGCACATAAAACAGTTTCTAGAACCTGCAAAACAGTACTAGCCAATAGGATTTCATTTTCATGAGAATTATGTACTATACCCACTAAACATGTTTGTTTGTCTGATTTCTTACCAAAACAGATCAAAATATGCACCATTTGATTATCCTAAAAATCTTCAAAGTGTTCTTCAATCATTCAAATAAAACTTCAAACACATAAACAAGAAATCAGCATACTCATGAACTCTCAATAAACCCGAATCAAAACAGGAAACTTATAAAACCATGTATCATTTCTTGACAAAGATCATAATACCTATTCTATCATAGAAATCATATTCGTTAACAAACAAATCCTAAGAACATGCAATTCTAACCAACCCCTTAACATTTATCGGATAACCCAAAACTATGAACAACAAAAATCGTCGAGTAATCACCTCCCTTATCATATTTATGAACATACAAACCTAATATTCATACTAAAACCTCTAATCACATCAACAAGCATAAAACCATAACAAACATCAACAACCATGAACATATAAGCACTAACCGGTTACTCGGGGTTGAGAGAAAAGGGGTGTTCGGGTGGTCTCTTGGTTCGGCCGATCTTCCTTGTTGATAGCTCACTTGATCCGAGAGGTATGAAGGAATGGGGAGATGATTTTGGTTGCTAGAAACTTAGGGTTTTAGGGTTTTTAGAGAGAGAAAGCTAGGAGGAGTGAGAGGAGAGTATGAGAGTGTTGTAAAAATGGTTAAGGGAGGGGAGGGTTGGTTTATATAAGATCTCGAGTGGGCTAAGGGGGTTTCCGGGTTGGGTTCTCGGTCACAAGGCCCTAACCGGCCCAATTTCTACTGTTCACTCGAGACCAAGGGGTCTCGAGTTGGTTCATGGTTTCGGCTCCTATATATATACACATATATATCACAAATACATATACACACATAACATGTAACACAATAGTTCAGATTTTCATTTACTAACATATATATACATGTAAGTTACATCACAAGGGTTTCCCGGGAAAATCCGAAGTGTCACATTATCCCCAAGTTTAGGAACTTTCGTCCCGAAAGTTAAGGCAGCCACTGTCAAGCTAGTGTAAGTGAAAGCGTTTCAACGGGGTGTCACATCATCCCCCCGTTAGTTTGGAATTTCGTCCCGAAATTCGTTCGTAGCTTCAGTGCTGGGATTTTCGTTAGGGAACAACTGGGGATACTTGTGCTTCATCTGGTCTTCTCGCTCCCAGGTATACTCTGGGCCACGCCGCGAGTTCCAACGGACTCGTACAAGAGGTATCTGGCTACGTTTGAGGATTTTGATCTCTCGATCAGTGATTTCAATCGGTTCCTCAGTAAAGTGTAGCTGTTCATCAATCGTCAGTTCCTTAAAAGGAATCACAAGTGTTTCATCCGACAAACACTTCTTCAGGTTGGATACGTGAAAAACGTTGTGTACCGCACTCAGTTCTTCAGGCAGGTTCAATCTATAAGCGACCTTACCGATCTTCTCGGTAATTTCGAATGGTCCAATGTAACGCGGATTAAGCTTGCCCCGTTTACCAAAGCGAACCACACCCTTCCAGGGTGAGACTTTAAGTAGAACCCGGTCACCGACCTGGAATTCCAATGGTTTCCTACGCTTATCAGCGTAACTCTTCTGGCGGTCACGAGCTGCCGCCATGCGTTGTCTGATCTGGGCAATCTTTTCCGTTGTATCTACCACCATTTCTGGGCCCGTGATTTGACTATCACCGATTTCCGCCCAGCAGAGAGGTGACCGGCATTTACGACCGTACAATGCCTCAAAAGGTGCTGCCTGAATACTAGTGTGGTAGCTGTTGTTGTAGGAGAACTCTACTAGCGGTAGATGCTTCTCCCAATTCTTGCCAAAATCGATCACACACGCTCTAAGCATGTCTTCTAGGGTTTGGATGGTGCGTTCGGACTGCCCATCCGTTTGCGAGGTGATAAGCGGTGCTCATGTCCAAACGTGAGCCAAAGCATTTGTGCATAGCTTGCCACAATTCCGAAGTAAATCGAGCGTCTCGGTCGGAAATAATCGAGGTTGGCACTCCATGCCTCGAAACTACTTCCTTTAAGTAAATCTCCGCCAAGGTAGAAAACCTGTCTGTTTCCTTAATAGCCAGAAAGTGCGCGGACTTGGTCAATCGATCCACTATTACCCAAATAGTATCATTTCCGCGTTGAGACCTAGGTAATCCTGTAACAAAATCCATGGAAATCTGCTCCCATTTCCATTTCGGGATTTCTGGTTGTTGGAGTAGACCTGCTGGCTTCTGGTATTCTGTCTTGACTCTCGCGCAAGTCAAACATTTGCTGACGTATGTTGCGATGTGGGCCTTCATACCAGGGCACCAATATGTAGTCTTCAAGTCGTGGTACATCTTGTCCGAACCAGGATGTACAGAGTAACGGGATTTGTGGGCTTCGTCCATCACGAGTTCACGTAAACCTCCAAAGAGCGGAACCCAAATGCGCCCTGCTACATAGTAAGCACCATCTTCTTTCTGTTCTAGTTGCTGCCTTGACCCTCGCAGAGACTCAGCCCTGATGTTTTCCGGCTTCAATGCTTCAACTTGAGCACTCCGGATCTGGGTAGGGAGGTTAGACTGGATGGTAAGTTGTAATGCTCGCACGCGCTTCGGTACAGTGTCCTTTCGGCTGAGGGCGTCTGCCACGACATTGGCCTTGCCCGGATGATACTTGATGGCGCATTCGTAGTCATTCAAGAGTTCGACCCATCGACGTTGTCTCATGTTCAATTCTTTTTGCCTAAAGATATGCTCGAGACTCCTGTGATCAGTGTAAATTGTGCACTTGGTACCGTACAGGTAATGTCTCCATATCTTAAGTGCAAAAACCACTGCTCCCAGTTCCAAGTCATGCGTCGTGTAGTTCTTTTCATGCGTCTTGAGTTGTCGAGAGGCGTAGGCAATAACTTTCTCGCGTTGCATCAACACGCAGCCGAGCCCATGAATAGACGCATCGCAGTAAACCACAAAGTCGTCAGTGCCTTCAAGCAACGAGAGAATAGGAGTGCTACAGAGGTTATCCTTAAGCCTCTGAAAAGCAGATTCCTGCGCTTCATTCCACTTGTAGGCGACGCTTTTCTGAGTAAGAGTCGTGAGGGGTTGCGCAATCTTTGAGAATCCCTGAATGAATCGGCGGTAGTAACCTGCCAATCCTAAGAATTGGCGAACTTCAGTGGGAGTCTTAGGCGTAGGCCAGTTCTTTATCGATTCGATCTTGGCTGGGTCGACGTGAATTCCGTTCTTGTTAACCACATGGCCGAGGAAATGGACTTCTCGAAGCCAGAAGTCACATTTAGAGAATTTGGCGTACAGCTGCTCGCTGCGAAGGAGTTCCAGAATAAGGCATAGGTGTTGTTCATGCTCCTCTTGACTTTTCGAATAAATCAGGATGTCGTCGATAAACACAATCACGAATTTGTCGAGGTAAGGCTTACATACGCGGTTCATAAGATCCATGAACACTGCAGGTGCATTAGTCATTCCAAAAGGCATAACGAGGAACTCGTAATGACCATAACGAGTCCTGAACGCAGTCTTGGAAATATCTTCGTCACGTACTCTCAACTGATGGTAGCCTGATCGCAGGTCAATCTTAGAATAGTAGCTCGATCCTTGCAACTGATCGAATAGGTCGTCGATGCGCGGGAGAGGGTAACGATTCTTGATGGTAACCTTGTTCAACTCCCGATAGTCGATGCACATACGGAATGTGCCATCCTTCTTCTTGACAAAGAGTACTGGTGCTCCCCAGGGTGATGAACTAGGACGGATAAATCCTTTATCCAATAACTCCTGCAGTTGCGTAGAGAGTTCCTTCAGTTCTGCAGGGGCTAGACGGTACGGTGCACGAGCTATGGGTGCTGCTCCGGGAGCTAGCTCGATTTGGAATTCGACCTGACGGTGGGGAGGGAGTCCAGGTAGTTCCTCAGGAAATACCTCGGGATAATCGCGTACTACAGGAAAATCTTCAATCCTCTTTTCCTTTTTGTGGGTGTTGGTGACAAGTGCTAAGATAGCGGTGTGCCCTTTCTGCAAACACTTCTGGGCTTTTAAAAGCGAGATAAGGCCTGTGACTTCTCCACCCTTGTTGCCTTGGATGATGAGGGGTTGACCAGAACGGCGAGGTATACGAACTGCTTTCTCTTGACAGAGGATCTCAGCGCGATGTTTGGATAACCAATCCATACCAATGACGACGTCGAAGCTTCCAAGTTTGACAGGGAAAAGGTCGATACTAAACGTGTGACCAGACAATTCTAGTGTGCAGTCGTGGATCATGTGCGTGGCCTCGATGTTCTTACCATTAGCTATCTCGACGGTATGCTTAGAACTTAATAATGCAGGCAGGTGCTTAAGTTTCTTACTAATGCGAAGGGATACATAACTGGCATCGGCACCGGAATCAAATAACACAGAAACGTAACGATCATCAAGTAGGAACTTACCCGCCACGACGTTGGGGTCGTTCCTTGCTTCACCAGCTCCAATCATGAAAGCTCTTCCCCTTGCATTCCCAGCATTGTTGTTTTGCTCATTGATCCCAGCTCCCTGGTTGTTGTTGCGATTCTGATTCAGTTCAGGGCAATCCTTTCGCATGTGCCCTGTTGCCCCACATTTAAAACATGCTCTGTTGTTTCCCTGCTGCTGTTGCTGTTGGGGTTGTTGCTGATTCAGCCTTGCTGGAAACTGACTTCTGCAATCCTTGGCTTCGTGCCCCATCTTGTGGCATCGCTGACACTGACCCTTGCTGCATGCCCCATTGTGGTGCCTGTTACACTTGTTGCACTTGGGGTAGCTTCCCCGGTAGCCACCCTGTTGCTGAGTGCCCTTGTTGTTGTCAGTTTTCCTTTGCTGGGCTGGGGCTTGAGTAGGGTTAGCATCTTTGCCCTGATTTCCATCCCACTTTCGTTTACCATCACTAGAACTTCCTTCCGCAGCACTGATCCTTTTGGGCAACCTGCCCTCCTCCACAGCCTGGTTGGTGAGTTTGTGGGCAAGACGAACCACAGGCTGTATAGTAGGGAGGTTAGCCGAGGTTACATGGCTCCTGATCTCTGGGACTAAGCCCTTGATGTACAATTCGATCCTTCGATACATGGGTCGTGACAAGTTCGGACAGAGAGCAGCATAGTCGTTGGACAGCTTGGTGTAGGTCTCAATCTCAGACCCAACCATCTTGAGCTCATAGTACTCGTCCTCGAGTTTGTGGATGTCATCCCTGTGACAGTATTCTTCCTTGATCATATCCTTGAAATCTTCCCATGCGGTAGCGTTAGCAGTCTCCAAACCAAGCATTTGAATTTGCGCCTTCCACCATGAAAGTGCGCTTCCCTCAAGAGTACCAGTAGCAAACTTCACCCAATTAGCAGGGGGACACTCGCAGACAGCGAAAACAGCTTCGACCTTCTCGATCCAGTGTAGAAGACCTATGGCACCCTCAGTGCCACTGAACGGAAGAGGCTTGCAATCCATGAAGGTCTTGAAGGTACAGACACGTGGTTGCACAGGCGCAGGCTGACCTGTTGTGAGGAGTGAAGCGAAACAGGTTTAGAGGCGAAAAGACAATGTGGCGGTAGGATCTAAACATCCTAAAACAACGAGTTTACCTATCGGGTGAGCTGCGAAAGCTGCAGCCACAGTGTTGAGCAGGTTAGTGAACTGTGCCTGAGTCATGTTGACGTTTCCTCGTCCGCGTCCACTCATTGTCTTCATAACCAGAAAACATAGTATGAGTGTGATGTCGTAACATAGCGAGAATGAGATAGAAGAGAGAAGGTGTATCAGGCAAACTAGTACGTATTGTAAAGCAGAAAGCATAAGACAATTAAGCAAGTAACTATGGGTCCGAGCTATGAGGTCAGATAAGTCGAGCCTTGTACTTGGAGTGAAGTGTCGTCACGAGTCACGGGTTATAGTCTGGTTTTTCTCAAAAAGATTTTTCCCTTTTTAAAACCAAGTTCACTATAACCAATGGCTCTGATACCAATCTGTCACACACCCAAAATCCACCCGCGGATAACACCCGCTTCGAGGGCGTGACTGACCAGGATCCAGCCACCAATTATACTGAATAACTAAATAAATAACAAAAGTAATACTTACTAACCATACGATTAGCAAGTGTTAAGTTTAGAGTTCAAAGTCTTAAGTTCAGAGTAAAATGTAGCGGAAGCATAATTAACAGTTTTAAACATTGTTCGTAAGGTAAACATGATAAATGCCCAACACACGGGCAGACGACCACTACACATCCCAAGCAGCTGCTCCAGTCACTGGCCACCTGCAAAGCATGCAGTAAGGGGTCAACAATAATGCTGAGTGAGTTCACTAGTTGTCCAGTTTTAATTACCAAAAACTTGTTTCACCAGTTAATTTATCCGTTTATACATGCCATGGGGAGCTACCCCAAAAGTTAGCGACTAAACTGTTTTTCCAATACCGAACACTAGGTAACCGTTTGCGTTTCCGCAGGATGCCCCGATGTCAATGTTCTATCATCATTGACGGATGCCTGAGTACATTAGTTCACGACCGATCCCATACCATGGCACGGTGTGAGGCTGGTAAGACCTAAATAGCGCTATCAACTAATAACCCGTTCGCCTGGCCCCGGCGACTAATCGGTATTATGTAGTAGGGACTTGAGTGATAGAGTTGCGTTTAGTGCAGTTGGTTGCATTCCGTATAAACAGTAATTAACTAAAAAAGGTTTCCCAATACAAGGGAAGATAAAGTAAGTTTGTTCCCAATAACTAGGGAAGGAATGTAGACGGTATCCCCTTTACAAGGGGATAGGGTTGTTTTAGTCTCGTGTCCCAAACCACCGGGACGCATGCTTTTAAGTTGTGAACTCACCTTGGGTTGCTCGGTATGATACGTTACTTGGTTAAGTGTGTGGGTCACCACGTCCTAGCATGGTTACCAAGTATGGGTCAAGTCGGGTACTAGTAAACACATATCGAACACATATGGCAATACACAAAGCAGTCACGTATAACATGCAATACACGAACAGTTGGGGTATTGGGCCTAAACAGTAACAGTTACGCAAGCAGTCCAGTTAACAGATAATCCAACAAGTTCTTTGGCCCAATAACAGCCCAGTCGAGACAAGGGTGACTCGCAACCAAGGTTGCGACTCGCAACCGAGGTCTCGGTTCGTCATGCTTTGGTTACGACTCGCAATCAGAGATTCCGACTCGCAACCGGCGGTTCCGACAAAGCAGTTGTGGTTACGACTCGCAATCGGATCGATACGCGTTGATTACGACTCGCAACCGGGAGGTCTCGACAAATCCTGCTGTGGTTTCGAGTAGCAACCAAAGGTTGCGACTCGCAACCGTGATTACGTGCACATAAAACAGTTTCTAGAACCTGCAAAACAGTACTAGCCAATAGGATTTCATTTTCATGAGAATTATGTACTATACCCACTAAACATGTTTGTTTGTCTGATTTCTTACCAAAACAGATCAAAATATGCACCATTTGATTATCCTAAAAATCTTCAAAGTGTTCTTCAATCATTCAAATAAAACTTCAAACACATAAACAAGAAATCAGCATACTCATGAACTCTCAATAAACCCGAATCAAAACAGGAAACTTATAAAACCATGTATCATTTCTTGACAAAGATCATAATACCTATTCTATCATAGAAATCATATTCGTTAACAAACAAATCCTAAGAACATGCAATTCTAACCAACCCCTTAACATTTATCGGATAACCCAAAACTATGAACAACAAAAATCGTCGAGTAATCACCTCCCTTATCATATTTATGAACATACAAACCTAATATTCATACTAAAACCTCTAATCACATCAACAAGCATAAAACCATAACAAACATCAACAACCATGAACATATAAGCACTAACCGGTTACTCGGGGTTGAGAGAAAAGGGGTGTTCGGGTGGTCTCTTGGTTCGGCCGATCTTCCTTGTTGATAACTCACTTAATCCGAGAGGTATGAAGGAATGGGGAGATGATTTTGGTTGCTAGAAACTTAGGGTTTTAGGGTTTTTAGAGAGAGAAAGCTAGGAGGAGTGAGAGGAGAGTATGAGAGTGTTGTAAAAATGGTTAAGGGAGGGGAGGGTTGGTTTATATAAGATCTCGAGTGGGCTAAGGGGGTTTCCGGGTTGGGTTCTCGGTCACAAGGCCCTAACCGGCCCAATTTCTACTGTTCACTCGAGACCAAGGGGTCTCGAGTTGGTTCATGGTTTCGGCTCCTATATATATACACATATATATCACAAATACATATACACACATAACATGTAACACAATAGTTCAGATTTTCATTTACTAACATATATATACATGTAAGTTACATCACAAGGGTTTCCCGGGAAAATCCGAAGTGTCACAATCAGAGTTTACAAGTTTAATATGTGACAACCCTCACCAAATCAGGTATCCGTACGAATTAATTACTATTTAATTACTGTTTAATTACTGTGCTTTCTTACAATTGTGGATAAACTGCTACTTGAATACTGATACATGCACTTACTTGCATCATACTTTATTAACTGTCACTCTATTATTTACATACGAAACTTTAGTGACAACCTTGATGCACAAAAGCACAGTAGCACAATGAACGGATAACCCATTAAACATGCTGATATAGCCATCATCAGGCAGACACTGCCTCTAAGGCCTGTATGAGCCAGAGATAGTTTACTACACTAATAGAGAGTGTAGGAAAATGAGGGTTGTAGAACTGTGTCACTAGTGATAGTTATAGTGACCGGATGTGCCTAAAATATGATTTAAACACAAAATCCTGCACTTTGATATAAAATTCAGATTTTTAGCAAACTAGTAAAGTGCAAAAACATGGGAAAATAATACTAGACACGTTCCAAAGTGTTAGAAATTCATTGTGTCACTAAAAATAATATTAACGACACTTTAAATGCTTAATTAGCACTTTTAACGAATTAGTATCCAACCGAACAGCCGGACTTTACCCGGAACATAAAAATATTGTCCAACACAATGTTTTTATTTTATTCGAGCTAGTTAGGGCCCCCGAACACCCTAACACACTATATATTATATAACACACAATAACCTACTAATTTAACCTTTAATCCTAACTAGAATAAGTAACTAGGATAATTAAATCCCAACCCCTATACCCCCTCCCCCTTGTTGACGGTTGTGTAAGGGTGGGACACCCCCACAATTCATTCATTATTTAATTTATGGATGTTGGGCATTTAGAAAGATTTTGCATGTTGGTTAATGAAGAAATATGGTTTATAAATATACATGAAAGGAAACCATCTCATTCCAACAAACACCCAACATCAAAACTTTTTCTTTCTCTCTTGGCTTGGTCAAGGCCGAACACAACAACCCACCATCCACCCACTTTCAATTTCAAACAAGCCATTTTACCTACTTACAAGTGTGTTATAGCTCATACGAGGAGACCCGGTGCCTACGGAATCGCGAGGACCTCACTACGTTGCTATTAACCACCTATTTTTCGTCTAGTTACTTCCCTAGTCTCGAGCTAGTAGTAAGTGGCTCTAAACACCTTCTTTATCTATTCTAAAGTGGTTAATATGAACTTTGTCGGTTGAAAACCATGAACATACAAGATCATAAAAAAAAGTCTACTAAAGAGATGAACAAAGTGGTTAATAGATGAATATTAGTGTAAAACTTGTGAAACTAGTTTTATTATGATTATTTATTGTTGTTGATTGCTAGTATGGGAATGGATCGTCATCAAACCGCGCTAGATCATGTTCACGAAACATGAACTAGCCTTATGTTAAGTCGTAAAGTTATTAGATGACGAACCCTTCGAAACATAAACATGAACTTGTGTAAAAACAATTTTTCTTATGAAATAGAGTTCTAAACTAGTGGATCTAAAGATCTACAAGTGGTATTTTCGAAGAACCAAGTGTCAAATGAAATCATATTTTTGAAAGCCGGATCTTTCCCTAAACAAAAGTGATTTTTGTGAACACACAAGTGTGTGGACATTTGTGTAACCAAAAGTTTTAAACAAGAATTATTTTTGTAATTTTTGACAAGAAGTTGTAAAGACGTGCCTTCTTTAAAAACAACATTCTCAAGGAACCGAGTTTATTTATGAAAAGATCTACTAAAAATATGGGGAAAGTTACTACATATTTTACACAAACCACAAGTTCATGTGTTTTGCGATTTATATCTATTTTGACTAGTTTGATGATGGAATATTGTTTGTTAATGTTGGGAACATTGTTGAATTGAATTTTTAAAAGAAAATGATACGCTTAAAAGCGTGGCCACCTCCAGTTATAGGGGAAACTCTGGCGAAATTTCTGCAGAAATATAAACACTTGGAAATATTTTTGGTGACAAGTGTCTATAACTATATTTTTAACTTGTTTTCGAAATATAATTTCGCCACAATTTTATTACAAAATAAGCAAGTGTCGGAGGAGGGATTTTCACAAAATAAAACTTGATAGATATATTTAGTATATATTTTCCGTAATAACACTTGTGAGGTTTTTATGATTATTTTGTGAACTACGTAAATATTATTTTTAGGTAAAAATAATATTACTGAATATTAACGACTCCAAAATAATTCTAACTTCTTCACAATAAATATTAACTTACACCGGTATTATTAATACCACCCGAACCTTACAACGTAACTTACGCATTTTTAGAAAATACTCATAAGTGTGTATTTTGACAAGTATTATTTTGGGAAAACTATATGTAATAAAATGTAATATTTTTGGGAAAAATATTTATATTTTGGAGAAAGAATTAAAATATATTTTAAGTGACACTTAATAATATATTTCGAAGATATACGAACGCACATGTATTAAAACCCCCATCCTTGGGAAGGAATGTATTTACCAAATAACTACGAAGTGTAAACACGAAATAGTTGCCTAACTATTTCACAAAGACATTAAACCTTAAACTAAGGCACGGCCGTCCGTCTAATATAATTTAGTACGTGTAGGTCGTTGCACAGCAGATCGTCTGGGAGATTCTTTTTAGAGACGCACTTCGGTGAGTTCATGTCCCCCTTTTCTCTTAACTATTTTCAGTTTTTTTAAACTGCGGGGGTGAAATACATGTTACTATGATTACGAATACTTTTACACATGGTATGATTAGCATAAGGAGGGTTACTACTTAGATCATGTGAGTGGGTAGGCGGGAACTGAAGGGCATTAATCCTCAGAGTAGGACCGAGGGACAGTAGCGGTAGATCTATCTGGGTGTAGCGAGCCCAGCCCCAGGCCCAACAGTACGGACCTCGGGGTGACTTGGTACCCGACGTAAAAATCTGCTAGGTTTGAGTCTTCCTACTGCACATCACACATATCAATGGCCTTGCAAACCATTGGTGATCTCTTTTTCCTTATTTGCTACATACCAGGGTTTTTATACATACAAAGGTTTTACTTACTCACTACACATGAACTCGCTCAACATTTTTGTTGATTTTTCCAACTTACATGTATTTCATGAAACTAAGGGTTCTGGCACGGTATGCTACGCTGCGTTAAAGTATGGGATCATCCACGTTTAGGGATTGTGACTTTTACCTGGACGAGTCGCAAGTCTTAAATGGCATTTATTTTAAGTTTGTGGTTGTGTCTTTCAAACAATGTTTTATGTTGTTAGGTTGTAATTTCCGTTGCATGTGTCAACGCCTTAAGACAATGTTATGTTACTTTTGTTTTAAAACTTAAATCAATGGATGATCTGCATGGTTTTACATTCATATAGCTTGGTTATGATTAAGCTATGGTATTAAGAAGTCACACCAAATTAACCCACGCTTCCGCAAAGTCAGGGTGTGACAGCTTGGTATCAGAGCTCTGATCATAGCGAACTAGGATTCCTTCTCGAGTCTAGACTATGATCACTAGGGCTCTCACGAAAACATTTTTACATTGCATACCACTTAAGTCCAGATCCAGGTCGCAAAACGTTTTTACAAAAAAAAGTTGAGCACATTTTATTTGTTAGTTATGGCTCAGTCTGGGAGGCTGAGGCTCGGTCTGGGAGGCTGAGGCTCGGTCTGGGAGGCTGAGGGAGTTGTCTAGTGGGACTATGGAGTTAGTCTGGGAGGTTGGGAGAATTGTCTAGTGGGACTAGGGAGTCAGTCTGGGTGGCTGGGAGAATTGTCTAGTGGGACTAGGGAGTCAGTCTGGGAGGTTGGGAGAGTTGGCTAGTGGGATTAGGGAGTCAGTCTGGGAGGCTGGGAGAGTTGACTAGTGGGACTAGGGAGTCAGTCTGGGAGGCTGGGAGGCTAGTGGGACTAGGAGAACTATTTGATTGCTTATTGGTGACTAATGTGTTTATCTGACTATATGATTGATTATTTGTGCATATGTGTGTTTGTGCTACAGACATCATGACTCTCCGGTGTCAGACGACATGTTTGTGCGTATGAGAGTCGGACACCACAGACCCTATGCCCATAGTGTCGGACGACAGAGTGTCGTCAAAGCACGAGGTGCACACTTCGGACACCACCAGCACGGATGATGATGATTTTCAGCCATTCGCGCTGCCCGATGTCGTTGCTGAGCCCGATGATGGCCCTATCGCTGGGGATTTGCCGCTCGCGGTGATCCCTGCCCCTATACCTCTTGTCGCTTACCCCGCTGATATTGATATGCCCCTTGACGTAGTCGCTGACGACGACGTCGACTTGTTTGACGAGGATCCGCTAGAGGATGACTTTGAGGGCGAGGCCCACATAGTTGCTGGCGATCTCTTGCTACTCGCGGATGCTCCTGCCGAGGAGGCACCTGTCCATTCACCCGTCCCAGACTCCTTTGAGTCTGTGGCATCTGCACCATCACACGCGCAGGGAGTACAGCACTACTCGCATGATACAGACCCTGATAGGGCGTCATCCGCTGCACCTGCCCCTGCCCCGAGTTTTGCGATCGATCATGACATTGATGATGATTCAGACCCCGTCTTTCCACCTGGTTTTGATCCAGACCAGGAGATTGAGTTTATTCACCTAGATCAGCCCATGGAGGACCCTGTTGACCCTGTTGACCCTATGTTTGCTGATCCCGCAGATTTTGAGATGGAGTTTGACGATCCGGAGCCTGCTGTGGCCCCCGAGCCAGTAGTTGCTCCAGACCCCGCATTCGAGCATGACCCTATTCATGCTGATGTACCCACTGTTGATCCTTTGATTGCTGATGTACCTGTCGATGATCATCCTATTGTTGCTCCACTGTTGGAGGATGATCATGATGTTGATGCTCATATTGATGCCCCTCATGTTGCTGACATTCCCACTGATCCTCTTGTTGCCCCTCTTCCTGACCCAGTGCCTGTAGAGCCCGATCATGCACCCTTTGCGACCCATGTTGACCCTCGATATGCGCACACCCGAAATGGGTGGATAGACGATGATGATGACTACCCGCCTTTTGTGGTACCTGTTACACCTACTTCAGCACCCGCTTCAGTTCCTATCGATGCGCCTTTGTTTCCTGCACACGTCACTGATGCGCATCGCGCAGACCTGCCTATCACATTTCTCCAGGACATACCTCCACCACGTCCTGGAGAGGGGTCATCTCGTCAGCCCTTTGGCCATGCACCTTTCATGCCTGGAGGAGACCAGTTTGTACCACAGGTCTCTCATCACACTGCTGTTCCCCCTGTTGCACCATTTACTGTGCCATCCTTTGCTCCATCTAGTGAGCCTTTTCTCTGGACTTCACCACCCATCATGCCACCATCTGATCCTTATCATCCTTATCACATGGTTTATTCTGTAGAGGATATTCTCAGGTCGTTTATGATCCAGCAGGAGGCACTGACTCGTCGCGTGCAGGAGCTTGAGAGAGCTCAGCGACCACCATGCCAGTGCCCGACTCACCCTACAGTATCGCACCCGCCTCGTCCGTTATCTCACGATTCTGCTGCTCGTTTTTGGACACCGGAGCAGCAGATAGCATATCTTTTGCGTTCTCATCGAGCTATGGAGGAGGATTGGCTTCACATGTGACGTTTGCTCTTTTCTCATTTCCCCCTCCTCCACCGCCATCAGCTTAGGGCCATTTTGTACGACACGGGTAGACTTTTGTTGAGAAGACGGCGATTGCACAGATTGCACAGCTTTTGAGAGACTGCATTTTGATCATGACTTTTGTTGTTATGTAAATTGGATGTATTGACACTGATTTGATAGTTTTGGACTAGGGCGATGTGGCCCTTAGTCATGGATGTTGTATGATACAGTTGTGTACTTGTAAACCTTACATTGTGGTCTCGATTTATGATAGTGCAATCGCAGTATTCTCATCATATGTGATGTTTGATTTATTGTTTATGTTCTATAACATGAGATGTTATGTGTTTGATTTGTTTATAACTTGAGATGTTATGTGTTGATATTGTGACTATACACGTATGATCCTTCTATTTATTACGACCTGACCAACGTAAACACATCTTTTAGAAGATGCCACCAAGACGCCAGGCACGCATGCCTACCAACGAGGCAGAACTCCAATAAGTCATTGCTGCCGCCATTGCGCAATATGCTGCTTCGCAGGCGAAAACCAGTGGGAATATCTCCCAAAACCATGGCAATAACAATCCGCCTCATGGTAATATTAAGTCATTAAGACATACCACGATACATTTGGATATTTCTAGCAAGTTTGCTAATACCATTTATATATTCTAACGTATGTGCAGGGTGCACCTACAAGCAGTTCCTAGACTGCAAACCTGTAAACTTTGACGGCACCGGAGGTGCTGTTGCTTTTGTCCGATGGGCCGAAAGTCTGTTCTCCGGATGAGCAAGTGCACTCCAGACCAACAAGTTACTTACATTTCTGGGCTATTCTTGGACGGAGCCCTGTCCTGGTGGAATTTACAAGTACAGACTCTTGGTGAAGCCGAAGCTTACGCAATGACTTGAAATGAGCTGAAAGAGCTCATGCGAAGGAAGTATTGTTCACGCGCTGAAATTCAAAAGTTGGAAACTGAGTTTTGGCATCTGAAGATGGAAGGTCCGAAAATTGCGGAATATGTTCAGAGGTTTCACGACTTGTCTCATGTGGTACCTTATATGGTTACACCGGAATTCAAGCGAATCGAGCGCTTCATTTGGGGTTTAGCTCCTCAAATCATGAGTATGGTGACTACTTCAAAGCCTGCAACAATCACCGAGGCAATCGATCTGAGCGTAGCTCTTACTGAGGAAGTCGTCCGCTTAAACAAGTTTTCTGATGTTGAGAAAAAGAAGAAGGAGACTCACGTAGAGTCGTCCGGGGGTAATAAAAGGAAGTTCTCGAATTTCAAACAAGGAACAAGCGGGGTTGTTAAGAAAGGAGAGTCAAGCACGTCGGTTCAAGCTACAATCGGTGATGGGAAGAAAGGAAAAGGGTATATGGGTACACACCCCAAGTGTAACACCTGCCAGCGTCACCATTCTGGCTGGTGTGGGTCAAGAGTATGCGAAGCTTGTGGAAAAACTGGACACTTGAAAGATAACTGTTGGGCTAATGCTGGTCGGGATGGCCAAGGAGGTTTTGGAAATAGAAACAATAATCGTGGAGGTAATGGAAATCGTGCACAAGGAAATAATGGAGGAAATGGAAACCGAGGCAACGACGTGAATCAAGCTGGTAATGCGAACTGAAACAACAATGCACAAGCTGGGAATGGAGCAGGAAATGGTTAAAGAATGGGTTGTTTTAACTGTGGTGACATTGTGCATTTTAAGAGGAACTGCCCGGAATTGAACCAAGCACGGGGAAGGGTCTTAAATATCGAAGCGAGGGAAGCGCGCCAGGATCCCAATGTTGTTACTGGTACGTTCCCTATAAACCAACGCTTTGCATCCGTTTTATTTTATACTGGTGCCGATTATAGCTTCGTGTTGTTAGAGTTTAAGAATATGCTTGGGTTAGCCGCTAGTAAATTAGATATCCCGTACTCGATCGAATTGGCAAATGGAAAGTTAGTAGAAGCCAATGAAGTGGTCAGAGGTTGTGTGATCGAGTTGGGAGAGCGTGAGTTTGCTCTGGATCTACTACCAGTCAAGTTGGGAAGTTTCGACGTGGTAGTAGGGATGGATTGGTTATCGAGCAACAAGGCAGAGATTGTCTGTCACGAAAAGGTTGTTCGCATTCCGACCGAAGATGGAGAAACAATAGTAGTTCATGGAGAAAAGCGTGATACGCCTTTAAGAATCATCAGCTGCCTGAAAGCCCATAAGTGTTTACAAAAGGGATGTGCTGCCTTCCTGGCACACATTGTAGATAAGAAAGCTGCTGAACCAAAAATCAAAAACATCCCTGTCGTGAGGGAATATCCGGAAGTCTTCCCAGAGGACTTGCCAGGATTGCCACCCCAGAGGCAAGTGGAGTTCCGTATTGACTTAGTTCCAGGCGCCGCGCCTGTGGCTAAGGCACCTTATACACTTGCACCGTCAGAGATGCAGGAATTGTCTACACAACTTCAAGAGTTGCTAGACAAGGGATTCATCAGACCAAGCTTCTCACCTTGGGGAGCTCCGGTCCTGTTTGTCAAGAAGAAGGACGGTAGCTTTCGTATGTGTATTGACTACCGGGATTTGAATAAGTTGACGATCAAGAATAGGTATCCTCTACCAAGGATTGATGATCTATTTGACCAGCTGCAAGGCTCAAGTTTTTACTCTAAGATCGATTTGCGATCAGGTTACCATCAGCTAAGGATACAAGAGGAAAGTATCCCGAAGACAGCCTTTAGGACTCGGTATGGACACTACGAGTTCCTAGTTATGCCGTTTGGGTTGACAAACGCGCCTGCAGTTTTCATGGATTTAATGAACAGAGTTTGCAAGCCATACTTGGATAAGTTCGTGATTGTGTTTATCGATGATATTTTGATTTATTCAAAGATGAAGAATGAACACGAACAACACTTAAGAGCTATTTTGGAGTTGCTGAAAAAGGAACAGTTGTACGCCAAATTCTCTAAGTGCGAGTTTTGGCTACGCGAAGTCCAATTTCTTGGACATGTGGTGAATGGAGATGGGATTCACGTGGATCCAACAAAGATCGAGGCGATCAAGAATTGGGAAACCCCAAAAACCCCAACCGAGATTCGTCAATTCTTGGGTTTGGCTGGCTACTACCGAAGGTTCATCGAGGATTTTTCAAAAATCGCTCAACCGCTAACGCTCCTCACGCAAAAGGATAAGAAGTTTGATTGGGGAATCAAACAGGAAGAAGCGTTTCAACTGTTAAAAGACAAGCTCTGCAATGCGCCAATCTTAGCTCTACCAGAGGGTACTGACGATTTTGTGGTATACTGTGACGCCTCGCGTCAAGGACTGCGTTGTGTGTTGATGCAACGCCAGAAGGTTATAGCTTACGCATCACGCCAATTGAAGGTACATGAAAAGAACTATACCACACATGATTTGGAACTCGGCGCAATGATATTTGCTTTAAAGATCTGGAGACACTACCTATATGGTACAAAGTGTACAATTTTTACAGATCATAAGAGCCTACAACACATATTCGACCAGAAGGAGTTGAATATGAGACAAAGACAATGGGTTGAGTTGTTGAACGACTACAACTGCGAGATTAAGTATCATCCAGGGAAGGCGAATGTGGTCGCCGATGCCCTAAGTCGAAAAAGAGAATCAAGCCCATAAGGGTTAGGGCTTTAGAGATGATTATCCAAACAGATCTTTCCTTACGCATTCGTGCCGCGCAGAAAGAAGCACTTAAGGAAAGAAACCTTGAAGAAGAATATCTCCGTGGGATGGAGAAGCAATTAGTGCCAAACGAGGAAGGAACGTTATGTTTTATGAAAAGGATTTGGGTTCCTCTGTTTGGTGGTTTGAGGAAAGTTATTTTCGATGAGGCACACAAATCACGATACTCTATCCATCCAGGAGCGGATAAGATGTACCAGGATCTTAAAGATTACTATTGGTGGCCTAGGATGAAAGGCGGCGTTGATGTTTATGTGAGCAAGTGTTTAACATGTGCTAAAGTGAAAGCTGAATACCAGAAGCCTTCAGGACTTCTGCAACAACCTGAGATTCCCAAATGGAAATGGGAACAAATTTCCATGGATTTTATTACGAAGTTGCCAAGAACGCCAAGAGGTCATGACACTATTTGGGTAATAGTGGACCGATTAACAAAATCAGCACACTTCTTACCTATCAGAGAGAAAGATAATACGAGCAAGTTGGCTGAAATTTACATGAGAGAAATCGTTACACGCCTGGAGTGCCTCTCTCGATCATCTCTGATAGAGACGGAAGGTTCGTATCAAGGATTTGGCAATCCTTCCAAGAAGCTTTTGGCTCACAATTGAATCTGAGCACTGCATTTCACCCACAGACTGACAGACAAAGCGAACGGACTATTCAGACGTTGGAAGATATGCTGAGAGCATGTGTTATGGATTTGGGCGGTAGCTGGGATAAACATTCACCATTGGTTGAATTTTCATACAACAACAGCTACCACACCAGTATTGGTGCCGCGCCATTTGAAGCTCTATATGGCCGCAAGTGCAGATCACCGCTTTGTTGGTCTGATGCAGGTGATAAACAACTGGTTGGTCCTGATGTGGTACAGGAAACCACAGACAAGATTGCACAGATCCGAGATCACATCAAAGAGTCTCGCAAAAGTCAGAAATGTTATGCGGACCGAAGAAGGAAACCTCTAGAGTTTGAGGTAGGTGTGACAACTCGAGTTTCCGAGATTCCACTTTCGCATTTATTGCACGTTCACTGTTTATTTAGTTGTTTACTTACACAATTGGTTTGCTTTGTAACTATATACGTTTTGGTTCGATAAAGTGTATTGTGTTTGTGCATGGTTATGAGTTATTTTACGAATGATTTGACAAATACATGAACTTGGTGATGAAACTGTAAATTATATTGTGATGGGTGTGCTTTATGTAAAAGATGATACTTAGGGGTGAGTAGAGTAGTTAGTGAAATGATTAGTAACTCTTAACCCTAACCTCCCTCACAAATCATTTCACAATCATCATACGTACCTTCAAGATTTCTCTACAATCCTCTCCTACAATCATCTTCTTCCTCATTCGCACAAGCTCTCAATCATCACTCTTGATCCCTCTCTTCATCTAGAATCAATCTAAGGTAAACGTTTAATGATTGTTTGTTGTTAATCCTTGATTATGTGATTCATGCAAAACCCTAGTTCTACATACAATAGTTCTGTGTTTATTAATTGATTCTGATTATTGTGAAATGGTTATGATTAGTTGTGTAATCATTTGCCTGATGTTAAGATGCATGATATGTTAGAACTGTTGATTGTTAATTGGATTACAGCACTGGCCAATGTATGAAATTAGGGTTTCTTGATCGAAGAACGTAACTGTTACATTGAACTTGAATATTCGCATGATTTTAGTCCAGAGAATTGTGTCAGGGTTTTGTGAAGTCACAAAGTCCGAATTTTATTTGAGATGCATAGTCTGATTTTTGATTAAACACTATATGGTCCGAATTATATAAATGAACATGATATGTCCGAGTTTTACCCTAGTCCGACTTTTGAATGATATACTTCATATGTCCGAATTTTTATAAGGGGATAGGTCCGAATTTTTGTAAGTATGTTTAGTCTGAGTTTTGAGAATGATATGCATGATAGGTCCGAACTTTATATATAAGTAAAGGGTCCGACTTTTGAAAGAATAAAGGGGTCCGACTTTTTGGAATGAATAAAGGACCAAACTTTTTGATTAACATATGAGGTCCGACTTTTATTAGGGTGTTGGTCCGAATTCTTTGTGATGCACACTCAATGTGCGACTTTTGTGATATATATGCCTGTGGTCCGAATTTCTGGTGGATGATTGCTTGTCCGAGTTTGTTTATAAGGAAACAAGGTCCGAGCTTATGATAAGGAGACATGACCTGAGTTTTAGATTGAAATGCATGTCTGAGTTTTATAAGGGAATGTATAATCCGAGTTTCTGTCAATTCAGTTAAGCATGTCAACTCTGTTAAGTTAAGTTGATTAATTCTGTTAATCAATTAACTCTGTTAACTCTATTTATTTAGTTAGCTTATTTGTTCTGTTAGATGCTAACTCTGTTAAGTGTGTTATTGGATGATTTTATATTGGAATAAACTGCAATAGACAACGACGTGGTACATGAATGGCATGAAATTGATTAACTGCTTATGCGGTACATGAGGTTAACTGCCAAGCACTTTGTGACATAGTTTGCATGTGAAATTTGACCAACATGAACTGACTGTGTGTAAATGCATTACCTTAGGCCTTGATTGATTACTTTCGAGCACATAGTTAGCATACCGAGCAAACCATGGTGAGTTCACACTCTTACCAAGGCATGGGATTCCCAGGGTTTGTGAATGGGATGGAAGGAATGAGATTGAATAGATACTTGTACTTACACTATTGCTAGACTATCTACCATCGTCCTCGGATGCGCAGGATACTTACGTAAAAGCTACGTATATTTGTACTCATCACTGTCCTCAGGTTGCGAAGGACACTTACGTAAAACCTACGTAAACTTATACTCACTACTGCCTCGGATTATGACAGGCACTTACGTAAAACCTACGTAAACCCCCGCGTACCACTGTCCTCGGTTTGTGAAGGACACTTACGTAAAACCTACGTAAACCTTGTACGTACTACTGTTCTCGGGTTAAGAAGAACACTTATGGTGACAAATAGTCAAGAATATATGCAAACATGGGAAGCCCCCACTAATAGAACATACTGTCGGCCTAGTAAAGCCACATGTTACGAAACAAACTTACTATTACGAACTTACTTACTGTGAACTCGCTCAACTAGTTGTTGACTCTTGTTACATGCCTTGCAGGTCGTTAGGTATACATGGAGCTTGCACTGGGAGGCGCGGTCGTTGTGGACAAGGATCGTGAATGCTTTGATTAAACATTATGACATCATATACTTTATTTATGTTGGGCTTTTACTCATTTGCTTCCGCTAAACGTTGAAATTAAACTTATGTTTTGAACACCTTTCATATGGATTGGTTTGGTTAAATTACATTTACTTTTACTATTTACGTTGTTCTATATGATTGGTGGCTTGATCCTGGTCAGTCATGCCTCCAAGCGGTGGTACTCCTAGTGTGGATTTTGGGGGTGTGACAGATTGGTATCAGAGCCATTGGTTATAGAGAACTCGGTTTTAATATGGGGAAAACGTTTTTATTAAAACCAGACTATAACCAGTACAGTGCTCAACGATCCACAACGACACCTCGCTCCACGTGCAAGACTCAACATCCTAGGTAATAAGTGTCACACCCCAACCAATGGCGGAAACATCAGGATGAGACGAAGTGTGAAGATTGCTAGAGTCATCATAACGCTATTTGTGACAATATTTAATAAACCGATTTCATTTCATAATTCTTTTGTCAACATTACAAAGAAATCAAATAACATCAAGTTCAAAGGAAATACAATACAACATAATCAACATTGATACAACGATTAAACCTAAACGTCTATATGTGTATCTAGGCATCAACGCTACTTCATTTCATAGCATCATCGTCCTCAACCTGTAACATGTTTAAAATAAAGTTCAATGCAAAAGCAAAGGCGAGTATACAAGTTTGATACGTACATAGCAAAAGATAAGTTTGAACAATTCCTCATAGCAAGCATGTGATTCAAGATAAACATTTAAACATGGCATGTGTCTAACATATCAAACCAAGAAAACGCAATATGCTCATGACATAACCGATGATAAAGGGCGGTTCGTTAATCCTATAGCGCTACATATGTCACGGTTTGGCTCGTACGAAGTTAATGATAAGTTCAACACATAAGAATCACCCAAGTTTAAAGTATCAAGCCATCACGTATATAAGCATGTTATAGGAATGCTCATGTGTTTAAGCAAAATGTTCATGTGTAAGTTTGTTGATAGATAAAACATGTTACACCCCAAAAGTGATAAAAGTAAAAGGGGAATACGAGTATACTCACAAAGTTTGCATATGTTTTCCGATTATCCAATGTGACAAAGTTGCCGAGGTTGGAAGGTTGAATGCGTAAGGGTTTAAGTTCAAGCATGTTTAGAGTCGAGATTTGGAATGAAAGTGACATGAAAATATTATATCAAAATATTCATCTTCACACATAACACTTGTATGACACTTGGTAACCTCATGGGTTATAATGATTTTATGAGTTGAACACCCATAAGAATCATAACAAGGTTTAGGTCCTTAGATGATAACCTACTACTTTGACAAATGAATATGATTTCAACATCAAAGATTCGAGTGTACATAGATAGTATGTAGGTCGTATATTATACACATATTATTAAGTCCAAATGTTCAAGTATTCAAGTAAGAGGTAGAAGATTACATCTTCATTTAGGTACCTCAAGTTGAGTCATGGGTGTCATGGATGGGGTAGGAAGACAAGGCTTCCATTTAGGTACCCCTTTGATGTTCACCACTACACTTGATATAAAAACAACCAAGGAGGGTCATGAACTAAGGTCTTTACATGTATGTAAAGTAAACTAACTAATAGAAATCATCAAATCATGTGAGGATTGTATGTTTGGACAACCCAAGTTGTTCCATAATCACTCATGTATCAAAGACTATGTTTGACATGATTTGTGGGTTGAAACCCTAGACAAAACACCAAGTTTATGAGGTTTAATCCTCTGATTTCAAATGTCTCAACCTTGTTTTTAAGCTTAACCAACCATGGGATAAGTTGTAAGCATTAGGACATAGGCATGAGATGTGTTAGACACAAGTTGCATAGGTTTAAACAAGTTTTGAAGAACATAAAAATCAAACAGAAAGTTTATGGACTATTTCGGGGCATTTCCAGGTCTGATTTCTCCAAGGAGAAGTCTAGGAATCGAACCCCATGATTATCCAAGCAAGTAGGAAAAAGAATCAAGTGAATCGGATAAGAATTGAGTGAGTTATGCTCATTTTCGTGAAGGGGTGTCAATCTGCTCGAACCTTTGCTTTCAGCTACGGTTTGGAGGATGTTTTGAGAGTTTTTAGTGTTGCAAAAGTGGTAGGGAGGCTGGTTATAAGTGGTATTTATAGGAGGAAGGATTAGGGTTTCAATGGGTTGGGCTTTGGAAGTGTTTAGAAGGGGTTACACCTTGAAACTAGCCCACAAAACCCAACTATATGGGGCTGAATTTTGCTGATAGATATATTTAGAAGGGGTTACACCTCGAAATATAATTTCACCACAATTTTATTACAAAATAAGCAAGTGTCGGAGGTGGGATTTTCACAAAATAAAACTTGATAGATATATTTAGTAAATATTTTCCATAATAACACTTGTGAGGTTTTTATGATTATTTTGTGAACTACGTAAATATTATTTTTAGGGTAAAAATAATATTACTGAATATTAACGACTCCAAAATAATTCTAACGCCTTCACAATAAATATTAACTTACACCGGTATTATTAATACCACCCGAACCTTACAACGTAACTTACGCATTTTTAGAAAATACTCATAAGTGTGTATTTTGACAAGTATTATTTTGGGAAAACTATATGTAATAAAATGTAATATTTTTGGGAAAAATATTTATATTTTGGAGAAAGAATTAAAATATATTTTAAGTGAGACTTAATAATATATTTCGAAGATATAGGAACGCACATGTATTAAAAACCCCCATCCTTGGGAAGGAATGTATTTACCAAATAACTACGAAGTGTAAACACGAAATAGTTGCCTAACTATTTCCCAAAGACATTAAACCTTAAACTAAGGCACGGCCGTCCGTCTAATAGAAGTTAGTACGTGTAGGTCGTTGCACATCAGATCCTCTGGGAGATACTTTTTAGAGACGCACTTCGGTGAGTTCATGTCCCCCTTTTCTCTTAACTGTTTTCAGTTTTTTTAAACTGCGGGGGTGAAATACATGTTACTATGATTACGAATACTTTTACACATGGTATGATTAGCATAAGGAGGGTTACTACTTAGATCATGTGAGTGGGTAGGCGGGAACTGAAGGCCATTAATCCTCAGAGTAGGACCGAGGGACAGTAGCGGTAGATCTATCTGGGTGTAACGAGCCCAGCCCCAAGCCCAACAGTACGGACCTCGGGGTGACTTGGTACCCGACGCAAAAATCTGCTAGGTTTAAGTCTTCCTACTGCACATCACACATATCAATGGCCTTGCAAACCATTGGTGATCTCTTTTTCCTTATTTGCTACCAGGGTTTTTATACATACAAAGGTTTTACTTACTCACTACACATGAACTCGCTCAACATTTTTGTTGATTTTTCCAACTTACATGTATTTCAGGAAACTAAGGATTCTGGCACGGTATGCTACACTGCGTTAGAGTATGGGATCATCCACGTTTAGGGATTGCGACTTTTACCTGGACGAGTCGAAAGTCTTAAACGGCGTTTATTTTAAGTTTGTGGTTGTGTCTTTCAAACAATGTTTTATGTTGTTAGGTTGTAATTTCCGTTGCATGTGTCAACGCCTTAAGACAATGTTATGTTACTTTTGTTTTAAAACTTAAATCAATGGATGATCTGCATGGTTTTACATTCATATAGCTTGGTTATGATTAAGCTATGATATTAAGAAGTCACACCAAATTAACCCACGCTTCCGCAAAGTCAGGGTGTGACATAATACATATAAAATAACAAAATATTCCTTCACATAAGTGGTCTTCAGTCTTCCAGTTGTCTTCAAAACTCGATGCATAGTCTTCACCAAAAACGGGTATCTAGTTCCCGTGTTCAACAGTACCTGCAAAAGAAAAGTCTAAGGTGCGGGAGGGGATGGTGGTGGTGTGGGAACCACTAGGCTACGGAGGTGGGCAACCTCCTCCTCGAGCTCATGGTCTCATCGGAGTAGTGTAGGATCAGTTTGACCTCTAGAATGAGTCAATTTGAGTAATACACACTAATTGAGTGGCGGAAACACTCAATCAGAGCAGAATCAGTAAGAAAGAGTAGAAAATAGATGACGATACGTTGCAGAAACTTTAACTACTTGCTTTTCATTCACTTTGACTTGAAAATCCGGCAGAGTAACAGTACACTTCAAAGTCTGACCGTATGAAATGAAAAGCACACAAGCCTATTTATAGGCTATCCTGACCGTTTGAAATAACAAGCACACTTTCAAACGGCCAAGCAACATACCCTTCCGTTTGAAACTCAAACGAACACGTTTCAAACGGACAGGCAATAAACAACTCAAAACTTTACAATTTTGACCCCTAGACTATACAAACTTGACATATTAAGACCCTAGACTTAAGACATAGGCTTTAGACATATTGCACCAACAAACTCCCCCTTGGATAGAGCCGCAGTCTTCAGTCTTGGTCTTTGGGTCTTTGAACAGCTCTGTATTTCTCTTCCCTCTGTTTTGGCTTTCTACTAAGCGCAACTCTGATCTTTTCATTCTTTTTCTTCAATGTCTTTTCTTCTTCAAGCTGTTGTCTCATAAACTTTCCTCTATTCTCTTCCATCCTTCGATTCTCACGTTCACATTCACGTTCACGTTCACGTTTTGCTTTCTTCTTCATCTTCTCATCTAAAGCCCACCATGAAGATGTCCACTTGCTTTCTGAGTTGATACCTTTCTGAAAGCACAGTGACACTACACGTTGAAATTGTAGAGCTTGATCTTTATCTTCTGCTTTATAACGAATCTTATGAATGAACAAGCATTCGATGTCTTTTGTTGAGCAATTCACCAACCACATAGGATCATAAACATGAATATTTCTAAGTTCACCACCAGCTCTGTAAGTTATGATTGCCTCAGTTGTGATACAGCTGTAAACCCAATCAATAAAGCCTTTGTAAAAATCTTGCTCCATTTCTGGCATAGGAATTGTCGTCATGGTTCTAGGAGGCTTTACATTCAGAATGGTTTCAGTAACACCAGTCACTGGATCAACTCTTTGAACACGTCTAGGCCGATGAGGCTTCCACTTCCGAAAACCTTTAAAAGTCTCGTACTTAATATATCCCCACATCGCCTTATCATTCTGCCTAACTTGATAATCCAAGGTTCTCACTTGAGATAATTCATCGACGTCCCACCATGGTAATGACATAATGTCATATAGACGTTTGAAGTATTGGACGCCATATTCCCTACGAATAGCATAAGCGTTTACTTGTGGAAGAAAACCCCAACTTATAATGTCACCAAGAGAAATAGATCTATCACGTTGAAAAATTTTCAAAGGCCTTTTGAACTTTCTCTCATGACTGTCTTTAAACCACTTTGAACGATCTTCTTTTTCAACATTTGATTGACTTTCTTTTTCAGCATCTTTCTTCAAGTTTTCAAACACCTTTTCATTCACACCTTCAGTCACTTTTTGTCGCAACTCTTCTCTGTTTTCTGCTGCGAAGAACTCCATTAACGTTGGAAGTTTTGATGTATCTTCAGGGACATCTTCATTGTCAGAACAATCCTCTACTTCAACCCTATCATACTGATCAGCATCTTCAACATAATCATACTTGTAATCTTTCTGTTTATTTATATCAAATGATTCCAAATCTTCTTCAAGATCAAAAGGAATCTCAGGATTTACATCTTTCAACATCTCCCTATACACATCTAAACGCAAGAACAAAGGTTCATGATGTTCTACAATCTGAGTCTTACTCGACTCCCCCTTTCTCTCAGCTTCACCACTTTCTTCATTGACTGTGTCGTTTAACAGATCTTCAACGACTTTTTCTTTTGAGGCTTCAGTTACTCTAACACCTGAACCTCCTGCAGCGTCATCATCATCATTACCTTTAGAACTGTGACTGCTCGCAGAATAAACAAACTCATCCTCATCATCATCTTCATCATCCGATTCAATCACAATTTCAGTCACAAAATCAACCATCTTAGTAACTGCTTCCTCAACCGCCTCAGAATCAGACTCAACAACACTTTCAGAAACTACCTCATCAACATTCTTAGTAACTACCTCATCGACAACCTTCGGCTCTGCAACTGTCTCGGTAATTTCAACTACCTCAGCCATCATTGCTCGATCATCCTTTCCTGGAATATACTTATCCCAACTAAACCCAGACGCAACTTTTTCATCATCTTGGTTTACGATAAGTGCCTTCTCTGGTTTGTTCTCAATCTGAGGTCTCTGAACAGCAGATTGTTGATTTGGGCGGTGATATATAGCTTGTCTGTAATAATCGTTCGTGAACGGATTCTGATGATTCTGCACCTCACGATTCGGACACTCACGCTTGAAATGACCTCGTTCTTTGCACTTAAAACAGGTAACCTTTGTCTTATCAAACCCCAATTTCTGATCAGGACCTGACAGACTGCTTCTACCCGTGATCTCCATAAAGCGTTGAGCTCTTCGTACCAAACTCGCCATACACCACTTTATATCTATCAGTTCCAGTTCTTCCGGATCGATCTGATCGTAATCCTCTTTAGTCATATCGGGATTACCGATCCTACCAGCGACCAAACCTTCATAAGCTTCTAGAACTGATGCCAGTAATGCGATGTGCTGCTTGGCTGCATTCTCGGTGATTTCATTCCCATTCTTGATGTTAACCGCAATGTTACACTGTACACCGGACACATTCGGCTCGTAGTTTGCAAATGGAGTCGACTGATTTGACTGATAGGCATTAGGAGCAGAAGGTGAAGTGTTGTCTGCACTAAAACCGGTTTGAATCTTCGGACTCTGAACATTTGATGCTGCCGGACTACTCTTGTAATACAAAGACACATCTGAGGCATATTCGCTGAGTTCATCTTTTTGATCTTTACCAATTCCAATTCATGAGCCTCGATCTTCTCTATAAACACGCTCAAACTGTAATTCACAAAATCTGAACTGTTTTTCAACATCATCAAATACGTTCCCCATTCCTCATAGGGAAGCGCATCACATAACTTGTCTATCCACTCCTCATTCGTCTTTTCAATTTTCAACCTTCTCATCTCTACCACCAGATGACAATACCTTTCAATAAGCTGCTTTGTCGATTCACCTTTAATTCCCGTGAATATATCAAATTCTTTCTTTATTAGTGCTTTCTTACTCTTTATCATCGACGCACTACCTTTGAATTTCTGTTCTAAAGCTTGCCATATCGACTGTGCACTCTCATCGTGCTGTAGCAGAACTAGAATATCCTCTTTTATCGCTTGCTGCAGAATGCTAACCATCTTCTTTTCTGCTTTGAATTCAATCTGCTCTGCCTCTGTAAGACTTGCGATGGTTTTCAACATATTCAACCCGTCTACCGGAGGAACATACTTCCGTTCGATTTTTATCCAGCACTCTAGATGGTTGGCCTGCACCCAATTTTTGAATCTCCCGGACCATCCCGAATACTCATCTAAACTCATCAACTTTGGCGGCTTCTGCATGGTTCCCAGTTCGTTTTCTAAGTTGACGTTTTGCATGATACTCGCCGGACTTTGAGTAGCACCAACACCCGAAAACATGTTGTAAAAATCCTGATTATCCATTTCAAACGAAAACACTCTTTCAAATAAATTGTTTATTTTCAAACGGACTACTGACTCAAACGGACTGCTAATGTTCAAACGGTGAAACAGTCTCAAACGACAGATTGTAGTTTACCCACTAGTTTCAAACGGATAGTCACTTTTCAAATGATGGGATCAAGTTCAAACGGTGAGATCAGGTTCAAACGGTGGGATCAGGTTCAAACGGTGAGATCAGGTTCAAACGGTAGATTTCAAACGATAGAATCCACTTCAAACGATGGGACCAACTCTTCAAACGATGGAACTATCTTTCAAATGATGGAACTTCCTTTCAAACGATGGAACTACCTTTCAAACGATGGAACTACCTTTCAAACGATGGAACTACCTTTCAAACGATGGAACCTGATATTTTCAAACGATGGGATAACTTTTCAAACGGACACCATTTCTTCGTTCAAACGGAAGGTAGTTTTTAGTCAATTTTTCTAACTTTTAGGTTGAATTAAGATCTGATATTCACAAGGATTGATTAGTAGATAGTTTTACACACTCGGTCAAAAATTCAGTCCAATATAACCAGCCAAATGTTCTGTAATCCTTTTCTGAGCTGAAAAACCAACTGATTCAAGTGTAATCACTCACAACTGGCTCTGATACCAATTGTAGGATCAGTTTGACCTCTAGAATGAGTCAATTTGAGTAATACACACTAATTGAGTGGCAGAAACACTCAATCAGAGCAGAATCAGTAAGAAAGAGTAGAAAATAGATGACGATACGTTGCAGAAACTTTAACTACTTGCTTTTCATTCACTTTGACTTGAAAATCCGGCAGAGTAACAGTACACTTCAAAGTCTGACCGTATGAAATGAAAAGCACACAAGCCTATTTATAGGCTATCCTGACCGTTTGAAATAACATGCACACTTTCAAACGGCCAAGCAACATACCCTTCCGTTTGAAACTCAAACGGACACGTTTCAAACGGACAGGCAATAAACAACTCAAAACTTTACAATTTTGACCCCTAGACTATACAAACTTGACATATTAAGACCCTAGACTTAAGACACAGGCTTTAGACATACTGCACCAACAAGTAGCATGCCCACCTGCTGCTCGAGTGCCAGTACTCGGGCAGCAAGATCATCTGGGTGCATAGGAGGTAGCGGTGGTGACGTTGGGGGTGGTGGTGAAACTGGTGGTGGAGGCATGGGCGAAGGATAAGGTATCTCCGGGGGGGGCGCCCGACCCCCCGAACTTTTCGATGCGTAGTGTTACGAATAGTACTTTCGTATAGGTATATACGTTGCCACGCCCCCCCGAATTGAACCTGATCCCCCCGAATCATATAAGTTCATTTTAAGTTCATCCTATTGGTGTTGTGCGGATTAACCTAGTATTTCATGTCTACCATTTAGAGACCAAGACACTTAATGTCCTTGCTTGGCGTGTGTGAAATGAACTTATTGTAGTGGACCTTGCGAAATGTTTATGCAATGAAAATTTCTTGTTCTTGTGAAAATTGTTTTCGTGAGAGGACCCTAGTGATTGTAGACTAGACTCGGGAAGGAATCCTGGTTCACTACAATCGAAGCTCTGATACCAATCTGTCACACCCTGCTCATAGCGGAAGCGCGAGGTGTGATCTGATTGATTCTCATTGCACACAATATAAGTGAACATACTAAATGAATAAAAACAAGCTCCAATGCCATAGCCATAATCGTTTCAAACACAACAAAAGTCGAGTATATTGTTTACAAAACCACCAAATGTAAATAAGTTTTTATAACATCATACATCAAAATGCAAGTTTTAAAATGTTAAGGCTTTGACCCCTATAACACCGCAAGGAGGCGGCATATAACGGGCAAACCCTTCAAAAGGTGGCATGGAGTCTTGACACTTGTTTTCATGACTTGAAATTTCCCACATGGTCCACTAATTTCCTGAAATACATGTTAAGCTGAAAAACATCAACAAAAGTTGGCGAGTTCATATATTTTAGTCGTATAAGATGAAATCATGAAATGTGAGTTGAATTTAGATGAAAATCGGTATGTAAAGCGTCAATGAAATCGTTGATCATTAATGTTTTGCAAGGACATTAATATGTGTGACGACATAGGAAGCAATCCAAACCTAGACGATTTTATGCCGATTCCCCTCGACTGTGACACAAATGCACTCTTCTGTATGGGTCTAAAACCAAGAGTGGGGCTCGCCAAAACCCGTTTGATCTAACCCTTTATTCTTCGGTCTAATCTAGATTAATGGTGCTTAAGTACAACCCTATTCGCACATGATCTAAGTTGTTTCATTTCCTAGCTTTTCATACCATTGTACATGTATTTCCCTCGATAGTTGTAAAACTGAAAAGCGTTTAAAATGAAAAGGGGGTATGAACTCACTGAATAGCGTTCCGTAAAAGCGTGTAATCTCACGATCGGCTCTCTTGATTTGTACCACGACCTACAAACGTCCTAGATTCGTTAGACACTTCGGTCTTTGTAATGACTTATGTATAAGTCTTACATCTTGAATATTTATTAAGGTTTGTATGGAATCGTTATTCATTGAATTGTGTTTTAGATGAATTATTTGTTAAATTGTTGATATATATTTCACCAAATAGATATATTCTAGTATCTTATGTGCATTAACGGTTCTTGCCTTCTCGACTTCGCGTCTCACACGAATAAGTTGTATGTGTCCCCATTATTTGTAGGGTCGTGCCCCTCTTGTGCTTGGGTCCCTCTTGTTTAATCCAATGGATGTTAAATATAGTATTTATTTTCAACTCATTCTTGTATATGTATATTTATACTTGCCATAAATTCTTGTCTTTGATGCTTTTGACCAGGTTAAGGTAAATGTCTAGTTGTATTTACTTTCTCAGAATAACCATTAGCTGACTTGTTAATACATGTGTATAATCTCAAGTGTGGGTATACTTGTATTATGAATATTTGTATATTCAGATATGTATTTTCATAATTGTGTACAATACTCGCATAATGGTATTTTATTTACCAAGAGTTGGTGGTACAAGTTGACATGTATTTGTACGTATAGGGATACATATATTCTTGAATTTATTTAAGTAATTCACCACTTGATAGATATTTAACCTTCCGGAATTATTACTCTTATATAAATGTTTTCCGAAATCTTGTATTTCTATTTATCTTAAAAAATAATCCTTTTTAAGATTTGTTCAAGAAAATATATATCTTCTTAGTTTTCCACCAAAATAATGTATTTTTTTGATGTTATGAAATACACATCTTTATATATTCCCAAAAATAATACATTTTTAAAATTGACTAGAATGTAGTATATCTTGCATATTTGTAAATATGTTTTATCACTTGTTCGGTCTTGAAAACGTAGTTTACCAAGCTTCGTTCTAATATATATTTTAGTCTGAGATACTAATATAGTCCGTTAATTTGTCCAAGTGCCCGAATCGTCCGTAGTTTGTATCCAAGGCTTGAGTATAATTATATTATTGTAAGTCTTTATTTGTAACTTTGTTTTGTATTCATTTGTTTCGTTATTTCAAGTTCCTAATCTTTATATATACCTAATACAAGTAAGTATACACATAGCACATACTTGTTATGGTCACCATATATATATTTTCCTAAAATATATATTTGTATCCATTTTTATTTTCAGAAAACCATACCCTCTTTGCTTTCATTTTTATACAAAAATTGTGGGAGTTTTATAGTTATTATTTTTTTAAACAAGTTTACTAGTAAGAACCTTGTTAAAATATATTTTTAAGTGTTTAATTTTTATAAAAATTTCACCATAGTTTGGCTTAGAAAATGAAAGTTTCCATGTTATAAAACATATCATTTTCTTTTGAATTCATCCACAATTTCCCAAAACAACATCAAGTAACAATTTTTAACAACCATAGTAGCTAGTATGATGAACATGGTTGTATTGGTATGAACATGTATTTTCTTTTAAAGAAAACCACAACTTGCTTAATCTTTCTTTCTAAAGATTCATACCTTTGGATACTTGTAAAAATTATTTTGCCATCTTATTTTCACACACCTTTAAAGGTTTAACAAAACATATGTGTTAACAATTTTTCAAGAACATCATTTTAGGTTCATCATGTTCATCAACCTTGTTCACTATGCATCTTGTAAGATCTTCATGTACACTTGTTAGAACCACACTTTAATCATCATCTAACAAGTTTACATGTGGTGAACATCATCCACAACACAAAATAAACAATCAACAACTTCATAACAACGTCAAGGACACTTGTTTTCTTTAAGTTTTATTACTAGTTTACATGATGTTCATCTTTTTAAATGAGAGTTCTTGATGACTTAACTTGTACTTTTATGAACTACATAATTCAAGAAGCTTAAAAATGGTGTGAAGTGGACTTACTACTAGCACAAGGGCTGGGGAATATCAAGATGAAAAATAGAAGAAAAGATGATGAATAAGATGATGGATGAAGCTCCTTGGAAAGATTCTTGACTCCTAGTCCATGCAACCTTCTTGGATCCCTTAGATTGCCCTTGAGAACACTTGAAATTACTAGAAAGTGGTTGAAAAGTGCAAGTGGTGGTGGTGTTTGTGTTGTCGTAAGTAGGAGAGGGGAAAGGGAGTGAAAAGTGTTTGAATGTGTGAGAGAGATGAGAGTGGGATGTTGATGGTTAGTTATCAGCTTTCTACAAGATCCTTATCTTATCAATCTCACCAACTCATAGTCTAGTAGAGTAGGATCTAGCTTGGAAACCTTAAAAACATGTGCACAATTCATACAAATGGCATCTTTGACTTTTCAAAGGAGAAAAGGGGTGTGGGTCCCCTTGGGGACGGTCAAGAGATGGGGGGGGGGGGGGTCTTTAGTTGATTAAAATGTTGTTAAGTATTATTATGTTAAGGAAATTGAATATAATGTGCACATGAGGTTGTGTGATGAGATTTGATCATTACAATGGGTTTAATGAATGTTGCCAGCTTCATGTTGTTTACATAATAGTGACCAGCTTATATATTTTTGTCTAGATAGCGTCCGGGTATTGGATCGATGTGAATTCCGTTAATCGAGTCATTAAGATGTAGTTTGTATGGTGTAATATGCTTTTGAGTTACCACTCTATTCCCGACACCTCTCACGTTATTCCAGATAATTTACACATCATTTCTGGATAATACATCAGCTAGTAAAAGTTGGAATGCTGAATTGTTATTATTTATGGTTCGAGCGGACATTATATCTCTTATACAAAAAGCAACTTGGGTTGCGTTTCTCGAACCATCGCAGCACTTCGGATGAAGGCACCGTTTCACTCAAGGTTACCTCTTTAAAGGCGCCGTTTCACTCAATGTAATCTCTTCATAATATGGTAACCGCCAATTACAATGAACTCGCGTTGGTTAAAGACAAACGATGCTTCGGATCACGCATGAAACCGCCCATTCCAAAAAAGCATATGTAACTGCCACCTTCAAATTAAAAAAAATGAAGCGATGTGATATCCCTTTATAACTCAAAAACTGTTATGGTGACTTCGGCTACCACCGGATAATTGAGCCGTCATGACTCCCCAAAGCACCCGTTCGAATATCAACGTCACAAATTCATATTTAACGACACCGACTACAGTCGTCAATTTACAACGGAACTAACAAAAATTCAAATTCTGTCACCTTACATTACAGTTACAAAAACTTTCGCTTACCGTCATCGGATTATATATACAAACCAAATCGACGCGTCTTCCCCGCCGACCGTTTCCAAAACATTCAAACGCCGTCGTGACCTTACCGTTACAAGCCAAACTAAAGCGCCTCCTCCAACCACCGTTTAACACTCTACATAACCCCCAAAAAAATCGTCTGCCATGTTATCACCCTTCTAACGCTTTCAAAAATGTTTGTCGGTCATGAGAGTACTGTGAATCGTCGTCAAATCTGATAGTTTGATCGGATGTAGAGAGCAAAACGTTGGTAGTGAAGATGGAATGCCGGAGACCCGGAGTTGCCGTTGTGGGTGCGGTTGAGCCGTTGCCGCCGCTAGAGACCGTCGGATCTCTCTCTCTCCCGTCTTCAACTTTCTCTCAATAACTGTCAAATAATTATTCAAGTAAAGTTTTTTATTTTTTATTTTTTGTTTAAATCCATATGATTTCCACCGTTGATGGATAACGCCTTGAGATATGTGTATGAACCATGAACTTCTAGAAATTTTAGGCAAATATTTAGGTTTGTTAATTTAATTTAACTACTATATAATATACATGAGGGAAGGGATCAAGAGTGAACCATGTTTAAATTGTGAACAAAAACGAACAAATCCTGGCCGTTGGATGATGAGATCTTGATTATAGGATTTAAATGGTTTTTAAATTAAATAAAACAATAAATTGGTATACAATAACCGAATAAGGGCATAGTTGTAATTTTTTGTTCTCTCAAATTCCATTGTTATTTATTTTTAGAAACCACTAACATTGATTTCCATTTTTTTATCGTGATCCCAACTAAATCGCATATTACATACTTTTTTTTAATTTGATGAATACATCATCATTTCTTTTAATATTAAATACACGTTATATGTAAATGCTGGAGTTATCATAATATTATTTAATATTATTTTACACACATACATGAAATACTATAATACATGTATGTATAATGGTTATAACATATTAATGTTGATAAGTAAACAAATATGACATGTGTATAAAAAATAATCATTCATTTAAACAACAACCATACACATTTTTATAAAGAACAAACAGTCACTGAACATCAACTACAAGTATATACATATGTGTATAAAAACTAATTGCTTAGCGAAAAACAATTATACACATGTGTATGAAAACAAATAGTCACTTAACGACAACTATACACATGTGTATAAAAAATAAACAGTCACTTAACAAGAACTATACACACGTGTATAAAAACAAATATTCACCAAACAACTACTAGATGTATACAAAAAGAATTAAAAAGTGATAATTTGTATTTGTTCTATATGAATATTTTTAAATGAGGAAAACATAAATTAAATCGATAAACGTTCTTATTAGATACATACACAAACTTTATTTCAAAATATATAATTGATTATGGCTTGTTATATAAGAAAACTATTGCGGATTACGAAGGTTAAAGTATTGATCCCAAATTAACAATTTTATTATTAAACAAAGTGCTGCGTGAATAAATAAAAAATAATATATGAATGTGTAGAATACTCTAGAAAAAACATAATGACAATGAATAAACTGATGCAAAAAATATAAGAAACTGACGAATATTGTTTTGTTAGAATATTGAATTTTGTAATCCTGATAATTTTGGATCAATCAATTAAAAATCACATGAAATATAGGAAACGGTTACCACATGAAATATAGGAAACGGTTACCTAACATGGTAACTAATTATGATTAATCAATTTTAAATTTGTTTACAATTAAAAAAATTAAGTTAAATGACAATCCTACCCTTTTATTTAGTGAAGAAGATCTATGGTCATGATCTGTTCATTTTGTTCACAAATAGGGAAGTGTTCACAAATGAACCTAACCCATATACATGATATTTTTTTAATGTTTAAACTACTCTACTTTTATGGATTGTTGTGAGGGCTGTAAACGAACCGAACGAACACAAATAAGGCTATGTTTCTGTTCGTTCGTTAAGGAAATTTGGATGTTCGTGAACTGTTCGCAAACACACGACGAACAGAAGTTTGTGTTCGTGTTCGTTCGTTAAGGAATTTTGGTTGTTCGCGAACAGTTCGTGAACGCTAACCACGAACGCAAACAAATACAAATGAACTTTAATTTTGAAAATTAAAAAAGGCACTGTTAATCTTAAACATTGTAGACAAAGAAGTAGTTAAATATAACCATTTAAAGATTGAAGGGATGGATGATATTGGGTTTAATCGATTGGAGATAGGCTAAATGAAGGAGCGTGATATCAAAGAGGGAAAGGGCCACAGAGAGGGAAATAATTCATATAGGGGAAAGTAAAAAATTAATAAAACATTAAAAACTTTTAGAAAAATAAACATAAAAAATCGTACACGAACGCACATAAACGAACGATCACGAACGAACATGTTACCGAACATTCACGAACGCAGTCGAACGAACGAGACCTTTGTTCGAGTTTGTTCGTTAAGCTTATCGAACAAAGTTTTTTGTTCGTGTTCGTTCGTTAAGCTTATCGAATGAACATAAACGAACTTTTCACCGAACGGTTCACGAACCGTTCGCTGAACGTTCGGTTCGTTTACAACCCTATTGTGAGTTGTGACTCATATTCCTTAGTTATTTAACAAGTACAAAAGTTGGGGTACAAATCTATTTGCAAATTGATAATGTAGGCAAACGCTACTTTTTTACGTTAAACTTTAACACTTTTTAATCTAAAAAACTGATTTCATTTTTACATCGCAATCACTTATTAACGTATAGAAATATACATCAATAGTATTTTTATGTTCATATTATAATGATAGTTATATTTAACGTATGTACTATAGATGATACAGAAAACAACATTAGGCATAGATGATTGAGAAAACAATATTCGCATTCACGTGACATGTATGTATTTGTGTATGTATCTAAAGTTTTAAACATATGCATTAGATGAGATCATTTATAAAAGGTCCCTACCAAAAGTTTTTCTTTTCATAATAAGCCTTAATTATATTCCATAATAAGGCTTAAAAAAGATTCATGATGAAAATTATGAAATTAAAACGGGTTAAAATTAGTTAGTTTTTTTAGAAATGCTATTTTAACAGTTATATTTTTAAATATACTCTCATTAGTATATTCAAATATCCAATATTTTTTTTCAAATATTTTCTCTTTTACTATCTAACTAAAGATTTATTTTTCGTTTCGATGTTTAAAACTGGGAGCGTCAGAACAATGTATTGTGTATCATCGCGGTTTGTTTATGTTTATCTACATTTTGAACCCGCGCACAACACTTTGCCTGATGTACATATATTTTATTATTTTCGATCAATGTAAAACACGTGTCGACATCCCTTTAGATATTGCTCTTTTCGTTGTCATCCGAGTGTCGTTACCGATAGAACTTAAGCGATACTAACCTAACGCCCGCCGCAACGCGCGGCTGGCATATTACTAGTTTAATATAAACCATAAACCCTAGTTTTCCCCCACTTAGGATTTAATATAAAGTTGATGTCAGACTCTCGTCTAAGTCCTAAATTTGTCGCTTAACCGAGACTTATGTCAGCACTATTCGTCTAGCCGGTAATCGTTTCGAGTCGTGACAAGTAAAATGTATAATATGCATCATAAAAATGAAATGAGCGATATTTCTTAATGTATGAGATGTTGGCATGCAATAATGACGTTTAAACACATAACTGAAAAATGTAAATGGTTATTAAGATGTACGGAAGTTACCAGAAAAGTGTCGGTTGTCACAATACTATCAGGGGGAAACAATACGCAATGCACTCTTTTTTCCTTAGCTATGGTTTTGTCCCATTGGGTTTTTCTTAGCAAGGTTTTTAATGAGGCAACTTCTCAAAACGTATCAAGTTGATAACCAAGGGGGAGTGTTATGAATATATTTATTATTCTTGTGGTTATCAACACCTAAAATAGATTAGGCTTGTTCCACATGTTTTCCTATTTTATATATACCCTCTTCTACATCTTCTAATATACACTCATTCAATAATATAAATATTTTCCTCTCTATTGTTCTCTTGTATTTTTTTTTTTTTTTTTTGAAAAGTGAACTTCATTAAAAACCACAGCAACCTCAAACCAAGGCAACCACAAACTACAACAACATTACAAATTTACACCAATCATCCCACGACGTCACTATACCCTTATTCCTATTCTTGTACCATAAAAAACCCATCTTCTTGACTTCACCGATAATGTACTCAAGCTTAACCTCTTTATTCTTAAATCTCGCTTCATTTCTCATTCTCTAGATCGCCCAACATCCTACTCTAATAATTCCTTTTAGAACTTCTTTCTTCTTCCCCTCCAAACCTACATCATTGTGACATTCGATGAGATCCCTAAAGCAAAAAACTACCAACGGTTGACACTTACACCAACTACCAATCCATGACCAAAGCATCGACGCGAAATAACATGACGTGAACAAATGTTCCACATTTTCGGATCCTTCTTCGCACAACCCACAAACCGGCCTATCAACAACAATATTGCGATTAATCAAAAGCTTCAGCAGTGGCAATCCTGTTCATATGCGCTCTCCAAATAAAAACGTTACACTTCTTCGGAACCCATTTGCACCGATCTGGCACAAAGGTATCCGCCTGAATTCTGCACCTGTCCAATAAAATCCTTATCGATTTGACGCTGAAAACATCCTCTTTCCCGTCCTCGGATCCCAACCAAAACCATTTATCACTACTTTGATTCAGATTCACCTGCAGAATCAACGAACACAGATCTACCAACTCATTGACTTCAACTTCCGACGACACCGGTCTCTTCCATCTCCAAATGAACCGGCTCCCCTCCGTCCCGTTTCCGAAGCACATACTTACTTACAGTTTTTAGACTCCTCGAGCTTAAACAGGTTAGGAAAGACCCCAAATAAAGGCCTATTTCCTATCCAATTAACTAGGGATGAGATTTTTTACCGAAATACCGGTACCGTACCGGTACCATACCGATACCGTACCGTACCGGTCATAAACGGTACCGGTATCGGTAATAGATTTATCGAAATTCGGTATCGGTAAAAAGCGGTATCGGTACCGGTATTTTTCGGTAAATACCGGTATTAATACCGAATTTAATAATCATCGGTAAAAAGCATGGAATCCATTGAAATAAGTTAATTTTTTAATGGTTTGGTTATAAATTATCAATATATCTTTTCTTATTTTTAGATTTTTAACATCTTTGTGTTTGGTTGTATTAGGAGAAGACACTATTGTTGAAGAAACCCCTTTTGTCGAACTTGATGGTGACTCGAAATTGGTTATAAGTCGAACCCGTGGATGTTTAATATGTTTACCTTTTTTTTACATTCATCTATATATTACTCTAGTTCAGTTAGTAATCGATTGATAGGTTGCAAATTATATTTGTTTAGGTAAAACAATGGATGGCACCAAAGCGGTACCAATGTGGTAAAGTACCGAAATACCGGTACCGATACCGGTACCGTACCGGTACCGAATCTACAAATACGGTACGGTAATCGGTACCCACATTTCCTCAATTTCGGTAACGGTATTTACGGTATCGGTACCGGTACGGTACCGGTATCATACCGATCTCATCCCTACAATTAACTAACCAAAAGTCAGTGCATTCACCATCTCCCACCCGAGCTTTGAACCTTAACTTTAAAGGAACACCATTATCGATCGGCTTATTCAGGACCTGCACTATGTTGTACCAAACTCCACCAAGGGATTTCTTGACTGGAACGAACTCACCGCTACTTCTATTATTATGTAAGGCATGTATGACTCTGCACCACAGCTTGTTCTTGTTAGTAATAAATCTCCATCCCCACTTGGATAGAAGCGCCGTGTTAACAATTTTTAATTTACTCAGCCCTAAACCACCATTCTTAACCGGCAGACAAACTTTTTCCCAGACCACCCAATGTAATTTCTTAATAGAACGGTCTCCACCCCAAAGAAAGTTCCTCATTTTTGCTTAAGGTCCTTAATAACTTTAACTAGGGCTTTATACAAGGAGAAAAAGTAGTTGGGCAGGCTTTCAAACACAGCCTTGTTAGTAATTAATGTTCTTTCACAACATTAATTAATTAATTAATTAATTAATGCGATGCCATTCAATGACATGACGACACGAGAGGAAAAGATTGCGATACCGTGCGTTTATTCGACGCAAGTGCAAGCCCACGCATAAAAACCCTACCCTAGCATTTCATTTCCCCCTCTCCCGTACGTCGTTTCTATCCAAATTCAACACCTTTGCTTCTCTTTTACATCTCATCTTTCAGGTAATTCACCTCAAGTTTTGTCTGCTCCTATATTTGATTTTGATCGTTATCTATGTGGCTGTTTGAATTCCGCCGTTAATCAGTTCTGTTTATCTGAATTAGGGCTTTTTTGGTGATGGCGTCGAAACGTATTTTGAAGGAGCTGAAGGATTTGCAGAAGGATCCTCCAACATCATGCAGTGCCGGTAAATTCAATGGAAGATTTATTTATTTTTTTTATGTTGTTAAGTGCAGTTATGCTTTGGTTGATTGCTAAAATATGTTGTATGTTTGTAATTTAATCAGCTAAAAGAACTCTTGCTTGCTTGCTTGCTTGCTTGTGTAAACAATTTCGGCTACAACTTCATTGGTCATCTCTAAGCATAGAGTAGTCTTATGTAGTTTGTTGAGCATTTGGCCTATGATGCATATTTGCACACTGTATTGTGTGAGTAGTTAGTCGGTTATACAGCTTAGTTTGTTTCTCTGTTTTCAGTTGTATATTTGTTATTTATTTTTGCTTCTTTTCTTATATATACCTAGTAAAAAAGTAAATGGTTGCACATGTCACAGTAATGTGAGTCCACGATTTTTTTTTCTTGCTTCTCTTATTTTACTCATTCGTATACATCTCTTATTTTTGTAAATATATCTTATCAATTGTTTTTGCGAACGGATCAATTTTAGTAGCTAGTTTTGCGACAATTTTGTTGTGCTCGTTGTTTTATTCTTAATTCTTCGTTACTGACTATTCATTCAATATTTCGTTTATTTAATGTGTAATATACAACTGTACACAGGGAAACAAACTCAGTTGTACAACTAATATAACTGACTAACTACTCACACTATCAGTGTACAATTATGCTCAAATATAGGAGAACACACTTAAAAGCGTGTATGTTCTGTGTAGAATCATCTAGTATTATGTGTCCTAACTCACTTAAAAGCATATACATTCTGCAAGATCTAGAATGGAAGTCTGCCTGTGTTCTTGTGATTCGAGCATTATATTCATTCCGCTGTTAATAAACAGGTGATCATGTTCGATATGACTGTATGCGTGCGGAATGCCATTTTGTGACTAACAGTGGCTTCAAGCAAATTTTTATTGGTCTTTAACTTGTTATATGTATGCAAGCCGTCTGTTAATCTGTTACATAGATTCTGGTGATGGTTGGTTGTGTTTGCATCACACTGTATGTGACTACTTTTACAAAATGCTTGATGAGTTGGTATATAAATGACCAAAGATGTTAAACAGCAGTAGAGTAACAGGAACATTCTTTTATAATCAGTTGTTGTTTATATGGTGTATTCTGTTGTCAGAGTAACTTATTTTTTGATGTGACTTACTTTGTAGGTCCTGTTGCCGAAGACATGTTCCATTGGCAAGCAACAATCATGGGACCCTCTGATAGCCCATATTCTGGAGGCGTTTTTCTTGTATCAATTCATTTTCCACCCGACTATCCTTTCAAGCCTCCTAAGGTGGTTTTTATGTGTGATTGTTGTTCTGTTTCTTGACTTTTCTATTATTCCGAATCATAATGGTGGTACCAACTTGTAAGAGGGTAATTTCATTAAGTTGTGTGTCTTAACGTTAGGTGGGCTTACTATTTTTATAACTGATATTCAGGTGGCGTTTAGGACTAAGGTCTTCCACCCTAACATCAACAGCAATGGTAGCATTTGCTTAGATATCCTCAAGGAGCAGTGGAGCCCAGCTTTGACAATCTCCAAGGTTTGAAACATGATTTTGTTTTTTCGTTTTGTACGCTTCTCAACTTGCGTGGCTGCTGAAACAATGGCCTTTTTTTGTTTTTGTTTTATAACAAACGTTTACGTGGTCTTTTAGATGTTTAGTAATGCTTTAAGAACAAACTAGTGGGTTACCACCCGCGCTGCGCATCGGGTTCGAAACGTAGATAAAAATAAGCAAATCGCGAGAATTAAAGTTGTTTGATGTTTTAGTTAAGGGGGCTAAACATGCCATTATTAAAGTTGAGGGGCTAAAGTTGGTTATTATTAAAGTTGAAGGGCTAAAAATTAAGAGGCTAAACATGTCATTAATAAAGTTGAGGGACCGAAGTTGTTTATTTTTAAAGTTGAGGAGTTAAAGTTGTTTGATGTAACAAAATAGCATGTTTATAGTATATATAATGCTATTTTCGCGTTAAAAATACACTGGCCTGTTTTTAGCTATATATATATATATTTTTTTTTTGCTTGACCTTTCAAAACAATCTTAACCAGTATGTAATGTATATGGTTTCGAAACCCTTCTAAAACAATTTTCACTAATCCTTTTGCCATTTGTTTGCATGGATTTTAAGATAACCTAGCATATCTATGTATGTAGAATTTAAGACTGTTGATGTGATTTGCAGGTGTTGCTTTCCATCTGCTCTCTGTTAACAGACCCGAACCCTGATGACCCATTGGTGCCAGAAATTGCTCACATGTACAAGACTGACAAGTCTAAATACGAGGCCACTGCTCGTAGCTGGACACAAAAGTATGCCATGGGATGACTACCGAGGCATGTTTGATTGAAGGGAAGCCTAATAAAATGTTAGTAGTAACTCTGTTTTTATTCATCATGTGTTTGTTAAGAAGCTTGGCAAGGCATTCAACATCTGTCTCTCAATTTGTGTATATTTGATTCGGAAGAAAGGGGGAAAATGATTTCTTCTGCTTAATTGTTTGCTTTTATGATGATGAGGGTCTCCAGCCGTGTTAGTTTCAGTCAGTTTACTACTTATGAACGGGTCAGTTTGGCTTATGATTTATCTTTATCGGGTCAATTGGGTTATATGCTGATAAATGATTTTTTATTGCGAGTCTTTTAAACAAACGTTTGGTAGTCATTCCCATAGATGTGCGGTTCCATTCATTATAAAGGTTGGCACGTTTGGTAGACATTGCCGTAGAAGTGTGGTGCCATTCGGCGTCTGTGGTAAAAGTGGGACGAATCTTGATAGAGGTGGGTTAAGGTTGGGTTTTTACTAGTTCTTTTTCCTTTTTTTAATTTAATTTAATATGTACAAGAGTATGAAATTTGCTTTCTTACAAATGATAAGGTAAAAGGTTTTGACGTGCAAGTGTAACAGCGTTAACAATGAAGTTATTTTCCTCATGCATAATAGTTTTAATTAAACTACACATTTATTCTTAAAAATTTGTTCACTTAAACACTCCACATCCTATTCTCTATATATCTACACAATACATTCTTTTAATTCAAAACCACTAAAAATATAGGGTGAAAAGTGAACCTCTAATTGTGGGGTCTGTAATATACAGAAGCTGTGAGTGAGAGCGCTGAGAGAGAGATTTTGGAGTTCCCAGAGGGTAAATGTTGGTTTTCTCTATCTTGTAAATAATGTAAACTCTTTCGGTATGAATGAAGCTCTCGATTGTTCTGCTTCTATTTCATTCTTAGTAATAATATTCTACCGAATTAGTTATATCCCGTCCAAACTTCCATCTAAACCCGCCGGATTCTGGACTCTCAAAACCTACCCATTTTTTTTCACTTTCCACTTTCCGTCTCAACTCACTACACTCACTCGGATCCCATTTTCCGATCAAACCACCACCGGCGACCACACTACCGCCAGAGCTATACTTATTAGTGCTACAAATGCAAGTTTTTTCACATATTTAAACAAGACCATCAAATAATAAACAAATAACCTTTTATATGCGATTCATCCATAATAATAACTTAATCAAGCACAAATTAAAAACCTAACACACATGACAGCTTATATCTAATTTACGTACAATATTCTAGATGGTTCGTAAATGTAGTAAAAACAAGAATATCAACAAATCGAACAGCAAGAATTGTAAGAAATCATGACCTTGAAACGAGTATGCGCGTAAATCAATAAACAACGAAGGCGAAATGAGATTTTCTAGGTGTAGTTTCAGTAAAACTTGATGCGATTTACGTTCACACGTCAACAAATTCTGAGAGATTGATCAAATTTGAGAGAATTCGCAACAGATTTCGTTTGATTGAGAAGCAATTTGGAGGGGCTGCTAGTGGTGGTGTTTGCTGAGGGTAAGAGAGAGAAAGGAAGAAAGTGAGGGATTTGTTATAAAGAGGGAGAAGTGGTGTTTGCTGGATACGGTGGTGGTGGTGGCGGCGGCTAGGATATGGTGGTGGTGGTTGTGGAGGTGTGAAAGCACTGGATCAATGACGAACATCAAACATTGCACTTGATTTTAAGACATGAAGAACAAAATATGGTAGATGAAGAAGAAGATGCAAGACAAACTCATTCATTTCAATACAATCAACACAGATTACATACCAAACGAGTATACATCATCTTCTACAAGCTAGTTTAGATCACAAAGATCTAAACTCTAGCTTTTTCTCACTAACACATAGTCTCCCTCTCTCTCTAGAATACACACAGTGATGGAGAATGGATGGATCTTGTGAGAGGTGCACAAAGCTTCAAGAGTTGCCCTAATCTACACAATACACACATATATATAGGCTAGGGACTAAACTCGGACAAAACACATTGTCCGGGATACAAAACAATACAATAACCGAAACACTAGAAAGTCGTCCGGAATGGCTTCAGCAATTCTGATAAACTTCGTTATCGTTGACTTTAACTTGGACTTCTGCTTTGGTTGACCAGAACTGATAAGCGACAGTTACCCTGCAGGAACTGCACTTACAGTCCCCCCCCCTTCACTGTTGCATCAGTTCTGTGTGGCATCGATAATCTTCAATCACCAAATACTGCACTTACAGACTCCCCTTTAACTGAAGATATCATGTCAGCTTTCAACTTTAGCTGAGACTTGATCTTTTAGGTAGAGCACAACGATCTTCAACCCTTCTAATTAAAGACTTGCTGACGATCACTTAAGGCCGCTTTGAGAAACCCGAAGAATCCAACATCAAACACTGTAGATCCTCCCCCTCAAACTACTCCCGAATCAAATTAACGCGAACCGACCTACAACCACATGTAGGAATATCGCTCGATACATTAATCTTCAAACCTAACTGGTAGCAGAAAGAAACATTGGATTTCCAATGTCCAACCTTGAACACTTCAAACTTTACAAAGACATGAAGCTCAGTTCGATAAGTTGGTAACAAACTGAACTTGTAAAAGTACATCCACCATCTTGATCAAGGTCTTCAACTGAGTGTCTGAGATCATTTCATCTCGAATCTTCAAGATCCAATCTCGTATCTTCACAAATCCAACAATTACCCGATGATTTTCGTCTCTGATCTCCCCCTTAGTGTAAGAACCCCTATTTCGAGAATCCGATCAGTCACCAACTTGGAAGAGGTACCAAGAAGACTAATCTTCTCTACTTTAACCGGCATACGATAAAGGCATGACCTTCAACTACTTGCCAAACGAACAATTTGCTTCATCACGTCAACACTTGATTAAACCTCGAACAAACTTGACAAAACTCAATCATACACTAGCTCTAACTTGCTTCATGTTATAAACACTTCGCCACCGGTAAGATTAACACTAAGTTAATCTCAAAGATAGTAAACATGAACTTGTTTCGATGTAGCATCACGAGCTTTTGGTTTACAAAGAAAACAGGAATTTCAAAATTTTTACTCCCCCTTTTTCTTTGTAAACAATACAAAAATCCAAGCAAGTCTTATTCTCTTCACCTCCTCACTTGATCCAGACAACATAAGTACCATAAAACTTTTCGATAATCCGAAACCGACTTCAAGTCTTCAAACTACGCATAATTCTGACTCTTAGTTAGTTATCCGGTACCCCAGGTAACCCGGAATAACTAGGAAAACTCGGAACATGCACAACTCGAAACTTCCGAACTACACAAGCTTCTAAACTTAGTTAAAAATCCGGTACCCCAGGTAACCCGGAATTCTAGAAAATTCGGAACTCGTAAAACCCGAAAGCTCTTGAAAACTCGAATCAGATCATCGGAATAGTACTTAGAGTACAAAGAAATTCAGAACAAGCACAGAAATCCGAAAAACCCATAAATTCGATTTTTTTTAACTAAACAAAGCCCGTGGTTCAATTGAAAATCAATCCAGGCTTGCCACTAATAATCGAAAACATATCGACTGGTCCTACACTATTAATTCTTTGGCCCATTTAAGATGTAATGCAAATTGCATTTTAATTCAATTCAATGGGCCCAGCATGTGTTGTCATTCGCCTAATGAAAAATCATATACCTTGATATGAAACAAGCATGTGGGCCCAAAACAAAAACAAAAAAACAAATCAATCTACCTAATGTTTTACGTTTTGTATTTGGAGATAATAATCCTATCAGTAGTGGGCCCAAAGGAATATTATCAGAACTCATTGTACCAGACATTAGCCCAATCATGCACACAAGCCCATGCTTGTGTTGGCAAACCCTAGCCACATCACAACAATCCAACCGACAACCATCTGCGTCAACCACCCTTTTCATCTCAATACAGCAAACAAACAAACAACCTAGGGTTTCGTTTCCTTTCCTTTCAATGTTAAAGAGAAAGTTCAGATTCAAAGGCTTCGGCATCAACAAGCAATCCACATACAGCTTCGAGCGACCTGACGCACCTCAACGACTCTACGTTCCTCCGTCGTCCCACGGCGGCGGCCATGACCACTACGAAGACACCGATCTCGACAACATAGAGTACGAAGATTCCGGCAACAACGCGGTTAATAACGACGGAGGAGCAGACGACGGTCAAATTGATCCGCTGGATGCATTTATGGAAGGGATTCATGAGGAGATGAGGGCGCCGGTGGTTCCGAAGGTGAAAGAGAAGGCGGATAAGTATAGAGATGATGAGGAGGATGATCCGAGGGAGAGAGTGATGGGAGACATTTTTAAAAACTCAGACTTAAAACTCAGAACAACCAAACTTAAAACTCAGAATAACCAAAACTCAGAACAACCAAAACTCAGACGGTTCAAAAACTCAGACCAAAAGAGATTAAAGCTCGGACCAACAAGTTTGATTAAAACTCGGACCAACAAGTTCGATCAAAGCTCGGACCAACAAGTTTGATTAAAACTCGGACCAACAAGTTCATGTTTAAAACTCGGACCTACTTGTTTGGTTGCTGGTTAAGAAATTCGGAACATAATCACTAAGGAGAAACTCAGAACATAATCACTAAGGAGAACATAATCACTAAGGAGAAACTCGGAACATTGCTGAACTCATTTAAACTCGGAAAGAGAACTCAAAACCTGTAAAAGTCCGACCTTTTTACTCTAAATATTGAGTTGGAACCAATAAAAGTTCGGACAATATAAGGAGATAAACTTCGGACAACCAAGAACTCTCAGTAAAGAAACTCGGACATGTTAAATGGTTGAAACTCGGACAGTTAAATGAAAACTCAGACAAGCTGAAGCTCAGAAGAAACAAGTCTCCAGACTTTCTCCCTAGTGTGATTTCACACTAGTTCACCAAAACCACGGAAACACAAACACAGAGTTTTAAACTCAGACGGGTTTAACACTAAGAAAAACTCGGACATAGCAATTTTTGGATCAAACCTCATATCTGCAACAACTTGGAGAACAAAACAACCACGAACAGCTTCATTTTCTTCAACTTTTCTGCAAAATCTTCAAGTCTTCAAGATGTTTGGCGGAAACAAACATCAAATCAAGAGCAATGGTGATTCAGAAGGCGGTTAGACCATTCTGAATCGGTAACCATGCTCTGATACCACTGTGAAAGCACTGGATCAATGACGAACATCAAACATTGCACTTGATTTCAAGACATGAAGAACAAAATATGGTAGATGAAGAAGAAGATGCAAGACAAACTCATTCATTTCAATACAATCAACACAGATTACATACCAAACGAGTATATATCATCTTCTACAAGCTGGTTTAGATCACAAAGATCTAAACTCTAGCTTTCTCTCACTAACACATAGTCTCCCTCTCTCTCTAGAATACACATAGTGATGGAGAATGGATGGATCTTGTGAGAGGTGCACAAAGCTTCAAGAGTTGCCCTAATCTACACAATACACACATATATATAGGCTAGGGACTAAACCCGGACAAAACACATTGTCCGGGATACAAAACAATACAATAACCGAAACACTAGAAAGTCGTCCGGAATGCCTTCAGCAATTCTGATAAACTTCATTATCGTTGACTTTAACTTGGACTTCTGCTTTGGTTGACCAGAACTGATAAGCGACAGTTACCCTGCAGGAACTGCACTTACAGGAGGTTGGTTTAAGAGAAAGAGGGAGAAAGAGATGGCTGGGAGAAAAGATAGGGTTTTATATATAAAAGTGAAATTACCAATTTACCCTCATGTGCAAGGCACATGTTTTGACTTAACTTAAAATTTTAACCTTGTTAGTACTAAAGGATGAAAGATGTAACAAATTTTTCAAATAAAGGACTGTGACTGCAATTATTGAAGTTGAAGGTTATCCGTTGCAATCCAGTACACGTACGAAAAATATAATTTACCCTAGAAAAAAACATTTGTTACATCTAGCCCATTGGGCTTTAAAAACATTTGTTACATCTAGCTCATTGGGCTTTACTAAATTATGCGGATAAAAAAAGGGTGCCCTAACTATACTAATCTTCATTATATAGCCGCAACACCCAACTGCTATGAATACTCATCGATAATTTTCACCTTCATTGTTCACGTTAATGATGAAGATCTCAATTTCCCAACTGCACATTCATTCATCTGCGTCTGATCACCAATTTAGTGTTTGTTTTTTATTTTTATTTTTTTGAAGTTTCAAGAATTAGCATACTGCATAATCTGGCCTATGATGATTAATAGTTTTGCCTACATTGTCTGATTGTTTACAATGAAGAGAAACCTACAGATTTCTGAGGCCAATTCAGCATTTAGTTAAACTAGATATCAGATGCGTTTGATTTGTAAATTGTGTTTTCTATTTTTTATTATTGGTGTGGCCGTTGATGAATAAAGTTTTGCCTACATTGTCCGATTGTTATTTGTGACGAGAAGACTGAAGTTTCTGAGGCCTTTTTTTTTTATTTCTTTTCGGTTTTGAAAGTTTGTTGGTTTTGTTCTATTTTGAGTTTTGCTTTTTTTTTGTGTTTTACAGAAGGAAAACCATTTTGTTTGGCGGAATACCTAGTTTCCCTTATGTTTTGCCTAGACACAAAAAATAGAACCAGATCTCTTTTGCGTAAGTACTGCAGAGTGAAATCTTTATGTCCGTACACGGCTACAATGAAATCTTATACTTGGGTGCCGTTTCCCAAACTTTAGATTTTAGAATGCTTTGGTTTTTTACATCTTCATCTTTAAACAAGTCCAGGGAACAGGATGGAAAGGTGGTATCAACTTGACCCAAATGAGGTTCCTCTAGCAACCTGTTGTCTAACACCCCAACCCGGATAGGGCTGGTTAGGGGTGTGCACGGTTTGGTTCGGTTAGTAGCATTATCTGTAACTGTAACCGTAGTCATCGGTTAATCGGTTTGGTTAATTCAGTTAATTTGTCGGTTTTCGGTTCGGTTCGGTTAATTTTCGGTTAATAACCAAATCAAACTAGAGCTATTTTTTTCTTAGAAATACATGTAATGGAGATATAAATACATGAAATAGATGTATAAATACGTGAAATGGATGTATAAATAAATGAAATGGAGGTATAAATGCATGAATAGATGTTTAAATACATAAAATGGAGGTATAAATAAATGAAATGAATGTATATATAAATGAAATAAAGGCGTAAATAAATGAAATAGAGGTATTATTTCATTAAATGAAAGTATAAAACATGAAATACAGAAGGTCTAAAAGCTAGAAATATAAAAAAAAAAAAACAAATGATTCATACGATATAAAACAATAATAGCGGTAGTAGTAGTAATGATAAGTCATTAACAGTAATAACCACATAACCAATGACAGTAATCTTCCTATACTAATAAATGAAAATCTTTTTGTATATGTGTTACTCTCTCGTGCCTCCTCACTTTAATAATAATATAATATTAATTAATATAGTTAGAGATAAACGTATTAATTCAAATTTAATTAATAATTATCTACAACTAATGTAAATGTATCAAATAATATCTAATTACTAATAAAAGAATTCAAATAAGTATATATTATAGGATTATGATATTATATTAATTTAATAATTTAAACCGGGAAATCAAAACAATGTAGATATGTAAATTTAGATTAGGAAATTTATTTGTGTGATTTATTATTATTATTATTATTATTAATTTATTTGTTTTTAATCTATATCTATACAATATAACAAAAGAAACCATGTTTGGGACACCTATCATTATATTAGGTCATGCACTCAATAGATAATTATCATTTAATTTAATATCGATATATAATTTTCCTAAATAACGGTGGTCAAAATTTCCGAGCTAACTCCCTATTCATATCAAGGTACTCGTCACGAAATTGAATAATCTTAATTCTTTAATTGTAGATAATTATTATTTAATTTAAATTATTAAATTTAGAGTAAAATGCATGGATAGTCCCTGTGGTTTTGTAAAATAACACCTATAGTCCTCAATTTTTGGAAATTACATCGGTGCTCCCTGTGGTTTGACAGTTTGTTACCCGGATAGTCCCTGGAGTGCTAATTAATTTAAATTGAAACATTATTTTTTTTATATAAGTTTATTTAATTGGATAATTGCTACATGCCTAATCTTGACCTTTCAACATTTTCTTATAACTTATAAATTAAGACCACTATTATTTAAATAAAACTTGGGTTATTAAATGTATGTTCACATGACTGTTAAAGCACAAAAGGTTGATGATACAGTCTGTCTTCTAATCGATGGTTCAAATGCTTTCATATTTATAAACTTGACAAACATCACAAGTTTTGATCATACATGACACAAAATTTTGTTTGGATATCAGAAAAGCGTCTTAAAAATATCGTTTAATAATTGTTAAATCTTCGTTATTAACTGTTTGATTTTTTATTTACTTAACCCGTGTAATACACGGGGTTATAACCTAGTAATACAATATAAAACAAGTCAACTAGTAAATTGTATCATACGAAATAAGCCGAATGCCCAGAGTACGGAATAATAGACTTAAATAATAATAGCGGTAATAGTAACGCTAACAATCAATAACAGTAATAACCTTCAGCCAAACAGTAATATAATACAATATGAAGCAAGTTAACCAGTAAATTGTATCATACGGATATACCTTTCAGCCAAACAGTAATATGTATGTTGGGTGTGGGCACACACAAACCATATACCTACAGTAATTGTAGGAAGTAGCTAAGTACCACACTTGTACCTAGTGACGCCGTGAACTAATCTCTCTGTCACAGAAGGAGCACATGTTATCGGTGTCTCAATAACGTGCCCGTGGGACACTCCATGAGAAGCGTAGAACTCAGGGTAAAAGAGCAAAGTCAGTCATAAAAATAATCCAGTTTAACAGTATACAGTAACCATATAATCAATATTGGAACATGTGATAATGAGTACAATGTAATCATAATCCTATTGCATAATATCAAGTCAAAGTAAAAGTCTGAAAAGGAAATGGACAGGCAGTCAATCGAATCGAAATTCTAAAGACGTTAGGAGTTCCTAAAGAAACGATAATCAACGGGTTTCTAAACAATTGAACTAGATAACAAAAGGAGAAGGGATAAGAATCCGTACCTTGTTTCTTGATTTTGTGTCTTAAAAATAATATATACTTGTAAAAGCATGTTCGTATAAATCTACATCGTGTCCATGTTTTTCGTAAGGTTGTGTTCGTATATATAAAGTATATATACTGTTTATCTAGAGATCTTGATTAATCCATGTCTAGTTTAAATGCTCAAGTTTGTTTAAGAAATCAATTATATATAGTTTTGCTAAGATTATAGAATATATATGTATATTTATATTTGTATTTACTAATGAAACAAATGTTATTTTTAGTTGCATCATCATAATTATTAAAATATAGTAGGAATGCCCGCGTGTTGTGGCGGGTGTCCGAACTCTTTAGATTCAGTTATGATGTCTGATACGAACCACAACCCATTACGGGTATCTAACACTTTTTTCACTCAACAAAAAATAGTCGTAGAAATTTGTATTCCACATAATATGCATAATCCATGTTTCGTGTGTGGAGTTAAAAATCTGACACAAAATTTTTGATGAGACGTAAAGTAATACATACCATTGGGGTTAGTGACCCAATGGCAGAGACAAAGCCTCTAGAAGCACCTAAGGTTTTGGAGGTCACAAATTCAAGTTTCACAAGTGAGTGAATTGTAGAAATGTGATGTTCTAAAAAAAGTAAAGTGATACATCTTCAAAGCAAAAGGTCAAAATTTGACTTTAGATGTTCAAACCTAGCAATTTCCAAGCTCAAATTTAAAATAGATTTCATAAGTTTTTCATCCCAAAACGTTTCTAAATTTTGAGTATTCCAGTAATTTTTTTTGGTGAAAAGTATTTGTTTTTTCAATCCGTTTCACTTGTTTGTTCAAATTTGTCAATCTCGTATGCTAAATATAGGATTGCTTTTGGTTCGTCATGTTGCAGAATCTATTTTATGTTAGATTTAGTGAGATTGTGTATTTAGATAAGATTTCTGGATGTGTTTATTCAACTTTGGGTTAATAAACAACATCTTGGTTTGTGCTTTTCTTTTATAAAATATGCGTGCATGTTGAATTTGTGTTCTGAATGGTATTTAGTGGGGTTAATGCTAAAATTATTCATGTTGTGTCTAATGTTTGATTGCCTTTTTTATGCTTGGTTTTGTATTTGGTGGGTTGCAACGCATTACAATTATCGGTTTCTTGCTGAGGGTTGAATCTTGAATCATTTGTGGTGTGAGAAAAATTTCACACATCACATGAAAAAATTGTTTTTTTTAATTCATTTTTTTGCTAGCAATAGTTGTTAATACATGCGTTTTTTTGTTAATTTTGCACAATACACTTCATTAGAGGTGGGCTTCCAAAAGTATGAAGTTGGGCTGCTTCAAAGATGGGCTAAATGCTTGGTGCTGCTGAACTGAGGTGTAGTTCATGTCTGGGCCAGGACACGGCCCGATGCATCCATCAAGTGGGCTTGGTTCAAGTCCATTTATAGCGTTCATGGAAAGTTTTTTTTTTTTTTTTGAATTTGCATTTGTTTATTGATGTTTGGACGGTTTTAGCTTTATCCTTTAAGTCAAACATATAATTCATGTTAATAGTTTCTAATGGTTTGTGTTTGTTTTTGAGCTGAATACTTTGTTTTATTTTTGACACATGTAATGGGCTTGTATCAGTTGATGGATCGTGCAGAGGGGTTGCAAGATGTTTCTAGGGCTTTGGCTAGCTATAAAAGAGTGAAGGGGGGGGGGGGAACGTTGCTAAGTCTGCATCCCACAATAAAGACCGATGAGTTTTCTTCTTCAGTTATGTCACACCCCAACCGATGGCGGAATCATCGAGGCGCAGCACAAGGCGAACCGGATTGCTCAAGAGAATCCATAACAACTATCCATTACCGATATTTTTAAAGGTTCTTTGTCCCATACCAACGAACAAATATTCAACAAACAGTTATTACAGATAGCGAGTTCTCATAAACAAAACAAGTCCGACAACCTAGATTTTATTTGCGGGTTTTTAGACTTCCTAATCCATTGCAGCAAACAGACCATCAACCTGTCACATACGTTAAAATAAAAGTCAATACATAAAGTAAAGGTGAGTACATAAGTTTGCATAGATATAGTATAAAAAGCGTTTACGCATAACCAACATGTAACACGTAACGGGCGAAGCATGTAACTATCAACAACGATATAACCTAACCACGTGACTGCGATGTAGAGTATGCGCGACACATGTTCCCCGAAGCGAACACGTGAAGTAAAGTAATGTGATCCTTAGCAACCCCTGTCACACAGGTGCTGAGTCCAAACTATAGTACTATCGTTGCTAAAGGTGGTCTAGTGTAACACTGTATAAGCATAGTAACAAGCATTCAACAAATCACGTATAGCATGCGGGAGCGCTTAGCGTTTATAAAGTGTTTGCGTTGTGTGTTGTGTTTTGATAGAGAACGTATGTAACACCCAAAAGTGCGTTAAACGAAAATGGGTACGAGTATACTCACAGAGCGTGTACTAATCAAGAAACACAATCCTCAATGGATTGAAGGGAGCGCCGGGTCAGCCTGCGTACGGGAACAGAAGCGTCAGTCCTCTAAAGTGCTGAAACAGTCGAAAATCGGAGTGTCGGTAGGAAACAGAAGCTTCGTACGAAGCTGGTGACTTCGTACGAAGGTGGGTCTTCGCACACGTGGGGCTTCCGTTGTCCAAAATCGAGTGTCTTTGCGTCTGTCTTCGGAAAATCGAGTGTTCATCCCTCCAACCTTAAGCTACTGATTAAACTTAAAGTCGGAGAGGTCTTTGATTACATCACGAGTGGGTATCGGGCTGTTAGGTGTAAAACCTGTGACAACCCGAGTTTTCAAGGTCCTTATCTGATTTAACTTCGTACGTATTTGCTAAGCGTGTCTAATAAATTTTTGTGGTGCAATATTAATGTTATTTGTGATAGGTATTATATGTGGGTATATGTCATACATTTGAAAAATGTTTAATTATTTAAAACATGGAACTTGTGCCAAACACCCTACATCCGAAAACACCCCCACTCGAAATCACTTCTAGCCGAAAACCCCACCCACCCACGAAGACACCCCCACGAAAACACTTAGTGTTTTCGTCCACTGCTCACCAACGAAAACCAGAATGGGCTTTAGGCCCAGAAGTGGTTCAGTTATATTTTTTCTCTTAATCTTTGCGAGATGTTTCAATCGTCAAAAACCCTAGAGTTTCTTTTCTGTGTGACGGCAACCACAAGCTCTAGGAGCCTTCTCTGCCCGCTCAAACCCTCAGCTTTCGGTCTCGGTTCGTGTTTAGCCGTACATAAATTAGATACTTTTGTTAACTGTATAAATGAAATCATTGTTGTGGATATTCGGTGATGTGTAAATCCATGTTAGAATTCTTGACTGATGTTGTCTAATGATTTCTGCATAAGATGGTATGGATAGATGATTTAGATATTGAATTGTGTGATTAGTATAATGTTAATGATTTGCAGATCCAATATTACGTGTCCATGTTCTACTGTATGGTGTGGTGAATCACCATTAGGATATATTATGGATAATTGTTGATGATATCTAATGCTATTGAAACTGCCATGATGATTATTCTGGGTATAATTGTGTTGACGATTGATCATGAAACCGATTGAATCATTTTTGGATAATTGTTAGAGTTTTTATGAAACTGTTGTTGATAGTGATGTACCTGACGAAATCCCTCCACTCGACGAAAACCCCATCTCAACGAAAACACCTTGGGGATTTCGGCCCAAAGTGTTTTCGGCCCAAACAGTTTTCGTCCTAAAGTGTTTTCGCCCAAAAGAGATTTCGGCCCAAAGTGTTTTCGGCCCAGGGGGGGATTTCGCCATATAGTGTTTTCGTTCACTTAGTGATTTCGTTGATTTAATTGTACAGTGAGCACTAATAAGTTAAGGATATTAACTCTGTAAGATGGTTAACCTTGTTATGTATGGACGGTGTTAAGTATGCCAAGTATGTTATGCATGCTAACTGGGTTACGTTAACTATGTTATGAATGTTAAACTCATTATACACGATAACTCTGTTATGACACACTGACTAAGATAAGTGGGTTAACTCAACTATACATGTTAGTTCTTTTGATCCTAGTTAACACTGTTAGCACAGTTTAGTGCAAACTGTGAAGGACAATAATATGAAGCATGAACTGCATGATTTTAATTAATTGTTATGTGACATATAATAAGTGTTTGGACACACTCTGTGACATAATTGCATGTGAAACTTTACCAACATGTACTGATTGAATATACGTGCATACTATAGGACGTGATTGATTTACTTTGAGCACTAACTTAGCATACCGAGCAAACCAAGGTGAGTTCACACAGCCAAGGCATGGGGTTCCCGGGTGGGAATGGGATTGGATGACTTATTGTATATACTCCGATGATAGAACCTAACGATTAGATACGGCTAGACTAGTAACACTTATTGAACTGATCTTCGCACAACTGCCAAGGGTTGGCCGCGATATTATGACTGACTTCGCACACCTGCCTTAGAAAGGCCGCGAACTAAACGTACTAATCTTCGCACACATGCCTGGGAGGCCGCGATACAAATAAACCTAGTCTAGAATACTTGGGAAGAACATCCCCTAATCTTCGCATACCTGCCTGGGAGGCCGCGATGGAAACCAATACGATACATGACATAACGAACGAACATACCACTACTCGCACCATACTATTACTGAACTATTAACTGTGAACTCGCTCAACTAGTTGTTGACTCTCTGCTGCATGCCTTGCAGAACCTTAGGTACTTATGGAGCTTGCACTAGGAGGAGCAGGTCGTTGTGGAGCATGGATCGTGGATGCCCTGTTAAAACGTTTAAACAATCAAACTTAACAGTACTTTGGGTTTACACTTACATACTTTGGATTTTCATTATTACGCTTCCGCTATTGATATTATGTTTGGTTTAGAACATCAATTGTATTGAATTGGGTTTTACGAACTATCTTATTTATATTATGCTATGTTCAATATGATTGATGGCTTGATCCTGGTCAGTCATGCTCCCAAGCGGTGATACTCCGCGGGTGGATTTTGGGGGTGTGACAGATTGGTATCAGAGCCATTGGTTATAGAGAACTTGGTTTTAATATGGGAAAACGTTTTTATTAAAACCAGACTATAACCAGTACAGTGCTCAACGATCCACAACGACGCTTCGCTCCACGTGCAAGATTCAACATACTAGGTAATAAGGTTTATGTTTATTGCCTACTTGCTAGAATTGCATAGAACTTTACTCGTAGTATGCTTAGATTACACTGCCCATTACTTGTTATTGCTTGAGAACACATATGTGCTTATACTCTTCTGTCATCGCACTATTCGCGAACCTTTCTCACTTATGTTGCCTTTGATGTGAAGATCAATGGCCGGACGAATTAACATGACACAAGCCCAGTTGACGGCTTTCGTTAATGAACAAGTTGCTGCGGCACTTGCAGCTGCTCAAGCAGGTAGTATACCCTGCAGTTTAGACTCACACTAGGATCATTAGATCCTACATTAACTCTTGTGTTTAACCTTGTCCTATTCGTACACCATAGGTCAACACGCTCAGCAGCCCGTCTGCACTTTCAAGAACTTTATGGATTGTCGTCCTAGCACATTTAGTGGCATTGAAGGAGCGGTTGGACTCCTCCACTGGTTTGAAAAGCTCGAGTCTGTGTTCGAGATGTGTGAATGCCCTGAGGCTCGCAGGGTCAAGTATGCCACCGGTACTCTTAAAGGAATTGCGCTAACTTGGTGGAACGCGCAAGTACAGATCCTAGGGTTGGCAGCTGCTAACGCCACACCTTGGGAGGATTTCAAGGAACTGATCAAACGAGAATACTGCACGCGAGACGACATCCACAAGTTGGAGGATGAGTTATACCACTTGAAGATGACGGGGTCAGAGATCGAAGCTTATACGAAACGGTCAAACGAACTGGCCATCTTGTGTCCAACGATGGTGGACCCTCCAGTTAAGCGCATTGAGTTGTATCTCAAGGGGCTTGCGCCAGAGATTCAGAGCCACGTGACGTCGGCTAACCTCAACAACATCCAAGACATTCAGCGTCTTGCTCATCGACTCACCGATCAGGCAGTGGAACAGAACAAGCTGTCAAAACGCATCAGTGCTACCGCTACTGCTGTCACTACTTCTGCTACTCCCAATGACAACAAGAGAAAATGGGAGGGGGATTCCGGCAAGGGATCAGTTTCTGTTCAGTCTCAAGCACAGCAGCGCAAGACAAATGACTACCAGAGTCCGAATCAGCAGTCATCAGGCAGTCAGGGGCAGGGTGGATATCGGGGAATTCACCCATGGTGTAGTAGGTGCAACAAACACCACAGTGGAAGATGTTGCAGGGAACGTTGTCAAAGATGCCTCAAGATGGGTCATGAGGCTAAGGATTATAGAAGCTCACGGCCAGCAAATCAGAACCAGCAACTCCCACAGCCAGCTCCACAGAACCAGCAGCAGCAGCCACAGCGTGGAAACCGGGGATGTTTCCAGTGTGGGGCTGAAGGCCACTTCAAACGTGATTGCCCTCAATTGAACCAGAACCAGAATCGCAACAACAACAATAACCAGGGCAACGGGAACAACAACAACGGGGGAAACAACAACAACAATGGCAACGAAGCTCGGGGTCGTGCTTTTGTGCTGGGTCGGGGCGACGCAATGAATGATCCCAATGTGGTTATGGGTAAGTTTCTTCTCGATGATATTTATGTTACTGTCTTATTTGATTCGGGTGCTGATACAAGTTATATGTCCTTGAAAATGAGTAAATTGTTAAAACGTACACCCATACCCCTAAACACCAAACATGTCGTAGAGTTAGCGAATGGTAAAAGTGTAGAAGCCGCGCATGTAATCAAGGGTTGTAGCATCGTTTTAGCTGGTCAGACCTTCTCGATTGATCTTATACCCATAGTTTTGGGTAGTTTCGACGTCGTCATTGGTATGGATTGGTTATCCTAACATCACGCAGAGATTTTATGCAAGGAAAAGATCATTCGTATTCCTCGCTCTAGTCAAGAACCTCTCGAAGTTCAAGGTGACAAGAGTGGTGCTGTGATTGGCATCATCTCTTTCTTAAAGGCGCAGAAATGTTTACGAAAGGGGCACACTGCAATTCTGGCACTTGTCACTGACGTATCAGCAAAGGAAAAGAAGCTGGAGGATATTCCAGTTGTACGTGATTTTCCTCAGGTGTTTCCTGAAGATTTACCCGGTTTACCGCCTCACCGCCAAGTCGAATTCCAGATTGAGTTAGCTCCTGGAGCAGCACCTATAGCCCGCGCACCGTATCGTTTAGCTCCAACCGAACTGGAAGAACTGTCGAAGCAGCTACAAGAGCTCTTGGAAAAGGGCTTTATTCGTCCAAGCTCATCGCCTTGGGGAGCTCCAGTACTTTTCGTGAAAAAGAAGGATGGCACTTTCAGGATGTGCATCGACTACCGTGAACTGAACAAGGTGACGGTGAAGAACCGTTATCCTCTTCCGCGTATAGACGACTTATTCGACCAGTTGCAAGGGTCGAGTTACTACTCCAAGATAGACTTGAGGTCAGGGTATCACCAGCTGAGAGTCCGGGGTGAGGACGTCTCCAAAACCGCATTCAGAACTCGCTACGGTCACTACGAGTTTCTTGTCATGCCATTTGGGTTAACGAATGCGCCTGCCGTATTTATGGATCTGATGAACAGGGTGTGCAAGCCGTACCTAGACAAGTTTGTGATTGTCTTCATCAACGACATTCTGATTTACTGCAAGAGTCAAGAGGAGCACGAACAGCACCTACGATTGATTTTGGAACTTCTTTGAAAGGAACAACTGTACGCCAAGTTTTCAAAATGCGACTTCTGGCTTCGTGAAGTCCACTTCTTAGGCCATGTGGTGAATAGGGATGGGATTCATGTCGATCCATCCAAGGTAGATTCGATCAGGAACTGGCCTGCACCGCGTACACCAACGGAAATACGCCAATTCTTAGGTTTGGCGGGGTACTACAGACGATTTATCAAAGACTTCTCAAAGATCGCACAGCCGCTTACTATGTTGACACAGAAAGGTGTTACCTATCGTTGGGGTAATACACAAGAAACTGCTTTTCAGTACCTGAAGGATAGATTATGCAGCGCACCTATTCTCTCATTGCCAGAGGGCACAGATGATTTTGTGGTCTATTGTGACGCATCGATACAGGGGCTTGGTTGTGTATTGATGCAGCGGGACAAAGTTATTGCCTACGCTTCTCGTCAACTCAAGGTTCATGAACGGAACTACACGACGCACGATTTAGAGCTGGGAGCTGTTGTTTTCGCGCTTAAGATATGGCGACACTACCTGTACGGTACCAAGTGCACTATTTACACCGATCACAGGAGTCTCGAGCATATCTTCAAGCAGAAGGAATTGAACATGCGTCAACGACGATGGGTTGAGTTACTTAATGATTACGAATGCGCCATCAAGTACCATCCAGGCAAGGCCAATGTTGTGGCTGATGCCCTCAGTTGGAAAGACACTCTACCTAGGCGTGTACGAGCTTTGCAGCTCACTATTCAGTCCAGTCTTCCTGCACAGATACGAACTGCTCAGATAGAAGCATTGAAACCCGAAAACGTCAAGGCTGAAGCCTTACGCGGCTCAAGGCAACGAATGGAACAAAAGGAAGACGGCGCCTACTATGTAACGGGGCGTATTTGGGTCCCACTATATGGCGGATTACGGGAACTTGTGATGGATGAAGCACACAAGTCTCGCTACTCGGTACATCCAGGGTCGGATAAAATGTACCACGATCTCAAAACAACATACTGGTGGCCTAGCATGAAAGCCCACATCGCTACTTACGTCGGCAAGTGTTTGACATGTGCAAAAGTCAAAGTGGAATATCAGAAACCAGCTGGTCTACTTCAGCAACCCAAGATACCGCAATGGAAATGGGAAGAAATTTCCATGGATTTCGTTACAGGTCTACCCAGATCCCAGCGTGGGAATGATACCATATGGGTGATCGTGGATCGACTCACCAAGTCTGCCCACTTCCTGGCTATAAATGAAACGGATAAGTTCTCCACTCTCGCAGACGTTTATCTTAAAGAAGTTGTTTCGAGGCACGGGGTGCCCACCTCTATCATTTCGGATCGGGATGCACGATTCACGTCGGAGCTATGGCAAGCAATGCACAAGTCTTTAAGCTCACGATTGGACATGAGCACAACATATCATCCTCAGACGGATGGGCAGTCTGAGCGAATGATCCAGACTCTCGAAGACATGCTTCGGGCATGCGTTATCGAATTCGGAAACGGCTGGGAAAAGCACCTCCCTTTGGTGGAGTTCTCATACAATAACAGCTATCACACCAGCATACAAGCCGCTCTATTCGAGGCATTGTACGGGCGCAAATGCCGGTCACCTCTCTGTTGGGCAGAGGTGGGGGATAGTCAGATCGCGGGTCCAGAGATTGTAGTGGACGCCACGGAAAAGATTGCACAGATACGGCAACGCATGGCGGCAGCACGCGACCGTCAGAAAGCCTACGCGGATAAGCGTAGGAAGCCATTGGAATTTCAGGTCGGGGACCGGGTTTTACTTAAAGTCTCACCCTGGAAGGGTGTGGTTCGTTTTGGCAAACGGGGCAAACTAAATCCGCGGTATGTCGGACCGTTCGAAATCATTGAGAAAATAGGCAAAGTGGCCTACAAGCTAAACCTACCAGCTGAACTCGGTGCAGTTCACAACGTATTCCACGTGTCGAATCTGAAGAAGTGCCTGTCAGATGAGACCCTCATAGTTCCTTTTAAGGAACTCACTATCGATGAGCGGTTGCAGTTCGTCGAGGAGCCAGTTGAAATCACGGACCGGGATGTTAAGGTCCTCAAAAGTAAGAGAATCCCTCTTGTTTGAGTTCGTTGGAACTCCCGTCGTGGCCCAGAGTACACCTGGGAACGCGAAGACCAGATGACAGAAAAGTACCCCTAGTTATTCGAACCCAATGCAACAACTACTGAGGCCGAAGCTACTACTGCGGAATTTCGGGACGAAATTCCAGATCAACGGGGGGAGGATGTGACACCCCAGGAAAACAAGTGAACGATACAACTTACCTAGCTTCCTCAGTGAGTGCGTACCAAATTTCGGGACGAAATTTCTTTCAAGTTGGGGATAATGTGACAACCCGAGTTTTCAAGGTCCTTATCTGATTTAACTTCGTACGTATTTGCTAAGCGTGTTTAATAAATTTTTGTGGTGCAATATTAATGTTATTTGTGATAGGTATTATATGTGGGTATATGTCATACATTTGAAAATTGTTTAATTATTTAAAACATGGAACTTGTGCCAAACACCCTAGATCCGAAAACACCCCCACTCGAAATCACTTCTAGCCGAAAACCCCACCCACCCACGAAGACACCCCCACGAAAACACTTGGTGTTTTCGTCCACTGCTCACCAACGAAAACCAGAATGGGCTTTAGGCCCAGAAGTGGTTCAGTTATATTTTTTCTCTTAATCTTTGCGAGATGTTTCAATCGTCAAAAACCCTAGAGTTTCTTTTCTGTGTGACGGCAACCACAAGCTCTAGGAGCCTTCTCTGCCCGCTCAAACCCTTAGCTTTCGGTCTCGGTTAGTGTTTAGCCGTACATAAATTAGATACTTTTGTTAACTGTATAAATGAAATCATTGTTGTGGATATTCGGTGATGTGTAAATCCATGTTAGAATTCTTGACTGATGTTGTCTAATGATTTCTGCATAAGATGGTATGGATAGATGATTTAGATATTGAATTGTGTGATTAGTATAATGTTAATGATTTGCAGATCCAATATTACGTGTCCATGTTCTACTGTATGGTGTGGTGAATCACCATTAGGATATATTATGGATAATTGTTGATGATATCTAATGCTATTGAAACTGCCATGATGATTATTCTGGGTATAATTGTGTTGACGATTGATCATGAAACCGATTGAATCATTTTTGGATAATTGTTAGAGTTTTTATGAAACTGTTGTTGATAGTGATGTACCTGACGAAATCCCTCCACTCGACGAAAACCCCATCTCAACGAAAACACCTTAGGGATTTCGGCCCAAAGTGTTTTCGGCCCAAACAGTTTTCGTCCTAAAGTGTTTTCGCCCAAAAGAGATTTCGGCCCAAAGTGTTTTCGGCCCAGGGGGGGGATTTCGCCATATAGTGTTTTCGTTCACTTAGTGATTTCGTTGATTTAATTGTACAGTGAGCACTAATAAGTTAAGGATATTAACTCTGTTAGATGGTTAACCTTGTTATGTATGGACGGTGTTAAGTATGCCAAGTATGTTATGCATGCTAACTGGGTTACGTTAACTATGTTATGAATGTTAAACTCATTATACATGATAACTCTGTTATGACACACTGACTAAGATAAGTGGGTTAACTCAACTATACATGTTAGTTCTTTTGATCCTAGTTAACAGTGTTAGCACAATTTAGTATATCAAGACTGTTAATGGATAACCATGGTTAGTGCAAACTGTGAAGGACAATAATATGAAGCATGAACTGCATGATTTTGATTAATTGTTATGTGACATATAATAAGTGTTTGGACACACTCCGTGACATAATTGCATGTGAAACTTTACCAACATGTACTGATTGAATATACGTGCATACTATAGGACGTGATTGATTTACTTTGAGCACTAACTTAGCATACCGAGCAAACCTAGGTGAGTTCACACAGCCAAGGCATGGGGTTCCCGGGTGGGAATGGGATTGGATGACTTATTGTATATACTCCGATGATAGAACCTAACGATAAGATACGGCTAGACTAGTAACACTTATTGAACTGATCTTCGCACACCTGCCAAGGGTTGGCCGCGATATTATGACTGACTTCGCACACCTGCCTTAGAAAGGCCGCGAACTAAACGTACTAATCTTCGCACACCTGCCTGGGAGGCCGCGATACAAATAAACCTAGTCTAGAATACTTGGGAAGAACATCCCCTAATCTTCGCATACCTGCCTGGGAGGCCGCGATGGAAACCAATACGATACATGACATAACGAACGAACATACCACTACTCGCACCATACTATTACTGAACTATTAACTGTGAACTCGCTCAACTAGTTGTTGACTCTCTGCTGCATGCCTTGCAGGACCTTAGGTACTTATGGAGCTTGCACTAGGAGGAGCAGGTCGTTGTGGAGCATGGATCGTGGATGCCATGTTAAAATGTTTAAACAATCAAACTTAACAGTACTTTGGGTTTACACTTACATACTTTGGATTTTCATTATTACGCTTCCGCTATTGATATTATGTTTGGTTTAGAACATCAATTGTATTGAATTGGGTTTTACGAACTATCTTATTTATATTATGCTATGTTCAATATGATTGATGGCTTGATCCTGGTCAGTCACGCTCCCAAGCGGTGATACTCCGTGGGTGGATTTTGGGGGTGTGACAAACCAGTGCCTTCGTACGAGGCCATGTGCCTTCGTACGAAGCTGGCTATTTATGTGTTCTTACTACTACACGAATAGATTTGATCTACATATTGGTTGAAGCTAGGGTTTATGAATCCTAAAGTACGGTATGTCGTGTGTTGTTCTTGAAGCTTCTGTTTAGAATAAACAACAAACCCTAAGTGGGGTTTGTCTAGATTAGTTTCAATCGCCTTCGTCTGTATTTTGCACTATCTGGTAAATGTAGCTGAGGGGTTGAACCTGACTGGTTAGAAAGCCGGGGACTGAAGTTGTACATTATGATATCTAGAAGCTAACGAACTTAAGGTGTTAATCTTGGAAATTGTATCGAGTTTAAAAAACTTATTAATATCCAGATTAGAGGTCTTAACCATTCAGACTCTGTATAAATCTTAACCATTTAGAGGAAAATATCTGAACCATTCAGACATTTGCTTGTGAAACAAAGAGTCTGAATCATTAAGTGTTGAACCAGTAAGAGGTCTGAACCATTAAATACCTCCTTAAGAGGTAAACAATCTGAATTATTAAGTGTTGAACCAATAACATGTCTGAACCATTAAAAGTCTCATTAAAAGATAAACAAAGAGCCCTTTAGTTTATACAAAATCATTAAACCCTAAAACTCAAAAGATTATATTTGCACATGTAGTAATCTTAATTTAAAAAAATATATATATAATTTAAAATGAAAAAAAAAAAAAAAGATAATTGACAGTTGACAAAAGGTGGCATGTGAAAAAGGTGAGTACTACCTTGACCTTATACGCCAATCACACATAAAAAACAAAACCATCTTCTCTATCTATCTCTTCATGGCACTCTGCTCGCCCTTCTGATTAACCAGGTAAACAAACACTTGACTACTTGAGTTTCTGTTTACTTTCTCAATCAATTCCTTTATCTTCGATTTTGTGCTACCTCTGCCTGCCAACTGTTTTTGATTCCGTTGAGTTTACATTTTGTGGAATTATTATCGTATTTTTTTCTTATGAATTTGTCTATATTTTCGATTTAATTGTGATTACATGTTTTTGATTCCTTTTATCTGTTTTCGGAATTTCGCACCAGTCTCCGCCCTAGATCTTATTAGCAATAATAATAATACAACAGCGAACTTCAATAAAATTTGGAATTATTTGCACATTATTATTACGCCGCTTTTTGGTATTATCTTCTATCATACTTTTTGGCTTTTCTGTAAATTCTTTATTTCGATTCATATCCTGGAATCGATTTTGCATATTGGTAATTAACATCAAATTTATTGTATGTTAGAAATGAAAAAGGGTATTTTGCTCGTTAACTAAAAATTCAATGGAAAAGTTAACGTCCATCCCCTTAAATTGTTATTTGTTGTAATGTAATTCAAAAAGAGAGGGGTATTTTGATTTCAATAGAAGATTTAACGTTAATTCATTAAACCAAACTTGTGGTGATCGTGCCTAGCGTTATTCTAAAACTTTAGGACTAAACCAAAACATGAATATACCATAGGGTCCATAAGTACAATTTGTTCTTAATTATAATTATAATATATAATATAATAAATAAAAATAATAAATGCCTTGAATGTTGGAACAGCGTAGCTGGATCAGCGTTTCCGGCACTTGTTTATTTCAGCCACGACCCACCCGCTCCGCCTGATTTTTTTAATTTTATTAATAATGATTTTATGTAATAGCTACTCGCGCGTGTATTCCACACCTGCTTCATCAACGTGTCTGTTGCTTTGAGTGAATTGGGTGACACGTTTCATGTTATGCATGTTGGAAACTTGTTGATCGATGAATATGTTATGTCTTTCTTATAACCGAAAATTTGGATGACTAACTAATCACTAGAGTATTATCACGTTATTAGCGAAACCATCTGATTATATCCATCTCTATTAGGTATTATGTCTTTTTTTTTGAACGGCCAACTAAATCGCTGGATAAGCATCCTGGGATGCCCTCAATAACGGTTAGATTTGTATGCATACCCGAGCCACCAAGCCACCAGTTCCGGGGAAAACCCGCCCGCCCGAAGGCCCACTGCGGTAAAACCTGGTTCGGCTCTGTTTCGAACTGGTGACCTCCAGAGATGCCTAGTTCTAAATTTCATTGCCACCACCAATGTCCTTCAAAGTGATGCTAAGTGGGAGTAGAACATGGGACCTTAAGGAGAGAAACCAAGTGACTAACCATTAGACCAACTTGTTAGGGCACTAGGCATTATGTCTATCCACCAATTCAGGAGAAACCAAATAAATATGGAAAAACTCCTTTGTGTGAATCGAACCTAAGAGCTATTGGTCCCAAATACTTATGCCACCCCAAATGCCCCATTTGTTACCTTTTCTTTTCTTTATTATTATAAATTATTTAAGTTGATCTGTATTATTTTATATAGAAAATTTGCGTCCTTATTTAATTTTTATTTTATTTCAGACGTTTGACATCAATTACTACCAATATCACTTTTTTTTACTACCGATACAACTAATATCACACGACAAATAATTAACTGATGTGACAGTGATATGACTGATACGCGGCTGGTTTTCGCCTACCATTATACAGAGCATACGGCCTGTATGATAAAGAGAATTGTGCCTATAACTTCAACCTTATTTTAATATAGTTTGAACAGTCCATTTGTTTGATGTATTGAGTTCTTAAACTAGTTTATTATTATAATTTATAAGTATGGTTCTTATAGTGCTGTCATTGTCCCTTGAACAGTCCATTTGTTTGATTTTAGAAGAATCAAATTCAAAATTATTTAATGGGAATATAAATAATAGAATTTGACCATTACTTAAACAAAGAAAAAGTCTTGGACATGTGAGCTTTCTTATTCTAAATTATGCATGCTTATTTAAGTTTCTTATTATTATTATTGTTATTGTTATTGTTATTGTTATTGTTATTATTATTATTATTATTATTATTATTATTATTATCTTGATGAATTTTAGTAATTTTTTCGTATTTCAGGGAAACCAGCAACATGGCATCTTCTTTGGTAAACCAACCGGCTCCCCTGTAAACTTAACTTTATATTCTATCAACTTACTTACTGTCTGTCTGGTAAGTTTTATTTATTTATTTATTTTCTTAAATTTAGGCTAAGGGCTGCTATAAAAGGACAGAATCAAGAAACAAACATTCCTGGTGGTGGGATAGCCACATCAGCTCCAAAAACTCCAAATGGCTAGCCGAAAACATCGAGGGTAAGCAACTAAACTAAATAATACGTGCTTCTATTGTCACACTTGTATCTATCCGCTCGGATTTGCTTTCCTACTCTCCCCCGTAGCATATACTGTCCAGGGTTGGTTTTGTATGCGTTTGGTGCGATTATGGGTCAGTAGTTTTCAGTTTTACATCTGGGCCTCCAAAATAATCAACTTGGACCTGGCCCCCCCAAAAGTATTTTTTGTTAACCACTTATTAATAAATTTAGATCTATTACTTTTGGCCCAAATTAATTACTTTCGCCTTTCGGTCATAAATTTAATAACAAACATTCAAACAAGGTCGTTGCAGTTCAGCTCCCAGGCCCGGTTTGGTATTTTGCTGACCCTAGTGTCCGGTACTATGTTATACACCACAACCCTGTAACCGAGTCAGAAAAAAAAAAAAAAAGAACCACTTTTGGCTTTTCTTAATTCTTCTTTTTATAGTCAAAAATTTTCAAGTTAAAGCATAGAAGTTAAATAGTATGTCCCCTAGCTGTCATACTTAATCTTCACACTTTTTTAGTGATCTAATCAATTTGGGTCCCCTTAAACACACACACCTTTAATTCAAATGGCCAAAGATAAAATGAGACAACACTTGATCATTGCAGAAATGGACCAAAGCGTAAAACGTATGTTAAAACTAATCGAAGAAGACGGAGATTCGTTCGCCAAAAAAGCCGAAATGTATTACCAAAAGAGACCCCAACTCGTATCACACGTTGAAGAGTTCTACAGAATGTATAGGTCACTAGCCGAACGATACGATAATGTCACAGGTGAGTTAAGAAAAAACATCCCCTCAGATCTCCAATCTCAAGGCTCGGGAATATCAGATGTCGGGTCTGACGTCCCACCTCCGCGAGCCAGGAGTGGGACCCGAGCTGCGGGTTTTGAGTTCTTTCTTAAGAGCGGTTCAGATTTGGTAACCAAAGAAGGAGACGAAACGTCTACATTGGATTCCGAGTCGGAGTCAGATGATTCGTCTGTTAATAATTACTCGAGTGCGTCGGGGAACAGTGATCACCGAGGGCTGCGTAAGAGGATCGCGGAATTGGAAAGTGAGCTTCAGAAGATGCAGATGCAACAAGAAGAAAAGATCAAGATCGATAATGTAGATCAAGAACTACGAGCTGAGAACGAAAAGTTGAAGGCCGAGCTCCAAAAGTATGAATCTCCGTTCGATGCTAGAATGATGAGAGAAAAGCTTAATGATTCAGAGGAAGAAGTGAAAAGATTAAGACATGAACTCGGTTCTTCCTCGAATGATAAAAATTTAGAAGAAAAACTAGTGTCAGCGCAGAAGGAAATCGCAAGTTGGAAATCGAAACTCGAGAAAGAGAAACGAGAAGTTTTGAAGCTTCAAGATCGTATCACGCGATATAAAACAAATTTATCGGATCGTGACAGAGAAATCCGGGCCATGAGAGAAACACTGTCAAATGCAAATAAAACATTATCAGAAGAGAATATGCAGCTTCAAGAACAGGTCACAAAGCTTTTGAAAGAACGTGTGCTCTTAGACGATATGATAAAAGAATGGGATTTACGTTGTCAGATTTCGGATGAGGAACTCAGGAGAATGAAGATTGTAAAAACCGATCTGGAAGGCGAGGTGGAGAAGCTAAAGTTGGAAAACAACGAACTCGTGGTCAAAGTCGATGAACTCGACCTTGCGTTGACTTTAAAGGATGATCAAATCGATGGGCTGGGCAAGCATTTGGACCAGCTACACTTAGAACATGTCGAGGTGGTTGACCGGATTGAAAAGTCAAACAAGTCAATAGACGAGTTGACTTTTAGAAGTGAAGAACTGGACAAGGAAGTCTCGAGGCAAGAAGAGGTTATTAAAGAACAAGCCGAGGAGAAACGAGAAGTGATACGACAGTTGTGTTTTTCGCTCGAGCATTACAGAGACGGATATCAAATGATGAGACAAGCTTTCGTGGGTCATAATAAGCGACGCACGGTTATGGCATCTTAGGCTAATGCCACAAGATTAAAATGAAACGGATTAAACCGGTCGTTGGAGCTAATAATGAGTTGATATTTTTATCACTGTCGGGTCGGGTTTTATTGGTTTGGTTCCTAGAGTGCAAGTAAAGGTTTTATTGGTTTGGTTTGGCATCTTTAATTTAGCTTTCGTTTTGTAAGCATTTTAACTAAAGTCTTTTTGCATTTGTACTAAACAAATCTTGTGTATTTTCCAACCAGAAAGCATTGACGGTTGTATATTTCTTATACCATATAATCCACTACAAAAGTTTAAGATATGGGTTTAGTTCGGGATTTAGCTCAAAGGTTATGCTTGTGTCGGTTTGCCGTGTCATGGGTTTACCTATTTATTTTGTATTTTTATTAATATAATAAATAATAATATGTTTTATGTTGTAAACTATACTGATTGAGTTTGATGAATTTATGTACTTTTTTTTTTGCCGTAAATATTTAACTTAAAAGTATTTATTGGTGTAATAAAATAAAAATATCTTGTTAAAGAGGTGGTTTTCGTGCCAACTTGCGAGAAATTGTGTTGCGTGTAGTCTTTGTTTTGAAGTTCAACAAGCACTTGGGTTGCTTCTCTATCATTCTTAGTTTTAAGATTATTTACGAAGTGAAATAAATGGTTTGAAATAAGTAACTCACGAAAGAAGAAAAAGTGCCATTTAACATAGCTATTTGAAAGTATGGGCGATCATCACTTTTAAACCTCTCCTTGTTAACAAAATTCAGCTTTGATTCGACTTGAGTTAAAACAAACTTTCTTGTTGAGTATTAAGCTAAAGGTAGCTCATTCTATTACATTATAACGCATCCCAACCGTCCGAACCTTGTATATTGGTAGTTAGATACCATGTTAGTTAAGATTGGTAAAAACACAAAGGGTCTTATTATTGGCACACCTTAAGAAATTAAATCGACACCTTCAATACGCATCGTATAGGCCTATACGATGCGTATTAAGGTTGGTTCAAACTTCTAGGTCAGTCAAAGGCTGACAATGTCCCCTTATAAAAAAGTAATACGCATCGTATAGGCCTATACGATGCGTATTGAAGGTGTCGATTTAATTTTTTAATTTTGCAAGTTAACTTTCTGTCACGCGAACGAAGAAGTAACACTTTAGACATTTGTTGGTCTTCAAACATTTAGGAAACATTATTTGAGAATACCTCTGAATTTATCAAAGCTATAGAATGAGATCCTCCACTGTTGGATTATCATCTTTCAACCCCATTTTCCCTAAATTTATCGATTCTGTTTCTCAACGGGGATGTAATGCAATGATTCCTCTCAATTGAATAAACATACACTTGCTTCATAGGACTCACTTGAATCATCTCGGATGTAATAACAGTACGTTTAGCATCTGTGCCTGCTTGAATTGCAGGAAGCAAAGGATAACGAGATGAACATTGTATTTATCACGAAAGTACTGAACAACAGAGATAACAGTTTCGGTTTCATCAGCTGCATTTGGAACAAGAAGTCCAACAATTCGTTCATTATCTGTTGTCGTCTCAACAATATGAATGCATGTAATAAATTTGACAACTGTGACAGCTTATTAAAAGTTGCCCAGGCTCACGGCAACCGCACTGGTAACAAACTAGTATTGCTGGTGGCTGTTCTGGAAATTAAAGGAAAAGCACTCAAATACCGCCTTGGTAGTTGTTACCATATCCATTATCCCTTTGAGTCACAGATCCGACAATAGGGCCCACGGATCTGTGACTCCATAGGACTAACTTGAATCGTCTCGGATGTAATAACAGTACGGTTCGTGGATGTAAATTGCTGGGGTGTAATAGTACGATTTCAACAAATCTTTTCAATAATCAGTAAGCAAATACACAACGGTTCTCCAATTCCAGATCGGTAATGTAAGGAGAAGCGTTGAGATAACGGACATCCATCAAGCTCAAAAAGAAAACTTATGTTTCCTATAGCCACCATTCCCATAGTCACAAACGATTACGGTTTGTATTTCCCATAGCCACCGTTCCCATAGTAAAAAACGGTTGCGGTTTGCAATTCCCAGTTGTACCGCGAGTGGGCATAACATCCGTGGGCCATATTGTCGGATCTGTGACTCCATGGAAGATATGATTAAGGTAAGCGTGTCGTAAAGTTGCATCTTTTAGAGAGAGACCTTTAAGTACGGATCCTACAGCTGCATTTGTAACAAGAAGTCCAACAATTCGTTCATTATCTTTTGTTGTCTCAACAATATGAATGCACGCAACGAATTTGAACGTGAACCATGCTTCTACAATATTATTAAAAAGAATGCACGAAACGAATTTGACAACTGTGACAGCTTATTAAAAGTTCCTCAGGCTCACGGCAACCGCACTAGTAACGAACTAGTATTGCTGGTGGCTGTGCTGGAAAATGAAGGAAAAGGACTGTGATTCTGTTTTTCAATGGGGATGTAATGCAATGATTCCTTTCAATTGAATAGACGGACACTTGCTTCATAGGACTCACTTGAATCGTCTCGGATGTAATAATAGTACGGTTAGTGGATGTTAATTGTTGGGATGTGACTGTTCAGAAGGTAGAAATTGTCACACCCTGACTTTTGCGGAAGCGTGATTATTGGTGTGACTTTATTAATACCATAGCATTCAATCATAATAACGCTATATGATAAAAACCACAAGATGTTCATGCATTAATTAAGTTTAATAATAACACAACATACTTGTCCGAAACGTTGACACCAAATTCAAGGTTACAAACCACAACATGTTTTAATGAGTTCACAAAGACTCGACAAAAGAACTTAAACAACCCTAGCTTAGGACCATGTATCTCGTCCAGGAGTAAGATACATCTCCTAAACCCTAAAGACTTGGATGACATCTTTTATTTATGACGCAGCTTGAACATGCAAACACCCACCAGATCCACTTAGTTCCCTGAAATACATGTAATTTGAAAACATCAACAAAACTTGAGCGAGTTCATGTGTTTGTATAAGTATGTATAAACCTTTGTAAACAGTGCATGTATGTATGTCCCTGGTATGTAGCAATAAGGAAAAACAGACCACCAATGGTTTGCAAGGCCAATGGTATGTGTGAAATGGTGCAGGAAAACTCAAACCTAGCGGAATTTTGCCACGGCATTTGTATGTGGACATAGTCACCACATGGGCCACCCTGGTCCTCATGGGTGTGGGCTCGCTACATCCAAATAGATCTATCACTCATGTCCCTCGGTCCTACGACGAGGATTAATGGCCTTAAGTGTTATACCCACCTTTCACATGATCAAGCACTAACCCTTCTTAGCTAATCATACCATGTATAAAAAGTTTGTAAACAATTGTAACATGTATTTCACCCCCGAAGTTATAAAACTGAAAACAGTTAAAAGAAAAGGGGGACATGAACTCATAGTTTTGCGTCTTCTGTGCTCGTAACTCAAGTCTCCTCAGCAAACACGACTCCCTACAATGTACTAGGGTCTATTATACGAACGGGTCGTGCCTTGCCTTAGTATTTACGTTTTTGAGTTACGTTTCTTTTATGTCTCCAATATTATTCCAAGTTATAATTTCTTGTTAAAATAATGATTATTTTAACTCTAAATTATATTTAATTTTTGGAATAATTGTTTAAACAATATTTTGTAATAATACTTCTCAAGTATTTACTTTCATATTTCTTCCCAAGGATAGGGGTATCTCATACATGTATATTTGCATTCTTGTATTTGTAATCCCAAAATAATATATTTTCAAGTCCCACTTTAGAAAATATATTTAACTTATTTTGTCCAAAAATAATGTATTTCAAGAAAATATATATTTTTCTCAAAAATCATATACCTTCTAAATATACTAAGAAAATATATTTTAACTTCCAAAAATAATATGTTTTCTTCTTGTCGAAAATATGATATACTTTGGTAATATTTACAAAAATCATATTTTCATTCCTTGCATCCAAAATAATATTTACCAAAAATATATTTATAACGGTATTTTCCGGAATATTTTGTAAGTTACGTTCTTGCGTTCGGTTTCACAATATTAAGTGCGTAACTTATATATATTTATTCCTTGTGATTTTTGGTATTATTTTGGATTGTAAATTCTTGGTATTATGTTAAGTTACATTACTTTAAATCCTAAAATAATATAACTAATACACAAAGTATATAAATGATCACACACAATGTGTAAATATATATTCTAAATACATATTTACTCATTTTTATTTATAAAACCAACCTCCAATATTTGTATTTTTGTAATAAAAATTATGGCAATGTTTATGTTGAAAACCATAGTTAAAACACACTTGTGAATATTTGTTTGGAAGATATTTTTCTAAGTGTTTGTATTTTTAGAAAATTTTGCCATAGTTTCCCCTAAAAATGGAGGCGTCCATGCTATTAAGGCATATCATTTTCTTTTCAAAATCATCACAAACAATCAACAATCAACCCTAAACAACTTACACTTACCAAGTGTCAAAATATTGCTATCTACATAATAATCATGAACTTGAACTTCATAAAAACTTGTAGTAACTTGGTAGTGTGTTTAGTAGGTTTAGTTACCCCTTTAATGTGTGTTTATTTCTTTAAAAATCTCATTCTTAAAGAATTTAGGTGTTTACAACTACTAGATGATTTTTCCAAAAATCATTATTTTGAATTTTTCTTGTTTCTCAAGTGTTTCTACACTTGTTTTATCACCAAAAAGGCTGTGTGTTTAAGTAAGAACCATGATCTTCTAAAAATCATATCTTGAACTTGGTTCTTTTGGAAAACCATTCATAAATCTTAGATCCATAAGATTACTAACTCACTTTGTTTATTATTTTCCAAGAAATCACTTTATTTTTCAAGTTCATGCTTATATATGAGGATGATCATCTTGTTTTGTCACATAATCATCCTCTCACTTGCTAGATCATTTGTTTAATCACAATCTAGCAAGCTCCCTATGATGATCAACATCATAATATCAAGAATATAACACTCAAGTATCATACATACACTAATCAACATTGTTTCATCAAGAGTTCATCATATGACAAACTTGTGTTAGAGTTTTATGAATATGTTCTTTAGTGTTCATCATGCTTATCAATGTATAACATCTTTTAACCAACAAAATTAGAAGTAACAAAGGGTTACAAAGGGCCTTACTACTAGCTCTATGGCTAGGGATGAACTCTTGAAGATGAAGGTGACAAAGATGATGGATAAAAGCAAGTGAGAAAGGTCCTTGATGATCCACAAGCTCCTAACCTCCTTAAACACCTCCTTGAACCTTGTGACTTCTTGAGATTGGATGAACTTGAGTGAAGAATGATGGTGGGGTGGGTGGTTGTTCTCGGCCGAGAGCCAAGGAGAGGGAGAGGGAAAGTGTTGAGTGAAATGTGTGTTGTGTAATGAGAATGGTGATCTAGTGGTTCATTCTGATAATTTCCAACAAGTGTTTATCCAATGGTTTTCATGTTCCCCATAGTACCAAGCATATCTTATTAAACATTTCAATAAAATCTACTAATTAGGCCATGTGGCCGATTACTAGCTTGTGGGGGGGGGGGTCTAAGTGTAACTTCCAACCATCTAGTTAGATTAAAGGTTCAAATCCAAGCATTCGTTATAAGTGTTAGTTACTTGATATTTTTAGTGGGTGTTAGGGTGTTCGGGGATCATAACTAGCTCAGAAACATTAAAACAATGCTTCTAGTAAAATTTTGGTGTTTCGGGTAGTGTCCGGTTGTTCGGTTAGATACCGGTTCGTTAAAGTGTCAAACTATTCTGTTTAGTGATCTTTAAGTACCCTTTTGTGACACTTTTAACTCCCGACACTTAGGAAAGCATTCAGGACCATTTTGTCATATTTTTGCATGTTACTAGCTTGTTAAAAATGTTGAATTTTGCTGAAATGTGCTGAATTCAGCACTTTAAGTGGGTTTTAGGCACTTTCCAGCACTTAAACTATCACCTAGTGAAGCAGTTTTATAGTCCTCACTTTCCTACACACTATACTAGTGTGAAACTTAGTCTCTGGCTCATACAGGGTCTCCAAACACTGTTTGTCTATGTACTGAACATCGTCAGCATTTTTCTGAGTTATCCGCTAACTGTGCTAGCTGTGCTTTGTGTATCATGTATGTCAATAAAGTTTGCATGTGATAATGAGGTGACATTATGTAATATGTGATGCACATGTAAGTATGATGCAGAAATCAGAAAGCAGTTTAAGTCATCAGTTGTAATTTAGCACAGTCATTAAGCACTAATCAATACTAATTAATTGTACAGATACCTGGATTTTTTTACGGTTGTCACATTCTCCCCCTGTTAAGAAAATTTCGTCCCGAAATTTTAGGCTCTGCTACTAGCTGCAGGGGAGTTTGGGAACAAATGCGGGTATTTTGCTTTCATGCGATCTTCACGCTCCCAAGTGAACTCTGGGCTGTGATGCGCGTTCCAACGAACCTTGACGAGCTTAACACTACTCTTGCGTGTCTTGTTAACCTTCCAATCAGTAACCTCAACAGGTTCTTTGGTAAAGTGGAGCGTGTCGTCAATGTGAACTTCATCGGCAGGAATGACAACTGTTTCTTGAGTTGGACTCTTATTCAGATTAGATACATGAAATGTATCATGAACTCCATTCAGTTCTGCGGGTAGATCCAACTTGTAAGCTACCAGGCCAATCCTTTCCAGGATTTTGAACGGTCCAATGTATCGCGGGTTCAACTTCCCACGCTTCCCAAGACGTGCTACACCCTTCCAGGGTGAAACCTTTAATAAAACCATATCTCCCACTTGAAACTCCAAAGGTTTCCTCCTTTGGTACGCATAGCTCTTTTGTCGATCACGAGCCGCTTTGATGCGCTCTCGGATCTGAATAATCTTATCAGTCGTCTCTTGAACCAATTCGGGACCAACAAGCTGTCTATCACCCACATCTGCTCCCATTTGGGTGTCTTTTGTAACTTTGTTATAAAATCCATTGAAATCTACTCCCATTTCCACATGGGTACTTCAGGTTGTTGCAGAAGACCTGAAGGCTTCTGATATTCGGCCTTTACCTTGGCACAAGTCAAACATTTGCCAACATACGTTGCAACATCGCCTTTCAATCTCGGCCACCAGTATAAATCCTTTAAATCTTGGTACATCTTATTCGATCCTGGATGGATCGAGTACCGTGACTTGTGAGCTTCGTCGAAAATAACGTCTCTAAGACCACCAAAGAGGGGTACCCAAATTCTTCCCATGAAACACAACGTTCCTTCCTGGTTGGGTACTAACTGCTTCTCCATCCCACGGAGATATTCGTTCACAAGATTCTCCTTCTTAAGAGATTCTCTCTACGCAGCATGACTGCGCAATGAGAGGTCCGTTTGAATAATCATTTCCAAAGCCCTAACCCTTATGGGCTTGATCCTTTCTTTCCAACTCAAGGCGTCTGCTACCACATTCGCCTTCCCTGGGTGATACTTGATTTCGCAATCATAATCGTTCAACAGCTCCACCCATCGGCGCTGTCTCATATTAAGCTTTTTCTGATCGAATATATGCTGTAAACTCTTGTGATCTGTAAAGATCGTACAGCGGGTACCATACAAGTAATGCCGCAAGATCTTCAATGCAAACACCACCGCGCCTAATTCCAAATCATGCGTGGTGTAATTTTTCTCGTGAACCTTCAATTGTCGCGAAGCATAAGCTATAACCTTCTGACGCTGCATTAACACACATCCTAATCCCTAACGGTAGGCGTCGCAATACGAAGTCATCCGTGCCTTTGGGTAGGGATAGGATCGGTGCATCGCAAAGCTTGTTCTTCAACAACTGAAAAGCTTCTTCTTTCTTATCTCCCCATTCATGCTTCTTATCCTTCTGAGTGGGGAGGTCAAAGGTTGAGAGATTTTCGAAAAATCCTCAATAAACCTGCGATAATAGCCAGTCAAACCTAGGAACTGGTGGATCTCGGTCGGCATCTTCAGAGTCTCCCAATTCTTGATCGCCTTGATCTTTGTGGGATCCACATGAATTCCATCTTTATTAACCACGTGACCAAGGAACTGAACTTCACGCAACCAGAACTCACACTTCGAGAACTTTGCGTACAATTTCTCTTTCTTAAGCAGCTCTAAGATAGCTCTTAGATGTTGCTCATGTTCTTCCTTTGTCTTCGAATAAATCAAAATATCATCGATAAACACAATCACAAATTTATCGAGATATGGCTTGCAGACTCTATTCATCAAATCCATAAACACTGCTGGCGTGTTTGTCAAACTAAACGACATAACCAGGAACTCGTAGTGTCCATATCGAGTTCTGAAGGCAGTCTTTGGAATACTTTCCTCTTGTATTCTCAATTGATGATAACCTGATCGAAGATCGATCTTAGAGTAAAAACTCGAACCTTGTAGTTGATCGAACAGGTCATCAATCCTTGGCAAAGGATATCGATTCTTAATGGTCAACTTGTTCAGCTCGCGGTAGTCAATACACATGCGGAAACTACCATCCTTCTTCTTAACAAACAAAACTGGAGCTCCCCAAGGCGAGAAGCTTGGTCTGATAAATCCCTTGTCCAATAGCTCCTGAAGTTGTGTCGACAACTCCTGCATTTCTGAAGGTGCAAGTCGATAAGGTGCCTTAGCTACAGGCGCGGCCCCTGGAACTGAGTCAATGCAGAATTCGACTTGTCGTTGCGGCGGTAATCCTGGCAAGTCTTCGGGGAAGACTTCAGGATATTCCTTCACAACTGGGATATCTTCCAACTTTGGCTCAGCGGCTTCCTTGTCCACAACGTGTGCCAAGAAGGCAACACATCCTTTCTACAAACGCTTTCGAGCCTTCAAACAACTGATGATCCTTAGAGGCGTATCGTGCTTTTCTCCATGCACTACAATTGTCTCTCCATTCGCCATCGGAATGCGAATGATCTTCTCGTGACATACGATTTCTGCTCGGTTGCTTGACAACCAATCCATTCCAACTACGACGTCAAAGCTTCCCAACTCGACGGGCAGAAGATCAAGCGAAAACGCTCCCCGAGTTCTATCACGCAACCTCTAATGACTTCATTTGCTTCTACTAGCTTTCCATTGGCTAGTTCTATCGAGTACGGAATACCTAGCTTACTAGCTACCAACCCAAGCATATTCTTAAATTCTAGGGATACAAAACTATAATCGACACCAGTATCAAACAGTACAGATGCAAAGCGTTGGTTGATAGGGAACGTACCAGTAACTACGTTCGGATCTTGGCGAGCTTCCCTAGCTCCGATGTTGAAAACCCTTCCTTGAGCTTGATTGAGCTTTGGGCATTCTCGCTTGAAGTGCCCAACATCTCCACAGTTAAAACAACCTGGTCCTCGACCATTTCCATTTCCGTTACCACCTTGATTGTTGTTTGCTCCACGGTTTCCACTACCGGCTTGATTCCCAAAATTACCACGATTACCATTACCGCCATTTCCTCCTTGAGGGCGGTTTTCATACCCATTTCCACCACGGTTATTGTTTCCATTTCCATAACCTCTCTGACCACCACGACCAGTACCAGCCTAGCATGTCTCCTTCGAATGGCCAACCTTTCCACAAGACTCACACTTCCTAACTCTGCATTGGCCGGCATGATGGTACTGGCACACATCACATTTGGGCAGAGTGCCCATATACCCTTTTCCTTTGTTTTCAACATCAGTCTTGACCTCAGCTGGTGGGTTTACTTCCTTCTTCTTGTTAGCACCGCTGGTACCTTTCTTAAAATTTGAGAACTTCCTTTTGTTCTCACCGGATGACTCAACGTGAGTCTCCTTCTTCTTCTGATCAGAGATCGAGAACTTGTTTAACCTGATTGCTTCTTCAGTTAGTGGTACACTCAGATCAATCGCCTCGGTGATTGTTGCAGGCTTTGACGTCGTCACCATACTCATAATCTGAGGTGCCAACCCCCCAAATAAAACGCTCAATGCGCTTGAATTCCGAATCCACCATAAAAGGAACAACGCGAGACAAGTCGTGAAATATCTGCACATATTCAACAATCTTTGGTCTATCCATCTTGAGGTTCCAGAACTCAGTTTCCAACTTCTGGATTTCGGCCCTTGAGCAGTACTTCTTTCGCATGAGCTCCTTCATTTCATCCCATGACATGGCATAAGCAGCCTCTTCACCTAGGGTCCGAACTTGATTCCACCAGGATAACTTTCCGTCTAGAAAGAGTCCCGAGATGTAGGTGACCTGGTGCTCAGGAACACATTTGCTCATTCTCAACACAGAATTTGTCTTCTCCGTCCATCTGACAAAGGCAACAGCACCCCCGGTGCCGTCGAAATTCAGAGGCTTACAGTCTAAGAACTGCTTATAGGTACAGCTTGTACAAGCAACATCATTCAGAGCAAGCATTAGCGAACGCACATGGAATATCCAAATGTAACGTAATGTATCTTTAGAGACTTAAACATCACCATGAGGTGGGTTGTTTCCAAAGGTACCCCCGCTATGTTCAGAGCGCAGGGCCTCGTGCTGTGCTATCACTTGGGAAATCCGTTCTTGTAACTCAGCCTCTGTAGTGGGCAAACGAGTTTCTCTTCATGGAGGCATCTTCTATAAGAAGATTGCGTTGGTCAGGTCATAATAAGTATAGTAAGTACATGACATGCATACGTAATAGCATTTATCAACGCAAGTAGACACATAACATCCCAATCATAACACAAACAAGTAATTTGACAATGTATATAATGAGAATGTTGCGATTGAGCTTTCATATATCAATGACCACAATACAGTTTTACAAGTTCTACAATGTACCATACATCAAAAGGGACTATAGGGTCACATCACGCTTGTCCACATCGTCTATCAAACTACAAAAGTCAAAAAGTCAAAAAGTCACAAAGTGGTCTTCAAAAAGGACTGTGCAATCTGGGCTCAATAGCTACACTCTCACCAAAAGTATGCTACCTGCATAAAACCAAAAACTGCTACGCTGATTGTGGAGGAGGATGAGGTGGAGGAACGAACAGCAAACTGCGCACATGCGCTAACTCCTCCTCAAGAGCATGAACGGTACGCAACAGGTAACTAATCTGCTGCTCCATAGTAAGAAAATGGAATCAAAATCTGGGTACGGCAGAAGAGGAGAAAGCGGAGTCACAAACGGTGACTGACAAGGACAAGGCGGAGGACGCGAAATCCTCTCTAACTCCATGACTCTACGGCACAACACTCCTGCTGGAGCTGTAACGACAAAAGCAGATCATCCCTCGTGTAGCCAGTGTAATGTGAAGGATGGTATGGATCAGACATAGGCATCGTGTTGGGCGGAAACCAAATCAGTGGCTCGCCCGATGGTGCAGAAGAAAAAGGAGCAGTATGTGTAAAATGTGGCACAAAAGGAAAAGCTGCTGACACAGGAGGAGTATGACCAGACGGCTGGCTCGACGGTCCTTCCCCTGGATGGGGTGGAGGGATATTCTGCAAGAATGTGATCGACAAATCTGTGTGGTGTGTGTCAGACACATGTGGGTGAAACGGGGCAACGTCGACAGGTGCATGAGTAGGTGTAGGTGGGGGAGTAACAGGCCTAACAAAAGGAGGCAAGTCATCATCATCCTCTATCCACCCATTGTGGGTGAATGCATATCTGGTGTCAATCTGGGCTGCAAAAAGAGCATGATCAACAGGTGCAGGGATCGGGTCAGGTAAAGGTGGTGCAACAACTGTATATCAATAGGTACATGGTCATGCTCAGGCAGAGGATCATGAGCAGGTATAGGCTCAGGTGCAATCATAGGCTCAGGTTCGACTGGTGCTAACTCAGGATCAGCGGGTATCAGCTCGAGATCAGCGGGTACATCAAAAAGCTGATCATCAGGAACGAAGTCAACCTCATGCTCAGGATCAATGTCAGGATCAAACTCATCATCAAACTCGAAGTCCTGAACAGGTGGACATACATAGCAGTGTCAGAGTCAGAATCGGTGGGATATCGCTGCAATCCCAGTGCATGTAAAGTAGTGGACGACACAGACTCAAATGAATCAGGATCAGAATGATCAGACGAAATCTCAACAACAGGAATCTCGACAAGCGGAACAGCAATGACATCGCCGACTGGAATCTCGACAAGTGGAGCGACAACGACATCATCAACTGGAGCTCCATCATCCTGGGCACCCTCAGGGGGACCCTCAATAAAGGATCGATGTCATCGTCAGACAAAGCATCAAGAGGCAGATCCTTGAGAGGAAATGCAGCAAGAGGAAGAGGAGCGGGGATCGGAACAAGAAGTAGATCCTCGCCAGGAAAACCATCAGCTAGCAGTATATCATCGCCAAAATCCGGCAAAGCGAAAGGCTGAAAGTCATCATCATCGCTACTCTCAGTGTCGGATGTATAAACCTCAGGGTCCGGGGTAATCTCGTCGTCCGAGACTATGGCCATAGGGTCTACGGTATCTGATACTCCACTCTCAGAGGAGGACAAGGTGTCTGTAACAACACAATCACAACATATGTACATATATCAACAATCATCAAATAAGCAGGTATGCAGTAACAATGTAAGCATGTACTCCTCCTAGTCGTCCCGGACTATCCCACCCAGCCTCTCAGACTAAACTTCCTAGTCTCTCAGACTAAACCTCCCCAGTTTCCCAAACTGAATTTCCCAGTCTCTTAGACTAAACTTCCCCAGTTTCTCAAACTGAACTACCCAGTCTCTCAGACTAACTCCCCAGTCTCTTAGACTGAACCATAAACATAACCTTGAAATGTGTTTTGTTCCCTTTTGTTTGTAACAATGTTTGTTCCCTGGATCTGGACATTTTGTGTATGCAATGTAAACATGTTATGAAAACATTTTTGTGAGAGCCCCAATGATCGTAGTATAGACTCGAGAAGGAATCCTAGTTCGCTACGATCGAAGCTCTGATACCAAGCTGTCACACCCTGACTTTTGCGGAAGCATGATTATTGGTGTGACTTTCTTAATACCATAGCATTCAATCATAACAACGCTATATGATAAAAACCAAAAGATATTCATCCATTGATTAAGTTTAATAATAACACAACATACTTGTCCGAAACGTTGACACCAAATTCAAGGTTACAAACCACAACATGTTTTAATGAGTTCACAAAGACTCGACAAAAGAACTTAAACAAACCCGAGCTTAGGACCATGTATCTCGTCCAGGAGTAAGATACATCTCCTAAACCCTAAAGACTTGGATGACATCTTTTATTTATGACGCAGCTTGAACATGCAAACACCCACCATATCCACTTAGTTCCCTGAAATACATGTAATTTGAAAACATCAACAAAAGTTGAGCGAGTTCATGTGTTTGTGTCACACCCTAACCAATGGCAGAAACATCGGGCATGGCACTGAGCGAAACAAATTGTCCAGAAGTTTCCATAACAATTATCATTACCAATCAATTTAAAGTAACATGTCCCATACCATGTCTCAAAAGGCAAACAAATTATTACAGACAAATCTAGGCAAATTGTTCTGTTTCGACAACTCAGGTTTCATTAGTACAGAGAACTATTTGTTGGTCTCTAAAACTCTTTCCTAGCCTTGATTTCCAAGCAAATAGACACCTTAAGCACCTGTCACATACGTTAAAATAGAAGTCAATACACATAGTGTAAAGGCGAGCATACAAGTTTGGTAATAGCATATAGAGTTCAAAATAGTTTACGCATAACCAACACGTACACTGAGTAAAACGAAGCATGTTAGTTATTGACATGAACCTATCGATACCAACGACTGCGGGTTGACTGCCCAAGGCAGTTCGTAATACATGATCACCACTGTAATCCATGCAAATAATTTTCCTTAACAACCCCCGTGTGAACGGGTGCTGAGTCCAAACTATAGTACTGTCGTTGCTAAGGCAGGTAGACAACATTCCATGTGTAAACATAAAAACAAGCATTCATTAAGTCATGTATAACATGCGGTAACAGTTAGCGTTTAAAGTATTGGGTAGTGTGTTCGATTGTGATTTTGTATAAGTAACGTATGTAACAACCAAAAGTGCCTAAAGCAAAAAGGGATCGAGTATACTCACATCGGTAGATGGATTGAAGGGAGCTTTTGGGAGTAAGGTTAGCCTGAATAGTTTGATAGCATAAGGATAAGTGACGCGTAAAACAAAAACAAGTGTAGGTGGATTGAACAGCTGGTCGATCGGATGGTGGTCCGATCGGACAGTTGATCGTGCGGATGATAGTCCGTTCGGACGGCTGGCCGGTCGGATGGCCATTCGAGTGGATTATTTCTTCTTTTAGGAAGGATGTGTTTTTGTATGATGGCTTGACTTTTGAATTGTTGTAGTATTTTAAAGACATTGAAGTATCTCTACCTTTCAGTTCGGTCGATCGGACAGTCGTTCAATCGGCTGGCAACCCATTTGGTTGGGCACTTCAGTGAGGACAAGTTCACAGCAGGATGTCACTCGATCGGACAGCAGTTCGATCGGGTGGCATTCCTAGTGCATTGAACATGTTGAAAATTGTTTAAGTGTTGAAGTTCAAATGTCTCATGATTCGAATGGCAGTTCGATCGGATGGTATTCCGATCGGACAACCATTCGTTCAACACTCAGACTTCAAATGTTGATGAATAGTTTAGGTGTGGGACCCAAGGTGCAGGTCGTTCGGTTGCCCAGTCGATTGGATTGGCTGTTCGATCGGACAGCAGTCCAATCGGACGGCTCTCCGTCCTGGTCGACCTGTTCGTCTTACCCTTGGTTGTTTGATTTGTTTGTCGTTTTTATCGAGGTGTTGTGACAACGTGCAAAACCACAGTAACCTCGTCACTACTTGGTGCTCCTGATCGGACAGGAACCACCCAAATCCGGTCAGTTAACTTTTCGTGACGGTGTTCCATGTTTAACCTGAAATCGGTGAACCTCGTGGATAGAATCCAAATCTTGAGCCACACAACCACGAGAATGAGTAGTATGTCGGCACAAGCTCCGCTTCTATCGGTTTTGAGTGCATTGAGTGTAAAAAAGTTGAAAGAAAGTTAGAAAACCATCTTTCAATCCTTTTTATTGTGAATATGTTTAGATCTATGAAAGATCCTTGTTAGTTTATGTAGAAATCGGTTAGATCTAAGTTGTTCTTGGTGGATTGAGGCCAAAACATGGAGTTCCTCAAGAACACATGATGACGTCATCCTAGAATACCTTGAATCTTGGTGATTTCACGGTTAAAAGTTAAGATTCAAAAGATAGAAAGGTGTAGGAGTGCGTGTAGATCAAGAAAGTACAAGATTTAGGACGAGATCTTACCGGAATCGAGAGAAATCGAAGAAAAGGTGAGGAGCACGAGCTGGTCGGACAGAGAGTTTCCAAAAGTAGAAAGAATGAAAGTGACAGGAGGTATCTATAGAGTTCCAAAAGAGGAAAGGGCTGGTCGATCGGCCAGGCAGCTCGATCGGACAGTTTGTCCGATCGGACGGCAGTCCGATCGGCTGGTTGCCTGATCGATCGGTTGCCTGATTCGAGTATTCGGTGCGACGAGTTTTGCCGTTTCGATTTGGATTGCGAGTGATGCGATGCGATAGAGTTTCATAGTCAAATTACTTTTAATCCCAACTACTCATATCTCGCACTATCTCTTCCCCACTAATTATCATAATATATCTACATACAAGCATCCTTATTTCGTCTTCGTTTGGCGTTTGTGATTCGATTGCGATTAAGTTCGATTGTGTTTCGATTGATTATCTCACATACGTAAATAAACATGCACAAGTAACACATAATGCACACACACACGTATAACAAGAACCAAAAATGCGTAATTCGAGTTGCGAGCGCGATGTTGATTAGATTAGTTCGATTAGCGTCTAGTTGATTTTATCGCATTGTTACTTCCTATTGATCACAGTCGTAAGGCGGTTCATAGCGATAAATATACATCGATTACTGCGATTCTTAATAATTACTCCACATAATACAACTAAGGAGAAAATAAAATAGACTAATCTACGAGTCAAAGAAGTCAAAACAGGAATGGAGCAAGGAGAGACAGATTGCAATTAGCAATCTTTTCTTCCTTTGACTTCAATCTTGACTTTGACTTTGACTTTCGAAACATGGGGTGTTACAGCCTCCCCTAGTTGAGGGAATTTCGTCCCGAAATTAGGTCGAAGCCGTAACAAACAACTGCGGGTACTTCGCCCTCATGTCGCTTTCGAGTTCCCAAGTGAACTCTGCGCCTCGTTTGCCTTCCCATCAGACTTTCACAATAGGAATGCGCGAGCGTTTGAGCTGCTTGGTTTGGCGATCCATGATATCGACGGGCTTCTCCACGAAGTGTAGTGTTTCGTTTATTTGGAGGTCATCGAGAGGTATAATTAAATCATGCTCAGCCAGGCACTTTCGGAGGTTTGACACGTGGAAAGTCGAGTGGACGTTACTAAGTTCCTCCGGTAGTTCGAGTCTGTAGGCGACTTTTTCGATCCTTTCCAGAATCTTAAAAGGTCCAACATATCGAGGCGCTAGTTTCCCTTTCTTGCCGAATCTGACCGCACCCTTCCAAGGTGATACCTTTAGGAGTACGTAGTCGCCAACGTTAAATTCAAGGGGCTTGCGTCGTCTATCGGCGTAACTTTTCTGTCGACTTCGAGCTTTCAACAAGTTGTCTCGAATTTGGAGGACTTTGTCAGTCGTTTCTTGCAAAAGCTCAGGACCGGTTAATTGCGAGTGACCGATCTCGTGCCATACAATTGGCGATCAACATCTTCTTCCATATAAAGCCTCGAATGGTGCCATTTGAATGCTGGAATGATAACTGTTATTATACGAGAATTCGACTAACGGCAGGTAAGTGTCCCAATTTCCACCGAAATCTATGACACACGAACGGAGCATGTCTTCAAGAGTATGGATCGTTCTTTCAGTCTGACCGTCGGTTTGAGGGTGGAATGCGGTACTCAGATTAAGCGTAGTACCGAGAGCAACTTGAAATATTTCCCACAGTCGCGAGGCAAACCGAGCGTCATGGTCAGAGATGATGTCACGAGGCGTCCCATGATTACAAATGATCTCGTTGGTGTAGATTCGGGCTAATCGTTCTACCTTGTAGTCTTCACATATTGGCAAAAAGTGGGCTGATTTGGTTAAACAATCAACAAAAACCCAGATGCTGTCGTGACCTGATGACGTGTGCAGAAGCTTTGTTATGAAGTCCATAGCTATACTCTCCCACTTCCACATGGGGATTGGTAGTTATTCAAGTAAGCTAGAGGGCCTTTGATGTTCAACCTTGACCCTTGCACAAGTCAGGCACTTCCCAATGTAGAGAGCAATATCCCTTTTCATACCCGGCCACCAGTACTTGTAGCGAAGATCCTGGTACATTTTATCGGCACCGGGATGAATAGAATACCGGGATTTGTGGGCTTCGTCCATCAATATCTGTCGCAAATTGGTCCGCTTATAATTCGGTCCAGGAAGTGGAATATCCCATTCGACTTATTTACTAGCTGAGCTCCATCGTGATAGATTCTCTCCTTCTTCAAGGTGCGTTCATTAAAGCAGGTGTGCTGGGCTTCGCGGATGAGGGTTTCGAGATCATGCTGGGCTTGGGTATTACGAATGCTGAGCAAATAACTCCGTCTACTGAGAGCGTCGGTAACAACATTGGCTTTGCCTGGGTGATAACGAATCTCACAGTCGTAGTCTTGAGAAGTTCTACCCATCGACGTTGATGCATATTAAGTTCTTTCTGATCAAAGATATGTTGTAGGCTCCTATGATCGGTGAAGATCGTACACTTGGTACCGTATAGGTAGTGTCGCCAAATCTTTAACGAAAAAACAACCGCGCATAGCTCGAGATCACGGGTTGTATAGTTCTTCTCGTGGATTTTGAGCTGTCGAGATGCGTAAGCTATAACCTTGTCCCATTGCATAAGGACACAACCAAGACCAAGGTTGGAAGCATCACAGTAGACAATGAAACCGTTATTTCCGTCGGGCAAAGTGAGGACAGGAGCATTGCAGAGCATATTTTTAAGGGTTTGGAAAGCAGACTCTTGTTCGGTTCCCCAAACAAAAGGCTTGTCTTTATGCGTGAGAGCGGTAAGCGGCACAGCGATCTTTGAGAATCCTTCGATAAATCGTCAGTAATAGCCCGCTAATCCAAGAAAAGATCGGACTTCAGACGGGTTCTTAGGCGTAATCCAACTCTTGACTGCTTCAATCTTCGCGGGATCGACATGAATACCTTGACTATTTACGATGTGACCCAGAAACTGAACCTCCTCCAGCCAGAATTCACACTAGGAGAACTTGGCATAGATTCGATTCCCCTAGAGTAGTTCGAGAACCAAACGTAGATGCTGCGCGTGTTCGGCTTTCGATTTGGAATAGATCAAGACATCGTCGATGAACACGATGACGAAACGGTCGAGATAAGGTTTACACACGCGATTCATCAGATCCATGAAAATTGCTGGTGCGTTGGTTAAACCAAAAGGCATAACAACGAATTCATAGTGGTCGTAACGAGTGCGAAAAGCGGTTTTGGGTATATCCTCCTCTTGAATGCGTAGTTGGTGGTAGCCTGAGCGTAGATCGATCTTCGAGAAACACGTGGCACCTTGTAGCTGATCAAACAAATCGTCAATGCGAGGCAGGGGATAGCGGTTCTTGATGGTTAACTTATTCAATTCCCGATAGTCGATGCATATCCTGAACGTCCCATCCTTCTTTTTAACGAAAAGGACTGGCGCGCCCTAAGGAGAGGTACTCGGGCGAATAAAGCCTTTCTCAAGTAATTCCTGGAGTTGATTCGAGAGTTCATGCATTTCGGACGGTGCGAGTCGGTAAGGAGCTTTGGCAACAGGATTGGCTCCAGGAATGAGGTCGATACGGAAGTCGATATCACGACTTGGCGGTAGTCCAGGAAGATCATCAGGGAACACCTAAGGAAATTCACGGACCACAGGAACGTCTTTCACCTCTGTCTTCCTTTTCTTTTCCTTCTCCGCTACTACAATGTTAGCCTAGAAAGCTCTGTATTCCTTGCGGAGATACTTGCTAGCTTGGACACATGACATAAGTTTGAGACCTTTCGAAGAAGTTTCGCCATAGACACACAACAGATCACCATTCACGAGTGAGAATCGAATCATCTTGTCGAAGCACACAACTTCAGCGTGGTTTTCGCGAAGAAAGTCCATGCCTACTATGACGTCAAAACTTCCGAGTTTCATCGGAATAAGGTCGATTGGGATGATGTGATTGTTGAGCTCAAGAGTACAATCATGAAGAACACAATTAACGACGACTGTTCTTCCGGTGGCGACTTCAACATTGAATGTCGAGGGGAGATGGGAGCGCTTACGACTAAGGAGCTTCTCGAGTTCAAACAACACAAAGCAATTATCGGCTCCAGTGTCAAACAAACACGATGCATAAATACCATTCACAAGGAACGTACCATTGACCACGTTGTTGTCAGCCTGGGCTTGGCGCATATTGATGTTGAACGTTCTGGCGCGGGCGGCTTGTTGCTGCTGCTGTGGCTGTTGCTGCTGATGAGGCTGCTGCTGCTGGGGCTCTTGTTTCACAACCCTGTTCGGGCACATGTTCGCAAAGTGGTTGGGATCACCACATGCGAAGCCGACTCGGGTGTTGATCGCGGGTGCCTGAGTCGCGTGCTAGCCTTGCGGGGCTGGGAGAAGAGCTTGATGAGCAGTGGCAGGAGCTGCGGTGTTGCGGGGACCAGTACGGCAGTTGACAGTGAAATGGCCGTACATGTTGAAGTGGGCGCAGAAACGACAGGTGAGACCCACCGGTGATGATAAGAACATATTGGGCAAGCCAGGTGGGGGCCTGTGTATGCACGCTTTGCAGGCAGTGCGTAAGTAACTGGTGCTGGACGGTGATGAGACTGCTGCTGAGCCGGTACGGCTTGAAGGGGAGCAGCAGTGGTAGTGGCAGCACAGTTCTTGTTGCTGGAGCTGCTGTTGTTGTTCTTCTTCCTTCGGCGTGAGGACTTCGACGGTTGAGCGGCGGCTGTTTCGGAGGCTGGTGCGGCGGTGACTTGGTGCAGACTCTTTGAAGCTTTATCCCAAAAACCAGCTTTTACCCGCTTGTCGTTGATCTCGGCAGCAAGCAGGTAGGTTTCTTCGATCGTTGCTGTCTTTGCGGCATGCACAAAATCTGCAACACAGTCGGGTAGAGCTCGGATGTACTTCTTGATTGCCATATCAGACGTCTTCACTTGATCGGGGCAGATTATGCTGAGCTGCTTAAAGCGAGCAGTCAGGGCAGCGTTGTCTCCATCCTTCTGCTTTATGTTCCAAAACTCGTCCTCCAGCTTTTGGCGTTCATGGGGAGGGCAGAATTCGTCCATCATGATGGCCTTCAACTCTTCCCAAGTCAGCTCATAAGCTGCATCATTCCCGTGTTTGTTCCTCTCGGCCGTCCACCAGTCTAATGCGCGGGACTGGAAGACGCCGGTAGCGTTTAGGGTACGGAGATTTTCAGGACAACCGCTTTGGCGCAAAGTGACTTTGATGGAATTAAAGCATTGAAACATAGTGTTGGTGCATCCGTCTGTCGCCTACGTCTTGTATCGAGTCTTGCGTCAAATAGGCTAGAACAGGGCACGAAATCCTAGAACATGTCTTAGGAAGTGATTCCGCTCCAAATGACATTTTGTCATTTGGAGCGAAATCTCATCATTCTGATTCCGCTTGAAACCCCTTTGATCCTGATTTCGCCCGAAAGTTAGAGTCTGATTTCGCTCCAATGATATGGTGATTTTGCTCGTACTTGATATTGCTGATTTCGCTCGTAATGATATTTCATGTAGGAGCGAAATCAGAAAGCCTATATATAGTTGTAGTCAGGAGCGAAATCATAGAATAGTTCTAGGTCATTGTCTTCCGGTGAGCCACGAAGTGCTGCCGAAGTGTTGTCAGAGCTTGTAACCCATTCAGTGATCAATAAAACAACAGTTAAAAGTGAATACGGCTGAGATTGCACCAAAACTTTAGTTTCCGCCTCTTGTTTTGGATAGGAATTCTTCTGATCGACTCATTCGGGTCCGAAAACGATCCTACAAGTGGTATCAGAGCCAGGTTAAAATGAGTAAGAAATTTTCAGAAAATCCAAAAACATTTGAAAATCTAAAAAAGCCAAAAACATGATAAAAAATGAGTTTTTGTTGCATAAAAGAGGAAATGATAGTACATCAGTGGACTATCACAACACGCTAAAGAATTGTAAAGTTAAAATGTAATAAACAATCTTACTGCGGATGTGTCAGTAGGTTTTTACACATTTAGTAAATTGTGACGAGATATAAACCTAAAAATTCAAACTTTCTTATTCTGTGGGTAACAACTTCTTGGATATATAGGTAACCCCCGAAATCTTGTTTGAAAGGTCCCTTATTCTGAGATACTAGGTCTTTATGCTCAGTGATATCTGGGGTATTACACTGGGACTTCTGCTGTATGGAAGTACTGACCTAGTCCCCGTATAATACTTTCTGCAAATTGCTTGAAACATAGCAAAAGCCCTCAGGAATTATGATTAAACAATAAAATTGATAATCATTGCTGTTGAAGAAAAGATCCTCTAAAGGGGACACACCAAAAGTCGAAGCCGTCATATCTCTGCGTATACGGAAGTATCGACCTGAGCTCTCACGGCCCTCGCAATTTAACCCCTTTACAGATATCATCTGTGGAATACTCACCGGTAAGACTGAATATTGGGATCTGGATACGGGAGTATATTCAAGTGGTGGGACACACGAATAAGTTTAAGTAATTAAGACATTAATAGCGTATCTCGAAATAGTTGAACTTTGTGTAAAAATTTAAGTGGACAAACATACTGACAATCTAGGTGAATTGTTTAGAACTTAAAATGAAATCCAGCTTGACGGTGTTGGTGATGTGTCTCAAAAACTGATATGATCCTCTTGCACGAACTCGCAAAAATATAGTCTGTAAATATTTCATTTCTGCATTTTTCTTTTATTCAAAAATCCAAAAAGATTTTAGTATGTTTTAGCATAAATTGTAAAAAATCCAAAAAGATTTTCGACAACTGATGCTGAAAAGCTGATTTTCGTAATTCCAAGTGCTAAACATGAAGAACAGGTTTGGATAAAAGAGTGAATGGAAATGATTGAATATATTTACAAGTGATTTTTAGTGAATAAATCGTTTTGAATGATTATCACAATAGTTTCTAAATTTTAAAAGATTTAATCATTTTGAAACTTATGTGTTGGGTAGAGACTGTGCAGGAAACCTGAGCTGGAAGAGAGCCAGGTCACGATCTTAGAATGAATATGTAAATTCCAGACTACGATCCCAGCAAATTGAGAGGGGGAGTCTGAAGGCAAAGTAAGGAAGCAGTTAGAACCAGTGCTGATCCTGGATTTTCTGATGCTGATTAAGTTTAAAGATTCAACATTCGAGGAAGAGGAATTTGTTGGTGATAAAGACTGATAAAGACTGAAGGTAGACAACCGAAGACTCGACACTGAAGACTCCGTCAACATCCGAGGGGGAGTTTGTTGGTGCATCCGTCTGTCGCCTGCGTCTTGTATCGAGTCTTGCGTCAAATAGGCTAGAAGAGGGCACGAAATCCTAGAACATGTCTTAGGAAGTGATTCCGCTCCAAATGACATTTTGTCTTTTGGAGCGAAATCTCATCATTCTGATTCCGCCCGAAACCCCTTTGATCCTGATTTCGCCCGAAACCCCTTTGATCCTGATTTCGCCCGAAAGTTAGATTCTGATTTCGCTCCAATGTATATGGTGATTTCGCTCGTACTTGATATTGCTGATTTCGCTCGTAATGATCTTTCATGTAGGAGCGAAATCAGAAAGCCTATATATAGTTTTAGTCAGGAGCGAAATCATAGAATAGTTCTAGGTAATTGTCTTCCGGTGAGCCACGAAGTGCTGCCGAAGTGTTGTCAGAGCTTGTAACCGATTCAGTGATCAATAAAACAACAGTTAAAAGTGAATACGGCTGAGATTGCACCAAAACTTTAGTTTCCGCCTCTTGTTTTGGATAGGAATTCTTCTGATCCACTCATTCGGGTCCGAAAACGATCCGACAAGTGGTATCAGAGCTCAGGAGGAAGAGTTCTTGCCATTTCAGCTGTGTTTTCTGATTTTCTACACCTTCTTCTTAAAATTTGAAATTTTTTCACGATAAAACCAGCTCGATTTCACACACATCATGCGTAATCATGTTTTGATAAACCCTTGAAATTTTCAAAGCTAAAATCGATCTAAAATCTGAGCTTTACTTAATTTCGCTCGAAATGTATCTCAGATAAGTGACGTCAGCGTGATTTCGCTCGAAATCAGCACCTGATTTCGCTCCAAAAACTTGATTCTGCTCCAAGGGTTCATTTTGATTCCGCTCGAAATTGCGGTGTGATTTCGCTCCAAACCGAGGTTCCGCTCCAAAGCAACAGATCTAATTTCGCTCGAAAATCGAACTTCGTAATTTCGCTCCAAACTACAGTGCGATTTCGCTCAAGAAGTCAAAATTGTAATTCCGCTCCAGTTGAACTTTGGGATTTCGCTCGAACAGCACTTGGTTAATTCCGTTCCAAACCTGATTTCGCCTGAACTTGAAAATTGTGAACTTCTGGACAATTGAACATGGACAAAGAATTTTACAATGCCTTTGCTAGTCCGATTATAATCACTCAGAATGCTTTGCTTGAAAATGAAACCGGGACATCTCAGAAACCGCCTAAGCTTATGGATATTGATGATTACAATGCTTGGTCTGAACGGTTTGGAAATTGGGTTGAAGCTTATCACTTGGATGCGTGGGAACACACTGAAGAACCATATGTTAAACCCACAACGAATGGTATTCAGCAAATAATTAGAGAAATGAGTACTGAAGAGAAAAAGAAATATAGAGATGAGAAATTGATGGTGAGTCTGCTTCAGCAAGCTATCAAAGAGGACATTTTGATTTTGCTTCAACATGATGGAACTGCTTATTCGATCTGGACCGAATTGGAAGCAAAATTTGTAGGAAGCGATGATATGCTTAAAAACAAAATGTCGCTCATGAAGAAAGAATTTGATTTATTCCGTGGTTTGAAATCTGAAAACACCAAGCAAATTATCGAAAGATATTGTAACTTGGTGAGAAATATGTCAAAACTTGGTATTAAAAAGGATACTGATGAATTGATTGAAAAACTTGTAGATGCGCTACCACATGAAATCTGGGGAACTTTTCTGATGATGCTGAGAAACAACAAAAAAGAATATAAAAAGCTAACACTGGGAGAGTTCATCAAGCATCTGGAAGCCCAAGAGATGGAACAACGAAAGATTGCCAGGATGAAGAACTATGATGGAGAACAAGACATCAGTCTATATTTCAAGAGTGGTGTTAGTAAAAAGACAAATTTTTCTCCAAAAGTTGAAACAGCTTACAATGCAAAAGATTCTTCTGAAAAACCATCTCAGGGATCAAGCAGCACAACAAGATTCTCTTCATTTCCGACATATGATCCACAATTCACTACAACAAAGAGTGGCAAAGTTCTTCAATGCAACATTGCCTTAAAGCTAGAAAATGATCAGAACTATACTGAGGAAGTTGCTAAAAGCCACATGTCTTTGTTAGTGACCATGCTTGAATCCTATGGAGGCTTAGTTGCAGGTAGGATTGGTAATCCAATGCTCACAAAAGAGGATTACGATCAAATTGATGCCGAGGAGATGGAATTAATGGACATTAAATGGTGCATGGCTAGTGTGTTGAGACGGGCTGAAAAGTTCAAACAAATTACAGGCAGAGATGATTTTCCCGAGGCTCATGTGTCAACTTTAGGTTTTGATAAGTCTAAAGTTACGTGTTTTCGTTGCAGGGAAAAGGGGCATTTCAAGAGGGAGTGCACAAATCGAGAAGCGAGTGGAGCTCAAAACTCTTTCGGAAATAACAACTACCACAAAAAGGCGATTTATCATCATGTCACACCACAGCCGTATCAACAACAACAACAAGCACCGCATCAGGCACAAACTGCACATGGAAGGGTGATTGAAGATTCAAAGAGAGCTTGTTTGGGAAAGGATGGTGGTTTCAATTGGGATAATTACATTTCAACAGACAGCAAAGTGTGTTTGGCAGATCAAGATGATGAAAAACTGGCTGAAGGATTTAGTTGGGACAATTTCTGCCCAGACCAAGAGTTCATGGCCAAAGAAATGTCAAAAGAGACGTCAAATGCTAAAGCTTTCATTGCTAATGCTTACGATCTGAAATGGGCTGAAAAATGCAGAAAAGTTAGGGAAGCTGCAGAAGAAAAGCGGAGACAGATTGAAGAAGAGGAAGAAGAAGAAAGGCTAAAAGCTGAAGCGGAAGCTGAGAGAAAGAGAAGAAATGAATTTTTTCAATCAAACAGAACAGTCAAAGACGTTCCAGAGTTTGAGATCAAAGTTGATACTAAAGCAATCAAAGTTCCTGAAAAGTGTCTGAACTGTGATTCTTTGATTAAGCAAAACAATGAACTGTTACATAACATTAACAGATTGAAAGAATCATATGATACAATGAACAGAGAGATCAACAAGTACACTGAGTCAAACTGCGAACAATCTGTAGCAATGAATACACTCAAAGGAGCTTACTTGAGACAACTTGATAATGTCAACTTCTACACAAAGAAGTGTGCTGATCTAGAGTTGAAGCTGGCAACACAAAGAATAGAAACTGAGAGAATCAACAATTTATTAGAAATTTACTCATGTTCTACCTTTGTTGTTGACAGGATTTATCTGATTGTGGAGAGTTTGAATACATTTGAAGAAGTAAAGACTTTAGATGAAAAGAAATCTGTGACAAAAGACGAAGATGAAGTGAAGATTTCTGGTAAGAAACCAAGTGTGGTCTACAATAGATGTCCGCCCTCGGTCGAAAATGGATATTCACCATGAAATCCAAATTCCGAAAGAGTCAAAAAGGCAATTAACCTACAATGGGAGTCTGGGCCATCAGATAACTTGCCAGAAAATATTGATGTCACGTACACGTCATCCGACACTGATCATGAGTCAAAGTTGATAAAAAGTGTGGTCGATCAGGTGTTAGATAAAGATGACTATGAGGAGTCAAAAATGGAATCCAAACCCGAGTCAAAATCTGAGACCGATGCGTCAAAGCCAACAATCAAAAAGGACAAATAGGTTTATGATAAAGAGTTTTTACTATCAAAATCTAATTTGAATGAAGAACCGATCAAAGTAGCATATACTTTGAAAGATTCTGACAAATTATATTCTAATGAGATTTTTCCAATAAGAAGTGTTAAACTTGAAATGATTAACAAGGTTTTCAAAATCACAGAAATTAATATTTCTGAAATAAAAGATTTAAATCTTTCCAGAAAACCTAAACAATACACTTCAAGAGAACAACAAAGAATTAACAAGAAAAAGGGTTACAATTGTGGTTATAATTTCGAAAAGAAATCAAACCATAATCGTAATTTCAAAAAGAAAGGTCTTGGATTTAATCAAACAAACAATTATAAAAATGAAAAAGTTTATAAACCAAAAACTGTGTTTGTTTCAGGGAAAACAACAGAGGCTGAAAAAGAACAAGCTTTCAGGAAGCAGACGAATCAAGAATTCCTTGCCACAAAGCAAGAAGAGCTGAAGAAGAACGTTGTTCAAAAGAAGATTGAAACAAGAACATGCTTCCAATGCAAATCTGCTGGTCACATTGCTAGAAACTGTCCTAAAACATTCAAACCAAAACAGGAAGTCTCTGGTAAACTGAAAGAGAAAGTTGTTGAGAAAACTGAACTTTCAACCCGAAAATTTACAGGCTTTGAAAATTCAACCTTTGAGGTGGGTGAATGTTCAAAGAATGTGATAAAAAGAAAAGAAGATGTGAAAAATAAAAAATGGGTTGTTAAGGGTTCAGGTAACAGTTCTGGTGATGAATCTGATTCACAAAATCAGAGGAGCCACGTGTTGAAAGAAAGGTTGAAAAATCAGTTTTGACAGTGGATGATGAGAACTTTCCACCACTGAATGCTAAAAATTTGAAATCTAAAATCGGGAAAGTGGAAATTTCAAATCAATTTTATTCCGACAAGAAGAAATTTAATGTTGAAAAGACTTTCAATGGAAATGTGAAACACATTTTTGGCAAAATGGTCAATGGTAAGGCCAAAAGTGTCAAAGAATTTTATGCTGCTAAACGAAGTGTTCACAAGTTTGTTGAAAGTAATGATGAAGAAGAGATTGTTACACCCAAGGCTGGTCAGGCTTGGGTGGATATATTCTTCAAAGAATAGAAACCTGACTTGCCAGAGCTCCCAAGTTAGTAATCGCGGAGCATGAATCGGCATCATTCTAAATTGTTTTGAAAATTTGTTTTGAGAAGTGTGAATTGCCGGAACTCCCAGGTTGGTAAGTGTGGAGTAGGAATCGGCACCTTGAGAATTCAACCGACAAGAGGGTAATTGGTTGAAAAATAGGTTTGAAATGTTTGGTTTTTGATCCTACAAATGGTCCAATCATCGATTCTACAAGTGGTTAATCAAGGTCATTAAGTTGAACTTGATTTAACTATCATTTAAAAGATTGGTAAACGATGTGATGAAATGACCCCATAACCTACGAGTGGTTGATAAATGAACTAATTTCCGGAAAAACCTTTCTGATTAAAACAAACTTAAGTGTTTTGAAATCTTAAATGGGAAAATAGTTTGTTGTGAGGGGAGTTCTGATTGTTTATGCCAAGCGGATGGAGAATTGAAGCGATTCATATCAGTTGTCATGTTCTGTATAGTTTGTTTTTCAATTTCTTTGAATGTTTTTGAATTTTAGGGGGAGTAAGAAATTTTCAGAAAATCCAAAAACATTAGAAAATCTGAAAAAGCCAAAAACATGATAAAATGAAAAATGAGTTTTTGTTGCATAAAAGAGGAAATGATAGTACATCAGTGGACTATCACAACACGCTAAAGAATTGTAAAGTTAAAATGTAATAAACAATCTCAATGCAGATGTGTCAATAGGTTTTTACACATTTAGTAAATTGTGACAAGATATAAACCTAAAAATTCAAACTTGCTTATTCTGTGGGTAACAACTTCTTGGATATATAGGTAACCCCTGAAATCTTGTTTGAAAGGTTCCTTATTCTGAGATACTAGGTCTTTATGCTCAGTGATATCTGGGGTATTATACCGGGACTTCTGCTGAATGGAAGTTCTGACCTAGTCCCCGTATAATGCTTTCTACAAATTGCTTGAAATATAGCAAAAGCCCTCAGCAAATTATGCCCTCAGCAATTATGATTAAACAATAAAATTGGTAATCATTGCTGTTGAAGAAAAGATCCTCTAAAGGGGACACACCAAAAGTCGAAGCCGTCATCTCTCTGCGTATACGGAAGTATCGACCTGAGCTCTCACGGCCCTCGCAATTTAACCCCTTTACAGATATCTTCTGTTGTATACTCACCTGTAAGACTGAATATTGGGATCTGGATACGGGAGTATATTCAAGTGGTGGGAAACACGAATAAGTTTAAGTATCTAAGACACTAATTGTGTATCTCGAAACAGTTGAACTTTGTGTGAAAATTTAAGAGGACAAACATACTGACAATCTAGGTGAATTGCTTAGAACTTAAAATGAAATCAAGCTTAACGGTGTTAGTGATATGTCTCAAAAACTGATATGATTCCCTTGCACAAACTCACAAAAATATTGTCTGTGAATATTTCATTTCTGCATTTACTTTTATTCAAAAATCCAAAAAGATTCTAGTGTGTTTTAGCATAAATTGTAAAAATCCAAAAGATTTTCGACAACTGATGTTGAAATGCTGATTTTCGTAATTCCAAGTGCTAAACATGAAGAACAGGTTTGGATAAAAGAGTGTGAATGGAAATGATTGAATATATTTACAAGTGATTTTTAATGAATAAATCGTTTTGAATGATTATCACAATAGTTTCTAAATTTTAAAAGATTTAATCATTTTGAAACTTATGTGTTGGGTAGAGACTGTGCAGGAAACCTGAGCTGGAAGAGAGCCAGGCTACGATCTTAGAATGAATGTGGGAATTCCAGGCTACAATCTCAGCAAATTGAGAGGGGGAGTCTGAAGGAAAAGTGACGAAGCAGTTAGAGCCAGTGCTGATCCTGGATTTTCTGATGCTGATGAAGTTTAAAGATTCAACGAGGAAGAGGAGTTTGTTGGTGATAAAGACTGATAAAGACTGAAGGTAGAAAACCGAAGACTCGACACTGAAGACTCCGTCAACATCCGAGGGGGAGTTTGTTGGTGCATCCGTCTGTCGCCTGCGTCTTGTATCAAGTCTTGCGTCAAATAGGCTAGAACAGGGCACGGAATCCTAGAACATGTCTTAGGAAGTGATTCCGCTCCAAATGACATTTTGTCATTTGGAGCGAAATCTCATCATTCTGATTCCGCCCGAAACCCCTTTGATCCTGATTTCGCCCGAAAGTTAGAGTCTGATTTCGCTCCAATGTATATGGTGATTTCACTCGTACTTGATATTGCTGATTTCGCTCCTAATAATCTTTCATGTAGGAACGAAATCAGAAAGCCTATATATAGTTGTAGTCAGGAGCGAAATCATAGAATAGTTCTAGGTCATTGTCTTCCGGTGAGCCACGAAGTGCTGCCGAAGTGTTGTCAGAGATTGTAACCGATTCAGTGATCAATAAAACAACAGTTAAAAGTGAATACGACTGAGATTGCACCAAAACTTTAGTTTCCGCCTCTTGTTTTGGATAGGAATTCTTCTGATCGACTCATTCGGGTCCGAAAACGATCCTACACATAGTCGTTGGGCCATCTTCTCCAGTGAATTCCTTTGGTCCGCAAGCCTTGAACTGCTTGAAGCTGAAAGCAGTCTTGGTAGCAACTTTAGGAGCTTCGGTTCTAGACTCCTCAGACGATTTGCTAACATTCTCGTAAATTTCACTCACGATCTGGGGCACAACCTTGGCCACTTGCTTAGCGAGGATGGCAGCAAGGCGTTTGTCCCTCTATTCATGGCGAGTGAGTCGTGGGTGATGAGGTCCTGATGATGGTCCAATTGCATTGTCTGCAACAGACTTCGTCATAGGTCTCAGACACATCATAATCGAATCTCACCTCACACGTCTAATAATTACTAAAGCTCAGGAACGCACATAGGCACATAATCACATATTCACATAAACACAGAAGCACATAATCACATAATCACGTAGGGCACAGAATCACAGAAGCACATAAGCACGTAGGACACATCACCTAGAAACATATAGGTGTGTAACTTGTCTAGATACACACAGAGACAGTCAGAATACAGAAACCTATCATTCAAAGTCTGCGAGCGTCGAGAATAGCGATCGCATTTAACATAGCGAGTAATCATAGTATATGCGTATAACATAGCATAAGGTCATCCATAATTTGACGATTTGTCAACGTTTTGAGGTAGAAATGCAGTGCGAGTTGTGCGTGTCGATCTAAGCGAAAGTAAAAATCGAATAAGTCTCCAAAATTTAAACACATAGACAGATAAATACATACAAACACATAAAATCAACGAATCATCAGAGTCAGCAGTTGCGGGCTCAGAATCGAAACACATGAAACTCGAGAAATAGATTGTCTGCGGCTATTAGACATTGACTACCCAAAGTGATTCGACTATTCTCAAGGACTTGTCATACACCTTTTGATTTTCAGGATCGTGCTTCTGCCTCGATTCTTGGGCGTTTGGCACGTATCCCATTAGTTATTTAGTGACTTCAGGTCGTTGGAGTCTGTCGAGACTTTGGTGAGAGTTTTTGGAAAACCAAGTAAAAAGTCAGAACAAGTTGGCAAGGTTAGGGTTCCACCCCTGGCTTAACAACGTCGTTCCTGTTTTGATTAAAATAGAGACGAAAATTCACGCTAAAGTATGGATCTCACTCCTGGTTCAACGCGAATTCTCGCGTTTTATAGATAAATACAGATCAAACAAGCAATTTAATCGAGAGTTTGCGGCTTTCACACCTATTCTCGACTTAATCACTTATTCACAATTGAAAATTCGAGTGCAGTGATAGTGTAGCGTAGGCGAGAATAGCGAGAAATAGTAAGTAAGCTCATACGTAATCCCTATTGGACATGCACGAGTCGGTCTATTGGGTCCTAAATATAGAATAGGTCTCTAAGACGTCGACCCGGACTAGGTCGAGTCTTGCCTAATTCCATATAGTTATGGCTCTGATACCAATCTGTCACACCCCAACCGATGGCGGAAATATCGGGGCATGGCACTGAGCGAAACAGATTGTCCAGAAGTTTCCATAACAATTATCATTACCAATCAATTTAAAGTAACATGTCCCATACCATGTCTCAAAAGGCAAACAAATTATTACAGACAAATCTAGGCAAATTGTTCTGTTTCGACAACTTAGGTTTCATTAGTACAGACAACTATTTGTTGGTCTCTAAGACTCTTTCCTAGCCTTGGTTTCCAAGCAAATAGACACCTTAAGCACCTGTCACATACGTTAAAATAAAAGTCAATACATATAGTGTAAAGGCGAGCATACAAGTTTGGTAATAGCGTATAGAATTCGAAATAGTTTACGCATAACCAACACGTACACTGAGTAAAACGAAGCATATTAGTTATCGACATGAACCTATCGATACCAATGACTGTGGGTTGAGTGCCCAAGGCAGTTCGTAATACATGATCACCACTGTAATACATGCAAATAATTGTCCTTAACAACCCCCGTGTGAATGGGTGCTGAGTCCAAACTATAGTACTATCGTTGCTAAGGCAGGTAGACAGCATTCCATGTGTAAACATAACAAACAAGCATTCATTAAGTCACGTATATCATGCGGTAACAGTTAGCATTTAAAGTATTGCGTAGTGTGTTCGATTGTGATTTTGTATAAGTAACGTATGTAACACCCAAAAGTGCGTAAAGTAAAAAGGGATCGAGTATACTCACAGCGGTTGATGGATTGAAGGGAGCGCTTGGGAGTAAGGTTAGCCTGAATAGTTTGATAGCATAAGGATAAGTGACGCGTAAAACGAAAAACAAGTGTGGGTGGGTCGAACAACTGGTCGATCGGATGGTGGTCCGGTCGGACAGCTGATCGTGCGGGTGACAGTCCGTTCGGACGGCAGTCCGGTCGGATGGCCGTTCGAGTGGATTGTTTCTTCCTTTAGGAAGGATGTGTTTGTGTATGATGGTTTGACTTTTGAAGTTTTTGTTGTACTATTTTAAAGACATTGAAGTATCTCTACCTTTCAGGTCGGTCGATCGGACAGTTGTTCGATCGGCCGGCAACCCGTTTGGTTGGGCACTTCAGTGAGAACAAGTTCACAGCAGGATGTCACTCGATCGGATAGCAGTTCGATCGGGTGGCATTCCTAGTGCGTTGAACATGTTGAAAATTGTTTTAAGTGTTGAAGTTCAAATGTCTCATGATTCAAATGGCAGTTCGATCAGATGGTAGTCCGATCGGACAACCATTCGTTCAACACTCAGACTTCAAATGTTGATGAATAGTTTAGGTGTGGGACCCAAGGTGCAGGTCGTTCGGTTGGCCAGTCGATCGGATTGGTTGTTCGATCGGACAGCAGTCCGATCGGACGGCTCTCCGTCCTGGTCGACCTGTTCGTCTTACCCTTGGTTGTTTGATTTGTTTGTCGTTTTTATCGAGGTGTTGTGACAACGTGCAAACCAACAGTAAACTCCTCACTGCTTGGTGCTCCTGATCGGACAAGAACCACCCAAATCCGGTCAGTTAACTTTTCGTGACGGTGTTCCATGTTTAACCCGAAATCGGTGAACCTCGTTGATAGAATCCAGATCTTGAGCCACACAACCACGAGAATGAGTAGTATGTCGGCGCAAGCTCCGCTTCTATCGGTTTTGAGTGCATTGAGTGTAAAAGAGTTGAAAGAAAGTTAGAAAACGATCTTTCAATCCTTTTTATTGTGAATATGTTTAGATCTATGAAAGATCTTTGTTAGTTTATGTGGAAATCAGTTAGATCTAAGTTGTTCTTGGTGGATTGAGGCCAAAACATGAAGTTCCTCAAGAACACATGATGACGTCATCCTAGAACACCTTGAATCTTGGTGATTTCACGGTTAAAACTTAAGATTCAAAAGATAGAAAGGTGTAGGAGTGCGTGTAGTTCAAGAAAGTACAAGATTTAGGACGAGATCTTACCGGAATCGAGAGAAATCGAAGAAAAGGTGAGGAGCACGAGCTGGTCGGACAGAGAGTTTCCAAAAGTAGAAAGAATGAAAGTGACAGGAGGTATCTATAGAGTTCCAAAAGAGGAAAGGGCTGGTCGATCGGCCAGGTAGCTCTATCGGACAGTCAGTCTGATCGGACGGCAGTCCGATCGGCTGGTTGCCTGATCGATCGGTCGCCTGATTCGAGTGTTCGGCGCGACGAGTTTTTCCGTGTCGATTTTGATTACGAGTGATGCGATGCGATAGAGTTTCCTAGTCAAATTAATTTTAATCCAAACTACTCATATCTCGCACTATCTCTTCCCCACTAGTTATCATACTATATCTACATACAGGCATCCTTATTTCGTATTCGTTTGGCGTTTGCGATTCGATTGCGATTGAGTTCGATTGCGTTTCGATTGATTATCTCACATACGTAAATAAACATGCACAAGTAACACATAAGGCGCACACACACGTATAACTTGAACCAAAAAAGCGTAATTCGAGTTGCGAGCGCGATGTTGATTAGATTAGTTCGATTAGCGTTTAGTTGACTTTATCGCATTGTTACTTCCTATTGATCACGGTCGTAAGGCGGTTCATAACGATAAATATACATCGATTACTGCGATTCTTAATAATTACTCCACATAATACAACAAAGGCGAAAATAAAATAGACTAATCAATGAGTCAAAGAAGTCAAAACAGGAATGGAGCAACGAGAGACAGATTGCAATTAGCAATCTTTTCTTCCTTTGACTTCAATCTTGACTTTGACTTTGACTTTCGAAACACGGGGTGTTACAGTTTGTATAAGTAAGTGTAAACCTTTGTAAATAGTGTATGTATGTATGTATATCCCTAGTATGTAGCAATAAGGAAAAACAGATCACCAATGGTTTGCAAGGCCAATGGTACGTGTGAAATGGTGCAGGAAAACTCAAACCTAGCGGAATTTTGCCACGGCATTTGTATGTGGACATAGTCACCACATGGCCCCCCTGGTCCTCATGGGTGTGGGCTCGCTACACCCAAATAGATCTATCACTCATGTCCCTTGGTCCTATGACGATGATTAATGGCCTTAAGTGTTATACCCACCTGTCACATGATCAAGCAGTAACCCTCCTTAGCTAATCATACCATGTATAAAAAGTTTGTAAACAATTGTAACGTGTATTTCACCCCCAAAGTTATAAAACTGAAAACAGTTAAAAGAAAAGGGGGACATGAACTCACAGTTTTGCGTCTTCTGTGCTCGTAACTCAAGTCTCCTCAGCAAACACGACTCCCTACAATGTACTAGGGTCTATTAGACGAACGAGTCGTGCCTTGCCTTAGTATTTATGTTTTTGAGTTACGTTTCTTTTATGTCTCCAATATTATTCCAAGTTATAATTTCTTGTTAAAATAATGATTATTTTAACTCTAAATTATATTTAATTTTTGGAATAATTGTTTACACAATATTTTGTAATAATACTTCTCAAGTATTTACTTTCGTATTTCTTCCCAAGGATGGGGGTATCTCATACATGTATATTTGCATTCTTGTATTTGTAATCCCAAAATAATATATTTTCAAGTCCCACTTTAGAAAATATATTTAACTTATTTTGTCCAAAAATAATGTATTTCAAGAAAATATATATTTTTCTCAAAAATCATATATCTTCTAAATATACTAAGAAAATATAAATATATTTTAACTTCCAAAAATAATATGTTTTCTTCTTGTCGAAAATATGATATACTTTGGTAATATTTACAAAAATCATATTTTCATTCCTTGGATCCAAAATAATATTTACCAAAAATATATTTATAACGGTATTTTCCGGAATATTTTGTAAGTTACGTTCTTGCGTGCGGTTTCACAATATTAAGTGCGTAACTTATATATATATATATATATATATATATATATATATATATATATATATATATATTCCTTGTGATTTTTGGTATTATTTTGGATTGTAAATTCTTGGTATTTTGTTAAGTTACATTACTTTAAATCCTAAAATAATATAACTAATACACAAAGTATACAAATAATTACACACAATGTGTAAATATATATTCTAAATACATATTTACTCATTTTTATTTATAAAACCAACCTCCAATATTTGTATTTTTGTAATAAAAATTATGGCAATGTTTATGTTGAAAACCATAGTTAAAACACACTTGTGAATATTTGTTTGGAAGATATTTTTCTAAGTGTTTGTATTTTTAGAAAATTTTGCCATAGTTTCCCCTAAAAATGGAGGCGTCCATGCTATTAAGGCATATCATTTTCTTTTCAAAATCATCACAAACAATCAACAATCAACCCTAAACAACTTACACTTACCAAGTGTCAAAATATTGCTATCTACATAATAATCATGAACTTGAACTTCATAAAAACTTGTAGTAACTTGGTAGTGTGTTTAGTAGGTTTAGTTACCCCTTTAATGTGTGTTTATTTCTTTAAAAATCTCATTCTTAAAGAATTTAGGTGTTTACAACTACTAGATGATTTTTCCAAAAATCATTATTTTGAATTTTTCTTGTTTCTCAAGTGTTTCTACACTTGTTTTATCACCAAAAAGGCTGTGTGTTTAAGTAAGAACCATGATCTTCTAAAAATCATATCTTGAACTTGGTTCTTTTGGAAAACCATTCATAAATCTTAGATCCATAAGATTACTAACTCACTTTGTTTATTATTTTCCAAGAAATCACTTTATTTTTCAAGTTCATGCTTATATATGAGGATGATCATCTTGTTTTGTCACATAATCATCCTCTCACTTGCTAGATCATGTGTTTAATCACAATCTAGCAAGCTCCTTATGATGATCAACATCATAATCTCAAGAATATAACAATCAAGTATCACACATACACTAATCAACATTGTTTCATCAAGAGTTTATCATATGACAAACTTGTGTTAGAGTTTTATGAATATGTTCTTTAGTGTTCATCATGCTTATCAATGTATAACATCTTTTAACCAACAAAATTAGAAGTAACAAATGGTTACAAGGTCCTTACTACTTGATGAACTCTTGATGAATGAGGGTGGGGTGGGTGGTTGTTCTCGGCCGAGAGCCAAGGAGAGGGAGAGGGAAAGTGTTGAGTGAAATGTGTGTTGAGTGATGAGAATGGTGATCTAGTGGTTCATTCGTATAATTTCCAACAAGTGTTTATCCAATGGTTTTCATGTTCCCCATAGTACCAAGCATATCTTATTAAACAATTCAATAAAATCTATTAATCTACTAATTAGGCCATGTGGCCGATTACTAGCATGTGGGGGGGGTCTAAGTGTAACTTCCAACCGTCTAGTTAGATTAAAGGTTCAAATCCAAGCATTAGTTATAAGTGTTAGTTACTTGATATTTTTAGTGGGTGTTAGGGTGTTCGGGGATCATAACTAGCTCAGAAACATTAAAACAATGCTTCTAGTAAAATTTTGGTGTTTCGGGTAGTGTCCGGTTGTTCAGTTAGATACCGGTTCGTTAAAGTGTCAAACTATTCCGTTTAGTGATCTTCAAGTACCCTTTTGTGACACTTTTAATTCCCGAGACTTAGGAAAGCATTCGGGACCATTTTGCCATATTTTTGCATGTTACTAGCTTGTTAAAAATGCTGAATTTTGCTGAAATGTGCTGAATTCAGCACTTTAAGTGGGTTTTAGGCACTTTCCGGCACTTAAACTATCACCTAGTGAAGCAGTTTTATGGTCCTCACTTTCCTACACACTATACTAGTGTGAAACTTAGTCTCTGGCCCATACAACATCTCCAAACACTGATTTGTCTATGTACTGAACATCATCAGCATTTTTCTGAGTTATTCGCTAACTGTGCTAGTTGTGCTTTGTGCATCATGTATGTCAATAAAGTTTGGATGTGATAATGAGGTGACATTATGTAAGTATGATGCAGAAATTAGAAAGCAGTTTAAGTCATCAGTTGTAATTTAGCACAGTCATTAAGCACTAATCAATATTAATTAATTGTACGGATACCTGGATTTTTGACGGTTGTCATAGAAATCACCGAAACGACGCATGTTGAAGGTATACGTCATAAAATGACAAAATATGCGAAAGTTCGTCAAGAAACGACCCATCTTAAGACACCTTTGACAACGACCCTTGTTACACGGGCCGTGGTGATGCCTGTTACAGTTGTGGCACCTAGGTTGACTACCCTGATATCTCCTCTGTCTGTGACTGCCAGAGGATTGCTGACTAGGACTCTGGTAGTGGTCAATCTTCTGCTGCTGAGCTTGTGGCTGAACAGTCGCTGAACCTTTGCTGGAATCTCCATCCCACTTTCTTTTACTGTCACCAGATGTAGCAGGAGTAACTGAGGTGGTGACGTTAGCAGTAGCATTAACACGCTTGGGCAGTTTATTCTGGTCCACTGCCTGATCGGTGATACGGTGAGCGAGACGCTGGATTTCCTGTATATTGTCGAGATTAGCCGACGTCACGTGGCTCTGAATTTCTGGCGCCAATCCCTTGAGATACATCTCAATGCGCTTGTATGGAGGGTCCACCATAGTTGGACACAGAACGGCCAGCTCATTCGACCGTTTTATATATGCTTCGATCTCTGATCCAACCATTTTCAGATTATACAACTCGTCTTCCAGCTTGTGAATATCTTCACGCGTACAATACTCACGCTTGATGAGTTCCTTGAAATCGTTCCATGGGGTGGCGTTAGCAGCTGCCAACCCTAAGATCTGAACTTGGGCGTTCCACCAAGTCAGTGCTATCCCTTCCAAAGTGCCGGTGGCAAACTTGACCTTGCGAGCCTCAGGGCACTCGCACATTTCGAATACAGATTCTAGCTTTTCAAACCAATGGAGGAGTCCCACTGCCCCCTCAGTGCCGCTGAAAGAGTTTGGACGACAGTCCATGAAGTTCTTGAATGTGCAGACAGGCTGCTGCGCGTGTTGACCTATTGTGTACGAATAGGACGAAGTTAAATACGAGTGTTAATGTAGGATCTGAAGATCCTAGTGTGTGCCTATACTGCAAGATATACTACCTGCTTGAGCTGCTGCAACTGCTGCAGCAACTTGAGCTTGAACGAGAGCCTCTAGCTGGGCTTGTGTCATGTTGATTCTTCCAGACATGATCTTCATTGTAACAAGTAGCATAGGTAAGAATAGTTCGCGAATAGGGCGATGACAGAAAAGCGTAAGCACGTAGGGATTCTCATGCTATAGTATCATGTGTATCTAAACGTAATGCGAGCAAAGTTCTAAGCAGTTCTAGCAAACAGGCAATAAACATAAACCTTATTACCTAGGATGTCGAGTCTTGCACGTGGAGCGAAGCGTCGTTGTGGATCGTTGAGAGCACTGTTCTGGTTATAGTCCGGTTTTAATAAAAAAACGTTCTCCCATATTAAAACCAAGTTCTCTATAACCAATGGCTCTGATACCAATCTGTCACACCCCCAAAATCCACCCGCGGAGTACCACCGCTTGGGAGCGTGACTGACCAGGATCAAGCCATCAATCATATCAAACATAGCATTTAATAATAAAAGTAATCAATGTAAATCATCATGACATGATTGATGTTTCAAAACCAAACATCGTTTAAATTGCGGAAGCATAGTATGTAATCTCAAAATAGTGATAAGTTCAGATAAAGTTCATGATCCGTATCCCACAACGCCCTGCTCCTCCCTGTGCAAGCTCCATAATGTACCTAAGGTCCTGCAAGGCATGCAGCAAATAATCAACAAACTAGTTGAGCGAGTTCACAGAAAGTAAGTTCATAACATAGTGCATAAGTATAGCTAGTGGGGGCTTCCCATACTAGTGTGTACTAAAGGTGGGGGCTTCCCAAACCTTGTGTTCATATTACTGGTGGGGGCTTCCCATGTTTATCCTGGCTAATGAGGGCTTCTCATTAACGGTACTTACTAGACTAACTTCCGACCATGTGTTCTTCTTTACCGAGAACAGGAAAACGTACAGGGTCACGTGGGCTTTACGTGACGTGCCCTTCCCCGAGGACAGTGGTACGCGTGGGGGCTACGTAGGCTTTACGCAGCGTGGCCTTCCGACCTGGAAGCCAGTGGATGGTATTGGGTTACGTAGGCTTTACGTAACGTGTCCTCCCGACCCGGGAGACAAATGGCAAACATACTGGGTTACGTAGGCTTTACGTAACGTGTCCTGACTAACCTGAGGACGATGGTCTATAGTCTAGAGAATGCGTAAGTACGAGTAATCATTCCATATTCAACATGTCCAACCCAATTCCCAACCCGGGAATCCCATGCCTTGGCTGTGTGAACTCACCTTGGTTTGCTCGGCAGATACACAAAAGTACAGTTAAGCTAGTAAATGGTCAACCACGTCCTATCATGGTTATTATACAAGTCAGATTCGTAGAGCACGTATATTCATGGCAAACATGTACACGTATCAGCAATTCAAATCATGTAACGAGTCCAAGTAATCGGCCCAAACAGATAAGCAGTCCAACTAGCAGTCAAGAGCACACTTGTGCGGGTTAATCTTGGCCCAACATAACCCGGCCCAATTAACATTCACCCCAAATAGTAAACGCACACTAGTCCAATAGCAAACAGTCCACAAATCCAATTGTTGGACCCAATTGATTGGGCCAGTGACAGTGAAGGCCCAAACAGTGTACGTGCATTATCTCGTCTCGAGTCGCAACCGGCGATCTCGAGTCGCAACCGGAGATTACGAGTCGCAACAGCTGGTTACGAGTCGCAATGGTGATCTCGGTTCGTCATGGTCCGGTTACGAGTCGCAACGGGACTCGCAACCATGGTCTCAGCTTGTGCTGTTTGTGGTCTCGAGTCGAGACTGTGAGGTTTCGACCCGCAATCTGAGTCGCAACCGTGTGTGTAACTGGTTTCCATAATTCCTGTAACAATCATCCCGTGATTCTAGCAAACAACTTAGGCAGTTTCGGAAATCAGATCAAACAATGATTATTCAGCATTCAATCATATTCATAATATCTTCAAATCATCACCATTTAGCATGTTCATAACAGCATCAAAACAAATAATTGGATTATCAAACAACTCTAAACCGAATCCTAAACGTATCATCATCCTAGCATGCACCCTAATTCTTTAATCACAGCCGGTTATCAAACAACATCCGGACCAATTCAATTCGATGATCATGCAACCGGTTCACAATCATAATAACTATTATCATAAACAACATGTTAACAAGAATCCTTCGGGTATCAAGCAATTATCAACATACAAACAATAACACACAATCAATAACATAATCACTAACCGGATTAAAGAAGGAAAAGAGGGTGATTCCGAGTAGGGGTGTTCTTGCCGTCGGGTTCCAAGCACACGAGAGAAGGAGAGGAAATCGCCTAGGGTTTGTGTGTGTGGTGTTTTGCAAAAGTAGTAAAACAAACCCCTAGTCCCGGTTTTGTGTTGCGAGTGGGGGAGTGGGCCGAGCCCATCCGGTTACTTCTAAGGGTCCGTGAAACAAGGTGTGGCCCAAAAGACTTGTGTGACCGGTTCTAATGTGCAAATCGGGTTTGGCTCAATTTAACATGCAACACGTAAAACACTAAGCATATGACGACATTCAATAAATCACATAACATCCATCAGTTCACAATGTTACATAAACACGTAACGTTACATCAAAGCAAGTCTAAAGTTCGAGTTGTCACATTATCCCCAACTAATTGGAAATTTCGTCCCGAAATTTGGTATGCACTCACTGAGGAAGCTAGGTAAACTGTATTGTTCACTGATTTTCCTGGGGTGTCACATCCTCCCCCCGTTGATCTGGAATTTCGTCCCGAAATTCCGAAGTAGTAGCTCCAACCTCAGTAGTGGTAGCATTGGTTTCGAATAACTGGGGGTACTTTTCTGTCATCCTGTCTTCGCGTTCCCAGGTGTACTCTGGGCCACGTTTGGAGTTCCAACGAACTCGAACAAGAGGGATTCTCTTGTGTTTGAGGACCTTCACATCCCGGTCCGTGATTTCCACTGGTTCCTCGACGAACTGCAACCGCTCGTCGATAGTGAGTTCTTTGAAAGGAATGATGAGGTTTTCATCAGATAGGCACTTCTTTAGGTTCGATACATGAAAGACATTGTGAACTGCCCCGAGTTCAGCTGGTAAATTCAACTTGTAGGCTACCTTGCCAATCTTTTCTATGATTTCGAATGGTCCGACGTACCGCGGATTCAGTTTGCCCCGTTTGCCAAAACGAACCACACCCTTCCAGGGTGAGACTTTCAATAAAACCCGGTCCCCGACCTCAAATTCCAATGGTTTTCTACGCTTGTCCGCGTAGGCTTTCTGACGGTCGCGTGCTGCCGCCATGCGTTGTCGTATCTGTGCAATCTTTTCTGTGGCGTCCACTACAATCTCTGGACCCGTAATCTGACTATCCCCCACCTCTGCCCAACAGAGAGGTGACCGGCATTTACATCCGTACAATGCCTCGAATGGAGCGGCTTGAATGCTGGTATGGTAACTGTTATTGTACGAAAACTCCACCAATGGGAGATGTTTTTCCCAGCCGTTGCCGAAATCGATAACGCATGCCCTAAGCATGTCTTCAAGTGTTTGGATTGTTCGCTCAGACTGCCCATCCGTCTGAGGATGATATGCTGTGCTCATGTCTAATCGTGAGCCGAAAGATTTATGCATTGTTTGCCATAACTCTGACGTGAATCGTGCATCGCGATCCGAAATGATAGATGTGGGCACCCCGTGCCTCGAAACAACTTCTTTAAGGTAGATGTCTGCGAGAGTGGAGAACTTATCCGTTTCCTTTATAGGTAGGAAGTGTGCAGACTTGGTGAGTCGATCCACGATCACCCATATGGTATCATTCCCACGCTGGGATCTAGGTAGGCCTGTAACGAAATCCATGGAAATTTCTTCCCATTTCCACTGAGGTATCTTAGGCTGTTGAAGTAGGCCAGCTGGTTTCTGATATTCGACCTTGACTCTCGCACAGGTCAAGCACTTTCCAACGTACGTAGCAATGTGGACCTTCATACTAGGCCACCAATATGTAGTGCTGATGTCGTGGTACATTTTATCCGACCCTGGATGTACCGAGTAGCGAGACTTGTGAGCTTCATCCATCACAAGTTCGCGTAAACCGCCATAAAGAGGGACCCAAATCCGGCCCGTTACATAGTAGGCGCCGTCTTCCTTTTGTTCCATTTGCTATCGTGAGCCGCGTAAGGCTTCAGCCTTGACGTTTTCGGGCTTCAATGCTTCTACCTGAGCATTTCGTATCTGTGTAGGAAGGCTAGACTGAATCGTAAGCTGTAGCGCTCGCACGCGCCGAGGTAAAGTGTCTTTCCGACTGAGGGCATCAGCCACAACATTGGCTTTGGCTGGATGGTACTTGATAGCGCATTCATAATCGTTTAGTAACTCGACCCATCGTCGTTGACGCATATTCAAATCCTTCTGCTTAAGAATATGCTCGAGACTCCTGTGATCGGTGTAAATCGTGCACCTGGTACCGTACAGGTAGTGTCGCCATATCTTAAGCGCAAAAACGACAGCTCCCAGCTCTAAATCGTGCGTCGTGTAGTTCCTTTCATGAATCTTGAGTTGACGAGAGGCGTAAGCGATAACCTTGTCGCGCTGCATTAACACACATCCAAGTCCCCGAATGGATGCATCACAATATACCACGAAGTCATCTGTGCCCTCTGGCAATGAGAGGATAGGTGCACTGCAAAGTCTATCCTTTAAGTGCTGAAAAGCAGTCTCCTGGGGCTCTCCCCAGCGATAGGTAACACCCTTCTGTGTCAGTAGCGTAAGCGGCTGAGCAATCTTCGAAAAATCTTTAATAAACCGTCTGTAGTAACCCGCCAAACCCAAGAATTGGCGTATTTCTGTCGGCGTACGCGGTGCAGGCCAGTTTCTGATCGAATCTACCTTGGATGGATCGACATGGATCCCATCCTTGTTCACTACATGGCCTAAGAAGTGGACTTCACGAAGCCAGAAGTCGCATTTAGAAAGCTTGGCGTACAACTGTTCCTTCCGAAGGAGTTCCAATATCAAACGAAGATGCTGCTCGTGTTCCTCCTGACTCTTGGAGTAAATCAGGATGTCGTCGATGAATACTATGACGAACTTGTCGAGATAGGGTTTGCACACCCTGTTCATAAGATCCATAAATACAGCAGGCGCGTTCGTTAACCCAAACGGCATGACAAGAAACTCGTAGTGGCCGTAACGAGTTCTGAAGGCTGTCTTGGAGACGTCCTCATCCCGGACTCTCAGCTGATGGTACCCCGACCTCAAATCTATCTTCGAATAGTAGCACGACCCTTGCAACTGGTCGAATAAGTCGTCGATGCGCGGAAGAGGATAACGGTTCTTCACCGTCACCTTGTTGAGTTCACGGTAGTCGATACACATCCTGAACGTACCGTCTTTCTTTTTCACAAAAAGTACTGGAGCTCCCCAAGGCGAAGAGCTTGGACGAATAAAGCCCTTTTCCAAGAGCTCCTGTAACTGCTTTGACAGTTCCTCCAATTCTGATGGAGCTAGACGATATGGTGCGCGAGCTATGGGTGCTGCTCCTGGAGCGAGCTCGATCTGAAATTCGACCTGACGATGAGGCGGTAAGCCAGGTAAGTCTTCAGGAAACACCTGAGGAAAATCACGTACGACTGGTATATCCTCCAATTTCTTTTCTTTTGCAGACGCATCTGAAACAAGAGCCAAAATGGCTGTGTGACCCTTACGTAAGCATTTCTGAGCCTTTAAGAAAGAGATGATGCCAACCACGGCACCACTCTTGTCGCCTTGAACTTCTAGAGGTTCCTGACCCGAACGAGGAATGCGAATAATCTTCTCGCTGCATAAGATTTCTGCCTGGTGTTGGGATAACCAATCCATCCCAATCACGACGTCGAAGCTACCCAAAACTATGGGAATGAGATCGATAGAGAAGGCTTGACCAGCTAGGATAAGATTACAACCCTGAACTACGTGCGTGGCTTCTAGACTTTTACCGTTAGCTAACTCTACTACATGTTTGGTGGGTAAAAGTGTTGGTGCACGTTTTAGCAGTTGACACATTTTCACAGACATATAGCTTGTATCCGCACCCGAATCAAACAAAACAGTAACATAAATATTGTCGAGGAGAAACTTACCCATAACCACGTTGGGATCGTTCACTGCGTCGCCTCGACCTAGTACGAATGCACGACCACGAGCTTCATTGCCGTTGTTGTTGTTTCCCCCGTTGTTGTGCCCATTGCCCTGGTTGTTGTTGTTGCGGTTCTGGTTCTGGTTCAGCTGAGGGCAATCGCGTTTGAAATGACCTTCAGCCCCACACTGGAAACATCCCCGGTTTCCACGCTGTGGCTGCTGCTGCTGCTGCTGGTTTTGTGGAGCTGGTTGTTGAGGCTGCTGATTCTGATTCGCAGGCCGTGGACTCCTACAGTCTTTGGCCTCGTGCCCCATCTTAAGACACCTTTGACAACGACCCTTGTTACACGGGCCGTGGTGATGCCTGTTACAGTTGTGGCACCTAGGTTGACTACCCTGATATCTCCTCTGTCTGTGACTGCCAGAGGATTGCTGACTAGGACTCTGGTAGTGGTCAATCTTCTGCTGCTGAGCTTGTGGCTGAACAGTCGCTGAACCTTTGCTGGAATCTCCATCCCACTTTCTTTTACTGTCACCAGATGTAGCAGGAGTAACTGAGGTGGTGACGTTAGCAGTAGCATTAACACGCTTGGGCAGTTTATTCTGGTCCACTGCCTGATCGGTGATACGGTGAGCGAGACGCTGGATTTCCTGTATATTGTCGAGATTAGCCGACGTCACGTGGCTCTGAATTTCTGGCGCCAATCCCTTGAGATACATCTCAATGCGCTTGTATGGAGGGTCCACCATAGTTGGACACAGAACGGCCAGCTCATTCGACCGTTTTATATATGCTTCGATCTCTGATCCAACCATTTTCAGATTATACAACTCGTCTTCCAGCTTGTGAATATCTTCACGCGTACAATACTCACGCTTGATGAGTTCCTTGAAATCGTTCCATGGGGTGGCGTTAGCAGCTGCCAACCCTAAGATCTGAACTTGGGCGTTCCACCAAGTCAGTGCTATCCCTTCCAAAGTGCCGGTGGCAAACTTGACCTTGCGAGCCTCAGGGCACTCGCACATTTCGAATACAGATTCTAGCTTTTCAAACCAATGGAGGAGTCCCACTGCCCCCTCAGTGCCGCTGAAAGAGTTTGGACGACAGTCCATGAAGTTCTTGAATGTGCAGACAGGCTGCTGCGCGTGTTGACCTATTGTGTACGAATAGGACGAAGTTAAATACGAGTGTTAATGTAGGATCTGAAGATCCTAGTGTGTGCCTATACTGCAAGATATACTACCTGCTTGAGCTGCTGCAACTGCTGCAGCAACTTGAGCTTGAACGAGAGCCTCTAGCTGGGCTTGTGTCATGTTGATTCTTCCAGACATGATCTTCATTGTAACAAGTAGCATAGGTAAGAATAGTTCGCGAATAGGGCGATGACAGAAAAGCGTAAGCACGTAGGGATTCTCATGCTATAGTATCATGTGTATCTAAACGTAATGCGAGCAAAGTTCTAAGCAGTTCTAGCAAACAGGCAATAAACATAAACCTTATTACCTAGGATGTCGAGTCTTGCACGTGGAGCGAAGCGTCGTTGTGGATCGTTGAGAGCACTGTTCTGGTTATAGTCCGGTTTTAATAAAAAAACGTTCTCCCATATTAAAACCAAGTTCTCTATAACCAATGGCTCTGATACCAATCTGTCACACCCCCAAAATCCACCCGCGGAGTACCACCGCTTGGGAGCGTGACTGACCAGGATCAAGCCATCAATCATATCAAACATAGCATTTAATAATAAAAGTAATCAATGTAAATCATCATGACATGATTGATGTTTCAAAACCAAACATCGTTTAAATTGCGGAAGCATAGTATGTAATCTCAAAATAGTGATAAGTTCAGATAAAGTTCATGATCCGTATCCCACAACGCCCTGCTCCTCCCTGTGCAAGCTCCATAATGTACCTAAGGTCCTGCAAGGCATGCAGCAAATAATCAACAAACTAGTTGAGCGAGTTCACAGAAAGTAAGTTCATAACATAGTGCATAAGTATAGCTAGTGGGGGCTTCCCATACTAGTGTGTACTAAAGGTGGGGGCTTCCCAAACCTTGTGTTCATATTACTGGTGGGGGCTTCCCATGTTTATCCTGGCTAATGAGGGCTTCTCATTAACGGTACTTACTAGACTAACTTCCGACCATGTGTTCTTCTTTACCGAGAACAGGAAAACGTACAGGGTCACGTGGGCTTTACGTGACGTGCCCTTCCCCGAGGACAGTGGTACGCGTGGGGGCTACGTAGGCTTTACGCAGCGTGGCCTTCCGACCTGGAAGCCAGTGGATGGTATTGGGTTACGTAGGCTTTACGTAACGTGTCCTCCCGACCCGGGAGACAAATGGCAAACATACTGGGTTACGTAGGCTTTACGTAACGTGTCCTGACTAACCTGAGGACGATGGTCTATAGTCTAGAGAATGCGTAAGTACGAGTAATCATTCCATATTCAACATATCCAACCCAATTCCCAACCCGGGAATCCCATGCCTTGGCTGTGTGAACTCACCTTGGTTTGCTCGGCAGATACACAAAAGTACAGTTAAGCTAGTAAATGGTCAACCACGTCCTATCATGGTTATTATACAAGTCAGATTCGTAGAGCACGTATATTCATGGCAAACATGTACACGTATCAGCAATTCAAATCATGTAACGAGTCCAAGTAATCGGCCCAAACAGATAAGCAGTCCAACTAGCAGTCAAGAGCACACTTGTGCGGGTTAATCTTGGCCCAACATAACCCGGCCCAATTAACATTCACCCCAAATAGTAAACGCACACTAGTCCAATAGCAAACAGTCCACAAATCCAATCGTTGGACCCAATTGATTGGGCCAGTGACAGTGAAGGCCCAAACAGTGTACGTGCATTATCTCGTCTCGAGTCGCAACCGGCGATCTCGAGTCGCAACCGGAGATTACGAGTCGCAACAGCTGGTTACGAGTCGCAATGGTGATCTCGGTTCGTCATGGTCCGGTTACGAGTCGCAACGGGACTCGCAACCATGGTCTCGGCTTGTGCTGTTTGTGGTCTCGAGTCGAGACTGTGAGGTTTCGACCCGCAATCTGAGTCGCAACCGTGTGTGTAACTGGTTTCCATAATTCCTGTAACAATCATCCCGTGATTCTAGCAAACAACTTAGGCAGTTTCGGAAATCAGATCAAACAATGATTATTCAGCATTCAATCATATTCATAATATCTTCAAATCATCACCATTTAGCATGTTCATAACAGCATCAAAACAAATAATCGGATTATCAAACAACTCTAAACCAAATCCTAAACGTATCATCATCCTAGCATGCACCCTAATTCTTTAATCACAGCCGGTTATCAAACAACATCCGGACCAATTCAATTCGATGATCATGCAGCCGGTTCACAATCATAATAACTATTATCATAAACAACATGTTAACAAGAATCCTTCGGGTATCAAGCAATTATCAACATACAAACAATAACACACAATCAATAACATAATCACTAACCGGATTAAAGAAGGAAAAGAGGGTGATTCCGAGTAGGGGTGTTCTTGCCGTCGGGTTCCAAGCACACGAGAGAAGGAGAGGAAATCGCCTAGGGTTTGTGTGTGTGGTGTTTTGCAAAAGTAGTAAAACAAACCCCTAGTCCCGGTTTTGTGTTGCGAGTGGGGGAGTGGGCCGAGCCCATCCGGTTACTTCTAAGGGTCCGTGAAACAAGGTGTGGCCCAAAAGACTTGTGTGACCGGTTCTAATGTGCAAATTGGGTTTGGCTCAATTTAACATGCAACACGTAAAACACTAAGCATATGACGACATTCAATAAATCACATAACATCCATCAGTTCACAATGTTACATAAACACGTAACGTTACATCAAAGCAAGTCTAAAGTTCGAGTTGTCACATATACGATGCGTATTAAACTATGAATTTCTCAATTGAAGGTGTCGATTTAATTTTTTTAATTTTGCAAGGTAGCTTTCTTTCACGCGGACGAAGAAGTAGCACTTTGGATATTTGTTGGTCTTCAAACATCTAGGAAACATTGTTTGAGAATACCCCTGAATTTATCGAAGCTGTAGAATGAGATCCTCCACTGTTGGGGATAATCTTTCAACCCCATTTCCCTAAATTTATCGATTTTGTTTTTCAACAAGGATGTAATGCAATGTCACACCCCAACCGATGGCGGAATCATCGTGGCGCGGCACTGAGCGAAACAGATTGTCCAGAAGTTTCCATAACAACTATATTTACCAAATATTTAAAGCAACACGTCCTATACCATGTCATAAGTGATAATACAATTATTACAGAAAAGATCTAGTCAAATTGTTCTATTCTGACAACTCAGATTTTTATTACGGACAATTGTTTATTGTTGACCTAGGTCTTTCCTAGCCTCGATTTCACAGCAAAGTAAGCAAATAAGCATCCTAAGCACCTGTGACATACGTTAAAGTAAAAGTCAATACACATAGTATAAAGGTGAGCATACAAGTTTAATAGATATAATAGAGTTCGAAATCGTAACGCATAACCAGCACGCACACAGTGTAAAATGAGGCATGTTAGTTATTGACATGAACCTATCGATACCAATGACTGCGGGTTGACTGCCTAAGGCAGTTCGCGATACATACGCCATGTAACTAATTGTCCTTAACAACCCCTGAGTGAACAGGTGCTGAGTCCAAACTATAGTACAATCGTTACTAAGGCAGGTAGACAGCATTCCATGTGTAAACATAATAAACAAGCATTCATTAAGTCACGTATTACATGCGGTAACGGTTAGCGTTAAAAGTATTGCATAGTGTGTTCAATGTGATTTAGAATATGTAACGTATGTAACACCCAAAAGTGCCTAAAGCAAAAAGGGATCGAGTATACTCACAGCGATTGGTGGATTGAAGGGAGCGCTAGAGAGTAAGGTTAGCCTGATCAGAACGATAGCATAACGATAAGCGACTTGTAAAATGATACAAGTGCTAGTGGGTCAGACGACAGTTTGATCGTATGGTAGCCCGATCGGACAGCCGGTCGTTCGAGTGATAGTCCGCTCGGATTGTCATCCGATCGTATGACCTTTCAAGTGGATTGTTTCTTCCTTTAAAAAGGATGTGTGTATGATGGCTTGACTTTTGAAGTTTTTGTTGTAGCATTTTGAAAAGATAGAAGTATCATTACCTTTTAAGTCGATCGATCGATCGGACGACTACCCGATTGGTTTGACACTTTAGTGAGAACAAGTTCACAGCAGGACGGTCACTCGATCGGGTGACTACCCGATCGGGTGGCAATCCTTGTGCATGGAACATGTTGAAAATTGTTTAAGTGTTGAAGTCTGATCATTAAATGCTTGAGTGGTAGTCCGTTCGGGTGGTAATCCGATCGGTCAGCACTTAGTTCAATGTCCATCCTTCAAGGTTTTGAAAACAAAAGTTAAGTGTGGGACCAAGGTGTAGATCGATCGGGTGACAACCCGTTCGGGTGACAGTCCGATCGGACGGTAGTCCGATCGGACGGCATTCCGTCCTGGTCGTTCCGTTTGTCTTACACTTGGTTATTTTGATAGTTTGTCGTTTTATCGAGATGGTGTGATAACGTGTTAATCAACAGAACCCCCATCTTGACCCTAGCGATTCGATTGAACAGGAATCACCCACGTTCAACCAGTTAACTGGTTCAAGACGGTTGTTCTTGGTTAACCCGAAATCGATGGTCTCATGGATAGAATCCGGATCTTGGACCAACACAACCATAAGAAAGAGCAGAAGGTTAGAACAAGCTCCAATTCTATCGGTTTTGAGTGCATTGAGTGTAAAAGAGTTGAAAGAAAGTTGGAAACCATCTTTCAATCCTTTTTACCATGAATATGTTTAGATCTGTGAAAGATCTTAGTTTGTTTATGTGGAAATCGGTTAGATCTAAGTTATTCCCAGTGGATTGAGGCCAAAACATGAAGTTCTTCAAGAACACCATGATGACATCATCCTAGAACACATCAAATCTAGTGATTTCATGGATAAAAGTTAAGATTTAAAGATAGAAAGGTGTAGAATCAAGTGTAGATCAAAGATGTACAAGATTTAGGTTGAGATCTTACTGGAATTGAGAGAAATCGGAGAAAAAGTAAGCAAGAGCGCTGGTCGGACGTCAGAGAGCAAAAGTGGAAAGTCGATGGTGACTGGAGGTATTTATAGAGTTTACCAAAGTGGAAAGGGACTGGTCGATCGGGTGGCAGCCTGGTCGGCTGACCGATCGATCTGCTGGTCACCTGGTCGATTGGAGTTGGTTCGAGGGTTCGGTGCGACGAGCTTTGCCGTTTCGATTGCGATTGCAAGCGTTCCGATGCGATGGAGTTTCTCATTCAAATTACTTTTAATCCCAACTACTATATCTAACATACAATCATCCTATTTCACTTGCGTTTAGCATTTGCGATTCGATTTCGATTGCGTTTCGATTAATCACCACAACATAACAAAATAACATGCACAAGTGTGACACCTGTGTCACTGTGACCGTCAAACAAATGCCAAACCAATTAAATATTGTGTTTCATACTTGGGATTTGTGAAAATATGTGTATCATTTGCACATATCAATTCTTGTTCGATTTCGGGCTTTAAATCGCTTTCTGGAAGGTTATAACAATCTGATGCGTAAATATAACCAGTTTAATGCAACAAATACTCCGGAATAGTGACATAGGCTTATCATACCTTAAATAACCTTTACTTAACTTAGAAATAAGTTTTGAATGGTTAGGTATGCCGAAATCAAGTTTATTCGCTTACATGGACTAAATTCGACAAACTGCGAAAGTATGCCGATTTGTACTGTAACGAACAATCCGGAATGTCACACCCCGACCACGTAAAACATCAAATCGTGGTGGAAACATCGGGGAGTGTTGTAACAGAATTATTGTTCCACAACCATGGTAATTAAAATAATATTTTATTCATCACTCAAGGGTGGAATGCATTGTTTTCAAAACAAGAACCAAAAAGTTACATTGTCTTAAAATAAGAGAAACAAGAGTACATAATTAAACTAAGTCTATCTTCATTTTATGTCACTAAGGCCCAAGTCCACCCTAGCGTGTCACGATCAACATCCTAAGAAACAGCTCCTGAAAACATATGTGAAAATAGGTACGTCAGCATAAAAATGCCTGTGAGTAACATAGGTTTTGTGAAAGTAGGACTCATGACTTGAGTTTAAGAAAATGTTTAATGAAAACTTTGTCATGAATCTAGTTTAAGTGTTTGCTTTTAGAAATGTTTGAAAAGCGATAACAAATCAGTTAATATGTATATATAAAAGAATAATGTATGGTTAAAAGAATAACCAAGTAAAAATAAGTTGCATAGAATAAATTGTTTTGTAAAGCAAAGTCTAGTAAAAAATATGTTATTTGTGTAAAATGTATGAGTCCAAATTGAATGATTTAAATAACGCTACGACATGTAATACAATACAAGCACTTATATATAGGAAGTACCAGCGGCGTATCCACCATGCTTGTACCATACTACACACGTATCGTGTCGTTACTTAAGTCATTAAACAAACCATCAATGTATATAGTTCATGTTTAAACCAACTATCAAATGTTCTTGTCTAAACCATTGTCATATGTTTAAAAGTCCAAAATGTAGTCATGTATGTGTAACAAATGTTATGTATGTTAAGTAAAATGTATTCACTTAAACCAAATGTAAAGATGTACAAAACAAAGTATTTTGAGTATATCAAAATGTTATGTTTTGCAAAATAAAAACATGTTTTAATGATACAAACATTTATGTGGTAAGTTAACACATACATTCAAGCCTTGAGACAGACGGATAACCCTAAGTAAAGGTTATCAAAAGAAATGTTTTCGGATTCAGTCTTTCCTTTCATCCAAACAAACCTAGGATGTCAGGAACGGGATTTGTCAAGTCCTATGGTACCATTACTTACTACCGAGCGGCGTAGCTAATGTTAATGAATGTATATAAGTCCCGTATGTGCAAACCAAATGTTATACCAAGTGTAAACATGTTATATGAAAACAGTGTACTAAGTATGCTAAGTTAACATACAAAGCAGAAAAGTCATGTAAAACAATGTGCTAATATGCCATGTAAACATATATAGCAAAGTAACGTAATGAAAATCAATGTGCTAGCATACTAAGTAAACATACATAGCAAAACATAATGAAATCATGTACTAATAGTGTACTAATGAACATAGCAAGCATACGATATGAAAACATCGAAAGCATGAAAGTAACAAGTAGGCACATGTGTTTCACCCCAAAACGTTTGAAAAACAGTAAAAGAGGGGACTATGTACTCACTTGAGATTGCTCAATAGACTTTAGATATCCACCAAGCAAGCTAGAAGATCACAGATTCAAACGGCACCTAATATAGGTATCTACATTAATAAACGGACCTATCAGAGGATCGGGTAGTACGAGGGTTCGTAAACCAAATAAGTGTGAGAACTTATGTAATATGGTTTGACAAAGCCTACATACTAAAACGAAACCTATCCTAAGTGCTTTTGACCCGTTACGACCCGTTTAGGTAGCTTATGCTACTTTAACGCGCCGTTCACGTAAAACGCATTCGGATTGCCTAACTAGCCTTATGACAAGCAAGATATGCCTTAAGATGTTTAATATTGTTGCCAAATCAGTTTAGATACCAAAAATCATGTTACATAGGCTTAAAAGGAATTTTAGCGTGAAAAGGGCATTTTGGTAATTTTCCTAAGGCATAAGAACTACTTATCATACAACTACTTAAACGACGTGACCATAAGGTATAACCTCGGAAGGTTATTCCCTATACATTCTGGTCACCTAAAGTATTTGGTTGGATCCTAAAGACCAACCAAATAGGTCGGGTTCGAAAGTATAAGCGATTGTTTAGATCGCTTACCTTACGACCCTAGACAAGCACAAATCTAAAAGCGACGAGCTAAACATGCTAGAACATGTTTAGTAAAGTTAGAAAATAGGTTTGGTATTAAAACAAACGGTTTTAATACCCTAGAGTAGTTTGGTTACAAAATACGCGAGAAAACGCATTTTGGCCGAAACTACGACTCGTCACTGAGCCTAAATAACGTGGTAATCAGTAGGTATAGTCACTAGGGACTATAACCATCGTGATTATGCTCACGTTATGAAGTTCAAACAAACTTCGCGTTGACCATAAACTGGTCAATGCAGAAAGTCAACGCAGTTTGACTTTAACGATAAAACGAATGAAAAGCACGAAAGAATACTTACAGAAGGTCCCCGCAAGCTTTGACCCGATTCACTCTCAGGTAGGAAGCATATACTTCCACTTAGAGAGCAAGAATCAGATCAAATGTGAGGAGAATGAGCAAGACAAGGTGGGTTTTTATAGGATTTCTAGAACCGTTAGGATCGTTTATCGGGAAACGAGCTTTGATCTAGACCCTCCACTTGTGCCCATTGTTTTGTAATACTAGGGGTACTGGAAAACCATCAAAATTTCCCCTAGATTGATTAATAGCATGTCCAAATTCAATGAATACCAGCTGCTGTTTCAGAAACTGGTTTTCTGTTACTGGGCCTCTCACACGGCCCGCGTAAGATACATGTAGACACTTACGCGGCCCGCCTGGTAGACTATTCAGAATTTGCAGTTTTAGTCCCTGAACTTCAGAAACATATATTTTGGCCCATTTTTGGCAAGTTTAAGCCCCGTTAACCTTATTTCAAGACTCTAAGATGAAGTTAAAGTGTAGGGGACTTGAAACATGCTCAAAAATATTCCGGATGTCGGTTCGTTTGGTCGTACGATCGCGATGTTTGCTTAATTACGACAGAATGCGCATAAGCGCGAAAAACGATCCAAATTGCGCGACGAATGGATTTTTATCATGCCAAACACTAAAATAAAATATTCTAATGCTTGCATAAATTTTTGGATGTCCGGATGTATTCAGAACGTAAGTTATGCGCGAAAATGCAAACTTATGCACTTTTTGACGCTTTTAGTCCCTAAATGAGCATGAAGTTTATTTTAGCACACCGAACCCCTCAAAGCCTATTTCTAAGCTATGTAGAGGATATTTAAGGTGTGTTTAACTTATGGCCATGCTCCGGAATGTTCGTTACAGTTCAAATTGGCATACTTTCGCAGTTTGTCAATTTTAGTCCCTGTAAGCGAATAGACTTGATTTTGCCATACCAAAGCCTTCAAAACTTATTTCTAAGTTATGTAAAGGTTATTTAAGGTATGTTAAGCGTAAATTGATGTTCCGGAGTATTTTTCGCGTTTAACTGATCACGTTTTCGCACCAGTTTGCGTATAATTTTCCAGAAAGCGATATAGAGTTTGAAATACAAATAAAACCAAAACATGAAAAACATCAAACATAAACAAACAAACATTGGGATCAAATAACTTTATTTCATTGATAACTGAATTGTTTACAATGATTACAAGCACAGATGTCACAGTCTCCCCTACTTATGGAAATTTCGTCCCGAAATTTGTTTAGAGGAAACTCGTGAGAATAGATGTGGATACTTCGCCTTCATTTGATCTTCGCGTTCCCAAGTAAACTCAGGTCCACGTTTAGATTCCCAGCGAACTTTAACCAACGGAATGCTCTTGCGTTTAAGCCATTTGACTTCACGATCCATAATTTCCACAGGTTTCTCAACAAAATGTAGTGTTTTATCAACACGGATTTCGTCAAGTGGTATGTGGAGGTTCTCATCAGCTAAACACTTTTTGAGATTGGATACGTGGAAAGTTGGATGAACATTTCCAAGTTCGGGAGGTAATTCAAGTCTGTAGGCTACCTTACTGATTCTTTCGACGATCTTGAATGGTCCAACGTATCTAGGTGCAAGTTTTCCTTTCTTTCCAAATCTGATCACACCTTTCCAAGGTGAGACCTTAAGTAATACACGATCACCGACTTGAAATTCCAAAGGCTTGCGTCGTCGGTCCGCGTAACTCTTTTGACGGCTTCGAGCTGTCTGCAGGTTATCACGAACTTTCTTAACCTTGTCAGTTGTCTTTAGAATGAGGTCAGGTCCAGTAAGCTGAGCCTCACCTATCTCATTCCAGCAGACTGGTGAACGACATTTTCGACCATAGAGAGCTTCGAAAGGAGCCATGTTGATGCTGGAGTGATAATTGTTGTTGTAGGAGAATTCAAACAATGGAAGATGTGAATCCCAACTACCACCAAAGTCGATCACACAAGCTCTAAGCATATCCTCCAAAGTCTGGATTGTTCTTTCAGTTTGGCCATCTGTTTGTGGATGATAAGCTATGCTTAGATTTAGTTGGGTCCCCATAGCAGATTGCATGGTTCTCCAAAAGCGAGAAGAGAAGCGAGCATCTCTATCAGAAATAATGTTCAAAGGAACACCATGACGAGACACAATTTCATCCACGTAGATTTTGGCCAACCTTTCAGCAGAAAAATCCTCACGGATTGGCAAGAAATGCGCTGATTTAGTAAGATGATCAACAACTACCCAGATGGCATCATGACCTTTCTTAGTGCGCGGAAGTTTGGTAATGAGATCCATAGCAATGTTTTCCCATTTCCAAACTGGAATCTCTGGTTGCTCCAAAAGACCATAAGGATGTTGTTGTTCAGCCTTAACCATAAGGCAAGTAAGGCATTTTGAAACGTATAAGGCAATGTCTTTCTTCATACCAGGCCACCAGTACTGGGTACGAAGATCCTTATACATCTTGTCTGAGCCTGGATGAACAGAATAACGAGTCTTATGGGCTTCATCCATAAGCAAAGTGCGAAGGTCATCTAGGCTTGGGACCCACAAACGGTCCATGAAATAATACGATCCATCTTCCTTCAAAACAAGATCAGGCTTAATGTGACAGGGTAATTCCTTACCCATCAAGTCTTGTGAAACACAAGCCTGTTGAGCCTGAGTAATGCGTGCTTGGATATAGGATCGTACTTGAATAGCAGATTGAACACGAACACAATGAAGCATAGTACGTTCCTTACGACTCAATGCGTCAGCCACAACATTCGCTTTACTAGGATGGTAGCGAATTTCGCAATCATAGTTGTAGATCCCAAAACGAATCCGGATCACAGTGGTTGGTTGTTTTAACCCAAAACACCTATTGATTAGGTGTTTGAGATATGAAAAGTTAAGAAAGATCAAAGATGAAGGTGAAGCTAATGGATTAATGAATACAACAAGTGTTGTATTGAATCCAAACAATAAGATATAACAATGAAACACCTTGGATATCTGATTTGAGCACAAGATCAACACAAGAATGTAACAACACCAATATTCATTCAAAGAGCCAAAAGCTTGAGTTTGTTACAAGGCATGAGCTATATATAGTGTTCCTGATCAGCCAGCAAATTTATAAATTTGCTGGAATCTTATCTACACTAGGTCAGGAACTATACTATTAGAGAATTACAAAATAAGCCCTTGCACATTCAAATTAGCTACAAACTATGACTAAACTAATCCAGCACAAGTATCAACGGTCTCAAAAGTTCTAACAATATCCCCCCCTAGATCGTTGCATACTTGTCATTTCATTCTTCAGTTGTGGCCGCTGGATTCTCTGTAGCTTGCTTCTCAGGCTCTTTGGGACTGTCTTCATGCACTGTCGTTTCTGGTGGTGCTTGAGTCTCGGTTGGTGTAACCGAAGTTTCTTGAGTAATTGCAGCTTCACAAATTGGTTGGTCCTCCTTAGTGGCCTCATATGTGGATGAGGCTGGAGGTGGTGATGCAGTGGCGGGTTCAGTTGTAGAAGCAGAAGTTCCTTTTTTCTTTCGTTCGTGTTTCTTCTTCTTTCTTGCTTCCTTTTCTTATCTTCCTTTTCTTTCCTCTTCTCAATTTTATCAACCAGATCCAGCATTTTCCTTTTCAAATTCCAGGCTCGCTCCACCGCTCTCTGAAATAACGCTGCCTCCTCCATGTTTGCGTTACCCGCTCCCACGTTTATACGACTAGCGTTTAATATTGTCAGATCTGAGAGCCCAAACATAAAAACATCCATCAGATCCAGAATACGAATATCCACATTTTCATAGGATCTTATTACAGCTTCACCGGTCCTACTGTCGTAAAACCATTTCTTAAAATTGTTGAGGGCGGCAGGAACTTCTTCTGGGAGCTTGATCCTCGTGACAACTTTGGCTGGGTTGATCACCCACGTCACTTTTCCCTTTCCGGTTACTGGATCGATGGTTGTTTTTGAGACTCTGCGTCTTGGACGCTGCGGAGCATGATTCGGGAAACCCTTGTTACTTTCTTTGGCAATTATTCGCTCGAAATCCCTCCCGATTCCTCTTTCTTCAGGGTTTAATATGTCTAGACGACCAAGTTCCCGTAGATCCCACCTGGGAAGTGAGAAAAGATCAAATCCGGTCTGGAAATACTGGATTACTCCACCATGTCTTTTCACTACAAACATCCCTCGAACATTGTCGTACATCCAGCTGATGATCTTATCAGTAGCTTCAGTCTTTTCCACTGTTATTACTTGATAGAAATCCGGGAGTCGTTCTCTCTCCTTCTTGAACCATTCAGGGTGCTCAGGAGCGAATGTTTTTCCATTCTCTTGTTCATAGAGAACTTCGTCTTCAAGACCCCATTCGAGAAATTTTGCCGGCATATCATCTCGATCCACAGCTTCTTCATCACTTTCGTTTCCCTCAGATACTTTGTCGACCAATTCCAAACGCTTTTTCTTAGCTTCAGCCTCCTTTTCCTTTCGAGTAGTTTCTTCTTCCACGAACCCCTCAAAATCGAAGATTTCTTCAAAGGAAAACATGGGTTTCACTTTCATTTGCTCACACATGTTCCTCATCATTCTATACATTTTCTCCAACCCAGCTTGCTGGAATCTGATGAACTTGGACTGCTTAGCCATGTATGCAGTCATTTCTTTGTTTTTCTTCCTCTGATCCTTGATCTTTTCCCTCAGAAGGTTCGTGTCGTTTACTTGATTCTTTAGCAGACAGATTTCTTTGGCAATTGAAGGCCCGGTATCTTTGATCAGCTTGTCGTAGAGTTCTTGAAAGGGACGAACCCTTTGTGGAGGTACTGCAGGCTTTGAAATCCTTGTTGGCTTCACAGGAGACACTTTAGAAGGGCCCTTGCTCGCAGATGCTTCATCGGGGTCCACAATCATTGCATCTACGAAATCATTCAACGATTGAACTTCCTCAGTCACTGTTCTTGGTCTTTCTGAGGCTGATATCTCTTTTCGCTTCAACTTCTTTTCTCTTTTCTCCTTTTCTTGCAAGGCGTGAATCGCTTTCAAATCTTTAATGTGCTGGCGGTGTTCTTCTGACTCAGCCGCCCTTATGCCTGCATCCATAAATCGTTCAGTGCTTTCCGACACCCTTTTCTTTTTGGGTGGTTCGTCTTCAGCCGCCTGTTTTTCTTTCCTTTTTCCTTTAGCGCGTTCTTCTTTTGCAGCTGCTTCGGCTTGAGCTTGAGCAGCTCGCTGTTGTTTTTCTCGAACAGCTTCCTTGTACTTTTTATATTCTTCTTTTACCAGAGGTAATCTCTCAGCTCGATACATCCAATCATGCAGCAATACCCATTCATTGGTTTTGATCTCGGTGTACTGACGGCTAGTGGGGACGTGAAATTTGTAAAGGTTTCCATCGTTTGGAAGATCCTTGTATTGATCATTGATTAGCATCTGAACGAATCTTGGATACATCGCCCACGTAGCTCCATTTGCATTTTCAAGCATATAGTTGAATATTAAGCCAGAGAGATTAAACTTCTGATTAAGACATAGATTCAGCATGGTTGCCAACCATTCCAAGTTCAAACCATCAAAACCACCCTTTCGGTGAGCCAGACTCATAGAAATAACATGAACAACGAACCTCCAGTCTCTGGTGAGTCCTCCTCTCTTGATCTCTTTCTTTTGACGGAAATCTCCAACATAACCCATCCCTCAAAAACCATCCAGGATATCATCTTGACTCAGGCTTAACGGATCTTGATCATTGTCTAGTAGCTTCAGAACCTGGCGTATCCGGTCTTCAGTCACCTCTACTCTTTTGTTGCGAACCGTCGACACTATCCCTCTTTTGTTGTTGATGGTTTCTGCTTTTGCGTTTTCCCAGAATTCTTGTATGTGAATGTTGTAAACCTTAACTGTTGTCTCCACAGCATAACCGATTCTGCTGGAACGTACCCATCTAGTTACATCTTCAAAATCTAGAGGCACTTCATCTAGGTTGATGCTTTGATTATGTTTCAACGTTTTATCCCACTCGAGAATCTTCACCATACTGCACATGACATGTAAAACGAGGCAAGTTAGAATGGAAATTTACACAAGAAGCTATGCACAAAACCGTATTTACAAAAATTAAACAAGATTATATTAAATATTTGATAAAAAGAATTAAAAGAATTTGAAAAATTATAAAAAAATGCTTAAGTTCGCTGCCAGGTCAAGCTTTGTCTTCGCTGATGCTGGTTATCGGGATCAGAGACTAGATCAATCAACGAAGATTGATCATTGCTGACTTTGCTGGCAGACCAGACACTAATTATCGATAAAATCGCTATCATCGCTGGTGTCATCGCTGAACTCGCTAGTAACCCGGTTATCGAGTTCGGATCAAGGACATTGTTCCCGAGGTAATTTCGCTAGCGAACTTAGCGATGACAGAGTTTCGTTTCCGGAAACTGTTTACCAGCGAAGACAATCATGTTAAATCGCTACACGAGTGGATTAGATTGTCTTCCTGGTTGCTCGAACTCGCGTTCGAGACTTTTGATCTTCCGCGATCTAGGTTATTTCGCTATCATCGCTGTCATCATATTAAATTCGCTGGCATCAAATATTTCTTGATAAACCCTTTCATAGCTTTTAACGGTTTTCCTAGATAAATCATGAAGTTCAGACGGATTAAACAGATTCTAGCATTACTATATCACCGCCTAACCAGAGTTCATGATTTGTACCAATCATAAGAACAACCATAACCGAGGTCAGATTCGAAAGCTTAGAACTATGATAGAACCCTAAACACTTATTCAAACAGAGGCAATCAAGTGACTTGCAATCAGAATTATGAGACAATGGAATGCAAGAATGTAAATAGCTGAGCATCGATTAGAAAACATACCTGATGATTTTGAATGTTAATGAATCTTGTGAGAATTTTATTAACGGTCCGGAGATAAACTATAGAGAAGACGAAAAACCGGTTTGTGACTTGTTTGAAAAGTTTGAAAATTAACTGACGGTTAGAAAAATATATATATATATATATATATATGTGAATTTTGATAACCAGCGAAATTATAATTTCGCTGGTATCTTAATTTCGCCGCCAAACGTTAGATTTCAAACAATTTTAATTTCGCTCGTTGATTTCAAACTTTCTCGTAAAACGTGCCCATTTTTGTTTAAAATACTGTTTATTTCGAAATATTTACAATTTTGCCAAAAATTGGGCCATTTTGACTCCGAACTTCGAAATTCTTGCTCTGGGAGGTTCCGATTAATGCAAATTTCCTTGAAATATTCGATGCTCACCGAACTTATCTGGAGAGGGTCATATTGCCAACACTCGCCAAATTCTTTATATATTATTATTATTATCATTTACTAACCAGGGCACAAGAAAAACTGCCAGTATGTTTGTCCGCTTAAATCTATGCATCCTTCTTTCAACATGCCTTTGGAGAGTGCTTTTATCATGTTTTTTGTAATATTGACAAGTCTTCGATGGCCCCCACACAAGCTATTGAGAATAGAATCATTACGCCCTCGTGAGTCCCACATCAGGACATACCCCCGCGATCAAGGTATGCACAAAGATTCTTCATAACAGGTGAGTATATTGGTTTCATTCTCTTCAACGACAGAACGGAGATCAGGTCTGTACTTTCGTACAACAGAGATCCCAAGAGCTATCGAGGGTTAAGATAGATAGTTCGGTGAACAGGTCAGTACCACCGTACAGCAGAGTTACCAAACTAATCTATCTAAGGATTTTGGCCAAAAATGGCGCTTATTATGGATTTTGGCCAAAAATCGCGCTTATTAGAAAGGGTTTGGCCTTTTTTTTAAGGCACTTATTATTAAAAGAATATCATAGCGTCTAGGTCAGCATGTATCTGGATGCAGCAGAAGAACAACTATGATATCCTCCGAATGAAATACCAATATAAAGACCCGAAATCTCAGACTTTGGCAATCTGTCAACGCAAGATTCAAGACCATTAAGCCATATGCCGCAACGTGTTACCCACTGAGATGCGTAATGCCTGAGAAAAGCCAGAATTCTTGTGTAGACATTATGTTTTGCTCCCTAACAGCAGTTTACTCGTCGGTGTTGCTGAATCTACCGACACGTCGTTGCTTGGTACCCTGATTTCCTTTTGTTTTTCTGTTATGCAAGAAATGACAAAGTGTTAGCAATTTTCTATCACTTCCTCTAGCAGGAGTCAGACATAAGCTTTCGTTTTTTTTGGATTTTCTGAATATATCCCCCTAAAATCTTTATTTTCGTGAGTCCATTTGCCCAAAAATAAAAATTTTAATAAGAAAATCTTTTTGGTAGGCGACGTTTTCCGATACTTGTTTTACTTTCAACAAGCGTTTTTTTTAACAACAAATTTTGATCACAAGATTCATTTCCAGTCAAGGAAATTAACCATTTCCAACCAGGTTACCAACTGGTTGAATCGGGTTTTATCGAAGGCTTTCGTGAAGATGTCGGCCCGTTGCTGTGTTGTATCCACTGGCACCACTTGAATATATCCCTTCTCGTAAGCATCTCGAATTGCGTGAGTTCGAATCTCGATGTGCTTTGTTCTTGAGTGGTGTATGGGATTCTTCACAATTCCTAGACACGCTTCATTGTCGATGAATATAGGAGTCTTCATGATGTTGATTCCGTAATCCAGCAACTGATTTTGTATCCAGAGAACTTGTGAACAGCAGCTGTAGGCCGCGGTGTATTCTGCTTGAGCGGTTGAGGTGGACACCGTTGTTTGCTTCTTGCTTTGCCATGAGATCAAACGATTTCCTAAGAATTGACATCCTCCTGATACAGACCTGCGATCTACTTTACAACCTGCATGATCACTGTCAGAATATGCAATAAGATCAAAATTACTATCTTTAGGATACCAAAGACCTAGTTTCGGGGTTCCTTTGAGATAGCGGAAGATGCGCTTTACAGCAATTTCATGGGATTCCTTGGGATTTGTCTGAAATCGAGCACAAAGACAGACTGCCCACATAATGTCCGGCCTGCTAGCCGTCAAGTACATCAGAGAACCGATCATCGAGCGATAAAAGGATTTGTTTACTGGTTTTCCTTGAGGATCTAGGGTAAGTTCTGTCTGAGAGGCGAACGGGGTGCTTGCAACTTTACAATCGTTCATGTTGTACTTCGTGAGAATATCCCGAATGTACTTTGCCTGATGAATGAGAATTCCATCCTCCTTTTGCTTCACTTCTAGCCCTAAGAAGAAATTCAGCTCTCCCATCATGCTTATTTCGAATTTTGCCTTCATGACGGTCTCGAATTCTCTGCACAACGCCTCGTTAGTTGACCCGAAGATAATATCATCGATGTAGATTTGAACCAGCATTACGTCCTCCCCGATCTTTTTGGTGAAGAGAGTCATGTCGATCTTTCCTCTGGTGTATCCACACTCTAACAAGTATGTGGACAAAGTCTCGTACCAAGCGCGTGGAGCTTGGTGAAGACCATAGAGTGCTTTGTCCAGCTTGAAATAGCGACCTGGAAAATGAGGGTCTTCGAACCCTGGAGGCTGACATACATACACTTCTTCCTTTACTTTCCCATAAAGAAAAGCACTCTTGACATCCATTTGGAAAACTTTGAAATTTCTATATGATGCATACGCCAGGAATATTCTGATTGCTTCCAGTCGTGCAACTGGAGCAAATACTTCTTCGTAGTCAATTCCTTCTTCCTGACGAAAACCCTGTACCACCAATCTGGCCTTGTTCTTGATCACCACTCCACGATCATCCATCTTGTTACGGAAGACCCATTTTATGCCAATTGGAAACTTTCCTTCAGGTAAATCTACTAGTTCCCAAACTTTAAGCTTTCTGAATTGAGATAGCTCTTCCTGCATCGCCTGGACCCAACTGGAGTCTTGAATAGCATCTTCAATGTCTCGTGGGACGGATTGCGAAAGAAAAGCTACGAAGAGACCTTTGTTGATGCTTGACGACTGCCCGCGTGTACGTACTTCTTCTTCGACAGCCCCGATGACGTTTTCAAGAGGATGATTTTTATTTGTCTTGTATCCGGCATTTGTCAGAGATTCAATCTGCTGCGGAAGGTTGGTGAAGTGTTCATCCACGTAAATCACTGGTGGATCATCTTCTTGAGTTGGTTCATCCACATTCGCCTGTGAAGAAGAAGCACCGTTGTCTTGGGTGTTCTCAGGCGAAGTGTCACTAGTTGCTTCATTCACAGCCAGAATAGGGTCAGCAGATGATGGAGATAGACGGGGGGTGGTAAATGGAGTTAAACCAATGTCAGATGAGACAAACAGTGGTTCAACTTGAGTGTCTTCAACAGGCTCAGTTTTTGGAGCTATATCCGGAATTTCAAAGGTGTTAAAAATCACACCCACATCATAGAACCAATCAGGAGTACTTCTGGTGTTGGTGTAGTTTCCTTCTTGAAAATCGACATAGTAGGATTCAATCACCATCTTTGTTCTTTTGTTGTAAACACGGTAGGCCTTCTGTGTGGATGAATACCCCATGAAGTAGCAGATATCACCCACAGCTTCAAATTTGATGAGATTTTCCTGAGTGTTAAGAAGGGTGCACGAACAGCCCAACGGTCTGAAGAAGTCAATGAGCGGCTTTCTTTTGAAGAGAAGTTCATATGCAGTCTTTCCATGTGGTTTTACAATTAGTACCCTGTTAAGAACGTAGCATGCCGTATTTACTGCTTCTGCCCAGAAGATGATTGGAAGCTTTGAGTCCACCAGCATGGTTCGTGCAGCTTCGATCAACGTTCTATTCTTGCGTTCAGCAACTCCATTTTGTTGGGGAGTTCTGGCCGCACTATATTGGAGATGAATTCCCTTATCAGCACAGAAGGATATGGAGGTCTGATTTTTGAACTCGGATCCATTGTCACTTCTGATCGACTTCACTTTCAGTTTGGTCACATTTTCAATCAGCGGGATGAATGTTTTGAGAACTTCAGCTGTCTCGCTTTTTGCTTCAAGAAAATAGACCCAAGAAAACCGAGAGAAATCATCTGTGATCACCAAACAGTAACAACTTTTAGCAAGACTTTTAACACTAATTGGACCAAAAAGATCCATGTGCATCAATTGAAGAGGCGCAGTGATCGTATTCACTGCTTTGGACATGTGCGATTTCTTGTGTTGCTTTCCCTGGGCGCATGCTATACATTTTTCAGAGAATGGGAATTCTTTATGTCACACCCCCAAAATCCACCTGCGGAGTATCACCGCTTGGGAGCGTGACTGACCAGGATCAAGCCACCAATCATATTGAACATGTAATTAATATTAAGTAAAATAAATGTAAACCATCCATCCAATACGATAGGTGTTCAAAACATAACCATAGTTTCAAAGTGTAGCGGAAGCATAGTAAATAATCCAACAATAGTTAATAGTTTTAAATGTCATAATAGTTCAACGTAGAAACCACGATCCTTGTCCACAACGACCCGCTTCTCCAGTGCAGGCTCCAAGTACCTAACGATCTGCAAGGCATGTAACAGAATGATCAACAAACTAGTTGAGCGAGTTCACAGTAAGTAAGTGCGTAACAGTAAGTAACGGGTGGCTCTACTGGGCCAATAGTAAGTTATACAGGTGGGGGCTTCCCATGTTATGTGACCACTAGACTATTCGTATCAACTACTCGTATCATCCCTGTTCTTCATCCGAGAACAGTAGCGCGTATGGGGTGTGCGTAGGTTTTACGCACGTATCCTTCACAACCGAGGATAGAAGTAAGTAATGCGTACACGTAGGTTTTACGTGCGTGCCTGACAACTGAGGCAGTAATTGGCATATGACCACGTAGGTGTTATCCTAACCTACGGAACCGTCCTGACATCCGAGGACCATGGTAGGTGATAGTCTAGGAAAAGCATATATACGTTCTTAGTCAATGGTAACCTTTATCCCATTCCCACGACCCGGGAATCCCATGCCTTAGTAGGAGTGTGAACTCACCTTGGTTTGCTCGGTATGCTAGGTTATGCACTCACAAGTAATAAATCAAGTCCTATTGTATGCACGTATAACAAATCAGTTCATGTTCGCAATGATACGCATGTAATCAAATGTCACATAGTGCTTGATAGCCAATATCATGTATCAATCATGTATCACGTAACAGTTAACTCATTCATACAATTCACGTAATTCATATGAACATTTACAGGATCATGCACCTCTCAAAAATTCAGACAAGTATGGGGGGTCTCCCCTGTTCAAAACTCGGATAGCACATGTAATCATACAACCTCGGACATATAGTCAGCATACAAACTCAGACATGGTCGATCATATTAAACTCGGTCCAATAGATAGTCCAGCAGTATATAATCCATTAAAGTCAGACTAATATCAAACATTATATTCGGATCAGAGAGGATCCATTAAACTCGGCCCAACCATTTAATCATTAAACTCGGGCATGGCAATATAACATTAAACTCGGACCCAATGTCACATTTACTAAACTCGGTCCAAAGTACACATATTAAACTCGGTCCAAACTCTTTACATAAACTCGGACCATTTGGCTTTATTAAACTCGGCCCATCATTTGTTTAACAAACTCGGACCATGTGATATACTATTAAACTCGGTCCATTAACAACACTGTAAACTCGGTCCAAACACCAACAAATAAACTCAGTCCAAGCTATTGCCATTAAACTCGGACCAACGGGTTACCTTAAACTCGGACCACATGAACTTATTATATTCGGACCATGTGAATGTGCATTAAACTCGGATCAATCAATTTATTAAACTCAGACAATAAGCATTATCATACTCGGACCATATATGTTTTTAATAAACTCAGACGAATAATCAAACTCAGGCAAATAATAAACTCAGACTAATCAACATACGAATGTTCAAGTTTGATAGAATTGAATCAGTTACACTTTTCACATCCATCAGTTACGTACTTCAGTTCATACGATCTAACCCTAATTCATATGTCTGCATTAAGCCAATCAAAACAACAATCTTTATGTCTACACATTACGCATCAAAATCATCAGGCAACTGATTATATGATTAATCATCTTCACATTATAATAATCAACCTCAATCAAAAACACAGGAGTATGATATAGAGACTAGGGTTTACAAGAATTCTCAAGAATCAAGAATTGAAAACAATCAAGCAATCAACAATTAATCACAACAATGATTAAACAATTACCTTGTGATGATCCTAGAGAAAGAGTAATCAAGAGTGATGATTTTCTTGTGCCAAATGATTTGGTGATGATGCTTGCTAGAGGATTACAAGTACGTGCTTTGGATTTGTGTGCCAATGATTAGTGAAATGAGGTTAGGGTTAAGTATCTAGGATTTCACTAATTACACTCTACCTCCCTAAGTATTATATTTTACACATGCACACCATCTCATAACTATTTCATAGTTCCACCACCAAGTTTACATATTTGACAAGTTTCACAAATAACAAACAACAATGCACAATCAAACAATCAAAACGTATATAATTTCATGGCAACCAAATGTGCAAATAAACGACTAGTCAATACATGATCGTGCAATAAATACGAAATCGAATCTTGGAAATTCGAGTTGTCACATTATCCCCAACTTAAAAGAAATTTCGTCCCGAAATTTGGTACGCACTCACTGAGGAAGCTAGGTAAGTTACATCGTTCACTGGTTTTCCTGGGGTGTCACATCATCCCCCCGTTGATTTGGAATTTCGTCCCGAAATTCAGTAGTAGTAGCTTCAGCCTCAGTAGTGGTTGCATTGGTTTCGAATAACTGGGGGTACTTTTCTTTCATCTGGTCTTCGCGTTCCCAGGTATACTCTGGGCCACGCTGGGAGTTCCAACGAACTCGAACAAGAGGGATTCTCTTGTGTTTGAGGACCTTAACATCCCGGTCCGTGATTTCAACTAGTTCCTCGACGAACTGCAACCGCTCGTCGATAGTGAGTTCCTTAAAAGGAACTATGAGGGTCTCATCTGACAGGCACTTCTTCAGATTCGACACGTGAAATACATTGTGAACTGCACCGAGTTCAGCTGGTAGGTTCAGTTTGTAGGCCACTTTGCCAATCTTTTCTAAGATTTCGAATGGTCCGACGTACCGCGGATTCAGTTTGCCTCGTTTACCAAATCGAACCACACCCTTCCAGGGTGAGACTTTCAGTAAAACCCGGTCCCCGACCTGAAATTCCAATGGTCTCTTACGCTTATCCGCGTAAGCTTTCTGACGGTCGCGTGCTGCCGCCATGCGTTGCCGTATCTGCGCAATCTTTTCTGTGGCGTCCACTACAATCTCTGGACCCGTAATCTGACTATCCCCCACCTCTGCCCAACAGAGAGGTGACCGGCATTTACGTCCGTACAATGCCTCGAATGGAGCGGCTTGTATGCTGGTATGATAACTGTTATTGTATGAAAACTCCACTAAAGGGAGGTGCTTTTCCCAGCCGTTGCCGAAATCAATAACACACGCTCGGAGCATGTCTTCTAAAGTTTGAATCGTGCGCTCAGACTGCCCATCTGTCTGAGGGTGATATGCTGTACTCATGTCTAATCGTGAGCCGAAGGATTTATGCATTGCTTGCCATAGCTCTGACGTGAATCGTGCATCGCGATCCGAAATAATAGAGGTGGGCACTCCGTGCCTCGAAACAACTTCTTTAAGATAGACGTCTGCGAGAGTGGAGAACTTGTCCGTTTCCTTAATCGGCAGGAAGTGTGCAGACTTGGTGAGTCGATCAACTATGACCCATATTGTATCATTCCCACGCTGAGATCTAGGTAAACCTGTAACAAAATCCATGGAAATTTCTTCCCATTTCCATTGCGGTATCTTAGGCTGCTGAAGTAGACCAGCTGGTTTCTGATATTCAACCTTGACTCTCGCACAGGTCAAGCACTTGCCAACATAGGTGGCGATGTGGGCTTTCATACTTGGCCACCAGTATGTTGTTTTGATATCGTGGTACATTTTATCCGCACCTGGATGTACCGAGTAGCGAGACTTGTGCGCTTCGTCCATCACAAGCTCTCGTAGACCGCCATAAAGTGGGACCCAAATACGCCCCGTTACATAGTAGGCGCCGTCTTCCTTTTGTTCCATTTGTTGTCTTGAACCGCGTAAGGCTTCAGCTGTGACGTTTTCGGGTTTCAGTGCTTCTATCTGAGCAGCTCGTATCTGTGCAGGAAGACTGGACTGAATAGTAAGCTGTAGCGCTCGCACGCGCTTAGGTAGAGTGTCTTTCCGACTGAGGGCATCAGCCACAACATTGGCCTTGCCTGGATGATACTTGATGGCGCATTCGTAGTCGTTCAGAAGTTCAACCCATCTCCGTTGACGCATATTCAAATCCTTTTGCTTAAGAATATGCTCGAGACTCCTGTGATCGGTGTAAATCGTGCACCTGGTACCGTACAGGTAGTGTCGCCATATCTTAAGCGCGAAAACAACAGCTCCCAGCTCTAAATCGTGCGTCGTGTAGTTCCGTTCATGAACCTTGAGTTGACGAGAGGCTTAGGCAATAACTTTATCCCGCTGCATCAATACACAACCAAGCCCCTGTATCGATGCGTCACAGTAAACCACGAAGTCATCCGTGCCCTCGGGCAGTGAGAGGATAGGTGCGCTGCAAAGCCTATCCTTTAAGTACTGAAAAGCGGTCTCTTGCGTATTACCCCATCTGTAAACGACACCTTTCTGTGTTAGCATAGTAAGTGGCTGCGCGATCTTGGAGAAGTCTTTGATGAATCGTCTGTAGTAACCCGCCAAACCCAAGAATTGGCGTATTTCAGTCGGTGTACGCGGTGCTGGCCAGTTTCTGATCGAATCAACCTTGGATGGATCGACATGAATCCCATCCTTATTCACCACATGGCCTAAGAAGTGGACTTCATGAAGCCAGAAGTCGCATTTTGAAAACTTTGCGTACAGTTGCTCCTTTCGAAGAAGTTCCAAGATAAGACGTAAGTGCTGCTCGTGTTCCTCCTGACTCTTTGAGTAGATTAGAATGTCGTCTATGAAGACAATAACGAACTTGTCAAGATAAGGTTTGCACGCCCTGTTCATAAGATCCATGAAGACTGCAGGCGCGTTCGTAAGCCCGAATGGCATGACCAGAAACTCGTAATGACCGTAGCGAGTTCTGAAAGCGGTTTTGGAGACGTCCTCATCCCGGACTCTCAGCTGATGATAACCTGACCTCAAGTCTATCTTGGAGTAATAACACGACCCTTGCAACTGGTCGAATAAGTCATCTATGCGCGGAAGGGGATAACGGTTCTTCACCGTCACCTTATTGAGTTCGCGGTAGTCGATGCACATTCTGAACGTACCGTCTTTCTTCTTCACAAATAACACTGGAGCTCCCCAAGGCGAAGAGCTTGGACGAATAAAGCCCTTTTCCAAGAGCTCTTGTAGCTGCTTCGACAGTTCTTCCAGTTCGGTTGGAGCTAAACGATACGGTGCGCGGGCTATTGGTGCTGCTCCAGGAGCTAACTCAATCTGAAACTCGACTTGACGATGAGGAGGTAAACCAGGTAAATCTTCAGGAAACACTTGAGGAAAATCACGCACAACTGGTATATCCTCCAGCTTCTTTACCTTTGCTGATGCGTCAGTGACAAGTGCCAGAATAGCAGTATGTCCCTTTCGTAAACATTTCTGCGCCTTTAAGAAAGAGATGATGCCAACCACAGCACCACTCTTGTCACCTTGAACTTCGAGGGGTTCTTGACTGGAGCGAGGAATACGAATAACTTTTTCTTTGCATAAGATCTCCGCGTGATGTTGAGATAACCAATCCATACCGATGACGACGTCGAAACTACCCAAAACTATGGGTATGAGATCAATCGAGAAAGTCTGACCCGCTAGAACAATACTACAACCCTTGACTACCTGTGCGGCTTCTACACTTTTACCATTGGCTAGTTCTACGACGTGTTTGGTGTCTAGGGGTGTTGGTGTACGTTTTAATAATTTACTCATTTTCAATGACATATAGCTTGTATCAGCACCCGAATCAAATAAGACAGTAACATAAATATCGTCGAGAAGAAACTTACCCATAACTACATTGGGATCATTCACTGCGTCACCCCGACCTAGCACAAAAGCACGACCCCGAGCTTCGTTGCCATTGTTGTTGTTGTTTCCCCCGTTATTGTTGTTATTGTTCCCGTTGCCCTGATTGTTGTTGTTGTTGTTCTGGTTCCTGTTTAGCTGAGCGCAGTGTCTCTTGATGTGACCTTCAGCACCACAATTATAGCACCCCTTGTTGCCCTGTTGCTGATTCTGCTGTGCCGGTGGCTGCTGCTGATTCTGATTCGCAGGACGAGGGCTTCTACAGTCTTTGGCCTCGTGACCCATCTTGAGGCATCTTTGACAACGGCCCCTGTTACACTGGCCGCTGTGGTGCCTGTTGCAGTTGTTACACTTTGGAAGGGTTCCGCGATATCCACCCTGCCTGTGGCTACCTGACGACTGCTGGTTAGGGCTTTGATAGTTGCCAGTCTTTCGCTGCTGATTCTGGGACTGAACCGAAACTGATGCTTTGCTTGAATCCCCCTCCCATTTCCTCTTGTTGTCACTGAGGGTAACGGGAGTAGCTGAAGGAGTGACTGTAGCAGTAGCGCTGACGCGCTTAGGCAGTTTGTTCTGATCCACTGCCTGATCGGTGATGCGATGAGCGAGACGCTGGATTTCCTGGATGTTGTCGAGGTTAGCCGAGGTAACGTGGCTCTGTATTTCTGGTGCCAAACCTTTGAGATACAACTCAATACGCTTGTATGGAGGGTCCACCATAGTTGGACACAGCACGGCCAGCTCATTTGACCGTTTAGTATACGCTTCAATCTCTGATCCAACCATTTTCAGATTATACAGCTCGTCTTCCAGTTTGTGAATATCTTCACGCGTACAATACTCTCTCTTGATAAGTTCCTTAAAATCGTTCCAGGGTGTGGCGTTAGCAGCTGCCAACCCCAGAATTTGCACCTGCGCGTTCCACCAGGTTAGCGCTATTCCCTCCAAGGTGCCAGTTGCATACTTAACCTTGCGAGCCTCAGGGCACTCGCACATCTCGAATACCGACTCTAGCTTTTCGAACCAATGGAGGAGTCCCACTGCTCCCTCGGTGCCACTGAAGGAATTTGGACGACAGTCCATGAAGTTCTTGAAGGTACACACAGGCTGCTTCGCGTGTTGACCTATTGTGTACGAATAGGACAAAGTTAAATACGAGCGTTAATGTAGGATCTAAAGACCCTAGTATGAGTCTATACTGCAGGATATACTACCTGCTTGAGCGGCTGCAACTGCCGCAGCAATGAGAGCCTCTAGCTGGGCTTGAGTCATGTTAATTCGTGCAGCCATTGATCTTCACATCAAAGGCAACATAAGTGAGAAAAGTTCGCGAATAGTGCGATGACAGAAGAGTGTAAGCACGTAAGTGTTCTCAAGCAATAACAAGTAGTGAGCGAAGTAATGTAAGCATACTACGAGCAAAGTTCTATGCAGTTCTAGCAAGCAGGTAACAAACATAAACCTTATTACCTAGGATGTCGAGTCTTGCACGTGGAGCGAAGCGTCGTTGTGGATCGTTGAGAGCACTGTTCTGGTTATAGTCTGGTTTTAATAAAAACGTTTTTCCATATTAAAACCAAGTTCTCTATAACCAATGGCTCTGATACCAATCTGTGAACTCACCTTGGTTTGCTCGGTATGCTAGGTTATGCACTCACAAGTAATAAATCAAGTCCTATTGTATGCACGTATAACAAATCAGTTCATGTTCGCAATGATACGCATGTAATCAAATGTCACATAGTGCTTGATAGCCAATATCATGTATCAATCATGTATCACGTAACAGTTAACTCATTCATACAATTCACGTAATTCATATGAACATTTACAGGATCATGCACCTCTCAAAAATTCAGACAAGTATGGGGGGTCTCCCCTGTTCAAAACTCGGATAGCACATGTAATCATACAACCTCGGACATATAGTCAGCATACAAACTCAGACATGGTCGATCATATTAAACTCGGTCCAATAGATAGTCCAGCAGTATATAATCCATTAAAGTCAGACTAATATCAAACATTATATTCGGATCAGAGAGGATCCATTAAACTCGGCCCAACCATTTAATCATTAAACTCGGGCATGGCAATATAACATTAAACTCGGACCCAATGTCACATTTACTAAACTCGGTCCAAAGTACACATATTAAACTCGGTCCAAACTCTTTACATAAACTCGGACCATTTGGCTTTATTAAACTCGGCCCATCATTTGTTTAACAAACTCGGACCATGTGATATACTATTAAACTCGGTCCATTAACAACACTGTAAACTCGGTCCAAACACCAACAAATAAACTCGGTCCAAGCTATTGCCATTAAACTCGGACCAACGGGTTACCTTAAACTCGGACCACATGAACTTATTATATTCGGACCATGTGAATGTGCATTAAACTCGGATCAATCAATTTATTAAACTCAGACAATAAGCATTATCATACTCGGACCATATATGTTTTTAATAAACTCAGACGAATAATCAAACTCAGGCAAATAATAAACTCAGACTAATCAACATACGAATGTTCAAGTTTGACAGAATTGAATCAGTTACACTTTTCACATCCATCAGTTACGTACTTCAGTTCATACGATCTAACCCTAATTCATATGTCTGCATTAAGCCAATCAAAACAACAATCTTTATGTCTACACATTACGCATCAAAATCATCAGGCAACTGATTATATGATTAATCATCTTCACATTATAATAATCAACCTCAATCAAAAACACAGGAGTATGATATAGAGACTAGGGTTTACAAGAATTCTCAAGAATCAAGAATTGAAAACAATCAAGCAATCAACAATTAATCACAACAATGATTAAACAATTACCTTGTGATGATCCTAGAGAAAGAGTAATCAAGAGTGATGATTTTCTTGTGCCAAATGATTTGGTGATGATGCTTGCTAGAGGATTACAAGTACGTGCTTTGGATTTGTGTGCCAATGATTAGTGAAATGAGGTTAGGGTTAAGTATCTAGGATTTCACTAATTACACTCTACCTCCCTAAGTATTATATTTTACACATGCACACCATCTCATAACTATTTCATAGTTCCACCACCAAGTTTACATATTTGACAAGTTTCACAAATAACAAACAACAATGCACAATCAAACAATCAAAACGTATATAATTTCATGGCAACCAAATGTGCAAATAAACGACTAGTCAATACATGATCGTGCAATAAATACGAAATCGAATCTTGGAAATTCGAGTTGTCACACTTTAACCAGAAGGCCTCTTACCAAGTTTAACTTAGAGATTTTATTCATATTTTTAAAATTAACATGCCCCAATCGCCTGTGCCAAAGCAGTGACTCCGATTCTGAAGCCTTAGAAATCAGGCAGGTTAGATTGTCGTTTGTCTTGGGATTCTTCATATTGAGCACGTATGTGTTGTTTTGTCTTGGAGCAGTAAGCATGATCATTTCAGCAGGAACAACATATCCGGGGTTCAGAAACAAGCATTCCATGTCATTGAAAAGCACCGATATTCCTTTATCACAGACTTGTGAGACACTCATAAGATTGTAACACAATTCTGGAACATAGTTGACATTCTCCAACGTGAGGGCTTCAGACACCACATCTCCAACTCCAACGATCTTTCCTCCTTTCTCGTCTCCAGCGAAAGATACGAAATCACCATCAATGAAGCGAAAGTTCTTCAGAAGATCCTTCAATCCAGTTATATGTCTTGAATATCCGATGTCCACATGCCAGATGTATTCCATGAGCATACGAAGCCATTTCTGGAGTTTATTCTGATATACAAAAATATACACAAGTTAGCTTGATTTAGGAATCCAGATTTGTTTCATTTGAAATCTGTCATGGTTTTGACCCACTTTGACCTCTTTTTGTTTCCAAAAATATGCAGTTGACTCAACCAGATTTTTAACAGACTTCTTAAGATAATTTAATTGATATGTGACGTTTGTAAGAAAATCATGTTCTGGTTTGGAAAACTTTTTGGTTTTACAATGTTTCGCTGTATGTCCTAAATGACCACAGCGAAAGCATCTTTTATGTCTGGGTCTTTTGGTGTTAGAAGATGATGTATGTGATGAGAGTCTTGAGCTTTCTGCTTTCTTCATTTTCTTGTCCATTCTGCTTTCATCTTCTAAGTATTCTTCATCATTGTCTGAAGCGGACAAACTTTTAGACATGTTTTATTCACTTGAGCTTTGCTCTTCACTGGCTTCGTAACTTGATTCATCACTGGTAAGTTGATCTTCATTTGAGTCTTGATCTTCAAAGGCAGATCTTGAACATTCGAAGCTTTCATCATTGGTGGATTGATCTTCACTTGAACTTTCTGATCCTTGCTCGTCTTCTGAGGCAGTAATGTTTGAATCTTCATTGCCATGAACTTCAGAGACACTCTTTTCTGAATCAATCAAACCTGTTCTAGAAGGAATAAATTCGGGAATTTCCTCTGTGAGGAATTTTCCGAAACTATTCTTTTTCAATTCTGGCACAAATACAGGAGATTCACAGGCAACTTTATCATCACAAAACGCATAATTTAAATCATGACATTCAGACACAATGTTCACGATCACGGGTCTCAAATGTAGGCACATGGCCCTTACAGTCATCCGAAGATTTAAATTTAGGCACTCGGCCATTACAGTCATCCATCCTACTTAAACTATTACAATCATCCTTAACATTGTTTTCCTAGAACAGTTCCCGGCGAACCAGTTAACGGTGGAATAACTGTCGCCTGAACGAATTGCACAGATACGGCAACGCATGGCGGCAGCTCGCGACCGTCAGAAAAGTTACGCTGATAAACGCAGGAAACCGCTCGAGTTCCAAGTTGGGGATCGAGTGCTACTCAAAGTCTCACCCTGGAAGGGTGTGGTACGTTTTGGTAAACGAGGCAAGCTCAATCCACGGTATGTTGGACCGTTCGAAATCATCGAGAAAATAGGCAAAGTGGCCTACAAACTGAACCTACCAGCTGAACTCGGTGCAGTTCACCATGTTTTCCACGTGTCGAATCTGAAGAAGTGTCTGTCAGATGAGACCCTCATAGTTCCTTTGAAGGAACTCACTATCGACGAGCGGTTGCAGTTCGTCGAGGAACCAGTTGAAATCACGGACCGGGATGTTAAGGTCCTCAAGAACACTAGAATACCTCTTGTACGAGTTCGTTGGAACTCCCGTCGTGGCCCAGAGTTCACCTGGGAACGAGAAGACCAAATGAAACTCAAGTATCCCCAGTTATTCGAAAACGGTGCAACCACTACTGAGGCTGAAGCTACTACAGAATTTCGGGATGAAATTCCAAATCAACGGGGGGATGATGTGACACCCCAGGAAAACCAGTAAACGATGCAACTTACCTAGCTTCCTCAGTAACCGCATGCTAAATTTAGGGACGAAATTTCTTTCAAGTTGGGGATAATGTGACAACTCGAGTTTCCGAGATTCCACTTTCGCATCTATTGCACGTTCACTATTTGTTTAGTTGTTTACTTGCACAATTGGTTTACTTTGTAACTGTATACGTTTTGGTTCAATAAAGTGTATTGTGATTGTGCATGGTTATGTGTTATGTGTTGACAAATACATGAACTTGGTGATGAAACTGTAAATTATATTGTGATGGGTGCTTTATGTAAAAGATGATACTTAGGGGTGAGTAGAGTAGTTAGTGAAATGATTAGTAACTCTTAACCCTAACCTTCCTCACAAATCATTCACAAATCATCATACGTATCTTCAAGATTTCTCTACAACCCTCTCTTGCAACCATCTTCTTCATCATTGGCACAAGCTCTCAATCATCACTGTTGATCCCTCTCCTTATCTAGAATCAATCCAATGTAATTGTTTAATGGTTATTTGTTGTTAATCATTGATTGTTTGATTCATGCAAAAACCCTAGTTCTACATGTAATGGTTCTGTGTTTATTGATCAATTCTGAGTGTTGTGAAATGGTTATGGTTAGTTGTGAAATTACTTGCTGAATGTTAAGATGCCTGTTATGATAGAATGTTTGATTGTGGATTTGATTACTGCACTGCGAATATGAAATTAGGGTTCTTGATCGTAAGATCGTAACTGTTACATTGCTTATCTTATGTTTCTGTGCGATTAGGGTTTGAGTCCGAATTATATAAATGAACATAATATGTCCGAGTTTTACCCTAGTCCGACCTTTGAATGTTATGCTTCACATGTCCGAATATTGTATCATGCATGATATGTCCGAACTTATATATATATCACACAAGGGTCCGACTTTTATAATACTACAAGGGGAGTCCGACTTTTGTAAAGTTATAAGGGGGATCCGAACTTTTTGTGTGATATAAGGGGGGGTCCGAATTCATGAGATGCACATGAGGCAATGTCCGACTTTTTGTTTGTTTATATATGTCCGAATTTGTTGTAAGGGAATCCTTGGGGTCCGAGTTTTATAGGATAATGTGGGATCCGACCTTTTAATGCTCATCATGGTCCGAAGTTCATAAGACTTCTTGGTCCGAGTTTCATGCTTTGTGTCTAGTCCGAACTCTTTGAAGGAATGTTATGAGTTCCGAATTCTGAATGAATGATATAAAGTCCGAATTTGATGCAAGGTCCGAATTTTTGTAGGGTGAAAGCATAGTCCGACTTTATAATAATATGTATATATAGTCCGAACTCTTGACAAGTATGCTTGGTCCGAATTATCATTAGAGGAATGTCTAGTCCGAAATTTTATAAGGGAAATGATTTGGTCCGGGTTTTGGTAACATGATTCATGATCTGAGTTTCTGTTATATCTGTTAAGTCAAATAATTCAGTTAAACATGTGGACTGTGTTAAGTATGTAAAGTATATGAATCTCTTTTAAGCTTGTAACCTTATTAAGTTATTGACACTGTTAAAACATGTCGACTCTGTTGTGGAGGAAACTTTCTGTTAACTCTGTTAAGCCAAGTTGATTAACCCTGTTAACTAATTAACCTCGTTAGCCAATTAACTCTGTTAACTTCATTTGACTCTGTTAAAAGTATGCAACTCTGTTAAGTGTACGATTGAATAGTTATGTTAGAATAAACCGTTAATGACCCTTATGTGAAACATGAATTGTATGCATGTGATTAATTTTTGTGTAAGGCATGACGTTAACTGCCAAACGCACCTTGTGGTATTAATTGCATGTGAAACTTTATCAACATGTACTGATTGAGAATACGTGCATAACTATAGGATTTGACTGATTACTTGCGAGCACATAATTTAGCATATCGAGCAAACCAAGGTGAGTTCACACTCTTACCAAGGCATGGGATTCCCGGGGATTGGGAATGGATTGAATGATGGGATTGAATGATTACTCGTACTTACACGGCTACTAGACTATCTACCATGGTCCTCGGGTTAAGCAGGACACTTACGTAAAACCTACGTAAACATGTACATACAACTGTCTTCCGGAGTCAGGAAGGACACTTACGTAAAACCTACGTAAACCCCACGCGTACCACCGTCCTCGAGTAAAGAAGGACACTTACGTAAACCTACGTAAAGCTCGTACGTACTACTGTTCTCGGGTTAAGAAGAACACTTATGGTTACCACTAGTCTAGTACATACAAACATGGGAAGCCCCCACTAATATCGTAAAAAGGTTTGGGAAACAGGGTAAACGGATTAATCATGTTTTTAACTATGGGAAACCCCCACCATCTATGGATACGTTTTGGGAAACAAGATAAATTGGTTAAACATATTTTCAACATGGGAAACCCCCACGGCAAGTGAGCCAGCTAAAGACAAACTACGTTTTCGTAAAACACTTAAAACGTACACCCAACTGTGAACTCGCTCAACATTGTTGTTGACTAGTTGTTACATGCCTTGCAGGCCTTTAGGTGCATGTAAAAGGAACTTGCTGTCTGGGAAGCTGGAGTGGTCATGGGTCGGGACACAAAGAAACGCGACACAAGACTAAGAGCTTACATGTGATTTTATAAACACTTAATGAGTTGAATATGCTTCCGCTGTAAACTGGGAAATATTGTACACTATTGTTAATAAATGAAAGTTTATTTAAATATACTTATGATGTTCAATGTGATTGGTGGTTAGGATCCTGGTCAGTCACGCCTCCAAGCGGTTGTACTCCGCATGTGGATTTTGGGGATGTGACAGATTGGTATCAGAGCCATTGGTTATAGTGAACATGGTTTTAAAAAGAGGAAACTGTTTTTGTAAAACCAGACTATAACCGGACAGATTCTGAAAACGGGAATACGACCATGACACTCAGCTCCAGATTGCAAGGTTCGTCTCTCTTATACCCATTGTACTACATAGCTAGTGAACACCTACATACGATATTGCATGTGATTGCACGTTTAGCACACCGATATGAATTCATGAACACTTTCACGTAATAGGTGACCGATAGGGTGGTCTTTCCCTAAACCTTCATAACCTACGCTATGTGATACTCTTTGATTCCTACTTGAGTGTGGGGAACCATTTGACATGAGTTAAGAGGAGCTGAGATGAACATGCAAATCACAATATTATTGTGGGTACACACATAATAATAATGTGGGGTGCATGTGGGTCCCAGTTAGGCTTAACAAGTGGAAAAGGGGTTCTGTCTTGTTATTCGATCAGTATGAAACATAGCCAACCTATAGGGGCCATAGTAGTAATTGTCCCCTACTTAAACTCAAACGTGAACCTCTCATTTATCGTCGGATTCTTTCAAAACTCGATGTTGACGAGTATTACCTGAACACCCATTAGAACATCTAGCGAACCGCGTAGAATGTTAGGTGCTTATACAAACGTCCCTGAGTTGGATGTCCCTGCGTAGAATGATTGAACGATACCTTTTCCTACTCCTCCTCGTCTACTGAAACTCATGGATTGACGTCTCCGATCCCGAAGTGTGATCACTTCCGCAACACTCTCGTACCAGATAGTGAACTACTTGAACCACTCGTAAGAACGACGGACAGGAGGATAAGCGTAGCACCTTACCGACTTCTGTACGGGCTAAGTTAAAACATCATCAACCCAAGGAACAATGACAGTTTTGAGAGCTCTAGTAGCAGTAGCAACAACATTGGATGTGATACTCGCGATGGGCAATTAGGATTGGTATGCACAACACCAAGATTGTAACAACATGGTGGCCTTCGTGCTCTTAGTAATAAATCACTTCGTCACTGTTCGGCTCAACTCTGGTACATCTTGAAACCGAACCCGCTATGGAAACGGCAGATGGCGAGCCTACCGAAACCTCATATGGGTGTAGGAATGCAAACTCGACCTTGTGGGACAAGTGATCAGCGTCGATCATCCTTCTGCTACCCATGATAGACCTGGTGCAGTAGCCGTGTGGATTGGCTACCCCGATATCATATGCATACACCCAGTGAGGAGAAAACTTTGTGCGGAGAAATGTTACCTCTGGTAGCGTGTCAGAGTGGCACAACGGTTAGCTTCATTTCAACAACAAGGGCCAGGAGCGTCTGCGGAAGGGTTACCCCGTAATGTCAACCCTCAACATGGATGTCAAGACTAAGGAAAGGGGGATCGAGGATTCCCCAATTACTCGTGACTTCTCCCTACATGTTACCCGAAGGACTGTCAGGTTTATCTACACCTCGACAGGTGGGATGTCAGACCTGTATCATGCTAGGAGTAACCCTCGTTATTGGTATACCTTACTACCTTACACCAGGAAGGTTGCAGGAACTGTCTAATCAACTCCAGGAATTATTGGACTCGAGCTTCGTCGGACCTAGTTTTCGATTTAAGGAGCCCCGTTATACTCAAGAAGAGAAGTTGTTCCGCATATGTAACGATTATCGAGAACTCAACAAAGTGACAGTGAAGAACCGCTATTCTCTTCCACGAATTGATGATTTATTCGACCAGTTGCAAGGGTCGAGCTACTACTCAAGGATAGATTTGAGGTCAGGTTACCATCAGCTGAGAGTCCGGGATGAGGACGTCTCTAAGACAGCATTCAGAACTCGCTACGGCCACTACGAGTTTCTAGTCATGCCATTCGGGCTAACGAACGCGCCTGCAGTTTTCATGGATCTTATGAACAGGGTGTGCAAGCCTTATTTAGACAAGTTCGTGATTGTTTTCATCGACGACATCCTAATCTACTCCAAGAGTCAAGAGGAACACGAGCAGCACCTGCGTCTTATCTTGGAACTTCTTCGAAAGGAACAACAGTACGCCAAGTTTTCAAAATGCGACTTCCGGCTTCGTGAAGTCCACTTTCTAGGCCACGTGGTAAACAAGGAATGGGATCCATGTTGATCCATCCAAGGTAGATTCGATCAGGAACTGGCCTGCACCGCGTACACCAACGTAAATACGCCAATTCTTGGGTTTGGCGAGGTACTACAGGCGATTTATTAAAGACTTCTCATAAATTGCGCAGCCGCTTACATTGCTGACACAGAAGGGTGTCACCTATCATTGGGGTAATCCCCAGGAAACTGCTTTTCAGTACTTAAAAGATAGACTTTGCAGTGCACCTATCCTCTCATTGCCAGAGGGCACAGGCGATTTTGTGGTTTATTGCGACGCATCTATCCAGGGTCTTGGATGTGTGTTAATGCAGCGCGACAAGGTGGTTGCTTATGCATCGCGTCAACTTAAAGTTCATGAACGGAATTACACGATGCATGATTTAGAGCTGGGAGCTGTTGTTTTTTGCGCTTAAGATATGGCGAAACTACCTGTACGGTACAAAGTGCACTATCTACACCGATCACAGGAGTCTCGAGCATATTTTCAAGCAGAAGGAATTGAACATGCGACAACGACGATGGGTCGAGCTACTTAATGAATACGAATGCGCCTTCAAGTACCATCCAGGCAAAGCCAATGTTGCGGCTGATGCCCTCAGTCGAAAAGATACTACACCTAGACGTGTACGAGCATTGCAGCTCACTATCCAATCCAGTCTTCCTGCACAGATACGAGATGCTCAGATAGAAGCATTGAAACCAGAAAATGTCAAGGCTGAAGCCTTACGTGGTTCAAGGCAACGATTAGAACAGAAGGAAGACGGCGCCTACTATGTAACGGGGCGTATTTGGGTCCCACTATATGGCGGTTTACGAGAACTTGTGATGGATGAAGCGCACAAGTCTCGCTACTCGGTACATCCAGGTTCGGATAAGATGTACCACGATCTTAAAACTACGTATTGGTGGCCAAGCATGAAAGCCCTCATCACAACCTACGTCAGCAAATGTTTGACCTGTGCAAGGGTCAAAGTTGAATATCAGAAACCATCAGGCCTACTTCAGCAACCAAAGATACCACAGTGGAAATGGGAGGAAATTTCCATGGATTTCGTTACTAGCCTGCCTAGATCCCAGCGTGGGAATGATACCATTTGGGTGATCGTGGATCGACTCACAAAGTCTGCTCATTTCTTGGCTATCAAGGAAACGGATAAGTTCTCTACCTTAGCAGACGTCTACTTGAAAGAAGTTGTTTCGAGGCACGGAGTGCCAACCTCTATTATTTCGGATCGGGATGCACGATTCACTTCAGAACTGTGGCAAGCGATGCACAAATCTTTTGGCTCTCGATTAGACATGAGCACAGCTTATCACCCTCAGACGGATGGGCAGTCTGAGCGCACGATTCAAACTCTAGAAGACATGCTTCGGGCGTGTGTTATCGATTTTGGCAACAGCTGGGAAAAACATCTCCCTTTAGTGGAGTTTTCGTACAATAACAGTTACCACACCAGCATTCAAGCCGCTCCATTCGAGGCATTGTACGGGCGTAAATGCCGGTCACCTCTCTGTTAGGCAGAGGTGGGGGGATAGTCAAATCACAGGTCCAGAACTTGTAGTCAATGCTACTGAACGAATTGCACAGATACGGCAACGCATGGCGGCAGTTCGCGACCGTCAGAAAAGTTACGCTGATAAACGCAGGAAACCGCTCGAGTTCCAAGTTGGGGATCGAGTGCTACTCAAAGTCTCACCCTGGAAGGGTGTGGTTCGTTTTGGTAAACGAGGCAAGCTCAACCCACGGTATGTTGGACCGTTCGAAATCATCGAGAAAATAGGCAAAGTGGCCTACAAACTGAACCTACCAGCTGAACTCGGTGCAGTTCACCATGTTTTCCACGTGTCGAATCTGAAGAAGTGTCTGTCAGATGAGACCCTCATAGTTCCTTTGAAGGAACTCACTATCGACGAGCAGTTGCAGTTCGTCGAGGAACCAGTTGAAATCACGGACCGGGATGTTAAGGTCCTCAAGAACACTAGAATACCTCTTGTACGAGTTCGTTGGAACTCCCGTCGTGGCCCAGAGTTCACCTGGGAACGAGAAGACCAAATGAAACTCAAGTATCCCCAGTTATTCGAAAACCGTGCAACCACTACTAAGGCTGAAGCTACTACAGAATTTCGGGACGAAATTCCAAATCAACGGGGGGATGATGTGACACCCCAGGAAAACCAGTAAACGATGCAACTTACCTAGCTTCCTCAGTAACCGCATGCTAAATTTCGGGACGAAATTTCTTTCAAGTTGGAGATAATGTGACAACTCGAGTTTCCGAGATTCCACTTTCGCATCTATTGCACGTTCACTGTTTGTTTAGTTGTTTACTTGCACAATTGGTTTACTTTGTAACTGTATACATTTTGGTTCAATAAAGTGTATTGTGATTGTGCATGGTTATGTGTTAAGTGTTGACCAATACATGAACTTGGTGATGAAACTGTAAATTATATTGTGATGGGTGCTTTATGTAAAAGATGATACTTAGGGGTGAGTAGAGTAGTTAGTGAAATGATTAGTAACTCTTAACCCTAACCTTCCTCACAAATCATTCACAAATCATCATACGTATCTTCAAGATTTCTCTACAACCCTCTCTTGCAACCATCTTCTTCATCATTGGCACAAGCTCTCAATCATCACTCTTGATCCCTCTCCTTATCTAGAATCAATCCAAGGTAATTGTTTAATGGTTATTTGTTGTTAATCATTGATTGTTTGATTCATGCAAAAACCCTAGTTCTACATGTAATGGTTCTGTGTTTATTGATCAATTCTGAGTGTTGTGAAATGGTTATGGTTAGTTGTGAAATTACTTGCTGAATGTTAAGATGCCTGTTATGATAGAATGTTTGATTGTGGATTTCATTACTGCACTGCGAATATGAAATTAGGGTTCTTGATCGTAAGATCGTAACTGTTACATTGCTTATCTTATGTTTCTGTGCGATTAGGGTTTGAGTCCGAATTATATAAATGAACATAATATGTCCGAGTTTTACCCTAGTCCGACCTTTGAATGTTATGCTTCACATGTCCGAATATTGTATCATGCATGATATGTCTGAACTTATATACATATCACACAAGGGTCCGACTTTTATAATACTACAAGGGGAGTCCGACTTTTATAAAGTTATAAGGGGGATCCGAACTTTTTGTGTGATATAAGGGGGGGGGGTCCGAATTCATGAGATGCACATGAGGCAATGTCCGACTTTTTGTTTGTTTATATATGTCCGAATTTGTTGTAAGGGAATCCTTGGGGTCCGAGTTTTATAGGATAATGTGGGATCCGACCTTTTAATGCTCATCATGGTCCGAAGTTCATAAGACTTCTTGGTCCGAGTTTCATGCTTTGTGTCTAGTCCGAACTCTTTGAAGGAATGTTATGAGTTCTGAATTTTGAATGAATGATATAAAGTCCGAATTTGATGCAAGGTCTGAATTTTTGTAGGGTGAAAGCATAGTCCGACTTTATAATGATATGTATATATAGTCCGAACTCTTGACAAGTATGCTTGGTCCGAATTATCATTAGAGGAATGTCTAGTCCGAAATTTTATAAGGGAAATGATTTGGTCCGGGTTTTGGTAACATGATTCATGATCCGAGTTTCTGTTATATCTGTTAAGTCAAATAATTCAGTTAAACATGTGGACTGTGTTAAGTATGTAAAGTATATGAATCTCTTTTAAGCTTGTAACCTTATTAAGTTATTGACACTGTTAAAACATGTCGACTCTGTTGTGGATGAAACTCTCTGTTAATTCTGTTAAGCCAAGTTGATTAACCCTGTTAATTAATTAACCTCGTTAGCCAATTAACTCTGTTAACTTCATTTGACTCTGTTAAAAGTATGCAACTCTGTTAAGTGTACGATTGAATAGTTATGTTAGAATAAACCGTTAACGACCGTTATGTGAAACATGAATTGTATGCATGTGATTAACTTTTGTGTAAGGCATGATGTTAACTGCCAAATGCACCTTGTGGTATTAATTGCATGTGAAACTTTATCAACATGTACTGATTGAGAATACGTGCATAACTATAGGATTTGACTGATTACTTGCGAGCACATAATTTAGCATACCGAGCAAACCAAGGTGAGTTCACACTCTTACCAAGGCATGGGATTCCCGGGGATTGGGAATGGATTGAATGATGGGATTGAACGATTACTCGTACTTACACGGCTACTAGACTATCTACCATGGTTCTCGGGTTAAGCAGGACACTTACGTAAAACCTACGTAAACATGTACATACTACTGTCTTCCGGAGTCAGGAAGGACACTTACGTAAAACCTACGTAAACTCACACATGCTACTGTCTTCCGAAGTCAGGAAGGACACTTACGTAAAACCTACGTAAACCCCACGCGTACCACCGTCCTCGGGTAAAGAAGGACACTTACGTAAAACCTACGTAAAGCTCGTACGTACTACTGTTCTCGGGTTAAGAAGAACACTTATGGTTACCACTAGTCTAGTACATACAAACATGGGAAGCCCCCACTAATATCGTAAAAAGGTTTGGGAAACAGGGTAAACGGATTAATCATGTTTTTAACTATGGGAAACCCCCACCATCTATGGATACGTTTTGGGAAACAAGATAAATTGGTTAAACATATTTTCAACATGGGAAACCCCCACGGCAAGTGAGCCAGCTAAAGACAAACTACGTTTTCGTAAAACACTTAAAACGTACACCCAACTGTGAACTCGCTCAACATTGTTGTTGACTAGTTGTTACATGCCTTGCAGGCCTTTAGGTGCATGTCAAAGGAACTTGCTGTCTGGGAAGCTGGAGTGGTCATGGGTCGGGACACAAAGAAACGCGACACAAGACTAAGAGCTTACATGTGATTTTATAAACAATTAATGAGTTGAATATGCTTCCGCTGTAAACTGGGAAATATTGTACACTATTGTTAATAAATGAAAGTTTATTTAAATATACTTATGATGTTCAATGTGATTGGTGGTTAGGATCCTGGTCAGTCACGCCTCCAAGCGGTTGTACTCTGCATGTGGATTTTGGGGATGTGACATTTTGACTGACATTCCATTTATCTATTACAATTTGTAATTTATTCTTTTCGTTCAAAGCTTTTTCTAATCTTTCTGTAAGATCATTAATGATAAAATCTTTTCTAATCACAAATTCTTTAAGAGTTTGCATTTCAGCTAAAGTTGAGTTCAACTTTCTCTAATATGCGGCCTCGTTCTGTTTAAGTTCGTTGTTAAATTTTAAAGCTTTGTCTTTTTGTCTTTCAAATTCTAGATTTAAGAATTTATAATGTGCCACGACATCAACGCATGCAGGTGTGCATAATTTTTCTTTGAAACTAAGTGGAATATTGTTTACCAAGTCCTTGTCAGCCTTCTCCTTTGATGAATCTGCTTTCATCGCGGCTGTTGGGACCTTTTCCTTGCCCTTCTCAGATGCCTCTTTCGAAACATGCTCCTCTGCTTGACCACACTTCTTTTCCTTTTCAGGCTCCACTGAAGTCAGAATGCTTTTCAAACCTTTGTCAGCAGTATTGTCTCCTTTTGGAATTCCAGCTGTCTGCTTCTCAACCTGCCTTAAAGAGGATTCACCTGAGATTTTGGCCATCAGGGCTTTGTTGACTTGCTCCTTTGCTTCAGTAATTTCTTCACTCCAATCATAGTCTTCGACGACTAAAGCTTTTGGCGTGCTAGGAGACGCATTGTTCTTGTTTACTTCAACTGTGATTTGCTTAACAGCAGGAGTGGTTTCACTGTTTCCTTCTTTCAACAGAGGACAATCACGCTTGAAATGTCCTAGATTCTTGCAGTTGTAGCACCTGAGTTTAGATTTGTCAAAGCCAGCTTTTCCAAGACCCAAATGCTTTCCTGTCTTGTCTTGAAATTTCTTTAGCCTCAAAGTGATCATGGCCATTTGCCATTTCAGATCCATTTCCTCCATATCATCTGGATCAACCTAATATATGTCTTCAACAGTGAACATCTCCTTTTTCAGTTCTCCAGACATCAGGGCTTCATAGCTGCTCAGAAACGTGTTGAAGAGTGCCACTTTTTCAGTGGACACTTTCAATGCTTGAGTGTCAACAGTGATAGTCTTCTCAACAAGTTGTGGAGCTTTTGATGCGCTTGCGGAAGCGTTCGCATAGATTAAGTCGGAGGCTTGTGGAATGGTGCCCCCTGAAGCAAGAAATGCCACATTTTTCAATCCAGCGGAGGTTTGAGTTGACTTTGGTGGGTAACCAGCAGTGTTCATTTCTCTTTTGTTTACATCCATTTCAAAAGCTCTTAGGGTATTGATCAGATCAGACAAAGTGACAGGATTTGGATTGTTGAGGAAATCCTTCTTTATCATCATGCATTGAAGGCTTCATTCCTTGGGAAGTGAATCTAACAGCTTCTTTATTGCAGCACGATTTGTGACAGGATTTCCCGCCTTCTTCATTTTGGTCATCATATTCAGAAAACGACTGATGTGGTTAGAAAGACTTTCTCCACGAACTCCACAAAACATGCATACTGTTTCTGCACCATATCTCTCTTGCTTTCGATCAACTCTTCATTTCCTTCATAGTATTCAATCAATGCATTCCAGAGTGCATTTGCAGTTTGGTGTTCTTCAAACATGTTGCAGTCGTTGGTTGATAGTGCCATGGTTAAGGCAGCGTGAGCACAACGATCACGTTGGATAAGAGCTTTGTCTTCATCAGTAAAGGTAGTTGCATCATTGTTGGCAACTACTGCATCTCCTCGAACAACCGTTGGAATGTGGGGTCCAGCGGTGACAGATAGCCACAGGTTGTAGTCAGTGTACTCGAAGAACGATTGAATGCGAGTCTTCCAAGTGCTAAAGTCTTCAGCACCTTTCAACTTTGGTGGTCGAGTGGTGGTTCCAGTCTCAAGTTCCGCTTGAGCAATCGGACTTAGTTGATTCAACGACATCTTTGCTAGTTTTAGAAGAAATGGGGCTGAACAGTAGTTAATTTCGCTGACAGGTCACGGTGACAGAGGTAATTTCGCTGATGACCAATCGAGACTTGAACAAATTTGCCAACAGATCTTCGAACTACGCTGATGCTTTAGATAGTCCTGCACGAGCGAATACGATAACTCCGCTGACAAAACACACACAGACGAAGGTTAGATTAAATCCGCCGAATACCGTAATAAGAACGCTGTGGTTCAGTATCACAGTTCTCGAAGTCGCCTTCGATAATTTCGCTCAAGGGCCACTGGACACTATTTCGCTGATGATCAGTAATTTCGCTCGAATGATGATCGTCGAAATTAGTGATCCGGCGATAAGTTTCTCAGCGATTTGATTAAATTCGCTAGATTCAACGCTGAGTTTGCTGAATTCAAAGAGTAATTTCGCTATGTTCAAAAATTGTTCGCTGTCTTCAAGTATAATTTCGCTGGACAGAGGGTTTAACACGAACTAAAACCCTCTAATCACTCAAAAACAGCTCAAAAATCATGTTTTTATGAATCAAAATGTCCAAAATGACTCCCTAATCATGTATTAACAACAACCTATCGATTAAACACACCAAATAAATCCATTTTAAGACCAAAAATTTGAAAACTTCAAAACTATGTAAAATCTCAACAAGAACACAACAACCAAGAGCACTAAGGCTCTGATACCAAATTGTAGATCCCAAAACGAATCCGGATCACAGTGGTTGGTTGTTTTAACCCAAAACACCTATTGATTAGGTGTTTGAGATATGAAAAGTTAAGAAAGATCAAAGATGAAGGTGAAGCTAATGGATTAATGAATACAACAAGTGTTGTATTGAATCCAAACAATAAGATATAACAATAAAATACCTTGGATATCTGATTTGAGCACAAGATCAACACAAGAATGTAACAACACCATATTCATTCAAAGAGCCAAAAGCTTGAGTTTGTTACAAGGCATGAGCTATATATAGTGTTCCCGATCAGCCAGCAAATTTACAAATTTGCTGGAATCTTATCTACACTAGGCCAGGAACTATACTATTAGAGAATTACAAAATAAGCCCTTGCACATTCAAATTAGCTACAAACTATGACTAAACTAATCCAGCACAAGTATCAACGATCTCAAAAGTTCTAACAATAGTCGTTTAGGAGTTCGACCCAACGTCTTTGCCTCATGTTGAGTTATTTCTGATTGAAGATATGCTGAAGACTTTTGTGGTTAGTGAAAACCACACATTTTGTACCATACAAATAGTGTCTCCAGATTTTAAGAGCGAAGACAACTGCACCCAACTCAAGATCATGAGTGGTGTAGTTTCTCTCATGCACCTTCAACTGCCTCGATGCGTAGGCTATGACTTGTTCCTTTGCATCAGAACACAGCCAAGACCCAATTTCGATGCATCACAGTAAACGACAAAATCATCATTACCCTCGGGCAAAGTCAGAATAGGTGCATCACAAAGCTTCTGCTTCAAGGTCTGAAATGCTTTTTCTTGCTTAGAACCCCATTCAAAGGGTTTGTTCTTCTGAGTTAGAGCACTTAGAGGAACTGCAATCTTTGAGAAGTTCTCGATGAAGCGGCGGTAATAACCCGCCAAACCAAGAAAAGAACGAACCTCAGTAGGAGTAGTAGGCGTATCCCAATCCTTAATCGCACTGATCTTGGAGGGATCTACATGAATACCTTGTTCGTTGACAATATGTCCCAAAAATTGAACTTCCTTAAGCCAAAATTCACACTTGGAGAATTTGGCAAAAAGTTGCTCTTTCTTTAGGAGTTCCAGAGTAAGATGAAGATGTTGCTCGTGATCAGCTCGCGTCTTGGAATAAATCAAGATGTCATCAATAAAAGCGATGATGAACTTATCCAAATAAGGCTTGCAAACCCTATTCATCAAGTCCATGAAAACAGCAGGAGCATTGGTCAAACCGAATGGCATGACTGTGAACTCATAATGCCCATATCGAGTGCGGAATGCTGTCTTGGGGATATCTTCTTCATGCACACGAAGCTGATGATATCCAGAATGAAGATCGATCTTCGAAAAGCATGTAGCACCCTGTAACTGGTTAAAGAGATCATCAATGCGAGGTAGGGGATATTGATTCTTGATGGTAAGCTCATTCAGCTCACGATAATCAATACACATTCTGAAGGATCCATCCTTCTTTTTGACAAAAAGAACGGGAGCACCCCAAGGTGAAAAGCTAGGACGAATAAAACCTTTGTCAGAAACCTCTTGAAGCTGCTTAAATAGTTCTTGCATCTCGGATGGTGCAAGACGATATAGAGCTCTGGCAATAGGATTTGCACCAGGTACAAGATCAATACGGAACTCGACTTGGCGTGCAGGAGGTAGACCGGGTAACTCTTCAGGAAACAACTCCGGATAATCCCGAACGACAGAAATATCTTGCATAGACTTACCTTGGCCCTTATCTGCTATAACATGTGCCAAGAAGGCCACATAGTTCTTTTGCAGATACTTCCGAGCTTGAAAACAAGACATAAGCTTGAGGCTACTAGCAGGTTTCTCACCACGAACCTGTAGTATCATACCTGACGAAAGCGGCACACGAACGATCTTCTCAAAACAAACTACCTCTGCGCGATGCTTGGCTAACCAATCCATACCCACAATAATGTCGAAGCTTCCAAGTTGCATAGGCGTGAGGTCAATAGGAAAGAGATGGTCGTTAAGGTTCAACTGGCAGTTGCGAAGAACAGAATCAAGAACAACGGGTTCACCATTCGCAACTTCGACTGTCAAAGGCTTACCTAGTTTCGTTCTAGACACGCGAAGCAAGGGCTCAAAAGATAACGACACAAAACTCTTATCGGCCCCTGAATCAAAAAGAACAGACGCAGGTTGATTATTAACAAAGAACGTACCGTTCACCACATCATTGTCTGCTTGCGCTTCTTGTGCATTCATGTTGAAAGCTCGCCCACGAGCCTGAACCTGAATTGGATTCGCATTCACCAATCTTGGACACTGGTTACGGTAGTGGGTCAGATCCCCACTGTTGTAACAAGAACCTGGTGGGAAGCGAGGTCATGCTGCTTGACCTTGTTGCTGAGCAAGAGGCTGAGCAACTTGTTGGGCCGGGTTCTGAGCTGCCCGATTCTGGTTGGCAGGAATACAGCAGGTGGCAGCAAGATGACCAGGTCTGCCACAGTTGGTGCATTGACGACATTGGAGGTGTGGCTGATGATGACCGTTACACCTGTTGCACAAAGGTGCATTGCCAAGATAAGGCCTCTTGGCAGGTTGTTGCGCAGGCTGATTTTGTGCAGCTTGAGCCTGAGCAGTAACGGCGTAGTTTTGGGAAGCCTTCCACTTCCTTGAACCCTTTGAGGAACCCGCATCGTTTCCCTTCTTGTTTTTACCTTTCTTGCTATCCTTCTTGTCAGACTCCTGTTTCTTACCCTTCTTGTCACCCTTTCTGTGCAACTTACCCTTTCGAATCTGCGACTCAGTCAACGTCACAGCTAACTCGATTGCCTGACGGACAGTGGTAGGATTATTACCAGTAACGATGTCTTGTACGGGGTCAGGTAGACCATCGATGTATCTCTCGATAGCCTTGTCGAGTGGGGTGACCATTGTTGGGCATAATAAGCTCAGCTCTTCATACCTATCAGTATACGCGCTGTGCTCACCACTAACCTGTTTCAAATCATCAAATTCCTTCTCCAATTTTCTCAACTCATGACGAGGACAAAACTCCCTCATCATAAGAGTTCTCAGTTCAGCCCATGTTTGTGCAAGAGCAACTTCTGCACCACGGTCTCTCATAACCCCGTTCCACCATGTTAAAGCCCTTTTCTGAAAAACACTAGAAGCAAACTCGACCGTCCTATTTTCTAGACACAGAACGTGACGGAATGTACTCTCAATGCTCTCGAACCATTGAAGGAGCCCAATTGCCCCCTCAGTACCACTGAACTTGAGTGGTTTAGCCGAATTGAAGCTCTTGAAGTTACAAGGAGCATTCTGATTGTTATTAGCTTGGTTCACTTGAGCTATAATGTTTGGGAGTGCGGCAGCCATGTGCTGTGCCAGAATATCTGCCATTTCGGCATTAGATAACGGGTTTTCACGTCGAGGAGGCATGCTAAAAAAAAGAGGAAAACACGAGAGGAAACGAGTGAGATGATTAGATGAAAAGATTGAGATGAAACAAAATCAACAAAAGCAAGGATGGTGGTCATTCGTCCGTATCACAAAGCAAACAAACGATACACAGTGACTAATCAAAGTAAATGGGTCCATAAATAATGCTTAGTGAAGACATGCTCGCCTATAAGTGAACACTCACCCCAAGAGTTCCCAGGTAAGAGTGGCCGGTCCGATTATGTGGATTTGTACGAACACTCTAGCCTTAGACAGAAAACCCAGGGTACAGGCATTCACCCTTCCAGTTTGCACGTGTTCACACTATTTAGAACCCAAAACTTTGACGAGATTTTGAAAACTTGGAAGGCACAAGGCCAAAAGAATCATTCAAAAACAAATGATAAAATTTCAAAATCAATTTGAAAAATAAAAAAAGGGTTCAAAATCATATAATAAATCATTTGAAAATAGAAGATTGTTTTTCAAAAATTGTTTTAGAAAACTGGGTTCTTGTTTTGGTGATCACCTAAGGATAGGTGAAGTGCATGTTTTAAGATCTAAAGACAAGACAGCTTGTGTTGGGGTCCTAGAAAGGTTATAGTCTAGGTCAAAGCATTACTAATAACCTAATTCCCTATAACCATTGGCTCTGATACCAACTCTTCTGTCACACCCCGACCACGTAAAACATCAAATCGTGGCGGAAACGTCGGGGAGTGTTGTAACAGAATTATTGTTCCACAACCATGGTAATTAAAATAATATTTTATTCATCACTCAAGGGTGGAATGCATTGTTTTCAAAACAAGAACCAAAAAGTTACATTGTCTTAAAATAAGAGAAACAAGAGTACATAATTAAACTAAGTCTATCTTCATTTTATGTCACTAAGGCCCAAGTCCACCCTAGCGTGTCACGATCAACATCCTAAGCAACAGCTCCTGAAAACACATGTGAAAATAGGTACGTCAGCATAAAAATGCCTGTGAGTAACATAGGTTTTGTGAAAATAGGACTCATGACTTGAGTTTAAGAAAATGTTTAATGAAAACTTTGTCATGAATCTAGTTTAAGTGTTTGCTTTTAAAAATGTTTGAAAAGCGATAACAAATCAGTTAATATGTATATATAAACGAATAATGTATGGTTAAAAGAATAACCAAGTAAAAATAAGTTGCATAGAATAAATTGTTTTGTAAAGCAAAGTCTAGTAAAAAATATGTTATTTGTGTAAAATGTATGAGTCCAAATTGAATGATTTAAATAACGCTACGACATGTAATACAATACAAGCACTTATATATAGGAAGTACCAGCGGCGTATCCACCATGCTTGTGCCATACTACACACGTATCGTTACTTAAGTCATTAAACAAACCATCAATGTATATAGTTCATGTTTAAACCAACCATCAAATGTTCTTGTCTAAACCATTGTCATATGTTTAAAAGTCCAAAATGTAGTCATGTATGTGTAACAAATGTTATGTATGTTAAGTAAAATGTATTCACTTAAACCAAATGTAAAGATGTACAAAACAAAGTATTTTGAGTATATCAAAAAGTTATGTTTTGCAAAATAAAAACATGTTTTAATGATACAAACATTTATGTGGTAAGTTAACGCATACATTCAAGCCTTGAGACAGACGGATAACCCTAAGTAAAGGTTATCAAAAGAAATGTTTTCGGATTCAGTCATTCCTTTCATCCAAACAAACCTAGGATGTCAGGAACGGGATTTGTCAAGTCCTATGGTACCATTACTTACTACCGAGCGGCGTAGCTAATGTTAATGAATGTATATAAGTCCCGTATGTGCAAACCAAATGTAATACCAAGTGTAAACATGTTATATGAAAACAGTGTACTAAGTATGCTAAATTAACATACAAAGCAGAAAAGTCATGTAAAACAATGTGCTAATATGCCATGTAAACATATATAGCAAAGTAATGTAATGAAAATCAATGTGCTAGCATACTAAGTAAACATACATAGCAAAACATAATGAAATCATGTACTAATAGTGTACTAATGAACATAGCAAGCATACGATATGAAAACATGGAAAGCATGAAAGTAACAAGTAGGCACATGTGTTTCACCCCAAAACCATTGAAAAACAGTAAAAGAGGGGACTATGTACTCACTTGAGATTGCTCAATAGACTTTAGATATCCACCAAGCAAGCTAGAAGATCACAGATTCAAACGGCACCTAATATAGGTATCTACATTAATAAACGGACCTATCGGAGGACCGGGTAGTACGAGGGTTCGTAAACCAAATAAGTGTGAGAACTTATGTAATATGGTATGACAAAGCCTACATACTAAAACGAAACCTATCCTAAGTGCTTTTGACCCGTTACGACCCGTTTAGGTAGCTTATGCTACTTTAACGCGTCGTTCGCGTAAAACGCATTCGTATCGCCTAACTAGCCTTATGACAAGCAAGATATGCCTTAACATGTTTAATATTGTTGCCAAATCAGTTTAGATACCAAAAATCATGTTACATAGGCTTAAAAGGAATTTTAGCGTGAAAAGGGCATTTTGGTAATTTTCCTAAGGCATAAGAACTACTTATCATACAACTACTTAAACGACGTGACCATAAGGTATAACCTCGGAAGGTTATTCCCTATACATTCTAGTCACCTAAAGTATTTGGTTGGATCCTAAAGACCAACCAAATGGGTCGGGTTCGAAAGTATAAGCGATTGTTTAGATCACTTACCTTACGACCCTAGACAAGCACAAATCTAAAAGCGACGAGCTAAACATGCTAGAACATGTTTAGTAAAGTTAGAAAACAGGTTTGGTATTAAAACAAACGGTTTTAATACCCTAGAGTACTTTGGTTACAAAATACGCGAGAAAACGCATTTTGGCCGAAACTACGACTCGTCACTGAGCCTAAATAACGTGGTAATCAGTAGGTATAGTCACTAGGGACTATAACCATTGTGATTACACTCATGTTATGAAGTTCAAATGAACTTCGAGTTGACCATAAACTGGTCAATGCAGAAAGTCAAATGCAGTTTGACTTTAACGATAAAACGAATGAAAAGCACGAAAGAATACTTACAGAAGGTCCCCGCAAGCTTTGACCCAATTTACTCTCAGGTAGGAAGCATATACTTCCACTTAGAGAGCAAGAATCAGATCAAATGTGAGGAGAATGAGCAAGACAAGGTGGGTATTTATAGGATTTCTAGTACCGTTTGGATCGTTTATCGGGAAACGAGCTTTGATCTAGACCCTCCACTTGTGCTCATTGTTTTGTAATACTAGGGGTACTGGAAAACCATCAAAATTTGCCCCTAGATTGATCAAAAGCATGTCCAAATTCAATGAATACCAGCTGCTGTTTCAGAAACTGGTTTTCTGTTACTGGGCCTCTCACACGGCCCGCGTAAGATACATGTAGACACTTACGCGGCCCGCCTGGCAGACTATTCAGAATTTGCAGTTTTAGTCCCTGAACTTTAGAAACATGTATTTTGGCCCATTTTTGGCAAGTTTAAGCCCCGTTAACCTTATTTCAAGGCTCTAAGATGAAGTTAAAGTGTAGGGGACTTGAAACATGCTCAAAAATATTCCGGATGTCGGTTCGTTTGGTCGTACGATCGCGATGTTTGCTTAATTACGACGGAATGCGCATAAGCGCGAAAAACGATCCAAATTGCGCGACGAATGGATTTTTCTCATGCCAAACACTAAAATAAAATATTCTAATGCTTGCATAAATTTTTGGATGTCCGGATGTATTCAGAACGTAAGTTATGCGCGAAAATGCAAACTTATGCACTTTTGACGCTTTTAGTCCCTGAATGAGCATAAAGTTTATTTTAGCACACCGAACCCCTCAAAGCCTATTTCTAAGCTATGTAGAGGATATTTAAGGTGTGTTTAACTTATGGCCATGCTCTGGAATGTTCGTTACAGTTCAAATTGGCATACTTTCGCAGTTTGTCAATTTTAGTCCCTGTAAGCGAATAGACTTGATTTTGCCATACCAAAGCCTTCAAAACTTAATTCTAAGTTATGTAAAGGTTATTTAAGGTATGTTAAGCGTAAATTGATGTTCCGGAGTATTTGTCCCGTTTAACTGATCACGTTTTCGCACCAGTTTGCGTATAATTCTCCAGAAAGCGATATAGAGTTTGAAATACAAATAAAACCAAAACATGAAAAACATCAAACATAAACAAACAAACATTGGGATCAAATAACTTTATTTCATTGATAACTGAATTGTTTACAATGATTACAAGCACAGATGTCACACGAAACTTGACCATAAGTTAAACACACCCTAAATATCCTTTACATAGCTTAGAAATAGGCTTTGAGGGGTTCGGTGTGCTAAAATAAACTTTATGCTCATTCAGGGACTAAAAGCGTAAAAAAGTGCACAAGTTTGCATTTTCGCGTATATCTCACATTCTGAATACATCCGGTCATCCAAAAATTTATGTAATCATTAAAATATTTTATTTTAATGATTGGCATGATAAAATTCCATTCGTCGCTTAATTTGGATCGTTTTTGCGTTCGTTACGACTTCCATCGTAATTAACCGAAAAACGCAACCGTACGACCAAACGAGCCAACATCCGAGATATTTTTTAGCACATTTTAAGTTCCCTATACTTTAACTTCATTTTAGAGCTTTGAAATGGGGTTAACGGGGCTTAAACGTGTCAAAAATGCATCAAAAACCACGTTTGGGGCTTCAGGGGCTAAATCTGTCATTTTTGAAAGTTACTGGTCTGCAGGTCCCTTACGGTCCGTATGGACCTTTGCTTACGGTCCGTAAGCAGTGCCCAGCACATCAGAATTGTAGAAACATTGAATCTGGCCTTTCCCACCTATTCCCATGGTTTTCAACCCCTAATTTGCACTCTATGGGCTGGTTTGTGTGATGAACAAGTCCCCTAATCATTCCCCAACAAGTGTATGGCCAAGATCTTTCCCTCCTTACCAAGAAATGATCTTAACGGTTTTGCGAAAACTATATAAGGCCATGCTCTTCATTCAAGTTCCTCACATTTGGTCTGAGATTTCTCTAAGTGGTTGTGATTATTCACTACCTACCTGAGAATACTTGGAACCAAATCTATTTGGACCCTTGGTAAGTCCTCTTTCGTTCTTTTACCATTTTTCGAGTGTGAAAGTCAAACTTTGTTTGACTTTCAGCTTTGACCACGAGATGGTCAATGTGAAGTTCGCTTGAACTTCGCAACGTGAGCGTAATTACGATGGTTATAGTCCCTTGTGACTATACCTACTGATTACCACATTGACTAGGCATAGTGACGAGTCGTAGTTTTGGTCAAAATGCGCATTTAAGTGTATTTTGCAACCAAACTACTCTTGGTATCAAAACACTTTGTTTTGATATCAAAACACTTTGTTTTGATATCAAAACCTGTTTTCTAACTTATTTAAGCATGTTTTAACATGCTTAGCTCGTCACATTTAATTTAGTGCTTGTTTAGAGTCGTAAGTCAAGCGGTCTAAACCACCGCTTAGACTTTCTAACTCAACCCATTTGGTCGATCATTAGGATCCGACCAAGCATGATTAGTGACCATAGTTGCATAGGGAATAACCTCCCGAGGTTATACCTTATGGTTACCTAGTTTAAGTAGTTGTATGATAGGTAGTTTATATGCCTTAGGTAAATTACCAAAATGCCCTTTTCATGCATAATTGGATTTTAAGCATATGTAACCTAAACTTTTGTTACATAACTAATTATGAAACATAATTAAACATGTTTAGGCATATAATACTTGTCATAGGACTAGTTAGACGTCTCGAACGCGTTTTACGCGAACGACGCATTAAAGTAGCGTAAGCTACCTAAACGGGTCGTAACGGGTAGAAAGCACTTAGGTTAGGTTTCAATTTAGGATGTAGGCTTTGTTAAACCATATCACATGAGTTCCAACACTCATTTGGTTTACAAGACCTCATTCTATCCGATCTCCCGATTTAGGTCCGGTTATTTACATAGTTACCTATATAGGCTGCCGTTTGATTCCGTGATCCCTCTAGCTTTGCTTGGTTGTTGTTCAAGACTTCTAGGCACCCTCAAGTGAGTACATAGTCCCCTCTTTTACTGTTTTCAAACTGTTTTGGGGTGGAACACATGTGCCTACTTGATACTTTCATGTTTCCCATGTTTTTATATCATATACTTACTATCATCAATAGTACACTATAGTACATGATTTCGTTATGTTTTGCTATGTATGTTCACTTAACATGCTAGCACATTGATTTCCATATACTACATTTTGTTGCATTTGCTCATCCAGCATATGGACACATTGTTTTACAATTTGAACCGTTGTAACCGTTTGATCATGTGAACCGTTTGTGATCACTTGACTATGTAAACCGTTTGTAATCATTGGATTATGTGAACCGTTGTAACCGTTTGATCATGTGAATCGTTTGTGATCACTTGACTATGTGAACCGTTTGTAAACATTGAATTATGTGAACCGTTTGTAACCGTTTGATTATGTGAACCGTTTCTGACTACTTGACTATGTGAACCGTTTGTGACTACTTGACTATGTGAACCGTTTGTAACCGTTGATTGACATGAGCCGTTTGAAATCTGTTTGAACCATTGGGTTAGGGAAGTGATTAGGTAACAGGGCAGGTGTAATGTGTTAAAGGCATGGTGGATACGCCGCTGGTGCTTCCTATATATAAGTGCTTTTAACACATTATATATTGTTGCGTTATCTAGATCACTTGGGCAATGGTTAACAAAACAAAGTTATATTACAAGGTTTTTCCAATGATATATATATACTATTCGAGTTTTTATTCCAAAAACGATTTACAATCTGGATTTAATTAAACAAATGTTTTGGAGTTAAGAATCATGGCTACGGGATTTTATAAACTGTAACCAATTTGATTTGAGTTGGTTAATTATGTCGTAATACTATAATTTTCAAAACAAGGTTTTTAAATAAGTATTGCAACATGTAAAACGAGCCATGAATCTGGAACTCATACAAAACCTATGTACTCGCCGGCATTTTTATGCTGACGTACCCATTTTCACATGTGTTTCAGGTACAATAGTTGACGATACTTGATGATGATATTGGTGTACTCTCACATAGGAATGGACAAGGCCTTAGCGACTTTAAAACTTGAAAGATAATAGTTGTATTTATCTAATTTGTAGCAAAACATTTAGTTCAATAATTCAATAAAACAGAACTGCTTAATCCATGGTTGTGAAACAATGATTCTGTTACAACACTCCCCGACGTTTCCGCCACGTTTTGTTGTTTTTACGTGGTCGGGGTGTCACAGAAAAGTTGGTATCAGAGCCAATGGTTATAGGGAATTAGGTTATTAGTAATGCTTTGACCTAGACTATAACCTTCCTAGGACCCTAACGCGAGTTTACTTGCGTTTAGTCATGAAACAATAGCGTTGCCTATCCTTAGGCAGCAACCGCAATAAGAACACAAAATTCGAATCTGCTTTGAAAACTAATCATCTGCTCTAGGATGATTTATTATAAGGTTTTTTGAACCTTCAAAGTTTTCAAAATCTCGTCAGAGTTTGGGTATAAATAATGTGAACACGTGCAAACTGGAAGGGTGGGTGCCTGTACCCTGAGTTTTCTGTCTAAGGCTAGAGTGTTCGTACAAATCCGCAGTATCGGACCAGTCACTCTTACCTGGGAACTCTTGGGGTGAGTGTCCACTTATAGGCGAGCATGTCTTCGCGATACATTATGAGGACCTATTTACTCTGATTCAGCCTTTGTGTGTCGTTGGTTTGTTTCGTGGTTCAAACAAATGACCATCACCCATGCTTTTGATCGGTAATTGTAACATCCTACTCTTATCCAATGGCATTTCATTTGTTTCCTCTCTTGTTTCCCCTTTTTAGAATGACTCCACGACGCGACAATCAGGTGCCTAATGAAGAACTGGCAGCCATCATTATGTAGCAGATGGCTGCTACAATCCCGAACATCGTTGCTCAATGTAACCAAGCTCTCAACAACAATAATGCTCCCTGCAACTTTAAGACGTTCAACTCAGCTAAACCATCAAAGTTTTCTGGGTCTCAAGGAGCGACTGCACTTCTACAATGGTTCGAGAGTCTAGAGAGCACCTTCAGACATGTTCAATGTCCAAACGAACGAAAGGTAGATTTCGCATCTAGTGTCTTTGAGAAACGAGCTTTGACGTGGTGGAACGGTGTGATGAGAGATAGGGGTGCCGATGTGGCACTGGCTCAAATGTGGGAAGATCTTCGAGCTGATGATGAAGGAATTTTGTCCTCGTCACGAGATCAGGGCCTTGGAAAGGGAATTTGACGATCTTAAGCAAGATAGCTGTGAGCATCGAGCCTACACGGACCGTTATGAGGAGTTAAGTCTGTTATGCCCAAACATGATCACGCCTTTGGATAAGGCAATCGAAAAGTACATTGATGGCCTCCCTGACTCAGTACAAGACATTGTGACTGGTAGTAATCCCACTACAGTTAGACAGGCAATTGAGCTATCCGCTACCTTAACTGAATCTCAGATCAGGAAAGGTAAACTTTTTCGAAAAAGTGACAAGAAACCGGTGGAGGAATCAAAACCGAAGGATGAGCAGACTGAATCCTCCAAGAAGTCAAAGAAGCGAAAGGCTTCTCAGAACTTCGCCGTGGTTGCTCACAATGATCAAGCCGTCCCCAACCAACCAGCTCAACCCCCTGCTAGGAAGCCCTACAACGGAACTGCACCCTTGTGCAACCAATGTAGCCTTCATCATCATGCCAATATAAAGTGCCGCAAATGCCAAACTTGTGGACTCTTTGGCCATATAGCAAGAGTTTTCCCAGTTGCAGCTGCACCAAATCAAGCTGGCAACAATCCTGCTCAAGGTTGTTTTCCACCAGGTTCTTGCTTCAACTGTGGCGAGATGGGCCATTTCCGAAGAAATTGCCCAAAGCTTGCTAATGCGAATCCAGCTCAGGGATGAGCACCTGACCAATTGGAAGACAATAGAGTTTAGAAATAATCAAGCCTTATGTATTATTTCTTTTATTGTCATGGTCCATGAAACAGTTGTAATTGTTGTTTATAAATAAATCTTTTATTTTACATCGCAACATATATTGGTATGGTTGCATGTATAAACAACATATCCCCTACAACACCGACAATCAAGGAGCCGTATTCCTTGGAGAATAGACTACCCCCAAAATTCTTCCATATTATGGTCTCTTGCGTTTTCCACGAAAATCCTAAGTACCCGTTTCCTCCAAGGAAACGAAGTACAAGGCACAAGTTACAACTCTGGACAAATACCCAATCCTTGATAGGATACTTAAGGGTATTTCCGTAAGTCCTTAATTGTTGTATACCTTAATTCGAATGTGGTGATTCCTGTAATCAAAAATCAAATTCTTGGAAGATCATTCTATCTTTTCAGATAGATGCTTCAGGACGTTGAAGTCCATCGACTGGGTTCCTAGTATACCTTGAATATCCATGTTCAAATCGACGTCAAATTAATAGCAACCAATAACAAGATAATAACAATCCAAGAAAAACATTTATGTGCTTATGTGTTTATGTGTTGATGTAAAACCCGTGAGGATCACAATGATATCAATCTAACCTTGTGAGAGTGCGGAAACCAAACACAAGGTGATTCAAGAAACAATATAAAGATCAAATAACAAATAATAAAGATGAATCAAACCGAAACTTGCATTCAACTGAACGATGACTGATACAAGATCGGATGGAACCCCGGTTGCGACTGCTTATGTTGCCTGCCTGCTACACGTGAACAACAACCCTTAATCAATAGATTAAGGGTGTTTAAATACTAAACATGCAAGCCGAAACCTAGGCCCATGTCACTATCATTCTAGCCCAACCCACAAGTGTTTAACCCAAAACATAAACAAACTAATTACAAAATCAACCCCTAAACATTGTTAACCTACATGAATAAACCTTCAGGTTCCAACAATCTCCCCCTAGGTTTATGCATGCAGGTTCTTCTGTCTTCAGCTGCCTTGATGACCACCACTCATATTATCCTTGTATCCACCAAATCCTCGCTTATGAATATGCATAACAGATGCTACTGCAGACGTCCACCCCTTAGCAATTTCTTCATACTTTTCAGTGGCTCTGATTTGGTTGCTTGCCAGTACTTCAATATCTTCAACTGCAAGATTCAACAAATCAATCTGATCGACCAAACAATAGCTTTCATCTCCATCACAAACAATCACAGCTTGACCAAGACGTTCATTATAAGCCCAAAAGTGCATTGTCTTCAGCGCCCCTTTCGGAATCTTTCTTACCAAAGGAATTGTCTTTTCTTTGTCAGTAGCGGGCCAGTGCACTATCTTCATCCGCTTGTTTGTATATGGATCCCTGATTCCTTTCGCTGGTTTAACAGTGGTATCTGCTGTACGCATCGAGGGAAAACCTTTTGCAACTTCCCTTTTCAATCTCTCGAAGAACATATGACCAGGTCCATTAAGCTTATCATCCACATAAGGTTTATTTACCAAATCTGTTAAATCTACCTTAGTGAATGACTGAAATTGCCCTGAACGCTTGTACCATTCGACCGGTCCAACTTTTCTTTTAATCCACCACCTGTTACGATCATGATCATAACCCCAGCTAACAACACCAGATCGATTCCCTTTCTTGTCGTAGAGAGTTTCACCAACATCCATCAAATGATGTGTAGCACGTGCATCTTCATCATCAGGATTTGCATTTTTGTTCTTCAGAATTACAAACTCTCTCTTCTTCTTCAACCTCTCTGCTTTCGCTTTCTCTGCTTCTGGATCAGTAACCCTTTCAAAGTACTTTTCCATAGTAGCAGCCTTTTCAGCATTATCTTTCTCAAAAGCTTTCTTTCTGTTCTCTACATCAGTGGGATCAGAAAACTCTTGACCAAATTTCTTTTCAAGCTTGCCTCGCAGATCATAAACAATATTGAACAATAGACCAACATCTCCCTGCAGTTGCTCAATCTGTTGATCTTTCTTCACAATGGTGTCTTCAAGTTGTATGATCTTCGCATCTTTATGAATAGAATCTTGTTCAAGCACAACCAAGCGTTTCTTCATTTCTCTCATACTTATAAACTCATCATCATCACTGGAATCACTGTCGAAAGGCATTCTGAGTGGTTCAATAGGCCGTTTACCACTTGAACTGCCCGGTTCTTCATGAATAGTACCAGAAGGTCCAGCACTAACAGTTTCAGAAGGCCCAGCTTCAGTGTGAGCTTCAACATTAGGTACAGCTTCAGTTTGAACTTCAACATGAGGCACAGCTTCATTTTGAGCTTCAACATTTGCCATAACTGTATCATCACCTTGAATTCCAGCATCAGACTCAAAGAAACTATCTGTAGTAGTGGTGGTGTCATCAACATTTGTTTCGAAATCAAACTTATATAAACCTTCAGCATCATCAGCAACAGTTACGGATTGATCTTTGCTTTGTTCGATAAACATTCCGGGTCTAGGATCCCGTCTTTTCCTTTTTAGCGGAATATCATCAGAATCCCTTGGGCTTTCTTCAGGCTCTTCAGTAGACACTGACAGATTGGTAGGAGGATTACCCATCGTATCAGCCACTTTCTTTAACAACAGAGCCAAATTCTCTGCAGAAATCACCGGATTAACAGTAGAAACAGCATCAGCATTGACTTCAGGAGGAAGTTCAAAGTCATCATCATCAGAATCACATGCAATCTCAACACCTTCATCGTCAGAGTTAATAGTGATACGCTCTGGCTCTGGCTCATTTTCAGTACTCCTTTGAATGTCATGTTCTTCAGCAACTATGGCACGTGCAGGTACGGCTTGTGCCCTGACTGGATTCTCAACAACATCTTCGGTCTCTGCAAACTGACCGAACTTCTCTAACTCAATCAAACCCTCAAACTTCTTCTCTGTTCCTTTCTTTGTTGTAAGGGTACCAAAACAGGAAGGACCCATGGGCTTTAACTCCAGCGTGTTACCCGATCTCCTCAATTCAGGATAACGAGCATTCAGAATCATCTGCACAAACCTAGGATACATCAAAAACTTATCCTTTCGTAGCCCAATAGCATTCCTTTTCATTGCCTCTAGAACGTATCGTGAATAGTTGAACGGCTCATTTGTAATCACGCAAATCAATGCAGCCGTCTGCGTTGTGTTTAGTTGATCAATTCCCCCTCGGTTCTCTGTCATGCACAATAGGAACATGTGCAATAACAAACGCCAGTATGGATGAACAAACTTTTTGACCAGAGGAGGAAATCTTCCTTCATAGCTTAGACGTGGCAAGATAGCTTCAATTGCTCCAGCAGCAAGCTCAATTGGATCCGTTTCTTGATCATTAAACTGCAACGCTTCCCTGATAACCTGCTCTGTCACGATAATCTTCGTTCCGTCGATCTCAGCAGTTATCGCTCCCTTTCCTTCAACAATTTCCACCTTTGCAGTCTTCCAGAAATCTCGTATAAGACTTTCATACACAACCGGATTGTCTCGAAGAGCGTGAACAATACGGCAAGTATTTAAACCTTTAATCAAAGACGTGTACAACTGCTTGTGCTTTACAGGTGGAGGTGCCAAATACGCAACTTGATTGTGAGAAGCAATAAACTTTAGGTCCATTTTCTGCACATCACACAAAACGTATAAGTTTCCAATAGCACAGTGATAAAAATTAAAAATAAAACAAACACTGTTACTGTTCACTCGTAACCATGAGTCGCAACCCAAGGTTTCGAGTCGAAACCATGAGTCGCAACCAGGATAACTGAGTCGCAACCATGAGATTGCGAGTCGCAACCATGAGTCGCAACAGGCCAAAATGAGTCGCAACCATGAGTCGCAATCTCGAGGTTGCGAGTCGTAATCATTGGTTTCGAGTCCTGTTGTTCTTGATTGCGACTGGAAACTTCATCGGAAACTTCAACATGTCATCGGAAAATTCATCGGAAACATCAAATCTTCATCGGAATCTTCATAGATTCGCCGGAATCTTCAACAATCCTGCAAAATCTTGAAGAATGACGTCACATTTACCTGTTGATGATCTAACTTGATTGCGAGTCGCAACCGGAATATGAGTCGGAATCTGATTACGGCCGGAATTGTTGAGAGAGAATTCAGAGTAGATTGCGAGTGAATAATGAGGTTATGACTCGTAATCAGCCTTTTATATGACCACTGTTTCTCATGGGCCCAAGTCTGTTGGGCTTAGGCCTCATGGACTTGGGCTTTGCAAATATTTTCAGAATTTTGGGCTTAATAAAATGTTTTTCAACAGTAATTTAAACAAACCCAATTAAAATTTGATTTTCAAATAACCCATCAAACCCATTGAGCATTATCTTGCAACACAAAACCTAAACAAAAATAAATAATAAATATTATTTACAAAATAAAACAGGAAATTTGCATAGATGCTCAGGGATCAAATCACAGGGTCTCGGGCATGACTTCACTTATCAACACTGATCTACTAGAGGATGATCTAGACAATTGCCAGTATATTTGTCCTCTTAAACTCATCTCCCTAGATCTTTTCCATATAACTGCCTGTATCTCCTTTTATCATGTTTTGATATTTTAATAATGAGCACCCAAACAAATACTAATCAAATCCCGGAATTATGCACAGCTCACTCTATCATGCAAGCAGTTTCCCTACCACATATTTCACAAGCCCAATCCAAATTTCTGAAATCTTAACTGGGAATAGGTTGAGAAAAGAACAGAATAGATCTTAGAATGAGATGATATAATGTACAGATCAAATGAGTTTTCTCAATTTGATATAGGTTTGTTGGGTTTCTTTTGGGCACTAGAGGGCCTCTTTCGGGTGTTAATTGATCTACAGATCGACAACGTACAGCTAGGTCAGCATGTATCTGGATGCAGCAGAAGCTGACGTTGCCTAGCACCTCCAGGTCAGCATGTATCTGGATGCAGCAGAGGAGGTACACGACTTTTTCAGATAAGATTTCAGAATCAGACCGAAATTGTGTGTATCGGGAAAAGCATACAAACATTCAAATAGACATGAGCTAATTCCAAGTGATTTTCTTTTCTGAGGTCATGTACTGGTTTAGTTCTGAACAGAAACAGCTATTGTTTCCAATCTTAAGGATAGAGCCTACCAACACATCATACTAGAGTCAAACAATTTCGATACTGGTCTTACATGAGTCAGCCCTTGACCATAAAGTGAAAATTCATTTCATTTCCCAGTCCAGCCATACTTCCTTTTGAAACTCTTTTTGTATTTTTTTTATTTCAATTTTTCAATGTTTTTGTAGTTTTCGATTTTTTCAATGTTTTTGTATTTTTCGATTTTTCTCCCCCTAAATTTGTGCATAAATAAAAACTACCTAAGAATAGAAAACTTTATGAACAAATTTACCTACGAAAAAACAAAACAAAAACAAAACAAAATATGCTCAATCAGTAAAACGGATCATTTTCAGAAAATCCACAAGCACTCTGAATTTCGAGCTGCTGACAGGTTTAGTGAACAAATCGGCAGCATTTGCATCTGTGTCGATTTGTTCAAGCGTAATCAGACCTCTGTCAAAACAGTCTCGAATGAAATGAACTTTAATATCAATGTGCTTGGTTTTGGAGTGAAAAACAGGATTTCTAACAATTTGTATTGCAGCATCATTATCGCAGTAAATAGTAGTGTTAAGATATGTCAAACCATAATCCTGCAATTGATGTTGCATCCACACCACTTGAGAACAAGAAGCAGAAGCAGCAACATACTCAGCTTCAGCTGTGGATATCGCCACCGTTTGTTGTTTCTTGCACTGCCAAGAAATGAGCCGATCACCCAAAAATTGACATCCCGCAGAAGTGGATTTCCTGTCACTGTCAGTACCTCCAAAATTGCTGTCAGAGAAAGCAAACAAGTCAAAATTGGAATCTCTCGGATACCACAGACCAAACCGAGGTCGGCCTTTTAGATACCGAAAGATCCGTTTAACAGCAATAAGATGAGAAGTTTTAGGATTAGCCTGATAGCGTGCACAGTTGCAAACAGCGAACATGATGTCCGGACGGCTAGCTGTGAGATACATCAATGACCCAATCATTGACCTATATTGACGTTGATTTACAGACTCTCCTTCTTCATCTTCAGTCAACAATGGTCTCTCAGCCATAGGTGTCTCAGCAGGCTTTGCATCCGTGAACTTGAACTTTGCCAGCACATCATCCACATACTTCCCTTGATGAATCAGAATTCCTTGCGAACTCTGCTTGACTTGAAGGCCCAAAAACAGAGTCATCTCCCCCAGAGCACTCATTTCAAACTTTTTCTTCATAACTTTCTCGAATTCCTTGCATAGATCCTCGCTTGTTGATCCGAAAATAATATCATCAACGTAGATTTGAACCAAGATTTGATCACTGCCTACCCTCTTGATGAACAGAGTCTGGTCAATAGTGCCACGTGTATATCCATGAGCCAACAGATGTTCTGTTAGGGTGGCATACCAAGCTCGAGGAGCCTGGTGTAACCCATACAGTGCCTTGTCTAACTTGTAGGCATAATCAGGATGATCTGGATGCACAAATCCTGGCGGTTGCTCGACAAAAATTTCCTCCTTCACATCTCCATAGAGAAACGCGGTCTTGACATCCATCTGATAAACAGTGAATCCCATGTATGACGCGTACGCCAAAAAGATCCGGATGGCTTCAAGTCGTGCAACCGGAGCATATACTTCATCATAATCCAGTCCTTCGATTTGCCTAAAACCCTGAACCACCAGTCTTGCTTTGTTTCGAACAATGACGCCTGCAGAATCTTGCTTGTTTCGAAATACCCATCTAGTTCCAAGCTTACGCTTTCCTGCTGGCAACTTGACAAGCTTCCATACTCCAAGTTTTTCAAACTGGTTCAGCTCTTCGTGCATAGCATCTACCCAGCCAGGTTCCTGCAAAGCTATATCAATGGTTTTAGGTTCGATTTGAGAAAGATAACTAGAATATAAGCAAGTGTTAATGGTCCCTGATTGACTCCTGGTCAAAATTCCTGCATTTACAGGACCAATCACATTTTCGATTGGGTGATTGCGTTGAACGCTCGTCGGTATGGCCAAATCTGGTACCGTCTCCTCTTCAGTGGTGGTGTTGCTGCACTCCCCCTCATCAGGTGCACTTGTAGTGTGAATTACAGGAGAAGTGACTGTACAATCCTCAGGGATTGGATCAGGAAACATTGCAGAGTCACTGGTTGATGCACCTTCAGGGGATTGGTTGACCACCGGTGTCGGTGTAGGATGTTGCGTGAACACCATTCCCGGTGGATCAACAGTATGATGCTTCACAATTTCTTCCATCTGTACTTCGTCCTCTGTATCTTCAAACGACAATGGTTGTTTTGGAACTGATTCACCTGCAACTGAAACATCACTTGACAAAATGTTAAATGATTTAAACAGAGCAGAATAATCATATAACCAATCTGGACCGACTCTAGCGTCCGTAGCATTCTCTTCAAGCCATTCGATGTTGCACGACTCAACGACTTTCCTAGTTACTTTGTTGTATACCCTATAAGCAGAGCCTTTAGCATATCCAACAAAGTAACATTCGTCACCTTTGACTTCAAACTTTCCATTTGAGTCCATTAGTAATAATACACATGGACAACCAAAAATACGAAAGTGTGAAACCGAAGGTTTATGTCCTTCCAGAATCTCATAAGGGGTTTTCATGTGACGTTTATTAACTAAAGCATGATTCTGGATATAACAAGCCGTGCTAACAGCTTCGGCCCAAAAGAAGCTAGGAAGCTTTGAATCAGCCAGCATGGTACGTGCTGCCTCAATTAGAGTACGATTCCTTCTTTCAGCCACTCCATTCTGTTGTGGAGTGCGAGGCGCACTGAACTGTCGATCAATTCCCTTTTCACTGCAGAACGTATCCAAAGTAACATTCTTGAATTCTGTCCCATTGTCTGATCGAATAACCTTCACCTTAGTACTCGCTTGATTTTCAGCCAATGTAATGAACTGTTTCACCAGTGCAGCAGTTTCGTTTTTGTGACTGAGAAAATACACCCAAGTGTAGCGAGAGTAGTCATCGACGATTACTAGACAGTAGGCTTTCTTCCCGATACTCAGCACATTCACTGGACCAAAGAGATCCATGTGAAGTAGTTCGAGTACAGCTTTTGTCGAGGGTACTGGTTTAGACTTGTGAGGTTTTCGATGAGCCTTCCCTTTCGCACAAGCAACACACTTCTCCACTAACATGAAATCCTTGATCGGAAGATCTCGTACCAATTGACCTTTAGCTAGACGATTCAGATTTTTCATATTCACGTGCCCGAGTCGACGGTGCCACAATAAACCATCATGCTCTGAAATCTTCGAGAATAAGCAGGTGATCTCTTCACACGGCTTCTTGTTCATATCAATGACGTAAGCGTTTCCTTTTCTTTCAGCAGTCATCAAGAACCAGTCTTCTGGAATAACGATCCCAGGCTTCAGAACATGACATCCCTTCTTCGTAAAATGAACTGAATTCCCTCTATCACAAATCTGCGAAATGCTCAACAGATTGTGTTTCAGTTCTGGAACATAATTGACATTTTCAAAGCTGAGAACACCGTTTTGAACAGTTCCTTTCAAAGTGATTCTGCCAGATTCACCTCCCGCAAATGAGACATATCCACCATTAAATTCTTTGACATTCACAAGTTGGGTTAAGTCTCCTGTCATGTGCCTGGAACAGCCACTATCCATGTACCAGAGGCGCACGGTAGTCCTCCACAGCTGTTCCTGCACGAGTAGCGGGATTAGTTAGATTTAGGAACCCAGCCCATAGTGGATCTGGGTTTCCCTTGAGCATCGAAATACGTTACTCTCTGCCATACTAAATTCTCTTTGTTTAGAAATTTTGAAACATTTCTGTTTGTGGCCTTTTGATGATATGACTTCATTGGATTGGATTGCATGCCATTGACCTTAGGTTTCCAAAACTGTCTTGACCAGTTAGAATTTAAACTTTCAAAAGCGTTACCAAAATAATTTCTCCGATTACGCTGAAAATTTGTTTGTCGGTTCTGATTATGGCGTTTGGCTGCATTCCAATCCTGATCAGAAGGTCTAGTCCTATGATGATCGTTGCTCTTCATCGCCTTAGTCCGAGCAGACTTCATAGACTCCGAGCATTTAGATCGATTAGACGTAACTTTCTGATTTCGCCCTGATGGTTTCTTGTCTGGTGTCCTTGGGAGTTTACCACAATTTCTGGCAATGTGGCCGGCAATGCCACAGTTAAAACAAGTTTGACGCTTCACATTTTGAACATTTTTGACATTAGGTCTCTGCTTGTTCGATTTCGTGTGATTCAACGTTTTAGTTTTCTGACCATGTTTGATTTGTGGTTTTTCTTTAATCAACTTTTCTGCTGATGATTTCACCCTTTTACCAACCCCCTTTTCCTTTTCACTTACTCTTGATTCCGAATTTGAACATGTATGAGCTTCATCCAAATGCGTTTTATCAACACATTTATCATCTGAAACTGATTCAGGTTCACTTTCCGAACAAGAAGAAGTTTCAATAGTATGCTCTTCCTTAATGCATTTCTCGAGTGAAACTGATTCAGGTTCACTTTCTGATCCTGAAGAAGTTTCATCAACATGCACTTCCTTAATGCATTTCTCGAGTGAAACTGATTCAGGTTCACTTTCTGATCCTGAAGAAGTTTCATCAACATGCATTTCCTCAGAGCATTTACTTTGTGACACAGGTGCTGATTCATTTGGTAATTCGGTTTCCAATGGGGTCCCACTAGATTCAATATTAGGGACACCCACTGAGACAGATTCAGAAGAAGAATCAGGATACACTTGATTTTCTTGAGAAATAGTTTCAGTGGTTTCACTGAATGCATCCTTGGGGACCACACCTGTAACATTATCACAAGCTGAAACATTTGATATGTTATCATCACAAACATTAGCTGAAAAACAATCATCACCACACATATTGTTCAAATCATCCACACAAACATTATCAGTTTTGCCCAAAACAGCAGGCTCACAAGACGAAACAAACGCAGAAAACGACGCAAACAAAGAATTGGTAAAAGCAATGTCAGACTCAGTTGGTTCAGAATAATATTCAAAATGAGGTTCAGAAACGTTTGAAACAATAACTGGTTCACTCCCATGAACATCATCACATCTTACTTCTGAGCTATCATCTGCACATGACAACGAGATGTTAGGATCAATTGTGCCTTTAGGAATAAACTTTAAAGGCGAGGACTTTTGTGGCTCAACAGGTTTGTTGTGAACAGACGATTTGCTAGACGAGCCATAAGTCATTTTGCTTTCATTCAAGATCTCCTCCTCAGACATTGGCAAATAAGTGTAATTGTTATTGTATGGAGGAGGAGTCTGATTGTAACCCAAACCCGACCCTTTCTTCTTAGAGTAAGCCAATTGTTCATCACACAAATTTTTTACTAACTTACTGGAGGAATCAAATTTCTTGATATTTAATTGATTGATTTGATATTTGTCTCTTACATTCTCCAGTTCCTTAGTTACTTCACATAATTTTTTCTTTGACTATCATGAGTTGGGCTTTAGCTACACTGACATCGTCCTTTAGTTGAACGATGTCCTTACGCTGAGCTTCGACTTTCTCTTTGAAAAGTTTTTCATTTTTCGTTAAAGTGAAATTTTTTCTTTTAATTTCATTGTAATCTTCGATTAGCTCAGCGTTGTGTATTCTATAAGCCTCAACACGTTCCCTACATTCAGGAGTGCAGAAAACTGAAAGTACCTCTTCTTTGGTGAGACCTTTGACAGGTGCTGACAGGATTTGAGTCATGAAAGCGAAATCGTCAGCAGCAGTCTCTTCCTGTGGCTCAGGGTCATGCTCGTTTGAGGTCATGAAAGCAATGTTAGAAGTTGCAGCTTGATTATCTGGAGCTGATATGTTCAGACGCTCAATCTCAGAAGACCAGTCAAAGTTGACATTTGGCTGCACCACCAGCGCTTGTGCTAATCCCTACGGCTGTGGACTTCCAGAGGCAGCTGCATCTGCTATACTTGTAGTAGACACAAGAGCCCTTTCTCGATTAGGAGTAGCTGGTTGTGCAGGAGTAGTAGGATTCTGATCTCTGTTCATGGGTGGCTTCGGGCAGTTCCTAGCATAGTGTCCCTCCTCATGACAGTTGAAACAGCGAAGATTGAAGGGCACTTTAGAAGCTCCATTCCAAGCGTTACCCCACCTGTTTTTACCCGTTTTCTTCACAAACTTTTGAGCTCTGAATGCCGCCATTGCCATTTGCCAGGTGATATCCATTTCTTCAACATCATCTGGATGAATCTGTGACAAATCATCTTGACTCCACTTTGGTGGATCAAGCTTCCCTGCAAGAAAAGCATTCAAACAGTTGATTACAGAAGCTGCTATGTCTAGCTTTTCCTTTGACTGACTTGCGAAAAATGCCATCATCTCATTGTTCGTAGAGTGAGCAGAAGCAGAGGCAGCAGCAGAAGCCTTTCCAGCATTTTGAACTGAAGCTGGAGAAGCTGAAGAGACGATTTGATTTGAGGATCCAGATTGAGAGACAGAGGAATTATTACGAAACATCTGAAATCCTCCTTGTGATAGAAGAGCTGTGTTGCTGTCGCTAGACGTGGTTGGAGCTATTGAGAAACCGGCAGCCAGCATGCTGTTCTTGTAGTTAGTCTCTCTCTGCTTGTCATCCAATTCACAAGCTTTGATGTGCGAGATCATCTCAGACAGGGTGCATCTTGCAAGATCTTTAGTCTTCTTGATCATAGCAACATGATGATCCCAACTCTTGGGCAAAGCATTGAGAAGTTGTCTGTTGGTGGAGGCGTTTGAGGTATGAATTTCTTCCATCTGCATTTGAGTCACCAGCTTGACAAACCTTTGGATCTGATTATCTACTGTTTCACCATAAATATGGTTGAAATTGTTGAAATTTTGTTGCAGCAAGTTCCTTCGACTTTCTTTCATATCTTCGTTACCTTCATACACTTCTACCAGAGAGTCCCACAGTTCCTTGGCAGATTTGCAGGTGCGAAAGCCCATGGCAATATTAGGACCCAAACCCATGGTCAAGTAAGAGAAAGCTCGATCATCTTCTTCAACAATAAGCAAATCATCTTCAGTGTATTGTTCTCGAGGCTTCTTTATTTTAACATCAGGTTCTGTAGGACTTTCCATCATAATTTCCCTAGGTCCCCTCAAGATGCTGCGCCATAGCTTGTAATCTTTAACCTTAAGATGCTGTTCAAAGCGCCACTTCCACTCGGGAAAGTCGTTGGCATCAGTTAGCCTAGGAATACGTGATGTGGTCCCAAGCTTTGAATCAAGTTCTTGTTGCTGAGTTAGGGTAGACAAATCACTGTTGGTGGTTGACATTGTTAATTAATCAGTTAATTAATTAATTAATTTTATTTAGTCCAAAGTCAACAGTCCAAATGTCCGTCACAATGTGTCGTTGCGAGTCGAAACGGGGTTGCGAGTCAAAAACTTCTGTTGATTGCGAGTCGTAATGACGATGGTTGCGAGTCAAGTCAAACTGTGGATGCGAGTCGTAACCGAAGTGGTTGCGAGTCGTAACAAAACAGGATGAGCCGAAACCACGGTTGCGAGTGAAGGTCAAACAGCTGGTTGCGAGTCGTAACTGGGCAAGATGAACCGAAACCAAGACTGATTGCGAGTCGTAACTGGACAGGATGAACCGAAACCAGCAACTGTTGCGAGTCGTAACTGAAACGTGATGAACCGCAACTAAGAGATTGCGAGTCGTAACCTGCAAAACAAAAGTGATAAGAACTGTTTACTCGCAATCCCGACTTTTCAGCAAATTCCAAAATTCAAAGATATTGTAATCTTTGAATCTGTTGCACCGAAATCCCGAAAAATTAGCAAACACCAATGCTGAAATCAACAGAACCAAAATCAGTGATTTTTCAATGAATTTTTTAAGAACAGTCGATGAACAGATCTGCAAACACACTTCAACAAACCGGATCAGTAATATATGAAACTTCTTGAATCCGATTGATATCAAAACCGAGCCCTTGAATGGCTTCAATGGCTCTGATACCAATTGTAAAACCCGTGAGGATCACAATGATATCAATCTAACCTTGTGAGAGTGCGGAAACCAAACACAAGGTGATTCAAGAAACAATATAAAGATCAAATAACAAATAATAAAGATGAATCAAACCGAAACTTGCATTCAACTGAACGATGACTGATACAAGATCGGATGGAACCCCGGTTGCGACTGCTTATGTTGCCTGCCTGCTACACGTGAACAACAACCCTTAATCAATAGATTAAGGGTGTTTAAATACTAAACATGCAAGCCGAAACCTAGGCCCATGTCACTATCATTCTAGCCCAACCCACAAGTGTTTAACCCAAAACATAAACAAACTAATTACAAAATCAACCCCTAAACATTGTTAACCTACATGAATAAACCTTCAGGTTCCAACAGTTGACCCAATCAATGCTGTCTCAAGCTTGTTCAAATTCAATCCCTTTCACATTACAAAACAAACTATGCGAACTGTGCAAGGAATTACGTAATTATGGATGCATACATAATTATGGATTTTAGTGCACAGAAACCACAGCAAGTTTTGTCATGTGTCTAAAGTTAACCCTGTTCATTTCCATTTCTGAGGAAGCAACCATTGAAAATGACTCCGTCTGTTCATTTTCGTTTCTGAAGATTATCCGTTGAGGAAATGAATATCCGTTTGATTATCCTTCATTTCCGTTTCTGAGGAAGCAACCGTTGAAAATGACTCCGTCAATTCATTTTCGTTTCTGAAGATTATCCGTTGAGGAAATGAATATCCCTTTGTTTAACCCTTCATTTCCAACTCTGATGAAGCAACCGTTGAAAATGACTCTGTCAGTTCATTTTCGTTTCTGAAGATTATCCGTTGAGGAAATGAATATCTGTTTGTTTAACCCTTCATTTCCAACTCTGATGAAGCAACCATTGAAAATGACTCCGTCAGTTCATTTTCGTTTCTGAAGATTATCCGTTGAGGAAATGAATATCCGTTTGTTTAACCCTTCATTTCCAACTCTGATGAAGCAACTGTTGAAAATGACTCCTTCTGTTCATTTTCATTTCTGAAGATTATCCATTGAGGAAATGAATATCCGTTTGTTAAATCTTTCATTTCCATTTCTGATGAAGCACCCGTTGAAAATGACTTCGTCCGTTCATTTTCGTTTCTGAAGAATGTTCGTTGAGGAAATGAATATCCGTTTGTTAAATCTTTCATTTCCATTTCTGATGAAGCACCCGTTGAAAATGACTCCGTCCGTTCATTTTCGTTTCTGAAGAATGTCCGTTGAGGAAATGAATATCCGTTTGTTTATCCTTTTCATTTCCATTTCTGATGAAGCACCCGTTGAAAATGACTCCGTTCGTTCATTTTTGTTTCTGAAGAATGTCCGTTAAGGAAATGATAGGATTATGCCTTGCATATCTCTGGTGGTTATTTGACACAAAGTCACAGACAGACTCCTATGAATAAATTTCGGGACGAAATTTCCTAAAGTAGGGGAGACTGTGACACCTGTGTCACTGTGACCATCAAACAAATGCCAAACCAATGAAATATTGTGTTTCATACTTGGGATTTGTGAAAATATGTGTATCATTTGCACATATCAATTCTTGTTCGATTTCGGGCTTTAAATCGATTTCTGGAAGGTTATACGCGATCTGATGCGTAAATATAACCAGTTTAATGCAACAAACACTCCGGAATAGTGACATAGGCTTAACATACCTTAAATAACCTTTACATAACTTAGAAATAAGTTTTGAATGGTTAGGTATGCCGAAATCAAGTTTATTCGCTTACAGGGACTAAATTCGACAAACTGCGAAAGTATGCCGATTTGTACTGTAACGAACAATCCGGAACTTGACCATAAGTTAAACACACCCTAAATATCCTTTACATAGCTTAGAAATAGGCTTTGAGGGGTTCAGTATGCTAAAATAAACTTTATGATCATTCAGGGACTAAAAGCATCAAAAAGTGCACAAGTTTGCATTTTCGCGCATATCTCACGTTCTGAATACATCTGGTCATCCAAAAATTTATGTAATCATTAAAATATTTTATTTTAATGATTGGCATGATAAAATTCCATTCGTCTCTTAATTTGGATCGTTTTTGCGTTCGTTACGACTTCCATCGTAATTAACCGAACAACACAACCGTACGACCAAACGAGCCGACATCCGAGATATTTTTGAGCACATTTTAAGTTCCCTATACTTTAACTTCATATTAGAGCTTTGAAATGGGGTTAACGGGGCTTAAAACGTGTCAAAAATGCATCGAAAACCAAGTTTGGCGCTTCAGGGGCTAAATCTGTCATTTTTGAAAGTTGCTGGTCTGCAGGTCCCTTACGTTCCGTATGGACCTTTGCTTACGGTCCGTAAGCAGTGCCCAGCACATCAGAATTGCAGAAGTATTGAATCTGGCCTTTCCCACCTATTCCCATGGTTTTCAACCCCTGATTTGCACTCTATGGGCTGGTTTGTGTGATGAACAAGTCCCCCAATCATTCCCCAACAAGTGTATGGCCAAGATCTTTCCCTCCTTACCAAGAAATGATCTTAACGGTTTTGCGAAAACTATATAAGGCCATGCTCTTCATTCATTTTCCTCACATTTGGTGTGAGATTTCTCTAAGTGGTTGTGATTATTCACTACCTACCTGAGAATACTTGGAACCAAATCTATTTGGACCCTTTGTAAGTCTTCTTTCGTTCTTTTATCGCTTTTCGAGTGTGATAGTCAAACTTTGTTTGACTTTCAGCTTTGACCACGAGATGGTCAACGAGAAGTTCGTTTGAACTTCGCAACGTGAGCGTAATCACGATGGTTATAGTCCCTTGTGACTATACCTACTTATTACCACGTTGACTAGGCATAGTGATGAGTCGTAGTTTCGGTCAAAATGCGCATTAAAGTGTATTTTGCAACCAAACTACTCTTGGTATCAAAACACTTTGTTTTGATATCAAAACTTGTTTCTAACTTATTTAAGCATGTTTTAACATGCTTAGCTCGTCACTTTTAATTTAGTGCTTGTTTAGAGTCGTAAGTCAAGCGGTCTAAACCACCGCTTAGACTTTCGAACTCGACCCGTTTGGTCGATCATTAGGATCCGACCAAGCATGATTAGTGACCATAGTTGCATAGGGAATAACCTCCCAAGGTTATACCTTATGGTCACCTAGTTTAAGTAGTTGTATGATAGGTAGTTTATATGCCTTAGGTAAATTACCAAAATGCCCTTTTCATGCATAATTGGATTTTAAGCATATGTAACCTAAACTTTTGTCACATAACTGATTATGAAACATAATTAAACATGTTTAGGCATATAATACTTGTCATAGGACTAGTTAGACGTCTCGAACGCGTTTTACGCGAACGACGCGTTAAAGTAGCGTAAGCTACCTAAACGGGTCGTAACGGGTCGAAAGCACTTAGGTTAGGTTTCAATTTAGGATGTAGGCTTTGTTAAACCATATCACATGAGTTCCAACACTCATTTGGTTTACAAGACCTCATTGTATCCGATCTCCCGATTTAGGTCCGGTTATTTACATAGTTACCTATATATGGTGTCATTTGATTCCGTGATCCCTCTAGCTATGCTTGGTTGTTATTCAAGACTTCTAAGCACCCTCAAGTGAGTACATAGTCCCCTCTTTTACTGCTTTCAAATTGTTTTGGGGTGGAACACATGTGCCTACTTGATACTTTCATGTTTCCCATGTTTTTATATCATATACTTACTATGATCAATAGTACACTATAGTACATGATTTCGTTATGTTTTGCTATGTATGTTCACTTAACATGCTAGCACATTGATTTCCATATACTACATTTTGTCGCATATGCTCATCCAGTATATGGACACATTGTTTTACAATTTGAACCGTTGTAACCGTTTGATCATGTGAACCGTTTGTGATCACTTGACTATGTGAACCGTTTGTAATCATTGGATTATGTGAACCGTTGTAACCGTTTGATCATGTGAACCATTTGTGATTACTTGACTATGTGAACCGTTTGTAACCATCGAAATGTGTGAACCGTTTGTAACCGTTTGATTATGTGAACCGTTTGTGACTACTTAACTATGTGAACCGTTTGTGACTACTTGACTATGTGAACCGTTTGTAACCGTTGATTGACATGAACCGTTTGAAATCTGTTTGAACCGTTGGGTTAGGGAAGTGATTAGGTAACGGGGCGGGTGTAATGTGTTAAAGGCATGGTGGATACGCCGCTGGTACTTCATATATATAAGTGCTTTTAACACATTATATATCATTGCGTTATCTAGATCACTTGGGCAATGGTTAACAAAATAAACTTATATTACAAGGTTTTTCCAACGATATATATATACTATTCGAGTTTTTATTCCAAAAACGAATTACAATCTGGATTTAATTAAACAAATGTTTTGGAGTTAAGAATCATGGCTACGGGATTTTATAAACTGTAACCAATTTGATTTGAGTTGGTTAATTATGACGCAATACTATACTTTTCAAAACAAGGTTTTTAAATAAGTATTGCAACATGTAAAACGAGCCATGAATCTAGAACTCATACAAAACCTATGTACTCGCCGGCATTTTTATGCTGACGTACCTATTTTCACATGTGTTTCAGGTACAATAGTTGATGATGCTTGATGATGATATTGGTGTACTCTCACATAGGAATGGACAAGGCCTTAGCGACTTTAAAACTTGAAAGATAATAGTTGTATTTATCTAATTTGTAGCAAAACATTTAGTTCAATAATTCAATAAAACAGAACTGTTTAATCCATGGTTGTGAAACAATGATTCTGTTACAACACTCCCCGACGTTTCCGCCATGTTTTGTTGTTTTACGTGGTCGGGGTGTGACAACAAGTAACACATAAGGCACACACACACGTAAAACAATATCCATAACGCGTAATTCAAGTTGCGAGCGCGATTGCGATAAGCGATAAAGCGATAAAACTTGCGATAATTGTCGAACAACCTCGATTATTAATAGATACTCCACATAATACAACTAACATTAAGCATAACTTAGACCATCTATAAGTCAAAGAAGTCATGTCATGACAGGATTTGAGCAAGGAGTGACAGATCGCAATTAGCAATCTTGTCTCCCTTTGACTTCAATCTTGACTTTGACTTTGACTTTCGAAACACGGGGTGTTACATGCAATGATTCCTCTCAATTGAATAGACATACACTTGCTTCATAGGACTCACTTGAATCGTCTCGGATGTAATAACAGTACGTTTAGCATCCATGCCTGCTTAAATTGTAGGAAGCAAAGGATAATGAAGATGAACATTGTATTTATCACGAAAGTACTGAACAACCGAGATAACAGCTCCGGTTTCATCAGCTGCATTTGGAACAAGAAGTCCAACAATCGTTCATTATCTGGTGTTGTCTCAACAATATGAATGCACGCAACGAATGTATACCCGGTTTGCTTTCTCTAGAATATCTACAATCCAATCAACGCACATTATGCGTTTCAAATCAAGGGTCCCATCATTACAACCACTTATTTGAAAATGGCCAGGAGAATTGAAAAAACTGCAATTGGAATTGATCTTGGAATGATTCCTCTCAACTAAATGATTCCTATTGTCGGATATGTGACTCCATGGAAGATGTGATTAAGGTAACTACCGAATCACACCAATTCGTTGAAACCACATATTCGTGTGTTGCAGTTTGGAAAGATGACCGAATAGAGATCTGAATAAGTTTCTGGAATTGAAGAACTGTTGTGTCTAATCATATCAACAACGACATCAAAATACAGAGCTTCATCCTTATTTCTGTAAATCGCACAAACAAGCATGCCTTGAACGAGTCTAGAACACTCGTAATCCTCAATCGGCTTTGAAACCGGATGGAATCTATGAAGAAACTGTTCGATTTCACGGTGAGTGGAGAAATTAGCGACGGAGAAAACTTCGTTGTAGAAACTTTGAACAAGATAAGAAGGATGAGATATCGGCAGGTAGCTCGAAGAAGTTTCTCTCGATCATTCAACACATGACGCATGGATCCGTGGGCCCTATTGTCGGATCTGTGACTCCATGAAAGATGTGATTAAGGTAACTACCAAGTCACACCAAAGATAAGTCAAAAACAAAGAACACTTGAAGAAAAGCAAGAACTTGGAAGTATTACCTGAGTAGTTGTTACTATATGACACATGATAAAAGCGTTTCTCTAGACAATCTGAGATTATGTTCTGTTTTAGTAAACAGAGGTCGGTCCCAGGCGGGCATAAGATCCGTGGGCCCTATTTCGGATCTGTGACTCCATGGAAGATGTGATTAAGGTAAGTGTGCCGTAAAGTTGCATCTGATTTTTAAAACATTTCCCACTGACATAATATTTTACAAATTGGGAACCACATATTCGTGGGTAAAAGCTCGAAAAGATGACCGAATAGAGATCTGAATATAGTGCTTTCCACCAAACACTTGGAGTGCTCAAACATACGCATTTTGTTCTCCATCTGAACTATGCATTTTCTCACAATGTCCAACAATTGAATTTTTCTTTCTTGTAGACTAGTGGGCTTGAATGGTTTAAATATTCTTCATATTGGACTATCTAGTCTGACACTTGAAAACGAATATGACCGTGTCAAGATTTTTATCTATCATGTCATCGACCAACTGCTCGAAATCCCTTTCGTGTGGGCTTGAATGGTTTTAACATATTTGGTTTGTAATGAATGGAAATGTGTTGACTTTTGTTGATATAGTGATATTATCAAGAGACTGTATCAATAACTTCCATATCCCCTTGGTAGTTGTTACGATATGACACATGATAAAAGCGTTTCTCTAGACAATATGATATTATGTTCCGTTTTAGGGTTTCTTCATCTCCTATAACAATGTCGATAAACGTTGATCGGAACACGCCGCTTAAATCTCAGTTATGTCTCATTGCATTATGACAATACTGACAAGGGTGTTGGTCTTTTCTCCCACTGTGCAAACTTGAAGAATCTCACCATAACACATTGTAGACTGGTGGGTTTCAATGGTTTTAATATATTTCATCTTGGACTATCTAGTCTAACACTCGAAAATGGATATGATCGTGTCAAGATCTTTATCTATCATGTCATCGACCAATTGCTCGAAATCCCTTTCGTTTCCTAACACTTGAAAATGGATATGATCGTGTCAAGATCTTTATCTATCATGTGACCGACCAACTGCTCGAAATCCCTTTCGTTTCTCGGGTTCACATTCGACACAACACACCAAAAAATAAACTTCAAAAATTCAGTGTCTTGATACGCATCGTATAGGCCTATACGATGCGTATTAAGCCAACCGCCAGACAACACCTGCACCTGTCAGTCTGCCAAGTCTTTTACTTTATTCAATACGCATCGTATAGGCCTATACGATGCGTATTGAATTGGAAAAGTGTGCGGATAAATGGGCCAGTGTGCCAATAGATTCTCCGAAACACAAGATCATCAAATTTAAAGAAAAAGAGAGAAACAACGTATTTGAAGGCCCAAAATAGTTATCCTACATATGGTATACAAGTGATTTTTTTTAAGACTCCTGAAGTTGCACTTTTAAAAAATAATTCAAGTTAAACACCTAACATGTACAATTATACATTGTGTTATTCTATCCTAGTAGATTTCCGTTATAAAGTTAATATGGCTCGAACTGAAACAGATCACTATTAAACACGAGTCGAAATGGGAAAAGGGTAATAATGTTTGACCCATCAATCACTTTTTTTTCTATATTTTTACCACTTGATCAAGCCGTTAAAGAAGATACATAACCTTAAGATTACTCATTCGTAAACCATGACACTCGAAAAGTTGCCATCCACAAACCACAAATAACACAAGACAAGACTGAACAGCTTTTGTATTTTCAAAGCTTTGTGTCGTCAAATGTCCTAGAAAACAAGTTCAAAATCCAAATTATACACAACCTACAGTATGTATCATCTACTAACGGACGTCTAAATCTTATTATTATAATTCAAGTAGACAAAAACAGGTTTATTTTTTTCCTTTTCGTGGTTCAGTTTAACGTAACTTTTAGCATGATTTTAATCGTCCCAAGCATCATCAGCAGAACCCTCTTTTCTTAGCATTGCAGCAGGTGCAATCATGTACTTGTACTTGTCGTCCACATTAATAGATGTCGGTGGGAGCTTTGATTGTGCTTCTTTGTGTGCAGCAGCTGCTTCCCTCTCCTTCCTTCTAGCAACCTACATGTATATTACAACATGCTGCTAATGTAACGAATCAAACAATATGATCTTTGTAATCATATTTTGTGCATAGAAAACTGGACAAAAAAAGCGTTCCGCTCATTTTGACCCATCACCAAACCCGCCCATTTTGCCACCTCTCAGAAAATTGTTAACCTTTTGAAGGTGAGTAAAATGCCATTATCGTCCCTGAGGTGCGACTTCTGTCCAAAGGTTTGTTCTTCCGGATCCAAAAGGTTTAAAATCTTTCCATTTTCATCCGACTCGTTAACTCCGTCCATTTTTTAACCTATAAGAAAAGTCATGACTAGAAAGTCAACAAAGGTGTATCTTTATTTCTTAGTAGTGTTTTTATTTTAATAAAAGACAGAACTACCCCTCATTTAACGAAGAAAATTGGATGGAGTTAATGAGTCGAATGAAAATGGCAAGATTTCGAACCTTTTGGATCCAGATGTGGAAAAACAAACCTTTGGACGAAAGTCGCAAAACTGGCTAAACCTCAGGCACGATAATGGCATTTTACTCTTTGAAAGTAGAAGATTCATTGTTATAAAATATTAATAAGAGGTGGAAAAAGACTCACAGAATACTTTTTTGTACAGAATTTTTGAGTTTTATAGAAGATTAATGTCCAAAAAGAAGTATATTTATCATAATGGGCTACTTATTATTAAGTAGAAATGTAGGATTGAGTTTGTAGGCTTGTAGCATAACAACAATTACAACTTTCGGCTTGTTTCTGTTTATCGCTCTACCCATCCAACGAATTAGCAGAAAATATAGCCAAATCGACCAGTTCATAGTTGAACATGCCAAAAGTGTGACCTCTATGAAATGCTAATAAAATAGAAAGTGTACCTTGCCAGTGGCGAAAGCCACTGTGTTCCCAGATTGGACATCTGCTATTGCTTTCCTTATTTGTGATACAAGGAACTGAAAAGATGAATCCCTAATAAGTACATGACTATAAGAAAATTAGGCATCAAGCGGGTTTTAGTACGGGGCAAAAACTTTTAATTTAATGTTGATTGTATAATCGACACATCTGTAAGTAATTCCACCTATTAATTGATGATATCTATAAAACCCCTCATTTTGGTTTTGGTTAGTAGATTGACATTTATCTTGGAACTTTTTGCTCTGTCAAATTATCTTGAATTTATTATGGATTAGAGGGCGTAAGAAGTAATAGAAAAAGAAAAGACACCATATCACGATCTGTATAGAATGAAGTAGCCCGGCCCGTTGATCCTGCACGACCTGTCCTTCCGATTCGGTGCACGTAGTCCTCCATTGTCTGAGATTGAATCGACAAAAACAGATGCAAAGTAAAAAAAGATCACTTCTAAAAATAATATTGATCTTGTACAGCAATGCCAGTGTTTCATAATTCAAGAGCAGCATTTAAGGGGGGTTTGGAACTCAACATCTGACTACAGAAATCAATTTCCATTGTTTGGATAAAGAGAGAGAGAATATCTGATAATTCAGGGATCACTGGTCAGTAGGGGTGAACCCAAACATGACCCGACCCCGAAAATCGTGTCATACCCAAACACGACCGGAATATTCACGGGTTGAACCGAACACGACCCATTCGACCCGAATTATTTTATTTTTTTCGCAAACTAATAGTATTAAAATTAAAATTTACTAAAAAACACAAATGTATATAATACAATTTAAATTATAAAATCATATGTCAATTTCTCTTTTTAATTTAATTCATGACATATTGTAAAAAATATAATATAAAACAAATGGGTCAACCCGCAGACCCGGTCGGATTGACCCGAACCCGACACGTTTGTTTAGCTAAATAGTTGAAATTTACCGAGCAACCGACTAACGGCTATCTGACTATTACATGTATTTAGTAAGTAATACCTTTGGAAGGTCCAGGTTCACTACATGAGCAACTCCTGTAACATCTAGGCCTCGAGATGCAACATCAGTAGCAACCTGAAAATCAAAGTGCAAGATGGGGAAAAGAATAATATAATGTCTGTTGTTTTAAATATATTCTAATAAAATATTACAAGCTTTCTGACATACCAAGATATTAGTGGGCCCGTGTCTAAAATCACGCAGGGCACCTTCTCTTTCGTTCTGAGTTCGGCCTCCATGAAGAGCAACAGCATTCAAACCCTGAGCTACCAAAGCTTCTGCAACTTCATCACACCTTGTCTGCATGCATACTTACATTTTAACTTCATAAAATGGAAATGTGAAGCGGATGGTCCCTTTGGTTTACCAAAATATTGGATTTAGTCCCTTGCATTCAAAAAGTACACGGATGGCCCCTGTGGTTTGCACTTCATAACGTAATTAGTCCCCATCCAACAAATCTAAAGGTTTCGCTAGGTCCAAGTTAAAGACTAAACGCGTTACAATGTAAACCACAGGACCATCCATGTACTTTTGGCAAAGTTGGGGACTAAATGCGTTACAAAGTGCAAACCACAAGGACCATCTGTGCACTTTTGGAAAGCTAGGGACCAAATCCAAAATTTTGGTAAACCACATGACCAACCGAGTACTTTACTCAAGCCACTACTATCTAAACCAAAGCTTCCGTCATAGAAATTAATTGGTCACTTGTTCCAAGAAGGCTGAATTGAATATTACAAAAGATTGACAAACAGATACCTTTCGTTCCACAAATACAATAGTCAAAGGAAATTGGTGGCCTAATTTTTCAGCTAGTACAGCTTCCTCAACAAGCAAAGATAGTAGTTGATCAATCTGAAATGCATTGAAAAACCAGAAAATTATTAGCATAACTTAGAATGATCAATTATCATGAAGGCTACATATATTTGGCATCGAACGGTAACTGGAATATGAATTACTAAATTTTGTATACCTAAAGTATTTAACGCACCTTTTCATTTTCGGTAATTTTCTCCAAGTTTTGGGACACGTTCTCTGTCGGGCTACTCACTTTCCCAACCTTCACTTGTACTGGATTCGTTAGATATTCCTGAAAATTGCATAAAAGAAGAAAAGTTCATATTCATTGCACAATAATAAACTATTTTGCAACTCAAAAGTAACTATATACAACTTCATTGTACCAATGATTCGTGTTGAACTGGGAAAATGCGCTCATACTTTGTTAATAAAATGAATATTTAAATAAAGCCAGCAAAAGCATACGAAATCAGATAAACCTGTGCTAATGCTTCAATCTCCACTGGCATAGTTGCACTAAACAATAGTGTTTGATGTTTTTCTGGAAGATTATGCATCACCTAAAATTAGAAGAAAAACACATAGTAGCTTAAATTACCAGAATATGAAGACCGGAATAAATCTAGATATTGTTTTAGACTTTTAACTATTCATCAAAGGCGGGCCCAAGACAAATGTACATTACATGTCTTTGTATATTTGTACTGCTAGATATAAGCTTAAAACACTTTTTGCTGGTACGTTATATCCAAAAGGAATGAATTTCACAATATAAACACAGGTCCAAAGTCACCTGTTTTAGACCTAATCATTAAACTTAAAGGCCAAAGCACGTTCTTATAATTAGCAAAGTCATGAATTAACAATAAGCAGGCCTAATAACACTAGCATAAGAATACCGCCACCAACATTAAAATTTAAGAACGTCATAATAAATTGAGTAAAGTACCGGATAGTCCCTATGGTTTACCAAAATTTTGGATTTGGTCCTTAGCTTTCCAAAAGTACATGGATGGTCCCTGTGGTTTGCACTTTGTAAAACATTTAGTCCCCAACTTTTTTCCAAAACGCGAATGGTCCTTATGGTTTGCACTTTGTAACGCAGTTAGTCCTCAGCCAACAAATCTAAAGGTAAAGCATGTCCAAGTTAGAGACTAAATGTGTTACAAATTGCAAACCACAGGGACCTTTCATGTACTTTTGGAAAAAGTTGAGGACTAAATGTTTTACAAAGTGCAAACCACGGGGACCCTTCATGTACTTTTGGAAAAAGTTGGGGACCAAATGTTTTACAAAGTGCAAACCACAAGACCATCCGTGTACTTTAATAAATTTTTCTACCTCACCTAAGCTTGTTTGAAACAGAAAAAAGATTCTGCTTACTTGTTGAAAACCCACATCAACTAGACGCAAAATTAAGGTCCTTTACAACATATTAAAAAGAACAGGCATTGATATCAAAACACAAAATTTAAAATTTACCTCTCGTATTTGAGGTTCAAAACCCATATCAAGCATTCTATCTGCTTCATCCAGAACGACATATGAAATCCGTGTGAGAGATGTGTTCCCCTGTTGTAAATGATCGATAAATCTTCCAGGTGTAGCAACCACAATTTCAACTCCCGTCCGAAGCTCAGATCTCTGTTACGCATCCAAATCAAAATAATATCAAAACCCACTAGATAGCATTGTTAAAGTAAACAACAAAATTTCCTTGATGAAAAACCAATCCAGTCAGTCACCTGGTCTGCAATGTTTGTTCCACCCACAACGATTGCAGTTCTGAAGGACTCCAACGATTGGCTGAACGCCTTCACCTGTAATGAACCCATCTCATATATTGGATACGCAATAATATATACAAGTATACATCGTTCATACAATTTAGTTTGATTGACTGCATATACACAAACAAAGAGGCATACTCCCTATGGGAGAGGATCATGAGAAAACTCTTTCTTCGTGAGCAAACAATTGATATTTGTGTTAAATTTTTTTAGGGATTAGTTTTAGAGGTTAGGGTTTAACTTTTTTTTGGGGTTTAGGGATTAGGGTTTTTGGTAATTGTTTAGTTAATAGATGTAGTCGGTCAGCGTGTCAGGAACCCACCATAGCCTAAACAGATACATATGCATATGACAGAAAATAACTTCATTTACCGAGACAATATCCAACTTTTTTGACCTAAGAGTTTTGATTTTCATTAAAAGAAAATGTACTAAGCATGTACCACTTCTCAAGAGTTAGTTTTCATCTTTCATGGAAAAATATTACTGGCACCCCAACAAACCTTTAATAAAAGTAGAAAAATTTGTATTAATTACGCAAGCGCTCTTCAAAAGATATAGAATAAACAAGAGGTATGAAAATAAACATATTGTAAGATCAAATGTCTAGGGTGTACCGTATAAGCAGTAAACTAAGAGATATCATTGAGAGAGTCAAATCTCTATATCTCTATCTCTATAACTAATAAATAAAAATAACTTGAACACACTTGTTAATATCTCTTCTATTAAATAATGATTTTAAATGAAATATTTTTAGATATTTAATATAAATATTATTAGACCATAAGTAATGGTTAATGCCCACTAAGGGGCATTTTTCACCACATCATCATCATAATGCCCTTTTAAAAAAGGTGTAATGGTTAATGCCCATTTCATTTATTACTTTCCATTATTTTTCTTCTCTTTGGGCATTATTATAGAAATGCCCCTCACTCTTCATGCCCCTATAATGCCCATGAGTAATGGTGTAAGGGCATTATCAAAATCATTCATGCCCCTTATAAAGCCCCATTACATATGGTCTTAGGGATACTTATTATTTAATAATGGATAGTTATTTAAGTCTCCAAATAAGTAAATAAACTTATATCTTTCTTAAAGACTTCTATTCAATTCGCCAAATATCATCAAGTTCAAAATTATGTTAAGAAAGGAAATAATATTATAATAAATATTTTTTATGAGTGATTTTTTTTAATTATTTAATGTGGTTGGATGGTAAAATATAATATATCAAATAATAAAAAAAAAACCAAGTTTAGTTTTTAGTTTTTTATACATATATTTGTATATTCATATTTACAATTGCAACTTTAAGTTAGCTTAATTGTGCTAAAAGGATATTTAAAGGCACAAGTACATTATAATTGAATAACATTTATCAATTACATAAAACAAAATTAATACAAACTTAAAAGAAATTAAAATTTTACTTATAGAATTTATAAGGGCAAATACCACAAAAAACCAACGTACTTTTGGTTTTTTTCTCACAAAAGTCCCTCAACTCAAGTTTTGGATATTAAAGTCCCTTTACTTGTTAAAATTGAACAAAGTTGTGATTTAACCTGTGCATCAGGTTACTTCGCTCAAGTGTCCCTTTTCGTTCTTTCTTACACGGCTTATATTAACACAAGAAAACAACGGTGGATATATGTATTCGCAAATTGTTCTTCCAAGTTCCAAGCCGATTCGAGTCTAGAAATCGCAACAATTCGACTATGTAAACGTTTCTACTTCCTATTCACAGGTTACAGGTTTCTTTTTAAAAAATCATAACTTTGTTCAATTTTAACAAGTAAAGGGACTTTAATATGCAAAACTTGAGTTGAGGGACTTTTGTGAAAAAAAAAAACCAGAAGTATGTTGGCTTTTTGAGGTATTTGCCCAATTTATAACTGTCACGTCATAGTTCATTTAAAAAACAACATATCTTACCGACTATATGTGTCAACATATTACATTATGTTTTATTCACCCCATTCTACACACGAGTTTTTTAAAGACATGATTTTTTTGTTACTATGGGGCTGTTCGGCAACTTTTGAATAGGTAAGTGCTGAACCAGTAAGTTTTGAACCAGTAAGTGCTGCTGAACCATTAAATTAAGAGCCAGTATAATGCTTAACCATTCAGAGGCAAATGTCTGACCAATTGAGATAAGAAGTCTTAACCATTCAGAGGCAAATGTCTAAACCATTCAGACATCTGCTCCGAAACAAACACTCTGAACCATTAAGTGTTGAACTAGTAAGAGTGTCTGAACCATTAAGAGCCCATTCAGAGCTTAAACAAACAGCCCCTAAGTATATAAAATTACATTTTTACAAACAGTGTAATACACGGGATTTTAACCTAGTAATCAATATTTCAGTTGAAATCTATGCAGTTATAGCGGTCCAAAATCAAATAGCGGTCAAGGTCCGCTATATGATATATAGGTTATAGGGGTTAGGATATAATACGAAGTTTATTTGGCTAAGAAGGCTAGAAAATAATCTTGACCATCCATTTATTTAATCAAGGGCTAAGATTAAATGATTGAAATTGAAGGAAAGAAAAGAGGCGCGTGGATTTGTTTAGGGGCATTCTAGTCAATTCAAGACAATAGTTTCTCTCTCCTCCAATTCCCCCCCATTTTTTAAACTTTAATAACTCTTTCATACGACATTATTTTTTTATAAAAATTGCACCAAAAAAACGAGCGTTTTTTATCTTTAAAACGAGTATACTATTGCTATATTTTAGAAAAAAAATTCAAAAACCCAGTTGCATAAAACGCAATGGAAAAAACCCAGTTGCGTAAAACGCAATGGAAAAAAAAAACCTAAAAAATGACATTTTTCTAAAACGCAATGCACCAAAAACACAAAGAAATGTCTTATTTGTAAAACGCAATGGTCAGAAAAGTCAAACACAAAGAAATGTCTTATTTCTAAAACGCAATAGCCTAAAAACACAAAAGAAAGTGTACTTTCTAAAACGCAATGGACTGAAAACACATAAAAATGTGTTTTACCTAAAACGCAATGCACCAAAAACAAAAAGAAATGTCTTATTTCTAAAACGCAATGGCCAGAAAACACTTAAAAATGTTTTTTTTTAAACGCAATGGACTGAAAAAGCATAAGAATGTGTTTTACCTAAAATGCAATGACTAAAAACACTTAAAAAATGTGTTTATCTAAAATGCAATAGCCAAAAAACACATAAAAATGTCTTATTTCTAAAACGCAATGGCCTAAAAACACAAAAGAAAGTGTATTTTCTAAAACGCAATGGACTGAAAACACATAAAAATGTGTTTACCTAAAACGCAATGAACTAAAAACACTTCAAAAATGTGTTTTTTTTTCTAAAACGCAATAAAAATGTCCAATCAAATTGTGTTTTAACATGCACAGTTCATCGTGTTACAAAATAGAAATAAACATACATACATTGAGATGAAAAAAGAAACAATTGCGTTTTACAAATTCATTGTCATGTACAATTAAAATGAAAATCTATTAATTAATAATTAATAAAACTATTGCGTTTTACACTCAAAAGTCAAAAGTTCAAAAAGTTAAATCAACTTACAACAGTTATTTCTGCAAAACCCATTCCTTTATGAAACTCCAAAATCCAAAACTCTCTCACCATTGCAAAACCCATTCCTTTATGACAGCAGCTCCACAACATTTGGTGGAAGATAAAAGTGCAAGCCAAAAAATAAGGAAGCTACAAGTATTAACTAACATATCCTCACTTCTTTTGATTTCTAGATGTTTACAATATAAAAAACATCACGGATCTGAACGGTTTAGAACGCATTCAAGGTGAAAGATGAAGAGATTAAGAAGAAATCGGAGGTTAGAGAACATGTTCAAGCTCAATTACGACGAATTGAGGAGGAAATGATGGGTTTAGTGACGATTTGTGAGGTTTGATTTGTGTTTTGAAGTGTTAATTGGTTGAATCTGGGGAAGATTTGTTTGAATTTTAGGGTTTTATTGAGATGTAAACTGGGGTTTTTTGTGCGTGAAAGATGACAGAGAATGTGAAACTGTGTGTAGACCAAAATACCCCTGCTCGTCTAAATTAAAAAATCATACGTGGATGGCTAAGATTACTTCCTATCCTTCCTAGCAAGATCAAACTTCCTATTTGATCCTTACCCTAGGTTATAGTGGTGGTATAGCAGTAATTTTATATCATGCGTATTTTGTGTATTTATATATATATTGAAAGATATTAATACTAATATCAAATTCATAGTAGTATCATATTATCATGCAAAATATTAGTAATAATATCAAAATCCAAAACATGAACTGAGGAAGTCCAGCGATTTAGATATTTTGGTTTAATTTTGTTGAATGATGAACTAGTGAAGAAACAACGAATGAAGACTTTTGGTCTCGATTTAGGTTTAATTTTGGATTTGTGCCTTTGCTTTTGGGTTTATTTATAAACAAAAAGTTTATTAATGTGGGCTTTACCTTACTTTTGGGCTGAAATAAGAAAAACAGCTAAAGGCAGTGCTACGACCGCTATAGGGGTTTCAAAATAGCGGTCCAATAGCGGGATTTAGCACCGCTAATAGCGGGACCGCTATAAGGAATTGCTATTTGGACCGCTATGGGTTCGTATGTCCGCTAAGCGCTATAGCAGTGCTATATCACTGCTATAGCACGCTATTGACTGCATAGGAACTACTTGAAATGTAGGTGCAAACCAACAGTGCACGTTACCTCTTTCTCTATCTGTTGTGCAAGCTCTCTAGTGGGAGCCAGCACTAGTGCCAAAGGACCATCTCCACGTCTAACAGAAGGCTGAGCTATGCAATGCTGCAAATATGAAAAAAAGTAAATAGACATGAATTTATCATATAAATAGTAGGTATAAAAACATAAAAAATAACATATGTACAAACTAGTACCTGTATCATGGGTATTGTGAAAGCAGCAGTTTTACCACTGCCTGTTTCTGCACAGCCTAAAAGATCCCTTCCACTTAGTGCAACAGGCATCGCCTGTGCCTGAATAGAGGTAGGTGTCGTGTATTCATGAATCGCAATATCCTTCATGATGCTTGAGTCCAGGCACTGAACGTATCGGATATTCATGAATTGTATAATGTATTAGAAAAGGAAATCAAATACAAAATTTTTTTACCATGTCTGTAAACGATTCGATTGGTGCAGGTGCGGGAGGAGAATCAGGAGTCACAGTAACATCAACATTGAGTCGTAATCTGACCTCTTCTATCTGTAGGATTTTAATCAACATTTCTATCATAATTTAATTCTGTATAAGTGTATATAATTCCTCAGTCCTAACTCCTCTATGTAGCAAAATCACAGATGCGTCTATTCCATCCAGAGGCAGTATTAGACATTGACAGATATAAATAAAACTTGAATTTTATGAAAACGTAAGGATTATGCGAATTAACTCACAAGGCCTGTGTCATAATCTCTTAGGTCTATTACTTAGCCATGTTACAATAAAACCTAAATTTTGTTCATTTGATTGTATGAGTTTCCGAGTTATCTATACCTATAAATGTGTCCCTAACTTCGTAATGTCGATTAAAGGAACAAAACGGTCAAGTACACTTCTAAGGAAAACAATGACCACAATAAAGGCGTCTCAAACACCATAAAATGCCCTAAAATCTCAAATACAAAACAGCTATGCCAGAAGGATCATTTAATCTTCAACTTGTAATTAACTTAAGTTCAATCAATCTCGTAAACAAAACAGTCAACTGTGAACTGTTATATCCAGACCTCCAACTGTGTCATAATCTCTCAGCTCTGCGACTTAACCTTGTTTAATAAAACCTAAATTTTGAGTATTTGATGTTATGAGTTTCCGAGTTATAAATGTGCCCTAACATCGTAATGTTGACTCAACGATGAGGTCTAATTAACAAGCAAGATAATCAAAACCTTCAAATTAAGCTTCCTATGAACACAACAATCAGTCGAAAAAATGCCCTAAAATCTCAAAACAAAAACCTAAACACGAAACACGTATACCGTAACAATCATTTCACCTTCAAGTTATCATTATTTCAACTTCAATCAATCTCATAAACAAAACACTTGACAATAACACAAATTATAGAAACAACAACACGTAGAGAACGCAACCTGTTCCGGTTTAAGGCGTAGAACGCGTTCGGAAGGCTTCCAACGCGGAAACACGGCATTAGGTACGGCGAGTGCTCGCGACGGTTGGATGTGGTTGTTGGATGAGCTCCGGCGAGTAGCTGCATTGTGAACGGATTTAGAGTTGAGGTTGTGGTTTGCGGTGGTGGTGGTGGTGGTGTTGAGGATAGTGGCGGTGACGGTGGTGGTGGTGGTGGTGGCGGCGACGGACTTACGGAGGTGTGGAGGTACGTAAGACATTGGGTGGATGGATGAGTGTGGAGTGGAGTATGTTGTGTGAAATGAGAGTGGTGAGGTTTATGGGGGTGTTTGGCCTAGCTTTTATTTTTTGGCTTATGCTTATATTTTAAACTATCTTATAGCTTATTTTCTATCATTTGATAAGCTTTTTGTAAGTGTTTGGATTAGCTTATAGCTTATTTTATATCATTTGCCCTTACACAAAGAAGCTTCTTCAAATAAGCTAAAAAACCATCATCAAATAAGCTTCTTCAAATAAGCTAAAAAACCATCATCAAATAAGCTTCTTCAAATTAGCTTATATAAGCTAATAAGCATAAGCTTAAAAAGCTAAACCAAACACCAAACAAAGCTTATTTTGTAAAAAAAGCTAAAAAAAGCTATAAGCTTTGTTAAAAAAGCTAGGCCAAACACCCCCTATGTTTGTTGCAACTTGAGAGTGTTGTGTAAAAGGAGTATACACCTTATTAAGGAGGATTTATGGGTGTTTCGAATTCGTTTAACTTAACTAAGAGTACAAGGTATGGTGATGGAACATCCTTGGAGGATGATCCGCCACGTAGGTGACACGTCATAGTCTTTCCAAGGATGGATCATCCTTCAAAATTGGGGGGCATAGGAGGATGGTCCTAGTCATAGTCTTCCACCACTTTTATGTTTTTTTTTTAATCTTCTAACTTTTTTTAACATTTAACAAATAAAGTAACAAAATATTTTCATTAATATTAAAAAACATTACATAAACTTAAAAAAAAAATAAACTTAAAAAAAATAAATTAAAAAAAAAACATAAACTTAAAAAAATAAAGTTTAAAAAAAAGTTAAAAATATTCTAATATATTAAAATAATCTACAAGTCTTCGTCTTCCATGTCGTGGCCGAGTTCGTTGGGAGCGTTGTTCCAAATGTACTCCACCAAGTCCGCTTGTAGGTTGTGATGTGTGTACTCGTTACGTAGAGCGAAGGCGTTCAAATCTTGTTGTTCCTCACTAACTGGAACAGAATTTCCAGTAGACGCGTTTTCGTCGTACTCGCATATCGCTCTCCCTTCGTCTTCAATGATCATGTTATGAAGGATGATACAAGCGTACATAATGTGTCGTAACCTCCTTGGTGTTTGCGAACGTGCTGGATGTGAAATGATGTGTCATTTTTTTGTAGAACACCAAAAGCCCGTTCAATATCTTTTCTTGCGCCCTCTTGAAACTTTGCAAACTTTTTTCTTTTGTCGTCGGTCGGGTGCGGGATAGTTTTAACGATTGTCGAGTACGTTGGGTAAATCCCATCGGCTAGGTAGTAACCTCGCCTGTACTCCACCCCTGAAACCGTAAAGCTTGTGTCTGGACCTGTACCCGCCACTACATCATCAAAAATCTGTGACTGGTATATGATGTTAAGGTCATTGAGCGAACCAGGTAGACCAAAAAAAGCATGCCATATCCAGAGATCCTGTGATGCAACAGCCTCTAGAATGATAGTCGGATGTCCCTGATCTCCCCTAGTATACTGACCTTGTCATGCAACTGGGCAGTTCTGCCACTGCCAGTGCATGCAATCAATGCTCCCGAGCATTCCTGGGAAACCATGTCTCTGTTCGTGTGCTTGATATAATTTTTGAACATCGTTTGCGTTCGGTTTCCGCAGGTATCGCTTGCTATACAATTTGACAACCCATTGGCAAAACTTGTGCAAACATCGACGTGCGGTTCTTTCAGACATCCTAATGTACTCGTCTAATGCATCGGGTGCGTAACCGTACGCAAGTTGGCGAATGGCCGACGTACATTTTTGTAAATTACTGAAACCCCTTTGCCCCCTAGCGTCGTTTCGCAATGTAAAAAACGGATCAGACTGGGCTATGTCGCCTGCAATACGTAAAAACAGTGGACGACTCATGCGGAAACGACGTCGAAAAATCTCGGCTGGGTACACGGGTTCGTCGGCAAAATAATCGGCTACTAGTTTATCGTGGCCGGCTATAAATTTTAAACAAAACATAAATGAAATTAATTATAAAATACATTTTCAAATCTAGATAAAACATAAGGAAAAAAAAGTAAAATACCTTCTTGGTCTCGGTTATATTTTGCTCGTCTAGTTAGCCGTTGGGACGACCCTTCATCAGCCGCCATGAACACCTGAGCCGCGTTCATAATCATGTTGTGCATAATAGCATCCTCTTCCGAAGATGATGAATACCACGCGGACGAAGACGATGAAGACATAGAAGAAATTGAAGAAATGGAAGAAATAGGTGAAGCCATGATAATTTTTTAGCGAGAGATGGGGTGGTAGCGGGTAAAAAATGATACAAAATATGAAGAGTTTTTATAAAAAAGGGAAGAGTGGTAATAAAATGTAAGAGAGAATGGGTTGGTAGAGAGTGAAAAGTTATGAAAAAAAGGGTTAAATAGGTGAGTATTTATAAAAATGGAAGTGAAATGGGGTGTTTTTTGAATTATGACCGTTAGTTTTTAAATAATTAAAATTCTGAATTTATTTTTTTTTCCAAACGGTCAAAACACATCGGTCCCCACACCTTTTTTATCATTTAGCGCGCGTCCTAAACGTCGGAACTCGGATGTTGGCGACGGGACGGGGGGGGGGGGCACGGTGTGCCCTTCGGCGCCGGACCAAGACGTCCCGGGGACGGGTGCCATACCGAGTAGCCTAAGAACTTGAGTGAGAACTAAGAATTTCCTACTTTACAATTTCTCTTTCTTGAAACCATTTCAAGCCATAAAAGTCCTTCAAACTATTTCAAGCCATAAAATTCGAGATTCCTTTTAGCCATAAAAGTCCTTCTCGGAGAGTATTTGAGATTCCTTTTAACTTCTAAGAAGTCAATAAGTTAAAAGTTGGTGCAAAATAAGGAACCCCAAACACCCACCAAATAAAATGTTAAAATTAGGGTTATTACCAGAGTAAAGTGGTTTTGTCAAATTGTAGTTCGTTTGACTGTTAGATGAAAGGGTGTTTCGGTAATCTCGCGTTAAAACCCCACTACATCACCACCATTACTTGTTCTGGTCACACCAATACCATTGCACCACCGGCCAACACCCATACTCACCACCACACCTGTTTACCGTCGTCGTTTACCTTTGTCGTGCATTATCACGGTTAACCACCTAACTCCACCGCAAACCAATCCACCATCCATAACCACCTATCTACATTGTAAACTCGTCCACTATCCACAGCGTTGTTGTAGGATCGTGATCTGACCCGATTGAGTCGTTCAGAGGCGTTCAACTACGTTTCAGGTGCGGAATTACAAGAAATGTATGTAGAAACAGTTGAATCTTCACTTAATCTACTGATTTTATTGATCTGACAATGATTACAGCTCGATCTTCACACCGGCAGCACTTCGGCATGGAATACAAGGCATTCCTTCTAGTTTCGCTCGAATGGACTGCTATTTATAGGCCTAGTGGTTTCGCTTATATGGACATGTCCATATAAACGAAACCTCATATGTCACATAAGCGAAACTACATGCTTTGACCATATGATCGAAACCTCCCTACTAAACACATACAATCTCCAGTTTTCTCGTAAAACATGCCCTAATCTATACAATACAATGTATGACTCGATCCAAGACGAAGTCGACAGATGTAGTGCACCAACAAACTCCCCCTCAGATGTTGACGGAGTCGTCTATCGAGTCACGACAATGCTGTATCTTCACATCTTCAGTCTTGATCAGTCTCTGGGCTTTTCTCTCTCTATCTTCAGACTCCCCCTCTCGAATTGCTGGCATTCCTTTGTTCTTCAGCAACTTCTGCTTTAGGATCATTGTCTGGCTTTTCATGTTCCAAGATCGAGACCTGGCTTAAACTATAAAGACTTCAATTTCCAGAATCGAAACTTGGCTAAACCTGCACATACTTAACCCAGAAGTAAATCTTCTAAATTTAACAATTTGTAGTGCACCAACTCCTGACATAGTCAGATGACTCCCTCTCATAACATATTCACCAACAACTACTCTCTCTCAGATTGCACACACATGATGAACCACTTGTTGATTTAAAAACATATTTTGACAATTAAAACACACTCCCCCTCACAACAATGCCATCATGTTTAGCACTTGGAATTTTGAAAATCAGCTTTCCAACATCAGTTGTCGAAAATCTTTTTGACTTTTTTCAAAAGTTTTAAGCTAAAACACACACAAAATCTTTTTGGATTTTTCTGAAAGAAAGTAAACACTATTTGTAAAAACTAAGACTGACATCAAATGCAGAAACAACAAGATGCAGAAATGAAATATTTACAGACATATTTTTGTGAGTTCGTGTAAGAGGATCATATCAGTTTTAAAACCTGTCACTAACACCATTAAGCTTGATTACATTTTAAGTTCTAAACAATTTACCTAGATTGTCAGTATATTGGTCCACTTAAATTTTCACACAAAATTCAATTGATCCGAGATACGATATTAATATCTTAGATACTAACTTATTCGTGTGTCCTACTTCTTGAATATACTCCCGTATCTAGATCCCAATATTCAGTCTTACAGGTGAGTATACCACAACTGATATCTGTTTAGGGATTAGATGCGAGGGTCGTGAGAGCTCAGGTCGATACTTCCGTATACGCAAAGAGATGACGGCTTCGACTTTTAGGTGTGTCCCCTTTAGAGGATCTTTTGATTACAACGGCAGCGACTATCAATTTTATTGTTTCATCAGCTTGCTGGGGGTGATGCTATGTTTCAAGTATTTGCGGAAAGCATTATCCGGGGACTAGGTCAGTATTTCCATACAGCAGAAGTCCCGGGATAATACCCCAGATATCACTGAGCATAAATACCTAGTATCTCAGAATAAGGGGCATTTCAAACAAGATTTCAGGGGTTACCTATATATTCAAGTCGTTGTTAACCCACAGAATAAGTCAGTTTGAAATTTAGTTTATATCTCGTCACAATTTACTAAATGTGCGAAAACCTACTGACACATCCAAAGTAAGATTGTTTATCACATTTTTAACACTTCAATTCTTTAGCATGTTGTGACAGTCTACTGATGTACTATCATTTCCTCTTTTCACAACAAAACTCGTTTTTTATTTTATCATGTTTTTGTATTTTTCAAATTTTCTAATGTTTTTGGATTTTCTGAAATTTTCTTACTCCCCCTAAAATTCTAACACATTAAAACAATTTGAAAACAACTAAGCTCTAGACCCACTTGAACACAAAACAAACTGTACAAAATTGACAACTGACATCGGATTGCATCAATTCGCCATCCACTAAGGTATAAACAATCAGAACTCCCCCTTTCACAAACCATTTTCTCATTTAGATTTCAAAACACTTAAGTTTGTTTTAATCAAAATGATTTTTCCAGAAAATGAGTTTGTTTTTACCACTTGTAGATTACACATGGGTTAAAATCGGGGTTATGGTTCATCATCTTGTCAGTTTTTATGTTAGTAAATCAAGTACAACTTAATGTCCCTGATTTACCGTTTTGCATTCAAGCAATCTTCTGTACCACTTGTAAAGAATAACCACTTGTAAGATCACAAACAATACCACATGTAGGTATATCTGAACAATTACCCACTGTAGGAATGTTACGTCTACGTTAACCAATCAGGATGCTGATTCCTGCTTCACACTTACCAACCTGGAAGCTCCGGCGTAGTCCTTCATCCGGTAACATTTCAACCATTTGCAACAAGCTTACATACAAATTCATCAAAAACATGAATGATGCCGATTCCTGATCCACGATATAAACTTGGGATCTCCGGCATAGTCCTTTGACTATTATGGGAAACAGACTTCCATCCAAGCCTTTTCAGACTTGATGGCTTTCAACTCTTGCGCAGTAGGGTTGTATGTTGCTTTTTTAGTAGCATAAAAATCTTTAACCCCCTTTGCTTTCCCATTCAACATTTTTCCAAAAATTTTCTTTACACTTCCATTAAATGTTTTCTCGACATCAAATTTAGTTTTCTCTGTGTAAAACTGATTCGAGATTTCAACCTTACCAACTTTTCTTTTAACTTCTTCAAACTTCAGTGATGGAAAATCAACATCATTCACTGAAATTTTTACCTCACTTTGTGGCTCCTCTGGCTTTGTGGAACCAGATTCATCGCCAACATACTTTTCAACCTTCTTAACAACCCACACTTGGTTGTCATTCTCTTTCTTTTTATAAAAATTCTTTTTAGAACACTCACCAACCTCATACGTTGAATTTTCAAAAATTTTAAGTCTTTCGGTTGGTGGTTCAACATCAACAACCTTTTCTTTCAACTTGTTAGAAACTCCCTGTTTTGTTTTAACATTTTTCTGACAATTCCATGCAATATGACCAACTTCATTGCATCTGTAACAGGTACGAGTTTCTTTTGGATATGACACTTCAGTTCCATTCTTCTTCTTTACAGCAAGAAACTTCTGGTTTGACTGTCTCCAGAACGGTTTCTTCTGTTCGTCTTCTGAACTTCCTCCTGAAACAAATTCAGTTTTTGTTTTAGAATTTTTCATATTTTTATGATTTTCTGGTGGAATAAAGCCTAAACCTTTCTTTTTGTAGCTACGATTTTGGTTTGGTTTCTTTTGAAAACCCGGACCAGAATTGTAACCTTTTTTCTTGTTTAGACGTTGTTGAACTCTTGAAGTATACTTTTAGATCTTCTAGTAAGATTTAAATCTTTTATTTCAGAAATATTAATTTCTGTCATTTTGAAAACCTTTTCGATCTTATCAAATTGAACACTTCTTATTGGAAACTCTTTGTCAAAGTATAATTTGTCCGAATCATTTAAAATGTATGCAACTTCAAATATTTCATCATCCAAATTTGCTTTCGATAATAAAAACTCTTTGCTGTAAGACCGATTGACCGACGACTTTGAACTGTTGACTGACGAATTTGACCCTCCAGACTCAGACTTTGACTCATCCTCATCAGTATCCAACACCTGATCGACCACCTTTTTTATTAACTCAGACTCATGATCAGTATCAGACGAGGTAAACGTGACATCAATGTTATCTGGTAAAACGTCAGTTGTGTCGGTTTTTAGCTTTATATTGACTGCCTTTTCAAGTTGCTCCTCGTTTGGTTTTCTAGGAGAATACCCTTCCCAAATTGGAGGCGGACACTTGTTATAGCTAACAGTCGGTTTCTTACCACTATCTTTCTTTTTCTTCGACTTCTCGTCTTGAAAAGCTTCCATACTTGCAACAGTTGGGTAAATACGATTAATGAGATAATCAGAACTAGAATAACTTTGTAATAAACGTCTAATTCTCTCATTCTCAATCTTTTCGGTCTCCAACTCTTGCTTCCATTTAGCACTCTCTTCGATATAAAAGTTGATGGCTTTCTGTTTTGTCATCATTACAGCATTCATCATCGTTAGTGCTTGTTCTCTTTCTGAGTTTGTCTTTTGGAGACCAGTTACTGTTTTGTTCAAGACATCATAAGATTCTTTCACATAGTTGAGGTTGAACAGTAACTGCTCCTTCTTCTTTTCATAATCAGCTATTATGTCATCTTTTGCTGCACATTCCTTGCAGGCTTCCAAACATTTCTCTTAAGGTTTTACAACTTCAACAATCTTCTCAATCTCGAGTGTCTTCATTTCTTCTATCACTTTTTCTTCTTCTTTCACCTTCTCAGCCTCAGACATCTTTTCTTCACTCACCAGCTCAGTCTTATCATTCTCCTCAGCAACACTTTCAGTCTTCATTTCCATGTGTTCTTTTGCAGCTCTTTTTGCCTTCAACTTTTCCATGCGATCTGCAAAATAAAAATGAAAACTTTCAGGAGAAAGATGAGTTTTAGCAATATTGATATGTTTCTCTTCCTCATCATCACTACTGCTATCAACTGGTGATTGATCAAACTGTACAGATTTTTTAGAATCAGCATCTGATACAACAGAATCAGACAGTGTTTGATCAAATACAACTTCTTTTTTCTGAAGTAACATCATTCTGTACACTCTCAGTTGAACTTTGTGAACTTTCATCAGCACTATCTAAACTTTCATCAGACGTAATAGACTGTTCCTCCACACTTTCTACAGTCACACCAATAGACTTCATCCATGTGGTAAACATGTCTGGTTCTCTAACAATTTTGGCAATGAAAGCTTTAAACTCTCCCTTTTCATCAACAAATATATCCCAGCTGAAGCCTTCAGGTAGTCTTTCATCATCTTGATCAACGAAACAGGCTTTGCTATCAGGAGATATGTAGTTGCTCCACTTGAAATCCACTAAACATGCTCTTTTCGAATCCTCAATCTTCCTACCATGAGCCGTCCGTGAGTCTTGTGATTGACCAACCTGCTGATAAATGGCTTTCCGGTAGTAATCATCTTTTCCGAACGGATTCTGAGCGCCACTAGCTTCCCTGTTCTTGCACTCCCGCTTGAAATGACCTTTCTCCCTGCAACGTAAACAAGTAACTTTAGATTTATCAAAACCTAAAGTAGATACATGAGCATCAAGAAAGTCATTTCTCCCGGTAATTGTTTTGAACTTTTCAGCACGTCTGAGTACACTTGCAAGACACTATTTGATATCCATCAGTTCCATTTCTTTGGCGTCTATTTGATCGTAATCCTCTTTGGTAAGCATAGGATTTCCGATCTGACCAGCTACAAGACCCTCATAAGATAACAATACAGAACCAAGTAGAGCCATGTGGTCTTTCGCAGTTTCCTCAGAAAAACTTTGACCTTCTGGAAGATTTAGAGCTATGTTACACTGAATCACATAACCATTTCCTGTTTTTGTGCTTTGAGACTGAAAGCTTGTGTTTGACTCTTTGGGATTGACACTCGGAAATGATGAGAATCCACTGCTGATTTTGCTTGAACCCTGATCAGCTTTTTCTGATGAATCTCCAGCACTGAATGCAGTTTGGATTTTCGGACTTCTCTCAGATTCTAGAACTGGAATGCTACCCTTGTAGTACATCTTCACATCCTGTTGACCACTCGGACTATTCATACGAGCAATCTTCTGTTGTTCCAGATCCTGACTCTCGATCTTTTCGATGAACTGACAAATCGTTAACCCATCATAAACACCTGTGTTTTTCATAATCATCAAATATGTTCCCCACTCTTTCTGTGGTAGTGCATCAGCAAGCTTGTCTACCCACTCTTCACGATCTTTTTCAATACTTAACATCGACATTGATCGCACAAGGTGGCAGTATCTCTCAATCAGCTTCTTTGTATCTTCACCTGGTAGACTGCTGAACAGATCAAACTCTTTCTTAAGCAGCGCTTTCTTGCTCTTTATGATGTTCTCGCTTCCCTCAAATTTGACTTTAAGTGCATCCCAGATTGACTTTGCAGTTTTGTCGTGCTGTAGCAAAATGAATATGTCTTCTTTGATCGCTTGCTGAAGCAGACTTATCATCATTTTCTCAGCTTTGTACATAACCCGTTCCTGCTCTATGAATTCTGACAGATTTTTGGTAGTCTGCAATTCTGTTCGAGGCAACACGTATTTCTTCAAGATACATTCCCACGACCTAAGATGGTTTGCCTGAACCCAGTTCTCGAATCTGTCTTTCCACCCGTAATATTCTTCGATACTCATCAATTTCGGGGGCTTTTGGGTGGTTCCCATCTCGTTTTCTATATTTATAGCTTGAACGACAGCGGCTGGACCAGACGGTGTTGCGAACGCGTTATAGAACTCGGTATCCATAATGACTTGACACGTTTTTCAAACGAAACTTGGTGTTTGTACACACAAGCGAAACCAGATAGTCTGAAAAAGCGAAACCCCAAATGACCGTATAAGCGAAACTACTGATGTATCAAAGAGCGAAACTACTGATGTTTACAAAAGCGAAACTGCTATTGTACAGATGAGCGAAACCCTGATTGTGCAAATGAGCGAAACCTTGATCAAACCCTTAGGAGCGAAACCTTGGTGACACAAGAGCGGAACCTTATGAGTGGAACCTCAAATTAAGCACTTATGAGCGAAACTATCAGACATTTTGGAGCGAAACCTCTCAATTATGTATCACAAGAGCGAAACTAGTGGTTCAAATAAGCGAAACTACACTATGTCCGAAAGAGCGAAACCTACTCTGAAGGTCATTTGATCCATTTTTAGTCCGTATTTTGATCCGAAACTTTCCAGGGTTTGTCTATGTTCAATTGCGCACAGTCTGTGAAATTTTGAGCGAATTTCGACCGATAAAACTTTCTGAATTAATGAAAGAAGGTGTAGAAGAAAGAAATGATGATGAAATCCAGCTAATCTCTGCAGAACTCCTCCTCCTATGCTCTGATACCACTTCTAGGATCGTGATCTGACCTGACTGAGTCGTTCAGAGGCGTTCAACTACGTTTCAGGTGCGGAATTACAAGAAATGTAGGTAGAAACAGCTGAATCTTCACTTAATCTACTGATTTTATTGATCTGACAATGATTACAGCTCGATCTTCACACCGGCAGCACTTCGGCGTGGAATACAAGGCATTCCTTCTAGTTTCGCTCGAATGGACTGCTATTTATAGGCCTAGTGGTTTCGCTTATATGGACATGTCCATATAAGCGAAACCTTATATGTCACATAAGCGAAACCTTATATGTCACATAAGCGAAACTACATGCTTTGACCATATGAGCGAAACCTCCCTACTAAACACATACAATCTCCAGTTTTCTCGTAAAACGTGCCCTAATCTATACAATACAATGTATGACTCGATCCAAGACGAAGTCGACAGATGTAGTGCACCAACAGTTGCACCATCATCTACCAAACAATCACCACCATGAACCACCACTCGTAACTTGAATATTAATAGCGTGATTTTTTTTTGTTGTTTATTAGATCTTTGAAACTTGAATGTTAATAACATTAGGAATCTCCCTATACAACAACAAAATCCCAGTATTTCTCACAACCCCCAAATCCTCATCACCCAAATTTTCATCCCAACCACACATATTACCCTCCCCCCCAACCACAATAATAATCGAGTTCTTTGGGCTACGGACCACAAAGGGGATCCTGTACGGTTTGCATGGGTCCCAAAAAATAATTTTTCAAGTTTGGGCAATTTTAGTCCCCCTACCTTCAACTTTGATTAAATTGCAACTTTAACTCCTCAACTTAAACGTTGTCACAACAGGGAATGTTATGGGACACGTTTGTCACACCCCGACCACGTTAAAACAACAAACCGTGGCGGAAACGTCGGGGAGTGTTGCAACAGAATTATTGTTTCACAACCATGGTAACCAAATGTTTTGGTTTATTGAATTATTATGTAATGTACATTGTCTTTAAATCAAAACAAACAAACTACATATTGTTTATAACTGTTTTTAAATCACTAAGGCCTTGTCCAGGTCCTATGTGACACAAGCTTCCTAGTAAGCAACATCAAGCAATACCACCTGAAACATATGTAAAAAGTAAAGTCAGCAAAGAAATGCTGGCGAGTACATAGGTTTTGTGGGAGTATCGGATTCATGGCTTGTTTATATGTTGCAGTACCTCGTTAGACTACAAGAGTCAAAATACAAACCTCGTTTTGAAATGTGTATTGCAACATAGTTTAACCAACTCAAATCAAGATGGTTATAGTATAAGAAATCTCGTAGCCATGACTCCTAACCCAAAAATATTTGTTTTAGAATAAAAACTTGTAAACATCTCGTGAAAACTCGTTAGCAAAACTCGTATGGGTTATATTGTTTCAAAAACCTCGTTGTGTGACATTGTTTCAAAATAGCTTCACCAGTGAACTAAATAATGACACGCAATGTATTATGATAGAAGCACTTATATATAAGATGTACCAGCGGCGTATCTACCATGATTCTATCATACTACACTCGTCCCATTATCTAATCACTACCCAAAACCAATCGTTTATCCAAATCGTTTATCTCGTTGAAGTTGTCTCAAATCGTTTGACTCGTCTCAAAATCGTATTCGTTTTAATAGTGAAACTACTTTTGGTCGTCTTGCTAACAACATTCAAACCTTTGTGACTCGTCTAACTCGTTTCTCGCATTAACAAACCACCAAAGGGTAAGTTAACAATAACAGATTCGGTCGTTACCTACATAACCCCCACACATAACCATGGGTGTAGTCCGATAACGGGATTTGTCAGATCCTATGGTACCATAACCTAATACTGGTCGGCTTGATCAGAGCTAATGAATGTCATTTCTTATGTAAATACAACCAACAAGTCTTGTTCACCTTATTGAAATCGTTATTAGTTTAGTATAAACCATCGTTTTTGAAATTATCTTTTAAACCTTGAAATTCGTTTTGTACATATGAATCACCCCAAAACAATTGAAAACAATAAAATAGGGGAACTATGTACTCACTTGGGATTGCTAATTAGTCTTGAGAATCAGACCAATTTAAGCTCCAAGTATCACGGAATCAACCGGCACCTAGTATAGGTAACTATGTTAATAAATCGGCTCCTAAATCGGGAGATAGGATAGAATGAGGTTCTATAAATCAAATGAGTAATTGAACTCATATGGTATGATTTAATAGACCCTACATTCTGATTGGAAAGCCTACCTAAGTGCTTTTGACCCGTTTCGACACATTATGGTAACATAAGCTACTATAAGGCGTCATTAGCGTAAAACTATGTTCGGATGGTTAACTATGTGCTATCTCAAGTCTTACATGCCCAATAATCCCTAAACATGTTACTAAATCAGATTACATGTCAAAAATATGTTCACATAATCAAAATACGGATTTTAGCTTCAAAAGGGCATTTTGGTCATTTACTATGGGCATACAAGCTAACTAGCAAATGACTAACCAATCCTATGTGATCATAAGGTTATAACCTCAGTGGTTATTCCCTATGCAGCTATGATCACTAACTAAGCTTAGTCGGATCCTAAAGATCGACCAACCGGGTCTGGTTCAGAAGTGTAAGCGGTTGTTTAGACCGCTTACCTTACGACCCTAAACAAGCACAAACTAATAGTGTCGAGTTAAACATGTCAAAACATGTTTAACCTACTGATTTGGTATCAAAACAAAGTGTTTTGATACCCTAAAGTAGTTCCGAGGCAAAATGCGTGCTAAAACGCATTTTGACCGAAACTTTGACTCGACACTACCACTAGCTAACGTGGTAATCAGCGGCTATAATCACGAAGGATTATAACTATCGTGATTACAATCACGTTTCAAAGTTCAATTGAACTTTGACTTGACCAATTGATGGTCAAAACCGAAAGTCAAACTGTTGGCCAAACCGTTTGACTTTTTGCACTACATAAGGAAAAAGCAAATAAAAGAATGAAAGAAGGCTCACAATAGTCCTTGCTATCTTTTCTACAAAGAAGACAAGTCCCAAATTACTTGAGAATGCTCCCAAAGCAGATGTGAAGGAGAGAAAGAAGGAATGAGCAAGGAATGAAGTGAATTGGATGGCTATTTATAGTTGTTGTGAAGTAACAAGATCATCACAAGTGGTTTGTTTAGCCATTAAGCAAGAAATCATGGCCATCCATTTGTTACAAGCTGATTAGAAGCCTTGGTGAACACTTAAACTTGCTCAACATTCCAAAAAAATGCCTAAACAGCCCTTGAAGTTGCAACAGATTGCTGAATTTCAACTTTCTGGAACTGGGCATGCTGACGCGTCCCACGTAAGATAAGGGAGAGGGCTTACGCGGCCCGCCTGGGCTCCCCAGATCAGCAACAGTTTGAAAAATGGCAGTTTAGGTCCCTGCATGCATTCGAGTCCATTTCAGGCCTTTTTGACCCCCGTTAAGCCATTTTCAAGGCTCTACAAGGTCAATATAGTTTAGAGGACTCAAAATATGCTTGGAACATTCTCGGATGTCGGCTCGTTTAGTCGTACGGTCGCGTTGTTCGTTAAATTACGACGAAACTCAAACGGACGTGAAAACGAACCAAATTAAGCGACGAATGAAATTTTTGCATGCCGATCACTAAAATAAAAATATTTTAGTGTGTACAAAAATTTTGGAAGTTCAGATGTGTCCAGAACGTAAGATATGCGCGAAAATGCAAACTTACGCCGTTTTTGACACTTTTAGTCCCTGTAAGATCATGTAAGCATGTTTTTGCACACCGAACCTATCAAAGCTTATTTATAAGCCTTGTTTAGGTTATATATGGTATGTTTAACTTACGATCAAGTTCTGGACTGTACGTTGCCTTACGAAACGGCAGACTTTCGCAGTTTGTCGAAATTAGTCCCTGTAAGCGAATAAACTTGATTTTGACACACCAAACCTTCCAAAACTTATTTCTAAGTTATGTAAAGGTTATTTATGGTATTTTAAGCTTATTTCACTATCCCGGAGTGTTTGTCGCGTTAAACTGACTGCGTTTACACACCAGTTTGCGTATAACTTTCCAGAAAGCGATTTAGAGCTTGAAATCGAACGAGAATTGATATGTGCAAACGATACACATATTTATACAAATTCCAAGTATGAAATACAATATTTCATTGATTTGGTATTTGTTCTATGGTCTTGGAGGCACAGATGTCACAACGTGTCACCACTATAATGTTATCAGAAAATACGAGGTGTTACATCTTCCCCTCCTTATTGCAAACTTGCCTCGAGATTCGTTAAAAGGAGATAAGGATATTTTCCTTTTCAGAACACCAAAATTCTTCATAGGGGTGACACCATTTTGTAGAGTTCCATCATAGGAAAAATGGAAGGTTTCGAATGTATGTAGTACCTTGCGAGATGTGAATGGATATAGTTGTAAAAGACTTACAATGGAGTTCGTACTTTATATAGAGGTCTTGTCATGAAGACATAATAGTAGACAATATTATCTTGTCTGGAATGAATGAAACGAATATATCTGGAGGATTTTGTGCGACGAAATCAAGCAAAATATGTAGCCTGTCAAAGGAAGGATAAGGATTCGTATTCTGAGTTTCTGCAACCTGATCGTGAGGTTAGTAATGCTGATGTCATTCGTGTTCATTTAAAGTGTATATGAGTATGGGATATCTTGGATAGTGGATTATTCTTCAAGTGGGGCGTGATAGCTCTAGAGACTAGGTCTTTAGTGGAAAATGTTCTATTAGACTGGATTGAGAGGTGGGTTCCACCTTGGTTTGGTTTCGTGTCCCTAGTCCATATGTCGTTGCTAATGAGGCTCTGTCAGACAATTTTACCAGTTGAATTACATCCATTGTCATTTTATACTTTGATCATAAAATGCAATCCCTTATATTCAAATTGGTTTGTGCTAGCAATCCTATAGAATTTACTCACAAATGATTTCTCATAACTAAAGAGATTGCATGTTACATTGTTGGGACTACGTTTTTTAAATGCATACTGCCATCGTGTTCATTGCTTTTGGCTAGAAATGTTCCTATTTTGGGTTTAGGTTCAACATTTAAATTCAATATGACTTATAGACACCTAAATTACTCCAAATGCATCTATAAGATTTCATTTTTGAGGGTTGACATACTAGACATTTTAATTCGTGTTTTTGCATCGTTAATTCCTGATATAACGCCCTGGTTACAGGATACACTATTTGCAATCATGATTTCCACCACTATTGATCTACTAAATACAGGTAACGAGTCTTCTGGCAAACTTGGGCTAGCTTTATTCTTATCCTTGTCGAGGCATGGCCCGAAGGTATGAGGCAACAGTTTTTTGAGTTGTTATCTTTTATATTGCATATAGGAAGGAGTCGTTTGAGATAGAGACTAGAAAAAAGGTGATTTAGTATCTGCTGTGTTTAGCATAAGTGCACCATGAACTGCCCTGATTTATACGGGACAAATTATTAAAAGTCTTGATGCATATGCTCTTAGATATTAATGAGGTTGGTGTTGTTGGAGAGTCTTTTAACGTTGGACACAAGTTGGTCTTGTGAGGTTCGTGATTGCCTTCAATTATGCGCTCCGACCGATTTGGTTAATATACAAGCTACGTGCGGAAGCCATGCTAGTGATAGACATAAGAATTATGCATACACCGTTAAAGTTCATTCTCATCGATGATTTGCAAAGATATAGACCCGGGAGAAATTCGGCAGAGCTTCGCATCAAGTTGCCAAAAGTTACATTTCGTGAGAACCCATGACCCCTATATGTAGACATCTCGGGCCTTCGTACGAAGCCTCTGTGGCTTTATACGAAGCCAGGTCATGGCTCCCTTCGAACTAACATAACTAACTATGTGTGCCTTCGTACGAAGGCAACACAACATACAAAATCAAACAAGTTTAAACATAGTAAGTTATAAAGACTTGATACCGACGAAGGCTACATACATATGCATCTACAAACTCCCCCTTGGATGTAGCTGTAGTCGTCTTGTATAGTCTTCATTCAGTGCTTCATGCTCTTCCTCCTCTCTCTGTACTTTCTTCTTCTTTCTTCTGCTCTTTCTGCTAGCATTTGCTGACGCTTGTGCCTCCTAACATTGATCCACCATTCTCTGTACTCTTTTATACCATCCAGAGACTTTGACCACTTTGGGATTTTTCGTTCTTCTTTTTCTATTGGCGTTTGGTCAGTCACTGGCTTTTCCAAACCAAATCCCCATCTTGCGCGCTTTACCGCATCAGCCATCTGTTTCTCCATCTTTTCATTGTGGCGCAGTTCTTTCATAAACTCCTCATGCTCAAGATCTCTCCACTTAGACTCCCAGTAGCGCCCTGAATTAATATCCTTTTCAAAACAAACATTCACTACCTTTTGGTATTGTAACGCTTGCTCTCTGTCAGCCTCGTAGAACATGATCTTTGTCACACCCCCAAAATCCACCTGCGGAGTATCACCGCTTGGGAGCGTGACTGACCAGGATCAAGCCACCAATCATATTGAACATGTAATTAATATTAAGTAAAATAAATGTAAACCATCCATCCAATACGATAGGTGTTCAAAACATAACCATAGTTTCAAAGTGTAGCGGAAGCATAGTAAATAATCCAACAATAGTTAATAGTTTTAAATGTTATAATAGTTCAACGTAGAAACCACGATCCTTGTCCACAACGACCCGCTTCTCCAGTGCAAGCTCCAAGTACCTAACGATCTGCAAGGCATGTAACAGAATGATCAACAAACTAGTTGAGCGAGTTCACAGTAAGTAAGTGCGTAACAGTAAGTAACGGGTGGCTCTACTGGGCCAATAGTAAGTTATACAGGTGGGGGCTTCCCATGTTATGTGACCACTAGACTATTCGTATCAACTTCTCGTACCATCCCTGTTCTTCTTCCGAGAACAGTAGCGCGTATGGGGTGTACGTAGGTTTTACGTACGTATCCTTCACAACCGAGGATAGGAGACGCGGGGGTGTACGTGGGTTTCACGTACGTATCCTTTGTACCGAGGATAGAAGTAAGTAATGCGTACATGTAGGTTTTACGTGCGTGCCTGACATCCGAGGCAGTAATTGGCATATGACCACGTAGGTGTTATCCTAACCTACGGAACCGTCCTGACATCCGAGGACCATGATAGGTGATAGTCTAGGAAAAGCATTTGTACGTTCTAAGTCAATTGAAACCTTTAACCCATTCCCACGACCCGGGAATCCCATGCCTTAGTAGGAGTGTGAACTCACCTTGGTTTGCTCGGTATGCTAGATTATGCACTCACAAGTAATCAATCAAGTCCTATTGTAGGCACGTATAACAAATCAGTTCATGTTCGCAACAATACGCATGTAATCTACTGTCACATAATGCTTGATAGCCAATATCATGTATCAATCATGTATCACGTAACAGTTAACCCATTCATACAATTCACATAATTCATGTGTCGTGTCTTTGATTACACAGTTTAACCTCACGTGGGTGTTAACCTAGTTACCACTGATAACGTACTTACATTTGATTGTTGTTAATAAGCTTAACAGGTTAGTCACTACAAATCACACAGTTCATTGTTTCAAACTGAATATCACATAACATCAGGGCCTTGCCCCTCTAAAACTCAGACAGTATGGGGGGGGGCTTCCCCTGTTTAAAAGTCGGACCACTTATAAACTTATTAAAGTCGGGCATGCTAGATCATATTAACCTCGGACCAAATCAATTGATTAAACTCAGTCCATATGCAAGTCATTAAACTCGGCCCAAATGCAAGTCATTAAACTCGGCCATACTTCATCACATTAAACTCGGATCATGTTATACATATTAAACTCGGACATACTTCATCACATTAAACTCGGATCATGTTATACATATTAAACTCGGACTTACTTCATCACATTAAACTCGGATCATTCATTAACTAACATACTCGGACAGGATGATATAACATTAAACTCGGTCCAACTATATAACATTAAACTCGGTCCAAGACAATCATTTAAACTCGGACCATTAATAACTATATACTCGGACAATACACATGAAATTAAGGTCGGATCAAATGTCATTATAATAAACTCGGACAAGGGGTCCTCCTTTAAACTCGGACTACCCTTCACATAAATAAATTCGGACCATTTGCTTTTCATTAAACTCGGGTAACATGATATTCATTCAATAATTCGGTCCATACATCCATCAAATAAGCTCGGTCCCTAATTCCATCAAATAACCTCGGACATCAAATCTAAATAAACTCAGGCAATGATAACTCAGACTAACAATAGCGTGAATTTCCAATACAGAAGAGGATCATATCAGTTACGTTTTCACACGGCACAAAACCCTAATTCATGTATTTTCACAACGAACTGTTCAATTAACAATCATCCATTCATCATATCTAGCATCTTAAATCATCAAGAGGATCGATTATACGATTATCACATCATCACAATCACAATAATCATAATCAATTTAAAGTACAGAACCATCAAATCAAAGCTAGAGTTTACAAGTATTCTAATCACCAAGAATTAAGCATTGCTAACAATCAAACGATTAATAACAAATGATAGCACAATTTACCTTGGATGATTCTAGAGAAATAGAGGAATCGAAAGTGATGATTATCTTGGTGATGATGATTGCCAGAGAATTAGAGGATTCCAAGTACGTGCTTTGGTTTCTTGGGAATGATTAGAGAATGATTAGGGAAGGAGATTAGGGTTTTAAGTTGTTAAAGTTTCACTAATCGCACAAAACACCCTAAGGAATCATCTATCACATATTTCATGCACAAGATATACAATTTACAGTTTCACCACCACATTTAAGTATTTGTCAAATCATTCATAAGTAATACATAACCATGCATAATCACATAATACACTTCATTGTATTTAAACGCATACAATTCCGTAGCAATTAATTGTGCAATCAATCAACTAAACAATACAAGAACGTGCAATCGATGCGAAATAGAAATCTTGGAAATTCGAGTTGTCACATTATCCCCAACTTAAAAGAAATTTCGTCCCGAAATTTGGTACGCACTCACTGAGGAAGCTAGGTAAGTTACATCGTTCACTGGTTTTCCTGGGGTGTCACATCATCCCCCCGTTGATTTGGAATTTCGTCCCGAAATTCAGTAGTAGTAGCTTCAGCCTCAGTAGTGGTTGCATTGGTTTCGAAATAACTGGGTTACTTTTCTGTCATCTGATCTTCGCGTTTCCAGGTGTACTCTGGGCCATGTCGGGAGTTCCAACGAGCTCGAACAAGAGGGCTTCTCTTGCTTTTGTGGACCTTAACATCCCGGTCCGTGATTTCAACTGGTTCCTCTACGAACTGCAACCGCTCGTCGATAGTGAGTTCCTTAAAGGAACTGTGAGGGTCTCATCTGACAGGCACTTCTTCAGATTCGACACGTGAAATACATTGTGAACTGCCCCGAGTTCAGCTGGTAGGTTCAATCGGTAGGCTACTGGGCCTATTCTTTCTATAATCTCAAATGGTCCGACATATCGCGGATTGAGTTTGCCTCGTTTACCAAAACGAACCACACCCTTCCAGGGTGAGACTTTAAGTATTACCCGGTCCCCGACCTGAAATTCCAGTGGCTTCTTACGCTTATCCGCGTAGGCTTTCTGACGGTCGCGTGCTGCCGCCATGCGTTGTCGTATCTGTGCAATTCGTTCAGTAGCGTCAACTACCATTTCTAGGCCTGTAATCTAACTATCCCCCACCTCTGCCCAACCGAGAGGTGACCAGCATTTACGTCCGTACAATGCCTCGAATGGAGCGGCTTGTATGCTGGTGTAATAACTGCTATTATACGAAAACTCCACTAACGGGAGATGTTTTTCCCAGCCGTTGCCGAAATCGATAACACATGCCCGGAGCATGTCTTCAAGAGTTTGGATCGTTCGCTCAGACTGCCCATCCGTCTGAGGGTGGTACGTGTCACACCCTGGCTTTGCGGAAGCGTGGTTAATTTGTGTGACTTCTTAATACCATAGCTTAATCATAACAAAGCTATATGAATTTAAAAACCATGCAAGTCATCCATTAAGTTTTTGAAAACATAATACAATACCATTGTTTTTAACATGCAACCATAACCTTGTTCAGAAACATAACAACTTATAACAAAACATAAACGTGATTTAGGGATTGTGTCTTGTCCAGGTAAGAGACACAACCCTAAACCCTGATGACTTCATGACCAGTGCAGCGGAAAACGTTCCATACCGTGCCAGATCCGTTTAATTTCCTGAAATACATGTGAGTTGAAAAATCAACAATAATGTTGAGCGAGTTCATGCGTAAGTGAGTATGTAAAACCTTTGTGAGTATAAAAATAGTTGTGGTATGTAGCAGTGTAAGAGGACTTGTGATCACCAATGGTTTGCAAGGCCACTGACATATGTGAAGTGCAAATAGGGAGACTCAAACCTAGCAGATTTCGCCACGGCAAAGTATGTGGACAAAGTCACCCCACGGTCCGTTTCTAGTTTGGCCGGGGGCTGGGCTCGCTACACCCAGATAGATCTACCGCTCCTGTCCCTCGGTCCCTCCATGAGGACTAATGGCCCCATGTTGTTCCTATCCACTCACATGATCGTATAACACCTCCTTACGTTAAACATACCGTTGTAAAGTACTCGTAAATCATAGTAACATGTATTTCACCCCCGCAGTTAAGTAAACTGAAAACAGTTAGAGAAAAGGGGGACATGAACTCACAGTGAATGCGTATCTCTACCAAGTAATCCGAATATCCGAAGCTGTGCAACGACCTACAGGTGCTAATTCTATTAGACGGATGGCCGTGCCTTAGCTTTATAACTTATATTTTTAGAAGACGGTTAGACAACCGTTTCGTGTACATACTTGGTATTTTACTTTCCTTCCCAAGGATGGGGGATTTAAATACATGTGTATTTATACTATCTCATTAAGTCCCACTTAATATATTTTTATTTCTCATTCCACAATATAATTATTTTTCTCAAAATAATATATTTTCTCTTTACATAATACTTTCCAAAATAATACGTTGACAACATACGTGTCGATGAATATTTCCGCGTAATGCGTAAGTTACGTTTTAAATGATTAGGTGGTAATAGAAATTACCATTGTAACTTTTATGCTTGTCGTATAAGCGTTTGTATTATTTTGGGTTTGACAAGTTAGCAAATATTATTTTTACTCTAAAAATAATATTTATACATTTTCACAAAATAATCATAAACAGTGTTGTGACAAAATATATTTACCGAATATATATATTTATCACGTTTAGTTTTGTGAAAATCCCACCTCCGATTATTTATAAATAAAGTCATGGCGAAATATATTTGAAAACATGTCAAAGTAGTCTAACACTTGTAAATAATTCTAAGTGTTATATTTTTAGAAAATTTCGCCAGAGTTTCCCCTGTAACTGGAGGTGGCCACGCTTTCAAGCGTATCATTTTCTTTTACAAAATCATTTCAACAATTCTTCAAATCAACCAAATCAATTTCCAATACTTCAAACTAGTCGATAAGTATGTAAAATCGCAATATTACATGAACTTGTAGTTTTTCTAAAACTATTATGTAGATCTCGTTGTATTTAGTGGATCTAGGTATAAAATAGTTTATTCTTGCAAAAACCCCGTTTTTGGAACAAATCACTCTTTACAACTTCCGACAATTTTTATAAAAATTGTTATTTTGTCGGATCTTTCATTTTATAAGTGTTTCTACACTTGTAGTTCATAAAAATCACATTTGTTAACATGTTATACAACTTTTATAAAACATGATTTTCTCGACACCCGGTCCTACGAATATACCACTTGTACATACGTAGATCGGCTCGTTTTAAATACTATTTTTCACGTTAAAACATTTTTACACAAGTTCATGTTTCCCGTGTGGTGGAGTTTCACCTTTTAACCCTTGTACCAAAGAAACAAGTGTATGTCAAGATACGTGATCCTAACAAAGTCGGGTTAAACGATGATGAGAGCCACCACATCATAGATCGGGCCATAAAAACCAACATATTCAAATACTACGACATTTACACGCGTTATGTTCTTTTATCCAACGATTTTCACTTTTTAGTAGACTTTAAAGATTCATGAAGCGGGTTACCGACATTTAACCGATAAAAATCCTTTTAACCACTTTAAACATGACTAATAACGAGTTTTAAACAATATACCTCTAGCTCGAGGCTAGGGAAGAAACTAGTCGAATACGGCGTGGATAAAAGCAAACGGTAGAGGTCCTTGGCGTTCCGTTTGTTCCAAGCTTCGTTGTACGTGATCCCCGACACTTGTATGGACTTGGAATGGGTGAATCAAGAACCGAAAAATGGTTGGGTGTGGGTGTGTGGTTCGGCCGAGAGGGAGCAAGGGGGAGGGAGAGAGAGAGTTTTGTGAAGTGTGTGTGTTTGTGTGTGTGAGATGTGAGGGTATTTATAGAGAATGTCGTCTCGGTCTTCGCGAAATCTAATTAAATATTCAAAGGTGTACTCTCCCCGGGTCCCACTAGTTGGCCGATTTCATTAGAATGTAATGGTACCCGGTTCGTTTCCAATCGTTCAGTTACGGTTCAGTTTGGTTAAGTGCGTTAAGTGAGAGGTCTAACCCCGTTAGTTGTTTAATGCATTAGAAAGCGGGTGTTAGGGTAATCAGGGACCCTAACTGGCTCAGAAAAATACCAATATTAATTTTGGCAATATTTTTATGTTCCGGGTATTGTCCGGTTGTTCGGTTGGATAGGAATCCGTTAAAGCGCTTAAGATATCCTTTAAGCGTCGTAAGTAATATTTTTAGCGACACAATTTATTTAGCAAAGTGTCGGGAATAATTCCTTGTGTTTTGGCACTTTATTAATTAGCTAGAAGCTAGTGTGTAAATAAAAGTGCTGTGTTCCGTGCTTAAAGTACGTTTTAGGCACATCCAATCTCTGTATCTTATTCCTAGAGACGTAATCATACAACCCTTGTATCCTTACACACACTATGGGTGTAGTAAAATAATTCTGGCTCTTACAGGCCTTTAGAGGCAGTGTCTGCCTGATGCTGGCTATATCAGCATGTTCACTGTGTATCCGTTTAGTGCTACTGTGCTTTTTGTGCATCAAGTTTGTCACTAGAGTTCAGTAAATAAATAATGTAGTGACAGGAAAAATCAAAGTATGATGCAGACATGTACATGTATCAACAATCAAGTAGCAGTTTATCAGAAATCTCAGTTAAGCACAGTAATTAGGCAACAGTTAATAGCTAATTAAGTCGTACGGATACCTGGTTTTGTGAGGGTTGTCACAGTACGCTGTGCTCATGTCTAATCGTGAGCCGAAAGATTTATGCATCGCTTGCCATGGCTCTGACGTGAATCGTGCATCCCGATCCGAAATGATGGAGATGGGCACCCCGTGCCTCGAAACAACTTCTTTAAGATAAATGTCTGCGAGGGTGGAGAACTTATCCGTTTCCTTTATAGCTAGGAAGTGTGCAGACTTGGTGAGTCGATCCACGATTACCCATATTGTATCGTTTCCACGCTGAGATCTCGGTAGGCGTGTAACGAAATCCATGGAAATTTCTTCCCATTTCCACTGAGGTATCTTAGGCTTTTGAAGTAGGCCTGCGGGTTTCTGATATTCGACCTTGACTCTCGCACAGGTCAAGCACTTGCCAACATAGGTGGCGATGTGGGCTTTCATACTTGGCCACCAGTATGTTGTTTTGATATCGTGGTACATCTTATCCGACCCTGGATGTACCGAGTAGCGAGACTTGTGCGCTTCGTCCATCACAAGTTCGCGTAAACCGCCATAAAGTGGGACCCAAATACGCCCCGTTACATAGTAGGCGCCGTCTTCCTTTTGTTCCATTTGTTGCCTTGAACCACGTAAGGCTCCAGCCTTGACGTTTTCGGGTTTTAGTGCTTCGATCTGAACAGCTCGTATCTGTGCAGGAAGACTGGACTGGATGGTAAGCTGTAGTGCTCGTACACGCTTAGGTAAAGTGTCCTTCCGACTGAGGGCATCAGCCACAACATTGGCCTTGCCTGGATGGTACTTGATGGCGCATTCGTAGTCGTTCAGAAGTTCAACCCATCTCCGTTGACGCATATTCAAATCCTTTTGCTTAAAGATATGCTCGAGACTCCTGTGATCGGTGTAAATCGTGCACCTGGTACCGTACAGGTAGTGTCGCCATATCTTAAGCGCGAAAACAACAGCTCCCAGCTCTAAATCATGCGTCGTATATTTCCGTTCATGAACCTTGAGTTGACGAGAGGCGTAGGCAATAACTTTATCCCGTTGCATCAATACGCAACCAAGACCCTGTATCGATGCGTCACAATAAGCCACGAAGTCATCTGTGCCCTCTGGCAATGAGAGAATAGGTGCGCTGCAAAGCCTATCCTTTAAGTACTGAAAAGCGGTCTCCTGCGTAATACCCCATCTGTAAACGACACCTTTCTGTGTTAGCATAGTAAGCGGCTGCGCGATCTTGGAGAAGTCTTTGATGAATCGTCTGTAGTAACCCGCCAAACCCAAGAATTGGCGTATTTCGGTCGGTGTACGCGGTGCTGGCCAGTTTCTGATCGAATCAACCTTGGATGGATCGACATGAATCCCATCCTTGTTCACCACATGGCCTAAGAAGTGGACTTCACGAAGCCAGAAGTCGCATTTTGAAAACTTTGCGTACAGTTGCTCTTTTCGAAGAAGTTCCAAGATAAGACGTAAGTGCTGCTCGTGCTCCTCCTGACTCTTGGAGTAGATTAGAATGTCGTCGATGAAAACAATGACGAACCTGTCTAGATAGGGTTTACACACCCTGTTCATAAGATCCATGAAGACTGCAGGCGTGTTCGTAAGCCCGAATGGCATAACCAGAAACTCGTAATGGCCGTAGCGAGTTCTGAATGCCGTCTTGGAGACGTCCTCATCCCGGACTCTCAGCTGATGATAACCTGACCTCAAGTCTATCTTGGAGTAATAACACGACCCTTGCAACTGGTCGAATAAGTCATCTATGCGCGGAAGAGGATAACGGTTCTTCACCGTCACCTTATTGAGTTCACGGTAGTCGATGCACATCCTGAACGTACCGTCTTTCTTCTTCCCAAATAACACTGGAGCTCCCCAAGGCGAAGAGCTTGGACGAATAAATCCCTTATCCAAGATTCCTGGTAGCTGCGTCGATAGTTCTTCCGATTCTGGTGGAGCTAAGCGATACGGTGCTCGAGCTATGGGTGCTGCTCCTGGAGCGAGCTCGATTTGAAATTCGTCCTGACGATGCGGCGGTAGACCAGGTAAATCTTTGCGAGACACCTGAGGAAAGTCGCGTACAACTGAATGGTCTTCCAACTTCTTTTCTTTCGCTGATGTGTCAGTAACGAGAGCCAAAATTGCGGTGTGGCCCTTCCGCAAACATTTCTGAGCCTTCAAGAAAGAGGTGATGCCAACCACGGCACCACTCTTGTCGCCTTGAACTTCGAGAGGTTCTTGACCAGAACGAGGAATGCGAACAATCTTTTCTTTGCATAGGATTTCTGCTTGCTGTTGCTGCTGGCGATTCCGATGTGCAAGCCGTGGGCTCCTGAATCCTTAGCTTCTGCTGTGCTCTGTCGATCACTATTCTTGTGCTGCTGTTGTGCTTGAGACCGAACGGTAGCTGAACCCTTGCTGGAATACCCATCCCATTTCCGCTTGTTGTCACTAGGAGTAGCGGGAGTAGCAGATGTGGTAGCGGTAGTAATAGCGCTGATACAACTAGGCAGCCTGTTCTGTTCCACTGCCTGATCTGTGAGGCGATGAGCAAGACACTGAATGTCTTGGATTTTGTCGAGGTTAGCCGATGTAGCATGGCTCTGAATCTCTGAGGCTAGACCCTTGAGGTACAATTCGATACGCTTGTTTGGAGGGACCACCATGGTTGGACACAAGATGGCCAGTTCGTTCTATCGTTTCGTATGAGCTTCAATTTCTGACCCCGTCATTTTCAAATGGTAAGACTCCACTTCTAACTTGTGGATGTCATCACGCGTGTAGTATTCCCTTTTAATGCGTTCTTTGAATTCGTTCCAGGGGGTGGCGTTAGCAGCTGCCAACCCTAGTATCTGTACTTGCGCGTTCCACCTGGTTAGCGCGATTCCTACCAAAGTACCAGTGGCGTACTTGACCCTGCGAGCCTCAGGGCGTCCAAGCACATTCAGTCTTCAAAATCCACCTGCGGAGTATCACCGCTTGGGAGCGTGACTGACCAGGATCAAGCCACCAATCATATTGAACATGTAATTAATATTAAGTAAAATAAATGTAAACCATCCATCCAATACGATAGGTGTTCAAAACATAACCATAGTTTCAAAGTGTAGCGGAAGCATAGTAAATAATCCAACAATAGTTAATAGTTTTAAATGTTATAATAGTTCAACGTAGAAACCACGATCCTTGTCCACAACGACCCGCTTCTCCAGTGCAAGCTCCAAGTACCTAACGATCTGCAAGGCATGTAACAGAATGATCAACAAACTAGTTGAGCGAGTTCACAGTAAGTAAGTGCGTAACAGTAAGTAACGGGTGGCTCTACTGGGCCAATAGTAAGTTATACAGGTGGGGGCTTCCCATGTTATGTGACCACTAGACTATTCGTATCAACTTCTCGTATCATCCCTGTTCTTCTTCCGAGAACAGTAGCGCGTATGGGGTGTACGTAGGTTTTACGTACGTATCCTTCACAACCGAGGATAGGAGACGCGGGGGTGTACGTGGGTTTCACGTACGTATCCTTTGTACCGAGGATAGAAGTAAGTAATGCGTACACGTAGGTTTTACGTGCGTGCCTGACATCCGAGGCAGTAATTGGCATATGACCACGTAGGTGTTATCCTAACCTACGGAACCGTCCTGACATCCGAGGACCATGATAGGTGATAGTCTAGGAAAAGCATTTGTACGTTCTAAGTCAATTGAAACCTTTAACCCATTCCCACGACCCGGGAATCCCATGCCTTAGTAGGAGTGTGAACTCACCTTGGTTTGCTCGGTATGCTAGATTATGCACTCACAAGTAATCAATCAAGTCCTATTGTAGGCACGTATAACAAATCAGTTCATGTTCGCAACAATACGCATGTAATCTACTGTCACATAATGCTTGATAGCCAATATCATGTATCAATCATGTATCACGTAACAGTTAACCCATTCATACAATTCACATAATTCATGTGTCGTGTCTTTGATTACACAGTTTAACCTCACGTGGGTGTTAACCTAGTTACCACTGATAACGTACTTACATTTGATTGTTGTTAATAAGCTTAACAGGTTAGTCACTACAAATCACACAGTTCATTGTTTCAAACTGAATATCACATAACATCAGGGCCTTGCCCCTCTAAAACTCAGACAGTATGGGGGGGGCTTCCCCTGTTTAAAAGTCGGACCACTTATAAACTTATTAAAGTCGGGCATGCTAGATCATATTAACCTCAGACCAAATCAATTGATTAAACTCAGTCCATATGCAAGTCATTAAACTCGGCCCAAATGCAAGTCATTAAACTCGGCCATACTTCATCACATTAAACTCGGATCATGTTATACATATTAAACTCGGACATACTTCATCACATTAAACTCGGATCATGTTATACATATTAAACTCGGACTTACTTCATCACATTAAACTCGGATCATTCATTAACTAACATACTCGGACAGGATGATATAACATTAAACTCGGTCCAACTATATAACATTAAACTCGGTCCAAGACAATCATTTAAACTCGGACCATTAATAACTATATACTCGGACAATACACATGAAATTAAGGTCGGATCAAATGTCATTATAATAAACTCGGACAAGGGGTCCTCCTTTAAACTCGGACTACCCTTCACATAAATAAATTCGGACCATTTGCTTTTCATTAAACTCGGGTAACATGATATTCATTCAATAATTCGGTCCATACATCCATCAAATAAGCTCGGTCCCTAATTCCATCAAATAACCTCGGACATCAAATCTAAATAAACTCAGGCAATGATAACTCAGACTAACAATAGCGTGAATTTCCAATACAGAAGAGGATCATATCAGTTACGTTTTCACACGGCACAAAACCCTAATTCATGTATTTTCACAACGAACTGTTCAATTAACAATCATCCATTCATCATATCTAGCATCTTAAATCATCAAGAGGATCGATTATACGATTATCACATCATCACAATCACAATAATCATAATCAATTTAAAGTACAGAACCATCAAATCAAAGCTAGAGTTTACAAGTATTCTAATCACCAAGAATTAAGCATTGCTAACAATCAAACGATTAATAACAAATGATAGCACAATTTACCTTGGATGATTCTAGAGAAATAGAGGAATCGAAAGTGATGATTATCTTGGTGATGATGATTGCCAGAGAATTAGAGGATTCCAAGTACGTGCTTTGGTTTCTTGGGAATGATTAGAGAATGATTAGGGAAGGAGATTAGGGTTTTAAGTTGTTAAAGTTTCACTAATCGCACAAAACACCCTAAGGAATCATCTATCACATATTTCATGCACAAGATATACAATTTACAGTTTCACCACCACATTTAAGTATTTGTCAAATCATTCATAAGTAATACATAACCATGCATAATCACATAATACACTTCATTGTATTTAAACGCATACAATTCCGTAGCAATTAATTGTGCAATCAATCAACTAAACAATACAAGAACGTGCAATCGATGCGAAATAGAAATCTTGGAAATTCGAGTTGTCACAATCTTGTTGAAGAATAAGCAGTCTATATCCTTCTTCGAACAGTTTACTAACCACATAGGATCAATCAAGAAGATCTTTCTACAAACCATGTCTTTATCATAAAGCCCAATCACCGCCTGATGTGTTTTAGAGTCATAAGCCCAACCCCTGAAATCCTTATAGAAATCCTGCTCCATTTCTTTCAGAGGCATATTCTTTAAACACCTAGGACGCTTCACATACAGGGTGATATCCTTCTCTCCTGTCACTGGATCAATCTTGATTGTCTGCTTTGGATATTATGGTTTCCATTCTGGGAATTTGTCACTGGCTTGCATACGAATGTAGTACCACAACTTAGATTCATAATAGCGAACTTCTGGACCCCACTGCAACTGTTGTATATTCTTTGTCTTGACTAACTCCTCAACGTCCCACCAAGGCAACGTTTTCAAGTCTTGAATAAATTCGAAGTATTGTACTCCGAATTCACGCTTAATGGCATAGACTTTTAGATCTTCTAAGTATCCCCACGATAAAATATCTCCAAGAGATTCATTCGGATGACTCTTAAAGTACTTCAGTGGTCTCTTGAACTTACGCTCTTTGGGCATCGGTCTAAACCACTTCTTCTCTTCCTGGAGTTCTTTGTTTGAAAAGGTGGGACTACTGTAGAAAATAAATCTAGTTGGGATTATTATTGGCCAATACGTAAAAGGTTAGATTATTTGAATCGATTTTGCCTATATGAAAATAAGAGAGGTTAATTTATTATAACTTTTCTGAATAATTATAATGTATTATTTGGGTTTTCTTTGTTTGTTTTTTAAGAGTATTATACTTCTTTTTAAACGTAAAGGTTACTCTTATCTAGTTCATACTAATACTTTAAATTACTCTTTTACCCAAGTTTAAACCTGATACTTCTTTTCCAAGAGACATGTGCCTCTACCAAGTGAGATAGCCCCACATTATCAAGTTTTTACTTAACCAAACATATTCTTATTTGTTACATAATAATAGTTCATTTAGTTTCTAAGTACTTTTTAACCCTCGATCATCCACCACCACAATAACGTTATCCTACTTATTAAGGGTGTTCAACAAATCGAATAATAAATTTTTGAATTTATTGGATTGAATTTTTATTTTTTTACCTGAATTCGTATTTGATTGGTATGTGATTTAGATTTGACTCGATTCGATTCGTATTTGAAACTCGAATTCAAATATATTGGGTTTAATTCAAATTCACCCTAAATGATAAATTACTTTACTTTAATAAAATAACTACAAACTAATTAATTTTAGAGGTAAATGCCTAGTTGGTCCATGTAGTTTGCAACTTTTACAGAGCTGGTCCCAAAACTTCAATAATTATAAAGTTGGTCCTAGTGGTTACAATTTTTGAACTGAGGTGATCCTTATCACTAACCTATGTTATGTTTTCCAGTTAAGTCTATGTTGAATGACCAAAGTACCCTCAATTACTTAAAAAAACAGAAATAAAAAATAGTTATATTAAAACAATATTTAAATATTTGTGGGTCGCACCCCACTTCTTCAACCTCAAATCACCACCATCACTACCACCCACTATTACCCAACCAAATCTTCTTCTTCCTCTCTATATCTCTCTCTATATATTTGGTGGTAGAGGTGTGGTGGTTGGCCGATTTAGAGAGAGATATAGAGAGGACGAAGAAGAGGGGGTTGGGTAGTGGTGGGTGGTAGTGATGGTGGTGATTTGAGGTTGAAGACAAAAGTGGGGTGGGACCCACAAATATTAAATATTGTTTTAATATAATTATTTTTGTTGTTTTTAAATAATTAAGGGTACTTTGGTAATTCAACGTAGACTTGACTGGAAAACTTAACAGAGGTTAGTGATAAGGATTACCTGTAACACCCCGTGTTTTGGAAGTCAAAGTACAAGTCAGAGTCAAAGGAAGAAAAGATTGCTAATAGCGATCTGCCACTCTTTGCTTAACTGTTGATTTGACTTCCTTGACTTGTAATCGAATCCTGTATTTTATTTGCTTTAGTTGTATGATGTGGAGTATCTATTAATAATTGAGGTTTAATCGATGTTTATCGCTTTATCGTTAATCGCACTGTAATCGCATTCGCAACTTGAATTATAGGTTCTGTATATTGTTTTACGTGTGTGTGCTACTCATGTGTTACTTGTGCATGTTTACTTATTGTTTGGTGGTGATTTATCGAAACGCAATCGCAACTCTATCGCAACGCAAACAAATCGCAAATGCTAAACGCAAGCTATTTATGTTGATTGTATGTTAGATATAGTATTTGTGTGATCATTATATATAATCTATCGCATGGCATAATCGACACTCACTTAAACGCATCGCAACGCTCAAAACGCAAAACGAAACGCCGAAACCCAACTCGCCGGACCACTTCGATGGATGACCATCCGATCGGATGGCCATCCGATCGAAGTGCCATCCGATCCGACACCTGTGCTCTTCTTTCCTCTTTTGACAACCTATAAATACCCCTGTGATATCACCAACAGTGATGTGACAACTCTCTCGTTCGACCAGCACGCTCAAGCTTAATTTTCTCTCGATTTCTTGCGATTCTTGTAAGTTTTCAACCCAAGTCTTGTACATCTATGATCTACACACACTTCTTCACCATTTTCTCCTTTGAATCTTAGCTTTTAATGGTGAAATCACGGATTTGAGGTGTTCAAGGATGATGTCATCATGGAGTTCTTATGAACTTCAAGAATTGGCTTCATTCCACCAAGAACAACTCAGATCTAAAGGATTTCCATATGTTTTAACACAGATTTCATCTAGATCTAAACATTAACATGGTTAAAAGGATTGAAAGATGGTTTCACAACTTCCTTTCAACTCTTTTACACTCAATGCACTCAAAGCCGATAGAATCGGAACTCGTTCAGGCCTTCTACTCGTTTCTAGTGAAGTGTCGGTCTGAGATCTGATTCCTATCAAGGAGACAACCGATTTCGGGTTAAACATGAACCACCGTCACGAACAGTTAGCTGAACGGATTAGGGTGATTCCCACTTTGATCGGATGACTTGGACTTGATGAGGTTTCGTTGTTTAACACGTTGTCATACCGTCTCGATCAAACCGCAAAACTTTCAAAAGTTAACAAATTCTAAGTTGCAAAACGATCAGATCGTTGGACGGATTGTCGTCCGGTCGGATTGCCATCCGATCGAACGACAACCCGATCGGATTGCACTTGGGTTTCAACACTTAAGCAATTTTCATAATTTTCAAAGATCACCAGTTCTAACGAATTGCCATTCGATCGGAAAAACATCCGATCGAATGACCATCCTGCTGTGAACTTGTTCTCAAACTAAAATGTCTCGCCAATCGGATCGCTATCCGATCGAACGACCGTTCGATCGAACGACCTTGTGACACCCCGTTGAAACACGCTAGCTTGGCAGTGGCTGCCTTAACTTTCGGGACGAAAGTTCTTAAAACTTGGGGATAATGTGACACTCTAGGTTTTTCCGAACGAACACCTTGTAATATTTTTGTGTATATATATGTTATTAAATGAAACGTGATCTTTTTGCATGATATGTGTTGTGTATGTATTATATATATAAGTATACGCGTATAAACTAGTGAGTCGAGACCATGACTCGCAACCACTCGGTTTCGAGTGGGCCACTCGGTTTCGAGTGGGCCTCTTGGGCCGTAACCGGTTTAGGCCGAAACCCCTTAGCCTATTTTTGAACCTTGTATAAAATCCCAACTTTCCCCACTTTCCTTCATTTTACACAAACACACAAACACACTTCTCTCTCTCTCTCTCTAGAAAACCCTCAACAACACTACTTTCTCTCCTTAATCTCGGTTCAAGCTTGGAGCAAATCGGATCTCACAAGGAATCTCGGTCAAGACCATCATCACTCGGACACATCATCTTCTCGGTTTCTTCCTTTTATTCGGTACCTTTGTCACAAACCGGTTAGTGTTACATATGTGTACTAGATGCCTTGTATGTTTGATGAATGAAATGTTTATGAACTAGAAAGTACTTAGTTAGTAATGTTATGCATGATTTTTCGGATGACTTATGAGTTTCACCATATGTGTAAACCATGATATGATGCTTGACAACATGCTTAAAAATGACTAACAAATGGTAGTTTAAGAATGATTATGGCCAACCAAACTATGCTTCATTGTTCCTTGCAAAATGATCTTGTTAAAAATATGTGATTGTGGTTCATAAAAATGTATGGTTATGTTTGACATGAAAACCCTAAAAATGATGAATATAGGATGAACTTGTTGAATATGGTTTGAAGATTTCAAAAAGGGCAATGTTTGATCTATGTTTACTAATGGTCAGATTAGGAAAAGTGTTAGTGGAAACCTTATTGGTTGTTTCCTGATTTGGGCCTGATTACATAGTACAATTTGGACTGATGTATCTGAATCTGCACGTGAACAAGAAAAGGACAACATTGCGACTCGAGACCACACGGTTGCGACTCGCAACCATAGCGTGACAACTCGAAACCGCAACGGTTGCGACTCGAGACTACGACGGTTGCGACTCGCAACCACAACGTGACAACTCGAGACCCCGCAGTTGCGACTCGCAACCACAGCGTGACAAGCCGAAACCTCATGGTTGCGACTCGAGACCACCTTGTTGCGACTGGGCTGTTCACTTTGGTTATTGGGCCATAATGTGTAATATGGGCTACCTGTTAACTGGACTATGTGTTCTGTTTGATTGTGTAAATGTTAGGGCCGGCCCAATAACCCACTGTTTACTTGTATGCATGATACGTGGTAGTTATGTGTAAGTTTTTACGTGAATGCTTGTACACCAAACCTGACCTATAACGGTAACCATGCTAGGACGTGGTGACCAACGTGTTTGACAAGTAACCTAATCTGCCGAGCAACCCAAGGTGAGTTCACACACTAAAAGCATGCGTCCCGCGGAGGGACACGAACAAACTACCAACTTTGGGAAAAACACTTTTGGCCCATTACTCCGGGGGAAAACAGAATGGGTAATTACTATCTCCGGGAGAGATACGTTTGGATATTATTTATAAATCACAACTAGCCATGCTAAACGAAACTCTATCACTTTAAGTCCCTGCTTACAGTACCGATTAATCGCCGGGGGCGAACGGGTTATTAGTTGATAGCGCTATTAGGTTTGACAACCTCACACCGTGACCGGGGGAGATCGGGCGTGAACTAGTAGACCTTGCAACATGGTCAATGACGATAGACATTGACTCGGGGCACAACAACATTCCGTCAACAGTTTCGGTATCTACAGTTTAGTGAGCTTACAGATGGGGTAGCTCCCCACAACGTGATTATAAATGCTTTATCTAAACAACTTAAGTTTTTGGTAAACTAAAACTGGACAACTAGTGAACTCACTCAGCATTATTGTTGACCCCTTACTGCATGCTTTGCAGGTAACCTGTGACTGTGGAGCTGCTGTTTGGGGATGTGTAGTGTTCGTCAAAACCCGTGTGTTGGGTTTAATTATCTTGAACTAAGAACTATCTTTAAAACTACTTTGGTTTAAGCTTCCGCTGTTTTGTTAAACTAATCATCGAACTTAAACTGCAATGTTGCTAACTACTTTGGATAGTAAATATTTCTAATATTAAATCAATGCTCAGTATGATTAGTGGCTGGATCCTGGTCAGTCACGCCTCCAAGCGGTGGTGTTCCGCATGTGGATTTTGGGGGTGTGACAGATTGGTATCAGAGCCATTGGTTATAGTGAACTTGGTTTTAAAAAGGGGAAAATCTTTTTGAGAAAAACCAGACTATAACCTGTGACTCGCGACGACACTACACTCCAAGTGCAAGGCTCAACACACTTGACCTCATAGCTCGGACCAGTGTTTACTTGTTTGCTTACCTTATGTTTCCTGTTTTACTATACGTACTAGTGTGCCTAAATTAGATAGATACACCTCTCTCTTCTATCTCATTCTCGCTACATTACGACCTCACACTCATACTATGTTTTCTGATTATGAAGACAATGGGTGGACGTGGAAGAGGAAACATCAACATGACTCAGGCTCAATTCACTAACCTGCTTAACACGGTGGCTGCAGCTTTCGCAGCTCACCCTGGAGGTAAACTCGTTAACCTAGGATGTTTAGATCCTACCGCCACATCGCCTTTTATCCCTAAATCTGTACGCTTCGCTTCTCACGAACAGGTCAGCATGCACCTGCACAACCACCCGTGTGTACTTTCAAAACTTTCATGGATTGCAAAGCCTCTCCCTTTCAATGGCACTGAGGGTGCCATAGGTCTTCTGCACTGGATTGAGAAAGTTGAAGCTGTCTTTGCTGTCTGTGAGTGTCCCCCTGCGAATTGGGTGAAGTTTGCTACTGCTACGCTTGAAGGAAACGCGCTTTCTTGGTGGAAGGCGCAAATTCAGATGTTTGGATTGGAAACTGCTAATGCTACGGCGTGGGAGGATTTCAAGGACATGATTAAGGAGGAGTACTGTCACCGGGATGACATCCACAAACTTGAGAACGAGTACTATGCGCTTAAGATGGTTGGGTCAGAAATTGAAACCTACACCAAGCTGTCCAATGACTATGCTGCTCTTTGCCCAAACATGTCTCGACCTATGTATCGAAGAATCGAACTGTACGTCAAGGGTTTGGCTCCAGAAATTCGAAGCCATGTAACTTCAGCCAACCTCACTACCATTCAGCCGATCGTCCGACTTGCTCACAAACTTACTGATCAGGCCGTAGAAGAGGGCAGGTTGCCCAAAAGGATCAGTGCTACTGTCGGAACTTCCAGTGACAACAAGCGTAAGTGGGAAGGAAATCAAAGCAAGGATGCTAACCCCACTCAGGCCCCAGCTCAGCAAAGGAAAACTGAAAACAACAAGGGCACTCAACAACAGGGTGGCTATCGCGGTAACCACCCCAAGTGCAACAAGTGCAATCGACATCACAGTGGGCCTTGTGGGAAAAGCCAGTGTCAGCGATGTAACAAAATGGGGCATGAGGCCAAGGACTGTAGGAGTCCACGTCCCGTGGGGCAGAACCAGCAGCAGCAGCATCACGGGAACGCCAAGGGTTGTTTCCAGTGTGGAGCTGAGGGGCACTTTAAGAAGAATTGCCCTGAACTGAACCAGAACCGCAACAACAATCAGGGAGCTGGAAACAACGATCAGAACAACAATGCTGGGAATGGTGCTAGAGGAAGGGCTTTTGTGATTGGAGCTGGAGAAGCAAGGAATGACCCCAATGTCGTGGCGGGTAAGTTCCTACTCGATGATCGTTATGTTTCTGTATTATTTGATTCTGGAGCCGATGCTAGTTATGTGTCCCTACGTATTAGTAAGAAGCTTAAGCGTCCGCTTTCGTTACTAAGTTCACATCATATCGTCGAGTTAGCTAATGGTAGAAACATCGAGGCCTCACATGTTGTCAAAGGCTGCAAACTAGAATTGTCTGGTCAGACGTTTAGCATCGATCTTTTCCCTGTTACTCTTGGAAGCTTCGACGTCGTCATCGGTATGGATTGGTTATCCAAGCATCGCGCTGAGATCCTCTGTCAAGAGAAAGCAGTTCGTATTCCCCGCCGTTCTGGCAAACCCCTCATTGTACAAGGTGGCAAAGGCGGAGAAATCTCCAGCGTTATCTCGTTCTTGAAGGCCCAGAAGTGTTTACGAAAAGGGCACACCGCTATCTTAGCACTTGTCACCGACACGCAGGAAAAGGAAAAGAGGATTGAAGATTTTCCAGTAGTGCGTGACTACCCTGAGGTATTTCCTGAAGAATTACCTGGACTCCCTCCCCACTGTCAGGTCGAATTCCAAATCGAGCTAGCTCCCGGAGCAGCGCCTATAGCTCGTGCGCCTTATCGACTAGCCCCCGCAGAATTGAAGGAACTCTCTACTCAACTACAGGAACTTTTGGATAAAGGGTTTATTCGCCCTAGTTCATCACCCTGGGGAGCACCGGTACTCTTTGTTAAGAAGAAGGATGGCACGTTCCGAATGTGCATTGACTATCGTGAACTGAACAAGGTTACCATCAAGAATCGTTACCCTCTCCCGCGAATCGACGACCTATTCGATCAGTTGCAAGGATCGAGCTACTATTCTAAGATTGACCTGCGATCAGGCTATCATCAGCTAAGGGTCCGTAATGAAGACATCTCCAAAACTGCATTCAGAACTCGTTATGGTCATTATGAATTCCTTGTTATGCCCTTTGGAATGACCAACGCGCCCGCAGTATTCATGGATCTCATGAACCGAGTGTGCAAACCTTATCTCGACAAATTTGTGATCGTGTTTATCGACGACATCCTGATCTACTCGAAAAGCCAAGAAGAGCATGAACGGCACCTACGCCTTATCCTCGAACTCCTTCGCAATGAGCAACTGTATGCCAAGTTCTCGAAATGCGACTTCTGGCTTCGAGAAGTCCATTTCCTTGGGCACGTGGTTAACAAGGATGGAATCCACGTCGACCCTGCAAAGATCGACTCTATAAAGAATTGGCCTACCCCTAAGACTCCGACCGAAGTCCGCCAATTCTTAGGACTAGCAGGGTACTATCGAAGATTTATCATGGGATTCTCAAAGATTGCTCAGCCTCTCACGGCTCTTACTCAGAAGGGTATGGTTTACAAATGGGGTGAAGCTCAGGAAACCGCATTTCAGAAACTAAAGGATAACCTCTGTAGTGCTCCCATTCTCTCGTTGCCTGAAGGCACTGACGACTTTGTGGTTTACTGCGATGCATCCATCCATGGGCTCGGTTGTGTGTTAATGCAACGCGACAAAGTTATTGCTTACGCCTCTCGACAACTTAAGACTCACGAAAGGAACTACACTATGCACGACTTGGAACTAGGAGCAGTGATCTTTGCACTTAAGATATGGAGACATTACCTGTACGGTACCAAGTGCACCATTTATACCGATCACAGGAGTCTCGAGCATATCTTCAAGCAAAAGGAATTAAACATGCGACAACGTCGATGGGTCGAACTCTTGAATGATTATGAATGCGCCATCAAGTACCATCCGGGCAAGGCCAATGTCGTGGCAGACGCCCTCAGCCGAAAAGACACTACGCCCAAGCGCGTGCGAGCGTTACAACTTACTATCCAGTCTAATCTCCCTACCCAGATTCGAAATGCTCAGACTGAAGCTCTGAAACCGGAAAACATCAGGGCTGAGTCCCTGCGAGGATCGAGACAACGACTAGAGCAAAAAGAAGACGGCGCCTACTATGTGGCAGGGCGCATTTGGGTCCCACTTTACGGAGATCTACGAGAACTTGTGATGGACGAAGCCCATAAGTCCCGTTATTCAGTACATCCTGGTTCGGATAAGATGTACCACGACTTAAGGACCACTTACTGGTGGCCTGGCATGAAAGCCCACATAGCAGCATACGTTAGCAAATGTTTGACCTGCGCAAGAGTCAAGACTGAATATCAGAAACCAGCAGGCCTACTCCAGCAACCCGGAATCCCGAAGTGGAAATGGGAGCAAATTTCCATGGATTTTGTTACGGGGCTACCTAGATCCCAACGCGGGAATGACACTATTTGGGTGATAGTAGATCGATTGACTAAGTCTGCACACTTTCTGGCCATTGAGGAAACAGACAAGTTTTCTACCTTGGCAGAAATCTATTTAAAGGAAGTAGTCTCGAGACACGGGGTGCCAACTTCCATTATTTCCGACCGAGATGCTCGTTTTACTTCCGAGTTGTGGCAAGCTATGCACAAATCCTTTGGCTCACGTTTGGACATGAGCACCGCTTACCACCCACAAACGGATGGGCAGTCTGAACGCACTATCCAAACCCTGGAGGACATGCTTAGAGCATGTGTGATCGATTTTGGCAAGAACTGGGAGAAGCATCTACCGCTGGTGGAATTCTCCTACAATAACAGCTACCACACTAGCATTCAGGCGGCACCTTTTGAGGCATTGTACGGTCGTAAATGCCGATCACCTCTTTGCTGGGCGGAAGTCGGTGACAGTCAAATCACAGGCCCAGAACTGGTGGTAGACACGACGGAAAAGATTACCCAGATCAGACAACGCATGGCGGCAGCTCGTGACCGTCAGAAAAGCTACGCTGATAAGCGTAGGAAACCACTAGAATTCCAGGTCGGGGACCGGGTTCTACTTAAAGTCTCACCCTGGAAGGGTGTGGTTCGTTTCGGTAAACGGGGCAAGCTGAACCCGCGATATGTTGGACCATTCGAAATTACCGAGAAAATCGGTAAGGTTGCTTATAGATTGAACCTGCCTGCAGAGCTGAGTGCAGTGCACAATGTTTTTCACGTGTCTAATCTGAAGAAGTGTCTGTCAGATGAAACACTCATAATTCCTTTCAAGGAACTCACTATTGATGAACAGCTACACTTTACTGAGGAACCGATTGAGATCACGGATCGAGAGATCAAAACCCTCAAACGTAGCCAAATACCTCTCGTGCGAGTTCGTTGGAACTCACGACGTGGCCCAGAGTTTACCTGGGAGCGGGAAGACCAGATGAAGTCCAAGTATCCCCAGTTGTTCCCTAATGAAACCCCCAGCACTGAAGCTACAACCGAATTTCGGGACGAAATTCCAAACTAACGGGGGGATGATGTGACACCCCGTTGAAACACGCTAGCTTGGCAGTGGCTGCCTTAACTTTCGGGACGAAAGTTCTTAAAACTTGGGGATAATGTGACACTCTAGGTTTTTCCGAACGAACACCTTGTAATATTTTTGTGTATATATATGTTATTAAATGAAACGTGATCTTTTTGCGTGATATGTGTTGTGTATGTATTATATATATAAGTATACGCGTATAAACTAGTGAGTCGAGACCATGACTCGCAACCACTCGGTTTCGAGTGGGCCACTCGGTTTCGAGTGGGCCTCTTGGGCCGTAACCGGTTTGGGCCGAAACCCCTTAGCCTATTTTCGAACCTTGTATAAAATCCCAACTTTCCCCACTTTCCTTCATTTTACACAAACACACAAACACACTTCTCTCTCTCTCTCTCTAGAAAACCCTCAACAACACTACTTTCTCTCCTTAATCTCGGTTCAAGCTTGGAGCAAATCGGATCTCACAAGGAATCTCGGTCAAGACCATCATCACTCGGACACATCATCTTCTCGGTTTCTTCCTTTTATTCGGTACCTTTGTCACAAACCGGTTAGTGTTACATATGTGTACTAGATGCCTTGTATGTTTGATGAATGAAATGTTTATGAACTAGAAAGTACTTAGTTAGTAATGTTATGCATGATTTTTCGGATGACTTATGAGTTTCACCATATGTGTAAACCATGATATGATGCTTGACAACATGCTTAAAAATGACTAACAAATGGTAGTTTAAGAATGATTATGGCCAACCAAACTATGCTTCATTGTTCCTTGCAAAATGATCTTGTTAAAAATATGTGATTGTGGTTCATAAAAATGTATGGTTATGTTTGACATGAAAACCCTAAAAATGATGAATATAGGATGAACTTGTTGAATATGGTTTGAAGATTTCAAAAAGGGCAATGTTTGATCTATGTTTACTAATGGTCAGATTAGGAAAAGTGTTAGTGGAAACCTTATTGGTTGTTTCCTGATTTGGGCCTGATTACATAGTACAATTTGGACTGATGTATCTGAATCTGCACGTGAACAAGAAAAGGACAACATTGCGACTCGAGACCACACGGTTGCGACTCGCAACCATAGCGTGACAACTCGAAACCGCAACGGTTACGACTCGAGACTACGACGGTTGCGACTCGCAACCACAACGTGACAACTCGAGACCCCGCAGTTGCGACTCGCAACCACAGCGTGACAAGCCGAAACCTCATGGTTGCGACTCGAGACCACCTTGTTGCGACTGGGCTGTTCACTTTGGTTATTGGGCCATAATGTGTAATATGGGCTACCTGTTAACTGGACTATGTGTTCTGTTTGATTGTGTAAATGTTAGGGCCGGCCCAATAACCCACTGTTTACTTGTATGCATGATACGTGGTAGTTATGTGTAAGTTTTTACGTGAATGCTTGTACACCAAACCTGACCTATAACGGTAACCATGCTAGGACGTGGTGACCAACGTGTTTGACAAGTAACCTAATCTGCCGAGCAACCCAAGGTGAGTTCACACACTAAAAGCATGCGTCCCGCGGAGGGACACGAACAAACTACCAACTTTGGGAAAAACACTTTTGGCCCATTACTCCGGGGGAAAACAGAATGGGTAATTACTATCTCCGGGAGAGATACGTTTGGATATTATTTATAAATCACAACTAGCCATGCTAAACGAAACTCTATCACTTTAAGTCCCTGCTTACAGTACCGATTAATCGCCAGGGGCGAACGGGTTATTAGTTGATAGCGCTATTAGGTTTGACAACCTCACACCGTGACCGGGGGAGATCGGGCGTGAACTAGTAGACCTTGCAACATGGTCAATGACGATAGACATTGACTCGGGGCACAACAACATTCCGTCAACAGTTTCGGTATCTACAGTTTAGTGAGCTTACAGATGGGGTAGCTCCCCACAACGTGATTATAAATGCTTTATCTAAACAACTTAAGTTTTTGGTAAACTAAAACTGGACAACTAGTGAACTTACTCAGCATTATTGTTGACCCCTTACTGCATGCTTTGCAGGTAACCTGTGACTGTGGAGCTGCTGCTTGGGGATGTGTAGTGTTCATCAAAACCCGTGTGTTGGGTTTAATTATCTTGAACTAAGAACTATCTTTAAAACTACTTTGGTTTATGCTTCCGCTGTTTTGTTAAACTAATCATCGAACTTAAACTGCAATTGTCACACCCCCAAAATCCACACGCGGAGTATCACCGCTTGGGAGCGTGACGTGACCAGGATCAAGCCATCAATCATATCAAACATAGCGTTTAATATTAATAAAAGTCATTAAAGTAGTTCATCATGACATGATCGATGTTTCAAAACCAAGTATTGTTTAAGTAGCGGAAGCATTGTTATAAACCCAAATTAAATATACTGAAATGTCATAAATGTCCAACAGAGTATTACGATCCTTGTCCACAACGACCGGCTCCTCTTTGTGCAAGCTCCATGTACCTAACGATCTGCAAGGCATGTAACAGAATGATCAACAAACTAGTTGAGCGAGTTCACAGTAAGTGAATGCGTAACAGTAAGTAACGGGTGGCTCTACTGGGCCGAATATAAGTTATATAGGTGGGGGCTTCCCATGTTATGTGACCACTAGACTATTCGTATCAACTACTCGTATCATCCCTGTTCTTCTTCCGAGAACAGTAGCGCGTATGGGGTGTACGTAGGTCTTACGTACGTATCCTTCACAACCGAGGATAGGAGACGCGGGGGTGTACGTGGGTTTCACGTACGTATCCTTTGTACCGAGGATAGAAGTAAGTAATGCGTACACGTAGGTTTTACGTGCGTGCCTGACATCCGAGGCAGTAATTGGCATATGACCACGTAGGTGTTATCCTAACCTACGGAACCGTCCTGACATCCGAGGACCATGGTAGGTGATAGTCTAGGAAAAGCATATGTTCGTTCTTAGTCAAGTGTAACCTTTATCCCATTCCCACTACCCGGGAATCCCATGCCTTAATAGGAGTGTGAACTCACCTGGGTTTGCTCGGCAGACAGTATAATGCTCAAGTATACAAGTAAGGGATCAACCACGTCCTATCATGGTTACTATGCAAGTTAGGTTCGTATGTAGCACGTTTGTATCACGTATGGTATCAAGTATAATCATGGCAAATCACATAACAGTATCAGCAGTTCATATCAAGTAACGAGTCCAAGTAGTCGGCCCAAATAACAATAGCAGTCCAATTAGCAACTATGTAAACAAGTCCAATAACATAACAGTCGTGAGGTTGGGCCCGTGACAGCGTAGACCCAAAACAGTGTACGTGCAAAGGAGGTCTCGAGTCGCAACCAGCGATCTCGAGTCGCAACCGGTGGTTACGAGTCGCAACAGGTGGTCTCGGTTCATCATGGTCCGGTTACGAGTCACAGCCGGAGATTACGAGTCGCAACAGAAGGTTGCGAGTCGCAACTGGTGATTTCGGCTCTTCATGGTGTGGTTACGAGTCGCAACGGGACTCGCAACCATGGTTCCGGCTTGTGCTGTTGTGGTCTCGAGTGGGGTTCCGACTCGCAATCCGAGTCGCAACCAAATGTGTAACAGATTTCCATAATTCCTATATTGACTTATCCGCGATTCTAGCAAACATCTAAGGCAGTTTCGAAACCAGATCAATCACCGAAATTTATCAACAGTTTCATATCAACAATAGATCAATTAACAACTAACAGTTTACCATACAAACAATTATCGATCAAACAGGGTTTTTAACACTAAATCCGTATGAACAATAACATGAACAACCCTTTAACAATTCATCGATAGTTATACATTCTAACATGGATCTTGGTTACTAATCATATCCGATCAAACAATACATAACAGCCGATACATTCATATATATCCGATTCGTGTGCAAGCCAATTACATGATCATTATCTATCATTGATTAGTAATATTATTATTCATAGCATGTTAACAAGAATCCTTCGAGTATTAAGCAATCATCAATAAACAACCAATAACACACAATCAATAACATAATCACTAACCGGATTAAAGAAGGAGAAGAGGGTGATCCGAGTAGGGGTGTTCTTGCCGTCGGGTTCCAAGCGAGCCGAGAGAGAGAGAGAGCAAGTAGGGTGTGTGTGTGTGTTATGAAAATTGTAACAACAATAAGAATCAACCCTTACCAAAGGGTTTAGTGTTTGCGAGTAGGGAGTGGGCCGAGCCCAACTCGGTTACCTAGTGGGGTCCGATTTCAAAGTGTGGCCCAAATGGGCTTGTGTGGCCGGTTTATGTAGTTTGGGCTCATGTAACACATAACATACATACGCACATAACAAATATTCATTTAAAATCATACAATTCAGTTATCAAAAGCACGTAACGTTACATCAAAGCAAGTCTAAAGTTCGAGTTGTCACATTATCCCTAACTAATTGGAAATTTCGTCCCGAAATTTGGTATGCACTCACTGAGGAAGCTAGGTAAGTTATAGCATTCACTGGTTTTCCTGGGGTGTCACATCCTCCCCCCGTTGATCTGGAATTTCGTCCCGAAATTCCGAAGTAGTAGCTTCATCCTCAGTAGTGGTAGCATTGGTTTCGAATAACTGGGGGTACTTTTCTGTCATTCTGTCTTCGCGTTCCCAGGTGTACTCTGGGCCACGTTTGGAGTTCCAACGAACTCGAACAAGAGGGATTCTCTTGCTTTTGAGGACCTTCACATCCCGGTCCGTGATTTCTACTGGTTCCTCGACGAACTGCAGCCGCTCGTCGATAGTGAGTTCCTTAAAAGGAATGATGAGGTTTTCATCTGATAGGCACTTCTTTAAGTTCGATACGTGAAAGACATTGTGAACTGCTCCGAGTTCAGCTGGTAGGTTCAACTTGTAGGCTACTTTGCCAATCTTTTCTAAGATTTCGAATGGTCCGACGTACCGCGGATTCAGTTTGCCCCGTTTGCCAAAACGTACCACACCCTTCCAGGGTGAAACTTTCAATAAAACCCGGTCTCCGACCTCAAATTCCAAAGGCTTTCTACGCTTGTCCGCGTAGGCTTTCTGACGGTCGCGTGCTGCCGCCATGCGTTGCCGTATCTGTGCTATCTTTTCTGTGGCGTCCACTACAATCTCTGGACCCGTAATCTGACTATCCCCCACCTCTGCCCAACAGAGAGGTGACCGGCATTTACGTCCGTACAATGCCTCGAATGGAGCGGCTTGAATGCTGGTGTGATAACTATTATTGTAAGAAAACTCCACCAAAGGGAGGTGTTTTTCCCAGCCGTTGCCGAAATCGATGACGCATGCCCGAAGCATGTCTTCTAGTGTTTGGATCGTACGCTCAGACTGCCCATCCGTCTGAGGGTGATATGCTGTGCTCATGTCTAATCTTGAGCCAAAAGATTTGTGCATCGCTTGCCAAAGTTCTGACGTGAATCGTGCATCGCGATCCGAAATAATTGAGGTGGGCACTCCGTGCCTCGAAACAACTTCTTTGAGATAGACGTCTGCGAGAGTGGAGAACTTGTCCGTTTCCTTGATCGGCAGGAAGTGTGCAGACTTGGTGAGTCGATCAACTATGACCCATATTGTATCGTTCCCACGCTGAGATCTAGGTAAGCCTGTAACAAAATCCATGGAAATTTCTTCCCATTTCCATTGAGGTATCTTAGGCTGTTGAAGTAGACCAGCTGGTTTCTGATATTCAACCTTGACTCTCGCACAGGTCAAACATTTTCCAACGTACGTAGCGATGTGGGCCTTCATGCTAGGCCACCAATAAGTAGTGCTGATGTCGTGGTACATTTTATCTGACCCTGGATGTACCGAATAGCGAGACTTGTGAGCTTCATCCATTACAAGTTCGCGTAAACCGCCATAGAGAGGGACCCAAATCCGGCCCGTTACATAGTAGGCGCCGTCTGCCTTCTGTTCCATTTGTTGTCGTGAGCCGCGTAAGGCTTCGGCCTTGACGTTTTCGGGTTTCAGTGCTTCTATCTGAGCATTTCGTATCTGTGCTGGAAGGTTAGACTGAATCGTAAGCTGTAGCGCTCGCACGCGCTTCGGTAAGGTGTCCTTTCGACTCAGAGCGTCAGCCACAACATTGGCTTTGCCCGGGTGATACTTGATGGCGCATTCATAGTCGTTAAGTAACTCGACCCATCGTCGTTGACGCATGTTCAAATCCTTCTGCTTAAGGATATGCTCGAGACTCCTGTGATCAGTGTATATTGTGCACCTGGTACCGTACTGGTAGTGTCGCTATATCTTAAGCGCGAAAACAACAGCTCCCAGCTCTAAATCGTGCGTCGTGTAGTTCCGTTCGTGAACCTTGAGTTGCCGAGAAGCGTAGGCTATCACTTTATCACGTTGCATCAACACACATCCAAGACCTTGGATGGATGCATCACAATATACTACGAAGTCTTCTGTGCCTTCTGGCAATGAAAGAATAGGTGCGCTGCAGAGCCTATCCTTTAGATACTGAAAAGCAGTTTCCTGCGTGTTGCCCCAACGGTAGGTGACACCCTTCTGTGTCAACATAGTGAGCGGCTGAGCGATCTTGGAGAAGTCTTTAATGAATCGCCTGTAGTACCCCGCCAAACCCAAGAATTGGCGTATTTCTATCGGTGTACGCGGTGCAGGCCAGTTCTTGATCGAATCTACTTTGGATGGATCGACGTGAATCCCATCCTTGTTTACCACGTGGCCTAAGAAGTGGACTTCACGAAGCCAGAAGTCGCATTTAGAAAGCTTAGCGTACAGCTGTTCCTTTCGAAGGAGTTCCAATATCAGACGAAGATGCTGCTCGTGCTCTTCCTGACTCTTGGAGTAAATCAGGATGTCGTCGATGAATACAATGACGAACTTGTCGAGGTAGGGTTTGCACACCCTGTTCATAAGATCCATGAAAACAGCAGGTGCGTTCGTAAGTCCGAACGGCATAACCAAGAACTCATAGTGACCATAGCGAGTTCTGAAGGCTGTCTTGGAGACGTCCTCCTCGCGGACTCTCAGTTGATGATAACCTGACCGTAAGTCGATCTTGGAATAGTAACACGACCCTTGCAACTGGTCGAATAAGTCGTCTATGCGTGGAAGAGGATAACGGTTCTTCACCGTCACCTTGTTCAGTTCCCTGTAGTCTATACACATCCTGAACGTACCGTCTTTCTTTTTCACGAAAAGCACTGGAGCTCCCCAAGGCGAAGAGCTTGGACGAATAGAGCCCTTTTCCAAGAGCTCTTGCAGCTGCTTTGACAGTTCCTCCAATTCTGATGGAGCTAGACGATATGGTGCGCGAGCTATGGGTGCTGCTCCTGGAGCGAGCTCGATCTGAAATTCAACCTGACGATGAGGCGGTAAGCCAGGTAAATCTTCAGGAAACACCTGAGGGTAATCACGTACAATTGGAATATCCTCCAATTTCTTTTCCTTTACTGATGCGTCTGAAACAAGAGCCAAAATGGCTGTGTGACCTTTACGTAAGCACTTCTGAGCCTTCAAGAATGAGATGATGCCAACCACTGCACCACTCTTGTCGCCTTGAACTTCAAGAGGTTCCTGACCAGAACGAGGAATGCGAATAATCTTCTCGCTGCATAGGATTTCTGCCTGGTGTTGGGATAACCAATCCATCCCAATCACGACGTCGAAACTTCCCAAAACTATGGGAATGAGATCAATAGAAAAGGCTTGACCAGCTAGAATAGGGTTACAACCCTGAACTACGTGCGTGGCTTCTAGACTTTTACCGTTAGCTAACTCTACTACATGTTTGGTGGGTAAAAGTGTTGGTGCACGTTTTAGCAGTTGACACATTTTCACAGACATATAACTTGTATCCGCACCCGAATCAAATAAGACAGTAACATAAATATTGTCGAGGAGAAACTTACCCATAACAACGTTGGGATCGTTCACTGCGTTGCCACGACCTAGTACGAATGCACGGCCCCTTGCCTCGTTGCCGTTGTTGTTTCCCCCATTGTTGTTGTTGCCGTTGCCCTGATTGTTGTTGTTGTTGTTCTGGTTCCTGTTGAGCTGTGGGCAGTGTCTCTTGATGTGGCCTTCAGCACCACAATTGTAGCATCCTTTGTTGCCCTGTTGTTGGTTAGGCTGAGCGTGAGGCTGCTGCTGATTCTGGTTCGCAGGACGAAGGCTTCTACAGTCTTTGGCCTCGTGACCCATCTTGAGGCATCTTTGACAACGACCCTTGTTACACTGACCGTTGTGGTGCTTGTTGCAGTTGTTGCATTTTGGGAGATTTCCGCGATATCCACCCTGCCTGTGGCTACCTGACGACTGCTGGTTAGGGCTTTGATAGTTGTCAGTCTTTCGCTGCTGATTCTGGGACTGTACCGAAACTGATGCTTTGCTTGAATCCCCCTCCCATTTCCTGTTATTGTCAGTGAGGGTAACAGGAGTAGCTGAAGGAGTGACTGTAGTAGTAGCGCTGACACGCTTAGGCAGTTTATTCTGTTCCACTGCCTGATCGGTGATGCGATGAGCGAGACGCTGGATTTCCTGGATATTTTCGAGGTTAGCCGACGTCACGTGGCTTTGAATTTCTGGCGCCAATCCCTTGAGATACAGCTCAATGCGCTTGTATGGAGGGTCTACCATAGTTAGACACAGCACGGCCAGCTCGTTCGACCGTTTAGTATACGCTTCGATTTCTGACCCAACCATTTTCAGATTATATAGCTCGTCTTCCAGCTTGTGAATATCTTCACGCGTGCAATACTCACGCTTGATGAGTTCCTTAAAATCGTTCCATGGGGTGGCGTTAGCAGCTGCCAACCCAAGAATCTGCACCTGCGCGTTCCACCAGGTTAGCGCAATTCCTTCCAAGGTGCCAGTAGCAAACTTGACCTTGCGAGCCTCAGGGCACTCGCACATCTCGAATACTGATTCTAGCTTCTCGAACCAGTGGAGGAGTCCAACCGCTCCTTCTGTGCCGCTGAAAGAGTTTGGACGACAGTCCATGAAGTTCTTGAAAGTGCAGACAGGCTGCTGCGCGTGTTGACCTATTGTGCACGAATAGGACGAAGTTAAATACAAGAGTGAATGTAGGATCTAGGGATCCTAGTGTGTGCCTATACTGCAGGATATACTACCTGCTTGAGCTGCTGCAACTGCCGCAGCAACTTGGGCTTGAACAAGAGCCTCTAACTGGGCTTGTGTCATGTTAATTCTTCCAGCCATTGATCTTCATGTCAAAGGCGAAATAGGTGAGAAAAGTTCGCGAATAGTGCGATGACAGAAAAGCGTAAGCACGTAAGGGTTCTTAAGCAATAGCAATTAGTGAGCATTGTAGTCTAAGCATACCACGAGCAAAGTTCTAAGTAATTCTAGCAAGTAGGCAATAAACATAAACCTTATTACCTAAAATGTCGAGTCTTGCACGTGGAGCGAAGCGTCGTTGTGGATCGTTGAGAGCACTGTTCTGGTTATAGTCCGGTTTTAATAAAAACGTTTTCCCATATTAAAACCTAGTTCTCTATAACCAATGGCTCTGATACCAATCTGTCACACCCCCAAAATCCACACGCGGAGTATCACCGCTTGGGAGCGTGACGTGACCAGGATCAAGCCATCAATCATATCAAACATAGCGTTTAATATTAATAAAAGTCATTAAAGTAGTTCATCATGACATGATCGATGTTTCAAAACCAAGTATTGTTTAAGTAGCGGAAGCATTGTTATAAACCCAAATTAAATATACTGAAATGTCATAAATGTCCAACAGAGTATTACGATCCTTGTCCACAACGACCGGCTCCTCTTTGTGCAAGCTCCATGTACCTAACGATCTGCAAGGCATGTAACAGAATGATCAACAAACTAGTTGAGCGAGTTCACAGTAAGTGAATGCGTAACAGTAAGTAACGGGTGGCTCTACTGGGCCGAATATAAGTTATATAGGTGGGGGCTTCCCATGTTATGTGACCACTAGACTATTCGTATCAACTACTCGTATCATCCCTGTTCTTCTTCCGAGAACAGTAGCGCGTATGGGGTGTACGTAGGTCTTACGTACGTATCCTTCACAACCGAGGATAGGAGACGCGGGGGTGTACGTGGGTTTCACGTACGTATCCTTTGTACCGAGGATAGAAGTAAGTAATGCGTACACGTAGGTTTTACGTGCGTGCCTGACATCCGAGGCAGTAATTGGCATATGACCACGTAGGTGTTATCCTAACCTACGGAACCGTCCTGACATCCGAGGACCATGGTAGGTGATAGTCTAGGAAAAGCATATGTTCGTTCTTAGTCAAGTGTAACCTTTATCCCATTCCCACTACCCGGGAATCCCATGCCTTAATAGGAGTGTGAACTCACCTGGGTTTGCTCGGCAGACAGTATAATGCTCAAGTATACAAGTAAGGGATCAACCACGTCCTATCATGGTTACTATGCAAGTTAGGTTCGTATGTAGCACGTTTGTATCACGTATGGTATCAAGTATAATCATGGCAAATCACATAACAGTATCAGCAGTTCATATCAAGTAACGAGTCCAAGTAGTCGGCCCAAATAACAATAGCAGTCCAATTAGCAACTATGTAAACAAGTCCAATAACATAACAGTCGTGAGGTTGGGCCCGTGACAGCGTAGACCCAAAACAGTGTACGTGCAAAGGAGGTCTCGAGTCGCAACCAGCGATCTCGAGTCGCAACCGGTGGTTACGAGTCGCAACAGGTGGTCTCGGTTCATCATGGTCTGGTTACGAGTCACAGCCGGAGATTACGAGTCGCAACAGAAGGTTGCGAGTCGCAACTGGTGATTTCGGCTCTTCATGGTGTGGTTACGAGTCGCAACGGGACTCGCAACCATGGTTCCGGCTTGTGCTGTTGTGGTCTCGAGTGGGGTTCCGACTCGCAATCCGAGTCGCAACCAAATGTGTAACAGATTTCCATAATTCCTGTATTGACTTATCCGTGATTCTAGCAAACATCTAAGGCAGTTTCGAAACCAGATCAATCACCGAAATTTATCAACAGTTTCATATCAACAATAGATCAATTAACAACTAACAGTTTACCATACAAACAATTATCGATCAAACAGGGTTTTTAACACTAAATCCGTATGAACAATAACATGAACAACCCTTTAACAATTCATCGATAGTTATACATTCTAACATGGATCTTGGTTACTAATCATATCCGATCAAACAATACATAACAGCCGATACATTCATATATATCCGATTCGTGTGCAAGCCAATTACATGATCATTATCTATCATTGATTAGTAATATTATTATTCGTAGCATGTTAACAAGAATCCTTCGAGTATTAAGCAATCATCAATAAACAACCAATAACACACAATCAATAACATAATCACTAACCGGATTAAAGAAGGAGAAGAGGGTGATCCGAGTAGGGGTGTTCTTGCCGTCGGGTTCCAAGCGAGCCGAGAGAGAGAGAGAGAGCAAGTAGGGTGTGTGTGTGTGTTATGAAAATTGTAACAACAATGAGAATCAACCCTTACCAAAGGGTTTAGTGTTTGCGAGTAGGGAGTGGGCCGAGCCCAACTCGGTTACCTAGTGGGGTCCGATTTCAAAGTGTGGCCCAAATGGGCTTGTGTGGCCGGTTTATGTAGTTTGGGCTCATGTAACACATAACATACATACGCACATAACAAATATTCATTTAAAATCATACAATTCAGTTATCAAAAGCACGTAACGTTACATCAAAGCAAGTCTAAAGTTCGAGTTGTCACAGCAATGTTGCTAACTACTTTGGATAGTAAATATTTCTAATATTAAATCAATGCTCAGTATGATTAGTGGCTGGATCCTGGTCAGTCACGCCTCCAAGCGGTGGTGTTCCGCATGTGGATTTTGGGGGTGTGACAGACCTAAAGGGTAGATATACTTCTCTGTTTTCAAAATGCTACAATAAAAACTTCAAAGCCATCATACACAAACACATCCATCCCAAACAAATGTCAATCTGACCGAATGGCTGTCCGATCGGATGACCATCCGAACGGATTGACATCCGATCGAATGACCATCCGTTCAGATTGTCATCCGATCGGATTACCATTTGACACTTAGTTACTTTTCACCGTTTAACGCACCGTTCATCGCTTATGCTATCGTTAACTGTTCAGGCTAATCTCTCAGCGTTCCCTTCAATCCAAGAGAGTGTTTATTTACTTAAACACTATCTGTGAGTATACTCGAACCCTTTTTGCTTTACGCACTTTTGGGTGTTACATACGTTACTTATTCAAATCACAATCGACACACAACGCAAACATTATTTATACGCTGACCGTTATTGCATGTTACGTGTTATTTGATGAATGCTTGTACGTTATGTTTACACAGTGATTGTTGCCTGACACCTTAGCAACGATAGTACTATAGTTTGGATTCAGCACCTATCGTGGACAGGGGTTATTAAGGGCTTTCTCACATGTCACAGTGGTGATATGTGTTGCGCCTTCTACAACTCGCAGTCACGTCTGTGCATATTTCATTGTCGATAACCTACTAGCCTTCACTTTGCTACATGTTACATGCTGGTTATGCGTAACGATTTCGAATACTATTATACTATTAAACTTGTATGCTCACCTTTACACTATGTGTATTGACCTCTATTTTAACGTATGTGGCAGGTGTTTGAATGCTTAGGATGCTGTGCTTTGGTGAATCAAGCTAGGGGTCTAGTTATGTCATGCTAAATCTGAGTTGTCAGAACAGCATTTGTTTTTGAGACAATTATTTGTAATAACTGTTTTATTTGGATATGTTATGGTATGGGACATGACGTTTAAATATTTGGTAATTAATAGTTGTTATGGATACTCATGGACAATCTGTTTCGCTCAGTTCCATGCCCCGATGTTTCCGCCATTGGTTGGGGTGTGACAGATTGGTATCAGAGCCATAACTATAGGGAATTAGGCAAGACTCGACCTAGTCCAGGCCGATGTCTTAGAAACAACCTAGTCTACAGTCTAAGTACCAACAAACCGCCTTGTGCGAACCCGATAGGGGTTCCGCACGAGCTTATTGCTATTTTCGATCGACTCGTAATCATGCTATACTACCACACTGCCTTTCCTAAGGCAATCGCACTACACTATTTTCGAAAATGAACGAGTAATTAGATCGAGACTTGGTGTGAAAACCATAAACTCTCGATCAGATCGCTTGTTTGACCCGCATTTTTACATCAAACAAGAGAATTTGCGTTGAATCAGGAGTGAAATCCGTACTTCGACGCAAATCCCTCTCTCAATCTCGTGATTCTATCACATAAACAGGAATGTAGCCGCTAAGTTAGGGGTGAAATCCGAACCTTGATGACTTATTCCGCTCTCTATTTTGGTTTTACAAAACTCTCACCAAAGTCTCGATGGATTCCAACGACTCGAGTTGCGTAAATAACCGAAAGGATGCATGCCATTCACCGTATGTCGGTGATAGAGCACAGTCTATTAGGCCAAAATGTATACTTGTAGTCCTTGAGAATAGTCGAAACACTTTGGTTAGTCAACGTCTATCAAGCCGAGACAATCCACATTCGATTTCAAGCTCGCAATCGCTGATTTTATGTGTTTCGATTATGAGCCCGCAACTGCTGACTCTGATATTTGTCACTTTTATGTAAAATTTTATGTGTTTTATGTGGTTTTACCTGTTTATATGTTTTGATTTTTGGTGATTTATACGCTTTTCACTGTCCGCTTTGATCAACACACACAACTCGCACTACACATCTATCTCAAAACATTAACAAATCGCTCGCTACGCTACTCGTTGTGTACTTGTTAATCGCAATCATTATTCTCGAACTCGCAGACTTTGAATGATAGGTGAATACGTGCAATATATGAAGGTGAATATGTGACAACTGGCACAAAACCGATAATTTCCATACAATTTAATTAATACTTGATAACTGCAATTATGTGCTTAAATGTCAACATTGTCAGATTACATGCTATACTTGTGAATTCATACCCGTTTTAGAATACAAATATTGCTTTATGCATTAATGAATAGCATTGCGTCAGAAATACAAGTAAACTCACCGGTAAGACACATTGTGTCAACAATTCTGCAGAAAGCAGTCAGACAATAAAATTGGGGCCTAGGTGTAGGTCCAACGTCAAGAATACATTAAAACCCAAGAGTATATACAAGGGTTAATATATAGACGTTCCGGAAGCTAAAATATGCACTAAAAAGTACCCGAAGCACACTTTAAATGCTGAATATTACACATTTCAGCAAAATTCAGCATGGTAACAAGATTGTACCATGCAAAAACATGACTAAATGGCCCTGAATACTTTCCTAAGTGTCGGGAATTGAAAGCGTCACCAAAGGATACATAAAGGACACTAAATGGTGCAATTTAGCACTTTAACGAACCTGTATTTAACCGAACAACCGGACATTACCCGGAACATCAAAATATTACTAGAAGCATTGTTTTAATGTTTCTGAGCTAGTTATCATCCCCGAACACCATAACACCCCTTATAACATAATAACACATCAAGTCCCTAAACTTTACACTTGAAAGCTTACTTATTTATGTAATTAGGGAATGACATTTACACTCCCCCCCCCCTTTTGGTTGGGACGGTCACATGGTGGCCTCCATCAAAATCTTTGCTAAATCCTACTAAATCCTCTAAAAATCTTGCCAAGATATCATATGATCTTATAAGATCTTAAAAGATTTGTAAGAAGACATGAGCACACTACTTCTCACTTCACACACACCACACTTCATCTTCTTCCCCTTGCCCCCCCCACCTACGACCGAAAATCAACAACAACACCACCGCCACCTTCATCTCACTTCCATATAATCTACATACTCACAAAGGTATAAGAAGGTGCCTTATGAAGCTTGGTGCTCTTGGAGATTGAAGGACCTCCTTCATTTGCTTTTATCCAACCATTTTGTCATCTTCAACTTCTAGTATTCTTCCCTAGCCTTGTTGCTAGTGGTAAGCCCTCATGATCTCTTATTACTTCACATTTTGATGATTAAAAGATGATAATTATTGTTAATCACAAGAACACTAAAGAACATGATCATGATACTTTAACATAAGGTTCAAAATATAAGAATACATGTTGAATGTGATGATTTGCTTCTTGCTGATTGATTATTAGTGTTAGTGATGTTAGACATCATATGGAGCCTACTAGATTGTGATTAAACACATGATCTAGTAAGTTAAAGTGGTGATCTTGTGAAAGACCAAGATCATCATACTATATGTCTTCATGAACTTGAATAATGAAAGTGATCTTCATAGGTAAAGATGATTTAAACAAAATACAAATCTTGTAAATAGATGATTACAAGAATAATTTTCCCAAGTAACCAAGTTTATTTACAAAATTTACAAAGTCATGATTTCTAAATAAACTAATCATATTTTTAGTGTTTAAACAAGACTAGAAACATGTGAGTAACAAGAAAAATACAAAAGAATTATTTTTAGCAAAATCATCTTACAAGTTGTAAATGACTAAATCTTTTAATAACGTGATTTACAAACAAATAACCGTGTTTTTAAGGGTAACTAAACCTACTAAATAACATGGTAAGTTACTACAAATTTTTACAAAAACTTCAAGTTCATGATGTAGTGTAATTTACTTGATTTTGGCACTTGGTAAGTGTTGAATAAGTTGTTGATTGTTGTGATGATTTAAAAGAAAATAAACACATGTTTTGAAAACATGGGAAACCTCCATTTTTAGGGGAAACTATGTCAAAATTTCTATAGAATTTTGATACTTAGAAAAATATAAGTTTTGGTGAAACTTATTCCCTAAAAATTCACCTAAAAATATTTACCAAGGTTTCCCTAATCTTTATGTAAACTTCAAGTTAAGAAATGATGATTTCTTCAAGATAAAATTGATATTAAGTATGTATATTTTGAGGAAAGCATATATATTTATTGATCACCAAATTTTGTGTATGTAGTATGTATCATACGTGATAGTGTATTAGGACTTGAAAATACACTAAATACTCCTAAGGAGTAAAAATACAAAATACACATACAACATGCCTAGACAAATACAAGAAAATATATTTATGAAAATATATTTCTTCATAGAATAAATAACTTGGACAAGTTATAAACATGAAATGAAGTTTTTGGACAAAATACATAAATCGGGTGAAAAATACAAGATACTTATATTTATTTTGAGAAAATAATATAAGTAAGATACATAGTTAAAAATATAAAATATTTTTAACACAAGAACACATACATAAAAGATGGTGACTTGTACTTGTGCGATACAAGTCTAGTGACTAACGTTAATAAAACACGTATAGGTCACGACGCTATATAAGCAAACCCGGTGAAGTTTACGGCGCAAGGAACGCAAAGTAGTGAGTTCATGCTCCCCCTTTTCTTTTAACTGTTTTCAGTTTTATAACTTCGGGGGTGAAGTACATGTTACTAAATGTTTACAGAAAAGCGAGTTCGTATCCCCACTTTTAATCTTTTACATACTTTTTAAACTTGGGGAAAATACATGTGTTATGGTATGATGGATACAAGAACTAAGGAATGATACTAGAAATCGTGTCACGAATAGGGTACCATAAGCACCATTAATCGTGTACATACTAAGACCGCAGAACAAAAGGTTAGATCTAATGGGTTTTCGGGCAGCCACGCTCTTGGTGATAACTAGTACCAAGTAGTGCTTTTGTGTTTCAGTCGTGAATCGACAACTAGAAAAATGCCTATGGTTTGGATGCTTCCTATGTCGTGTCACATGTTAATGGCCTTGCAACCCATTAACAAACTCGATACTTACAGAAATACTTGATTTATACAAGATACATACCATGTTTTCATACAAACTATACAAACATTCAATACAAAAAAACTGCATGAATTCACACCAACATTATGTTGACGATTTTCCAAAAACTCACATGTATTTCAGGTAACTAAAGTGGATGTGCGCGCGGTCTTACTCATGCTCTTGGATGTTGTTTATGTTTATCCTTAAATGAAGTTGTAAACTTTTCAGACAACGTTTTATGATGCGATGTAAACTCCAAACTTAACCTATGTTTTCTGTTACGTGATGTTAATGGTATTTGAAGTTATTTTTACGAGCATGTAGTATGTTTACCATTCGTATGCAATGAGAACCTTTCATGATCACACCTCGTGCTTCCGCCTTAGAAAGGGGTGTGACAGATTGGTATCAGAACTGCGATTGTAGTGAACCATGATTCCTTCTCGAGTCTAGACTACAATCTCTAGGATCCTTTCACGAAAACAATTTTTCAAAAAGTTTTCATTGCATAAAACATTCCGCGACATCCACTACCTGAAACTATTTTCAAAGAGTCAAGAAAAGACACTACGAGACTTAGGGTGCACTGGAGTAGCACTTGTCTTTGATTAAGAATCACTTGCGATTATGTGTGATAGTTGATATTTACATATACTAGAAATAGAATATCTTAGGTACTCGTGACTTTACCTGAAAACAGTGACCTATCTGAAGGAAGTGATACGAGGATGAAACAAACTGTGCGGACTGTGCAAGGAGTTACGTAATTATGGATGCATACATAATTATGGAATTCAATGCACAGAAACCACAACAAGTCTTGTCACGTGCCAAATGAGATTCCTTCAAATACAAGAAAAGGTCAAACGTGAACACCCCTCCCCCAGCCTATTAAATACTCTGTTTGAGTGATAATTTAGGGTATAAAGACAAGAACCGCCAATGTGAAGTAAGATATTTTGTCCTTTACATATATTAAACTTCTACTTTGGGGAGATGTAACCCTTATGCATTTTGTTTACTTCGCAAACAAGAATGTCACAAGTTGTTTTGATATGTGTAAAGACTCGGTGAATATCTTATGACACATCAATATTTATCTATTTATACATGCTTGTTGATGTATGAATTGATTTATATGTTTGGCGGATTGTTTGATGTCACTTATGTGGGTATACGCTTGTGTATATCTAACTGCTGTTGTTCCGTATGACGATATCAAACAAATGTCTAACCCTATTGTGTTGTGTTCTTTTAGAACATGGCACCCAGGAGAGCTATGAACAATCGAGATTCTGATCAACCTCCTCCTCCCCCACTGCCAAGGACTGCTGAAGAGCTGGACGCCCTACTGGAAGAAAGGATTTCCGCAGCTATTGCCCAGTACGAGGCGAACCGTACTGAACACAGTGGAGGACCAAGCAATGCAAGACGTAATGGGAATGGAGATTCATCTGGAGGAAACACAGCTCAGGGCTGCACTTTCAAGCAGTTTCTCGACTGCAAACCGCTGAACTACGACGGCACTGGAGGTGCAGTGACATATGTACGCTGGACGGAGAAGACCGATGCCACTATCCGTATGAGCAAGTGTACCACGGATCAGCAAGTCACTTTTGCTACGGGATTGTTTGTTGATGAAGCTTTGACTTGGTGGAATTTGCAAGTCCAAACTCTGGGTGATGATGCTGCGTACGACATGACGTGGGATGAGCTAAAGGAACGTATGAGGGAAAAGTGTTACTCACGTGCTGAACTCCAAAGGTTGGAAACTGAGTTCTTGCACTTGGCCATGGAAGGTGCTGACATTACTGGTTATACCCGAAGGTTCCACGATTTGTCGAGAGTGATCCCCTACATGGTGACTCCCGAATTTAAGCATGTTGGGCGCTACATCTGGGGATTGGCACCGGAATTTCGCAGCTTGGTGACTGCAGCAAAACCCGAAACGATCACTCAGGCTGTAACTATGGTTGTCAGCCTTACTGAAGATGCTGTTCGTATGAAGAAGTTATCGTTGAACCCTACTGAGAAGACCGAGACGCATGCTGAGTTGTCATGTGACAAGAAAAGGAAGCATGCGAACTTGAATCAAGCGACTCGTAAGAACAAGGGTTCCAACAATAAGAAGCGAGGCCCCAATCCGTCTCAGGAGGCGAAAACTCTTGCAACCATGAATGCCGCTTCTGCCAAAAGATACCTGGGTACTCTGCCCATTTGCAACCAGTGCAAGCATCATCACGAAGGGGTTTGTCGCATCCCAAAATGCAACAAGTGTGGAAAATTAGGTCACCATCCTGAGGATTGTTGGGGAAAAGGAAAGAACGTGAATGGAAACCGGAATGGTGCTGGAAATAGAAACAATGGTGGGAATGGAAATGACAAAGGTAACCGAAATGGTAATGGGGATGGACAGAACTGACGTGCTTGTCGTGGTACACGCAAATTTAATCCCAATAACAACTATAGATAGTGGTAAAAGGGTATCTAACTCAGGGAGTATGTGGAAAGTGTGTTGATTTTATAGCTTTGCGAATTAACTACAATTAACCTAATTTGCAGAAAATAAAGTTCAATGATTTGGATTGTTGTTTTAGAAAACTAAATTAATAACTAATTGCAAATAAAGATTGGTTGTTTAACAGATTAGGAGAACAATGACCATCTTAGGATTCAGTTTCCTTTAACAATTGTGTGAAATTTCAACTAGAAAGAGTTACATAGACATAACTCATACATACATAATCGAAGTGATAAAAGGGAACAAAGTACTCAGATTTCTAATGCGAGGTTGTTTCCCAATGATTAATTAATCAATAACCAACCCTAACACTTCCCGTGATATCTCGATTGCCAACGGCACCAAGAACGTACGATTGAGACTAGAAATTGCACTATCGATTAACAAGCTACAAACAATTATGCATATACACCCTCCATCTACCAAGACTCCTTCAATATGCACTTTTATGTAAAGTGGCTTTATGTGCATGGTCATTGCCTCAATAGGTCACATGATATTCAAGCAACGCAAGTTACCATTCTAGAAATTCAGAAATAAACACACAAAAGTTCAAGATAAACCTTCACCTAAGATGATCACCGAGAGTTTTAGTCACACATAGCTTGGTGAATCATCATAACAAATAGTTCAATGTTCATACAAATCAAAATCACAAACCGAATGTTAGAAATTGTTCCAAGCCAAGAAAAATCACCCAAAATCGCCCCTCTGCTGTTCTCCAACCGAATAATGATGAGAATACCCAAAAGACACCATAAAAACCGAATTAATGATAGCAGTTACAATTTTCCGCAGTTTCCACCATAACTTACGGTGCCACCGTAAGTTACGGTGGCCCTCAAAGTGTTACGGCGAAGATAGTCTGAAATACGGTGGAATCCAGGTGGAATTCAGGTCCACCGTAAATTACGGTGGAACCGTAAATTACGGTGGAAACCTGAATTTTGCACTTTGTTTCATCTTTCGTTCCACACGCAACCCGTTCAACTCCAAACCGTCCAAAGCTGCGTTTTATCCACTTTAAGCTCCCGAACTGCACCTGAAACATAAGCAACCGTAGTCATCTAATTCAAGATAATTACGCGATTAAGTGAAGAATTAATTCGTCTTTTAACATGATTAAGGGTTGTCCTATGGACCACCCGTCACATCCCCACACTTAACCGTTGCTTGTCCCAAGCAACTCATCAAATCAATTTCAATACAAGTGATCAATTTAAACCAAGCAAAAATATGCAATCCTTTTACTAACCCCTTTTTAACACCCAAAACAATACACCCCTCTCTAAATCTCTCCTCTCGGCTACAAGTAAACACTAGCAAAGATACGCTAGACACACAAAAGGCAAACGGGTGGTTGCACAAGTATAAGCTTGTACCTAAATCGATCCTTCTCCTACAAGTGCTAAACATGAACGCAAATCAAAGGGACTTTCGAGGTTGTAATGTGGCTAGGTGTAAAGGTGGGAAATGGAATATATATGAAGTAGCGAAAACTTAACCCGGTCTTTTTATTACACAATAAAGCAAACTAACACTAACAATCTACACTACTATGTACAAGACAACTAAACATCTCTCCCCCTTTTTTTCTCATTTTTTTTTCATTTCATTGCTTTTTCTCTCTCTCTCTCTCTCTCTCTTTTTTTTAAGCAAACAACCATAAAATAAAACTTCAAACATATCTACGTCATACTACTAAAACTACTACTACTATTACTAACACTATAAGACCGAGTCAAATTTGGGTAAGTTTTTAGGTAAGTAACTAGGGGTAACAAATAATAGGCTTTCAGGCACAAAATTAGGCAACTAAATGTCCAAACCCCCGCCCCTCTCACTACCAAGATCATATATATAATTAATGAGGTCCAACCCCCCAAATCCCACACTCACACATACTAAAGACGAGGCTACCTAGATGCCCTTATCCTTTTCGCATTCATGTCTAACTAAGGACTCAAACCGCATTCAAGCACAAGTTCTAATGTACCCCCACCCGTAGCCACTCTCATCAAGAATAAGCATTATTTATATACAAATGTGGCTTCAACTCTCACCAAGAATGAAAGGGTATCAAGGGTTGCCGGTGCACCATTTGGGGTTAATCTAGGGTGTTCAAATTCTCACAATATTTCGCTTGATTTAAAATTTTTTCAAAATCTCCAAAAATTTCCCCCCATCCCCACACTTGGGATACATTGACCCCAATGTATGGTTTTAGGAGGCTTTGATCACTAAAATTCATTCAACATCAACAAAAAGCTTCTTCACTCAAACCCCAACTTTCTTTTTGGATTTTTTTCATTTTATAAATTTTTTTTCTTTTTTTTTTATACACATGACACCACCAACAAGCACCATCCGAACTCAACATAACAATCATACACCACCCAACCGCCCAACCATAAACAAAACAAAACAAGCTAACACATATGCACAAAATATACAAAGGGAAAACACAACCTGACTAATAATAGCGCGGTCCCGGAGGTCCAAAGATGGAAGACATCATGTCGTTCCATTCTCCAAACGCAAATGAGCCGCTACTACTCCCTCCTTGTTGTTGTTGGGCTCCCTCTTGTTGCCTCGGATCAATCCATTGTGAGTGGTGAAGCTGTGGAGTCGGATGCGACACACTCCCATCTTAAGGTGGTAGCGAGGCATAGTCTACATGTTGTGGATCCACAACCACTGGCCTCCCGGCATGCCAATCTGCATGCATCCTTCTCTCTTGATCATCGTGATACCGATTATTCATTTCCACCTCTTGAGAATACGCAAAGGTGCGATTCCACGCCTCACTACGATCAAGGTTTTGTTTCAAGGACCGCTCTATGCTTGCACTCATCATGGTATTTTGATCATATAACGTCCGCTCCGGACTCGACCAAGTTTCAAAAACGGAAGCCGGAGGACGTTGATTTGCTATCACCTCTTGCATGGTACCTTCATAAGCCCACCCGGGCACATAAGATCGCTCCGTAAAGTCATAGAAAGCGCCACCATAACCTCCACCCGGGCCCCCTTGCCCCAAATTCACATTAACACCACCTTGCTGTTGCTCTTCATAATCTTCATCCCCACTCGGGATCTCCGCCTCACTCTCGGGTTCATCCTCTTCACCCGGTAACAAATTCTCTAGCACCCGCCTTTAACGCTCTCCATCTCTGCCCCTCGGATTTAAGCTTATGATACCGCTCCGATTGTGTATACGTCCAACCAATTCCCAACTTGTCTAACGTAAACGGTTGATGCCTTTTCGTTGCCCCTCGATCTTCGGACGTAAGAGCCTTTTGTTGCTTCATTAACCCCGTTATGATTCGACAATATGGTACAATGTCCCGTCCATACTTATTCCGGCAAATCCATAAGTGGTTCATGATCAGATAACGTATCGGAAAACGCGGAGACCCATGCATTAGTGAATATAGAACAGGTACCTCTGGGAACCTCACCTGCTCTTTGTCCCCCCTTCGTGGAATAACATTGAGAACACAGATTGCTAGCAACAATTTAGCTTCTATTTTTAAGTTCTTCCGGTATAGAATACCACTGTATTTACCGGGTAAAAACAGTGCTGCCAACATGTCGTTCCAACGGGGGTGCTTCTCCGGCTTCACCAAAAGGTCGTCAAGGGTGGGAATCATATAATCACGGGCTGGAAGGCTATCGTATTTCCCGAGCTTCTTCAATGTATCAAAGGACATCTCCACTGGAACCCCGTGAACTTCACCAATCAACTTCATTTGCGATGGTCTTTCATATGTGTTGCATTTAAGAGTCACCATCCACTCTTGTATCTCGATGATAAACAAATTGTTTTTATCTTTGTCAAAACATTTAAGTGCCGACTCCCAACCTAGAGCCCAGAACTTGTCAAACACCCCAAACTGACCAAGCTCAACTTCCCGGACTTCCCTCTCACATATAAAGGCCGCTGCCTTATTCTTCAACTTATTCATGCGGTCATGATAGAGTGTTGGTTGCCACTCCTCTGGTTGCTCATCCAAAGGACCCGAGTTCCATATCGGCTTTTCAGCCGGGTCCAACTCCATTTCTTCCTCGCTCCCACTTTCACTTTCATCCACTCGGCCCAAATATTGTCTCTTTTTCGGTTGTTGTTCCGGCTGTTTACCCTTTCCCTTTGATGATGAGGACGAACTAGATCCTGCTTTTTCTTTCGTCTTAACCATTTTCCTACACACATTAGAGCAAACAACACAACCAAACGAAACAAAATTAGACTCTTTTCTCCAAAATATCCCCACACTTGCTTGTTACTATGGTTGTAGCTGTTAGTGAACCAAAAATTTATCAAAAATTTTTCAAAAATTGGGCATGGTGTCTCTACAATATAGAGATCCCCAAAAGTTCACTACTTTCCTAACAATCCTACATCTACAAACCATAATCATATTCAAGTAACAAGTAACAAGTCAAAAATTATGAACAAGCAAGTGGGTATGAACAAATATCAATAATAACCTCAATCTTCACAATGCACCAACACAACATAGTAAATAAACTTCCATACCTTGTTTGAAGATGTAAGAAACACAAATGAGGCAACAACTTCAAAAAGCACTAAAATTTCAAAACTAGGGTTTGAAGTTCGGACCCAAAAACTATGTTTTCTTGCAAATCTCTTGACAAAATCAGAAACTACGTGAAAAATTAGTCAAGATAGACTCCAATTTCACTTAGTTTGAACAAAAATTGAGTGAGATATGGATGATTGAAGGTTGAAGAAGCTATGGGGATTTGTGGGTCTTTGTGAAAGAGATGGATGGTGATAGATAGATAGTAAAGTGAAATGAAATTGAGTGGCTGGGGTTATTCACGAAATCAGATGTTTTATTATTATTTTTTATGTATATACCGAAACGGAGCGACCCTTACATCTTCCAGGTCCACCGTAAGCTACGGTGTCACCGTAAATTACGGTGGAACCTGGAGAATTATCATCACCGTAAATCAGTAGCGTATTACCGTAAAGCCCAAAAAAGTTTCATTGCCACCGTAAGCTACGGTGTCACCGTAAATTACGGTGGCACTTGGGCACATCTGATTTGCTGCAAAATGCTGTTTTTTATGCATATTTTTATATTTTTCAAGTTTTTTTTTTATTTTTTTAAATTTTTCTAAAATGTGTAAAAATCACCCTACCCCCTCGAAAGTCTCGTGTTGTCCTCAACACAATGTTAGAATAATTCGTGACCCGAATATCCCCACACTTGTTTCAAACACGGATTTCAAGGAAATACGGTAATTGTGCAAACTATACAAAACAAAACAAAACACTACTATTTACACTACCAAACCTGGGCCTCTCATGGTTGTTCCTCATCGACCGGGCGCAAGATGTAGCCCGCTTTATCAAGCTCCAAGTTGTTGATGTCGTTTCCCTCCAAGTATGGCTTCAACCGGTGACCGTTCACCGTTTGTTGTTTCAGTGTTTGCTCCTCTTGGATGTCTACGTCACCAAACCTTCCAACTCTCCGAATGACGTATGGGCCCATCCATTTGCTTTTAAGCTTGCCCACAAACATTTTGAGTCTTGAGTTATACAACCAAACTTCTTGACCCACTTCAAATGTTTTCTTCCGCAATTTTGCATCATGCACCTTTTTGAGTTTATCTTTATAAGCCGATGCACATTCATACGCCTCGTCCCGAATCTCTTCTATTTCGCTTAATTGCAACTTTCTCAACTTCCCCGCCTCGTCATAATCCGCGTTTACCGTCTTAATTGCCCAATGTGCCCGATGTGTTAGCTCCATTGGCAAGTGACAACCCTTTCCATACACCATCCGGTAAGGCGTTGTGCCAATAGGAGTCTTGTAGGCCGTTTGGTATGCCCACAATGCATCGTCTAACTTACTCGACCAATCCTTCCTATCCGTTCTCACCGTCTTCATGAGAATTTCTTTGATTTGACGGTTGGACACTTCGACTTGTCCACTTGTCTGCGGATGGTAAGGTGTAGCAATTCGGTGATTCACGCTATACCTCTTCAATAGTTTCCCCAAGTTGAAGTTCTTGAAATGCGAACCACCATCACTTATAATAACCCGAGAGATGCCAAAACGAGAGAAAATGTTGGATTGAACAAATTTACAAACAACCGAATGGTCGTTTGTTCATGTTGCAATAGCTTCAATCCACTTCGAGACATAATCCACCGCTACCAAAATGTATAGAAAGCCATTCGAATTTGGGAATGGTCCCATAAAGTCTATACCCCATACATCAAATATCTCTACAACCAAGATTGGTTGTAAGGGCATCTCATCCCTCTTCGATATGCTTCCCATCTTTTGACAATTTATGCAATTTCTAGCGAACTCACATGCATCCTTGAAAATTGAGGGCCAATAAAACCCACATGAAAGAACCCGATAGCCTGTTTTGTGCCCACTAAAATGACCCCCACATGCAGACGAATGAGCATGGGTCAAAATTTCCAACACTTCTGTCTTGGGCACACACCTTCGTATAACTTGATCCGGTCCAATCTTGAAAAGATCCGGTTCATCCCAAATATATTGCTTCACTTGAACCATAAATTGTTGTCGGCGCTTCTTGGTCCAATGACTTGGGGCTAAGTAGTTGACATAATGAGCATACCACGGTGCAACAAAGGTGGAAACGGCTAAGAGTTGCTCGTCGGGAAAACTTTCATTGATTTCACTAACATCATCGATCCCTTCTACCGGAATCCGAGACAAGTGATCCGCCACTACATTCTCACTTCCCTTTTTGTCTCGGATTTCTAAATCGAACTCTTGTAACAATAATACCCACCGAATCAAACGAGGCTTCGCGTCCTTTTTCTCCATCAAATACCGGACCACATTATGATCCGAATAAACCACTACTTTGCTCCCCCGAATATACGAGCGAAACTTATCCAAAGCATACACCACCGCTAATAATTCCTTCTCGGTTGTGGTGTAATTAAGTTGTGCTTCGGATAAAGTCTTGCTCACGTAGTAAATCACCACCGGCTTTCTATCAACCCGTTGACCCAAAACTGCACCAATAGTGGTGTCGCTTGCATCACACATTATCTCGAACGGCTTCGACCAATCTGGTGGTTGCAAGATAGGAGCCTTGACCAAATGTTCCTTTAAAACAGTAAACGCTTGCATACACTCGTTAGTAAAATCAAATGGGACATCTTTTAATAACAAGTTGAACAAAGGCTTAGTGATAACACTAAATCCTTTAATGAAACGTCTATAAAAACCCGCGTGTCCCAAGAATGACCTTACACCCTTAACATTTTTCGGAAGTGGCAAAGATGATATTACCCGTATTTTTGCCTTATCCACCTCCATCCCCCTTTCAGAAATTACATAACCCAACACAATGCCCTCTTGCACCATGAAATGACTTTTCTCCCAACTTAACACTAAGTTTTTCTCAACGCATCTTTTTAACACTTTTTGTAATTCGTTGAGACAAGCATCAAAACTAGTGCCAAAAATGGAGAAGTCATCCATAAATACTTCGAGCGACTCTCCAACCATGTCCGAGAATATACTCATCATACATCGTTGGAAAGTTGCCGGAGCATTGCACAAGCCAAATGGCATCCGCCGAAAGGCAAAGGTGCCATATGGACAAGTGAAGGTGGTCTTGTGTTGGTCATCCGGGTGTATTGCGATTTGATTGTAACCCGAATACCCATCCAAAAAATAGTAATATTTTTGACCCGATAATTTTTCAATAATTTGGTCAATGAAAGGTAGCGGGAAATGATCCTTAGAAGTGGCGGCATTCAATTTCCGGTAGTCAATACATATACGCCACCCGGTAACCGCTCGGGTGGCAATTTGTTCACCACTTTCATCTTTGACTACTTGAATGCCGGCCTTCTTAGGCACAACTTGGGTGGGACTCACCCAAGCACTATCCGAAATCGGATAAATAATTCCCGCATCCAACCATTTAATTACCTCTTTTTTAACTACCTCCCATAGGTTCGGATTCAATCGCCTTTGAGCTTCTCGTGTTGGCTTTGCATCTTCGGTGGTAATGATCTTATGCATGACAATGGATGGACTAATTCCTTTGAGATCGGCAATCGTCCATCTGATAGCTCCCTTGTTCTCTTTCAAAACTTCCAACAACGCTTGCTCTTGTGCCAACTCCAAATTAGAGGCAATAATGACCGGTAAAGTGTCATTATACCCTAAAAATGCATACTTCAAGTGGCTCGGCAAGTCTTTAAGTTCCAACTTTGGCGGTTCCACTAACGACGGTTTAGTACCCTAATCTATCTCCGCCGGTAAACCTTCAAATTGATGAGTCCATGGTGGTCTACCTTCTTTCAAAGCCATTACATCTTGCTTTTCCTCTTCAACCCGGAGTGCATAAGCATGTACCTGTTCAGAAAAATCACACAGGAAAACATCCAAACCATCCTCCTCATACTCATGCGGGTTGCATCCGTCAACTATATCTGCCATGAAACACTCATCAACACCATTAGCATTAGAATTGTTAGTAAAAACATTCAAACGCATTTTTCGATTCCCAAAAGTCATGTCGACCGTACCAAATCTACAATCGATCACAGCATGTGCGGTGCTCAAAAATGGCTGACCCAAAATTACGTTTTGTTGTTGTTTTGGGTCCGCAGACGAGTAGTCCAAGACTAAAAAGTCGACCGGGTAATAAAACTCATCAATTTTTACTATTACATTTTGAACCATACCCCGAGGTAGCTTATGAGACAAATCGGCCAAAACAACCGTTGTCTCCACCCTTGCTAACGGACCAAAATCATATTGGTCATATAAGCCCCCCGGTAAAATGCTAACCCCGGCTCCAAGATCTAGCAACGCCTTAGCCATTTGAAAATTACCAACTTGTATGTTAATCAATGGCGTACCCGGATCTTGGAGCTTAGGAGGAAGCTCCCCATTTAAAACTGCACTTACTTGCCCGGTTAAATCGACCCGCTTAGGCACTTTCTTCTTGTTTTGCCTTTTTTGTGTACATAACTCTTTTAAAAATTTGGCATAGGCGGGCACTTGTTTTATTGCATCAAGAAGTGGGAGGTTAATTTTAACTTGTTTAAACATGTCCCACATTTCTTCTTTTTGGGGACCTCTCGATGTAATAAAATTTTTCTTTCCCGGGTCAAGTAAAGCCGACGGAAAAGGGACTTGACTCGGTTCACCCTCAACTTTTTCACTCTTTTCATTTTCACCCAAACCCGGTTTGTTAACATTTAATTCTTTTGGTTTACCCGGTGAAACTTCATCATCACTATCATTACCCGTGATGTCCTCAACTACCCCCTCAACCAATTCGGGTGACAAATTGGCTTTAAAGTCTTTTCCACTTCTTAAAACACTAACATGATGAACATTAACATTACCTCGTGACGTACCATGCGAAGGGTTTTCCTTAGTGTCGCTAGGAAGTTGTGTCACACCCCGACCACGTAAAACAACAAAACGTGGCGGAAACGTCGGGGAGTGTTGTAACAGAATTATTGTTTCACAACCATGGATTAAACAAATTTCGTTTTATTGAATTAAATGAGTTACAATGTCTTGACAACAAAGAAACATAACAAAATTAACTAGTCTTGCATCTTTTAATGTCACTAAGGCCTCGTCCAATCCTATGTGAGCATGCATCAATATCATCATCAAACATCATCAACTACAGTACCTGAAACACATGTGAAAGTACCTCAGCATAAAAAAATGCCGGCGAGTACATAGGTTTTATGAAAAACAGGATTCATGACTTAAGTTTAAGAAAAGTGTTTAATAAAAGTTAGTCATGAATCTTGTAAAATGTTTTGTTTTGTAAATCATTTGAAAAGCGATGAAATCAAATGATATGTATAAATAGAAGAATAACGTATGGTTAAAGAATAACCAAGTAGAAATAAGTTGTATAAAATAATTTGTTTTGTAAAACAAATGTCTTGTGAAAAATATGTTATTTGTGTAAAAATGTATAAATCCAAATGAATGATTCAAATAACGCTACGCCATGTAATATAATACAAGCACTTATATATAGGAAGTACCAGCGGCGTATCCACCATGCTTGTATCACATTACACACGTCTCGTTACCCAAATCACTTACCCACATAAACCACCAATGTAAATTGCTCATGTCTAAACCGTTGTCAAATGTCAATCGAGTAATGTGTAAACAAAATGTCATGTATGGCAAGTGAAATATGTAATAACCAAACCATAGGTAAGAATGCACAAACAATGTACTAAGTATGCGACGGATGGTCATACATAGCATGATACCAAGTATAAGATGTCTTTGTAAAACAATGTACTAAATATGCACACAATGGGCATACATAGCATGTGATGTAAAATGTACTAAGTATGATGAACATACATAGCATGAAATGTTATGTAAAACGATGTACTAAGTATGCTAAGTAAACATACATAGCAAAAACACAACGAAATCATGTACTAATAGTGTACTAATGAACATAGCAAGTATATGATATAAAAGCATGAAATCATGAAAGTAATAAGTAGGCACATGTGTTTCACCCCAAAATGTTTGAAAAAAACAGTAAAAGAGGGGACTATGTACTCACTTGAGATTGCTTAGAAGTCCTAGGATAACCACCAAGCAATGCTAGAAGATCACGGAATCAAACGGCACCTAATATAGGTATCTACATTAATAACCGGACCTATCGGAGGATCAGGTAGTACGAGGGTTTGTAAACCAAATAAGTATGGGAACTTATGTAATATGGTTTAACAAAGCCTACATACTAAAACGAAACCTAACCTAAGTGCTTACGACCCACTACGACCCGTTTAGGTAGCTTACGCTACTTTAACGCGTCGTTCGCGTAAAACGCGTTCGGAATGCCTAACTAGCCCTATGACAAGCAAGATATGCCTTAACATGCTTAATATTGTTGCTAAATCAGTTTAGATGTCAAAAATTATGTTACATAGGTTTAAAATGAATTTTGGCGCAAAAAGGGTATTTTGGTAATTTACCTAAGGCATAAGAACTACTTATCATACAACTACTTAAACGTCGTGACCATAAGGTATAACCTCGGAAGGTTATTCCCTATACAACTATGGTCACTTAAAGTGTTTGGTCGGATCCTAAAGATCGACCAAATGGGTCGGGTTCGTAAGCATAAGCGATTGATTAGATCACTTACCTTTACGACCCTAAACAAGCACAAATCTAAAAGCGACGAGCTAAACATGCTAGAACATGTTTATAATGTTAGAAAACAGGTTTGGTATTAAAACAAACGGTTTTAATACCCTAGAGTAGTTTGGTTACAAAATACGCGAGAAAACGCATTTTGGCCGAAACTACGACTCGTCACTGAGCCTAGATAACGTGGTAATCAGTAGGTATAGTTACTAGGGACTATAACCATCGTGATTACGCTCACGTTATGAAGTTCAAACAAACTTTGCATTGACCATAAACTGGTCAATGCAGAAAGTCAAACACAGTTTGACTTTAACGCTAAAACGAACGAAAAACGCGAAAGAATACTTACAGAAGGTCCCCGCAAGATTGATTTCCGAGTATATCTCATAATCAAGTGGGTTTGAATGAAGTTGGGGTTGGGTATTTATAGGAAACATGGAATCGTTAAGTTCGTTTCTTGTTCCCCAAGCGTTTAATCTGAGCCGTACAACACACACCCACTGAATTACAAATCCATGGGAGCCCCTAGGATTGATAAAAACCATTTGCAAGTGGTTTTGAAGTGCTAAACAGCTGCAAACAGCTGTTTGCAACATTTTTGCATAACTTGGGAGGCCATGCGGCCCACATCAGGATCCACACAAACTCAGGCGGGCCGCCTGAGCTTGTCTGATTAGCACAACTTTTCAAAAATGACAGTTTTAACCCCTGCATGCTTTTAAGTCCATTTTCGACACGTTTAAGGCCTGTTAACCTCATTTCAAGCCTCTAAAATGAAGTTAAAGTATAGGGAACTCAAAACATGCTCAAAAATATCTCGGGTGTCGGTTCGTTTGGTCGTACGATCGCGATGTTCGCTTAATTACGACGGAATGCACATAAGCGCGAAAAACGATCCAAATTGCGCAACGAATGGATTTTTCTCATGCCAAACACAAAGGCATAATATACGGATGCTTACATAAATTTTTGGAAGTCCGGAAGTATTCAGAACGTAAAATATGCGCGAAAATGCAAACTTATGCACTTTTTGACGCTTTTAGTCCCTGAATGAGCATAAAGTTTATTTTTGCGCACCAAACACCTCAAAGCCTATTTCTAAGCTATGTAAAGGATATTTAGGGCATATTTAACTTATGATCAAGTTCCGGAAGGTCTGTTACAGTACGAATTGACATACTTTCACAGTTTGTCGAATTTAGTCCCTGTAAGCGAATAAACTTGATTTCGGCATACCAAACCATCCAAATTTTATTTCTAAGTTATGTAAGGGTTATTTAAGATATGTTAAGCCTATGTCACTATTCCGGAGTGTTTGTTGCATTAAACTGGTTATATTTACGAATCAGATCGCGTATAACCTTCCAGAAAGCGATTTAAAGCCCGAAATCGAACAAGAATTAATATGTGCAAACGATACACATATTTACACAAAATCCCAAGTATGAAATACAATATTTCATTGGTTTGGTATTTGTTTGATGGTTGTGGTGACACAGGTGTCACAGTCTCCCCTACTTTAGGAAATTTCGTCCCGAAATTTATTCGTAGGAGTATGTCCGTGACTTTGTGTCAAATAACCACCAGAGATATGCAAGGGATAATCCTATCATTTCCTTAACGGACATTCTTCAGAAACAAAAATGAATGGACGGAGTCATTTTCAACAGATGCTTCCTCAGAAACAGAAATGAAAGGATAACCAAATGGATATTCATTTCCTTCAATGGATAATCTTCAGAAACGAAAATGAACAAACGGAGTCATTTCCAACGGTTGCTTCTTCAGAAACGGAAATGAAGGGATAATCAAATGGATATTCATTTCCTCAACGGATAATCTTCAGAAACGAAAATGAACAAACGGAGTCATTTCCAACAGTTGCTTCTTCAGAAATGGAAATGAAGGGATAATCAAACGGATATTCATTTCCTCAACGGATAATCTTCAGAACAAAAATGAACAAACGGAGTCATTTCCAACAGATGCTTCCTCAGAAACAGAAATGAAAGGATAATCAAATGGATATTCATTTCCTCAACGGATAATCTTCAGAAACGAAAATGAACAAACGGAGTCATTTCCAACGGTTGCTTCTTCAGAAACGGAAATGAAGGGATAATCAAACGGATATTCATTTCCTCAACGGATAATCTTTCAGAAGTGAAAAATGAATAGCTAGTTCATTTTTCTTCAACGGGTGCTTCATCAGAATTGGAAATGAACAGGGTTCACTCTAGACGTATGGCAAAACTCGCTGTGGTTTCTATGCACTAAATTCCATAATTATGTACGCGTCCATAATTACGTAATTCCTTGCACAGTCCACACAGTACATATCATAATGTGTAGGGGAAGAAAATCAAACCTGTTATGAGTGTGGCTAGACTACCATAGGGTCCTTTTTAATTAGATCGACAAATGATCACTTTAATTTGACCACCAAGGAGTCTTTTCAGCTATATCATTACATGATATTCCTAACCAGATTTTTGGATCAATCTGTTTAACTAGACCACTCAGGGGGTCTAATTATGGAATAGTACTGTATAATCCATGGGTCTTAACTATTACGTAGAAGCCCATTAAGGATTTAAGGTAGTACCTTTTGATATCCTACTATGAATCCCTTATAGAAGATTCTACGAGGATTTGGATAACAACAAAGAAAATTGGATCACATCAAGAACATAAAGGGAGAACATAAGCACATAATCACAAAGTTATTTAGTTTGATTTTTTTAATTTGTTATCTTTGGACGCGGATACTTAAAGCACACCAGGAATCCAATTCGTGGATTTCATTTGGCACTTTAATCATTTTCAAGAATCTATCTATAAAGATAGAATGATCTACCAAAGATTCGATTTCGTTTTCAAGAAAATGCAATAGATCATAAAATGGAAGGATTTTGGGGGTAGTCTGTTCTTCAAGGAATACGGCTCCTTGATTGTCGGTATTGAAGGGGATACATTGTTTATACATGGCATCACATTTGCACATTGCAATGTAAAATAAAAAGATTTATTTATAAACAATGATAACAACTGTTTCATGGACCTTGACAACAAAAGAAAATAATACACTAGACATGATTATTTCTAAAGGGTGTTGTCTTCTAGTCGGTCAGATGCTCATCACTGTGCTGGATTAGCATTAGCAAGCTTTGGGCAATTTCTTCGGAAATGACCCATCTCGCCACAATTGTAGCAAGAATCTGGTGGAAAGCAAGCTTGAGCAGGATTGTTGTTAGCTTGATTTGGTGCACCTGTAGCTGGGCAAACCCTTGCTGTATGGCCTATGAGTCCACAAACTTGGCATGTGTAGCACTTCACACCAGCATGATGATGTAGGCTACATTGGTTGCACAAGGGTGCAGTTCCGTTGTAGGGCTTCCTAGCAGGGGGTTGAGCTGGTTGGTTGAGGATGGTTTGATCATTGTGAGTAACCATGGCAAAGTTCTGAGAAGCCTTTCGCTTCCTTGACTTCTTAGGGGACCCAGTCTGTTCATCCATGGTCTTTGATTCCTTGATTGGTTTCGATTCCTCGACCGGTTTCCTTTCACCCTTTCGGAAAAGCTTACGTTTCCTGATCTGAGATTCGGTTAGGGTAGCAGATAATTCAATGGCCTGTCTAACTGTGGTAGGATTACTACCAGTAACAATGTCCTGAACTGAGTCACGGAGGCCATCAATGTATTTTTCGATCGCCTTATCCAAAGGCGTAACCATGGCAGGACACAATAGGCTCAGCTCCTCATATCGATCGGTGTAGGCTCGATGTTCACCGCTGTCTTGCTTAAGATCGTCGAATTCCCTTTCTAAGGCCCTGATCTCGTGACGAGGACAGAATTCCTTCATCATCAGAGCTCGAAGCTCTTCCCATGTTTGAGCTAGTGCCACATCGGCACCCCTATCTCTCATTACACCATTCCACCATGTTAGAGCCCGCTTTTCGAAGACACTAGATGCGAAATCTACCTTTCGCTCGTTCGGGCATTGAACATGTCTGAAGGTGCTCTCCAGACTCTCGAACCATTGCAGAAGTGCAGTCGCTCCTTGAGACCCAGAAAACTTTGATGGCTTAGCTGAGTTGAACATCTTGAAGTTGCAAGGGGCATTATTGTTGTTGAGAGCTTGGTTGCATTGAGCAACGATGTTCGGGATTGCAGCAGTCATTTGCTGCATAATGATAGCTGCCAGATCTTCAATAGGTATTTGATTCTCGCGTCGCGGAGACATTATAAAAGGGAAATAAGAGAGAGAAACAAGTGAAATGGCATTGGGTAAGAATAGGAAATTACCAACCAAAAGCATGGGTGATGGTCATTTGTTTGAACCACGAAGCAAACAAACGACACACAAAGGCTGAATCAAAGTAAATAGGTCCCCATAATGTATCGCGAAGACATGCTCGCCTATAAGTGGACACTCACCCCAAGAGTTCCCAGGTAAGAGTGACTGGTCCGATACTGCGGATTTGTACGAACACTCTAGCCTTAGACAGAAAACTCAGGGTACAGGTACCCACTCTTCCAGTTTGCACGTGTTCACATTATTTAGACCCAAACTTTGACGGGATTTTGAAAACTTTGAAGGTTCGAAACCTTATAACTAAGGGTTCAAAACCTAGTAATCAATCATCCTAGAACAGATGATTAGTTTTCAAAGCAGATCAAATTTATGTTCTTGTTGTGGTTGTCACCTAAGGATAGGTGACGGTATTGTTTTATGACTAAACGCAAGTAAACTCGCGTTAGGGTCCTAGGAAGGTTATAGTCTAGGTCAAAGCATTACTAATAACCTAATTCCCTATAACCATTGGCTCTGATACCAACTTTTCTGTCACACCCCGACCACGTAAAACAACAAAACGTGGCGGAAACGTCGGGGAGTGTTGTAACAGAATTATTGTTTCACAACCATGGATTAAACAAATTTCGTTTTATTGAATTAAATGAGTTACAATGTCTTGACAACAAAGAAACATAAAAAAATTAACTAGTCTTGCATCTTTTAATGTCACTAAGGCCACGTCTAATCCTATGTGAGCATGCATCAATATCATCATCAAACATCATCAACTATAGTACCTGAAACACATGTGAAAGTACGTCAGCATAAAAAAATGCCGGCGAGTACATAGGTTTTATGAAAAACAGGATTCATGACTTAAGTTTAAGAAAAGTGTTTAATAAAAGTTAGTCATGAATCTTGTAAAATGTTTTGTTTTGTAAATCATTTGAAAAGCGATGAAATCAAATGATATGTATAAATAGAAGAATAACGTATGGTTAAAGAATAACCAAGTAGAAATAAGTTGTATAAAATAATTTGTTTTGTAAAACAAATGTCTTGTGAAAAATATGTTATTTGTGTAAAAATGTATAAATCCAAATGAATGATTCAAATAACGCTACGCCATGTAATATAATACAAGCACTTATATATAGGAAGTACCAGCGGCGTATCCACCATGCTTGTATCACATTACACACGTCTCGTTACCCAAATCACTTACCCACATAAACCACCAATGTAAATTGCTCATATCTAAACCGTTGTCAAATGTCAATCGAGTAATGTGTAAACAAAATGTTATGTATGGCAAGTGAAATATGTAATAACCAAACCATAGGTAAGAATGCACAAACAATGTACTAAGTATGCGACGGATGGTCATACATAGCATGATACCAAGTATAAGATGTCTTTGTAAAACGATGTACTAAAGTAAACATACATAGCAAAAACACAATGAAATCATGTACTAATAGTGTACTAATGAACATAGCAAGTATATGATATAAAAGCATGAAATCATGAAAGTAACAAGTAGGCACATGTGTTTCACCACAAAATGTTTGAAAAAAAAGCAGTAAAAGAGGGGACTATTTACTCACTTGAGATTGCTTAGAAGTCCTAGGATAACCACCAAGCAATGTTAGAAGATCACGGAATCAAACGGCACCTAATATAGGTACCTACATTAATAACCGGACCTATCGGAGGATCAGGTAGTACGAGGGTTTGTAAACCAAATAAGTATGGGAACTTATGTAATATGGTTTAACAAAGCCTACATACTAAAACGAAACTTAACCTAAGTGCTTACGACCCATTACGACCCGTTTAGGTAGCTTACGCTACTTTAACGCGTCGTTCGCGTAAAACGCGTTCGGAATGCCTAACTAGCCCTATGACAAGCAAGATATGCCTTAACATGCTTAATATTGTTGCTAAATCAGTTTAGATGTCAAAAATTATGTTACATAGGTTTAAAATGAATTTTGGCGCAAAAAGGGTATTTTGGTAATTTACTTAAGGCATAAGAACTACTTGTCATACAACTACTTAAACGTCGTGACTATAAGGTATAACCTCGGAAGGTTATTCCTTATACAACTATGGTCACCTAAAGTGTTTGGTCGGATCCTAAAGATCGACCAAATGGGTCGGGTTCGTAAGCATAAGCGATTGATTAGATCGCTTACCTTTACGACCCTAAACAAGCACAAATCTAAAAGCGACGAGCTAAACATGCTAGAACATGTTTAGTAATGTTAGAAAACAGGTTTGGTATTAAAACAAACGGTTTTAATACCCTAGAGTAGTTTGGTTACAAAATACGCGAGAAAACGCATTTTGGCCGAAACTACGACTCGTCACTGAGCCTAGATAACGTGGTAATCAGTAGGTATAGTTACTAGGGACTATAACCATCGTGATTACGCTCACGTTATGAAGTTCAAACGAACTTTGCGTTGACCATAAACTGGTCAATGCAGAAAGTCAAACACAGTTTGACTTTAACGCTAAAACGAACGAAAAACGCGAAAGAATACTTACAGAAGGTCCCCGCAAGATTGATTTCCGAGTATTTCTCAGGTATGAAGTGTTTATAACTCCAACTTAGAGAAAATCTCAGAATCAAGTGGGTTTGAATGAAGTTGGGGTTGGGTATTTATAGGAAACATGGAAATGTTAAGATCGTTTCTTGTTCCCCAAGCGTTTAATCTGAGCCGTACAACACACACCCACTGAATTACAAACCCATGGGAGCCCCTAGGATTGATAAAAACCATTTGCAAGTGGTTTTGAAGTGCTAAACAGCTGCAAACAGCTGTTTGCAACATTTTTGCATAACTGGGGAGGCCATGCGGCCCGCATCAGGATCCACACAAACTCAGGCGGGCCGCCTGAGCTTGTCTGATCAGCACAACTTTTCAAAAATGACAGTTTCAGCCCCTGCATGCTTTTAAGTCCATTTTCGACACGTTTAAGGCCCGTTAACCTCATTTCAAGCCTCTAAAATGAAGTTAAAGTATAGGGAACTCAAAACATGCTCAAAAATATCTCGGATGTCGGTTCGTTTGGTCGTACGATCGCGATGTTCGCTTAATTACGACGGAATGCGCATAAGCGCGAAAAACGATCCAAATTGCGCGACGAATGAATTTTTCTCATGCCAAACACAAAGGCATAATATTAGGATGCTTACATAAATTTTTGGAAGTCCGGAAGTATTCAGAACGTAAAATATGCGCGAAAATGCAAACTTATGCACTTTTTGACGCTTTTAGTCCCTGAATGAGCATAAAGTTTATTTTTGCGCACCAAACACCTCAAAGCCTATTTCTAAGCTATGTAAAGGATATTTAGGGCATATTTAACTTATGATCAAGTTCCGGAGGGTCTGTTACAGTACGAATTGACATACTTTCACAGTTTGTCGAATTTAGTCCCTGTAAGCGAATAAACTTGATTTCGGCATACCAAACCATCCAAATCTTATTTCTAAGTTATGTAAGGGTTATTTAAGATATGTTAAGCCTATGTCACTATTCTGGAGTGTTTGTTGCATTAAACTGGTTATATTTACGAATCAGATCGCGTATAACCTTCCAGAAAGCGATTTAAAGCCCGAAATCGAACAAGAATTAATATGTGCAAACGATACACATATTTACACAAAATCCCAAGTATGAAATACAATATTTCATTGGTTTGGTATTTGTTTGATGGTCGTGGTGACACAGGTGTCACAAGTTGACCCTTGTTTTTCTTCAATTCAGCCACGTCGGTTGCTAATTGACCCATTTGGGTTGTTAGTGATTGGATGCTTTTGTCACGAACCTTATCCTTTTGCATTCGAACTTCATCAAGTTGGTTCCGTTTTTGCATCTCCATTTGCATGCTCTTTAGCATCTCCATCATCTCGTTTCCACCCGAAGACCCCCCTTGTTCTTGACCCGTTTGATATTGCTTTTGATAACCTTGGTTGTTCCCGCCTCGATATCCACCTTGGTTATTGTAAGGTTGGCGTGAACCAAAGTTACCTTGGCTACCTTGAAAGTTCGGGTTAGCTTGATTTGAAGGGTTCCCATACCGAAAATTTGGGTGGTTCCTCAACCCGGGGTGGTATGTATTAGAGTTCATGTTGTTGTAGTTTCTACCACCCCCTCATTGACCTTGAACCGCATGGACTTCTTCGTATTGCCCTTCCACCATCCCTTGGCAATTTTCAGCCGCATGACCTATTTCATTACACAAAGCACAAACATCATAAATTTGGTTAGTAGTTTGAACATTACCATCATCAATGGCGTGCACTTGAAGTCGGGCAATGGCCGGTCGGGCTCTCCTTGATGCTTGAGCTTTTCTCTTAGATGTAGTTGCCATGCTCTCCAAAAACTCCCAATCATCGTTCTCATAATTTGTACCAAAAGTCCCACCGGTAATGGACATTAGATCACGAGCATCTTCGGCACTCAACCCCTAGTGGAAGGCATTCATCAATTCCCACAATTCGATTCCATGGTGAGGGCAATTTCTGATCATCATATTGAAACGCTCAAAAGCCTCGTGAAACATCTCACCATGTTGTTGTTGGAAGCTTCTCAACCCCTTTCTTGCATCGTTGGTCTTTTGGGCGGTGTAAAACTCATCCAAGAAAGTTTGTTGCGTCTCCCCCCATGTATATATGGATGCCGAAGGCAAAGTGTAGAACCATTTTTTCGCCTTATCTTCCAAAGAAAATTGGAATAATACGAATTTAATATCGTCGGCTGAAAACCCTTGATTCCCAAGAGTGTTACAAATCGATTCATAAGCCTCCAAATGAAAGTAAGGCTCCTCCGTTGCTAACCCCTTATATTTTGGTAAACTTTGCAAAGAGTTGGTCCTCACTTCAAATGTCCTCCCTTGATCATTGTGAGGAATGACTACCGGTGAAGGGTTATGAGTGATTACCGGCCTAAAATGTGCTTCGATGCCCCTCATGTTTTCCCTAAGGTGCCTCCTTGGTACACCGAACCTACCTCTTGGAGGAATAGGACCCATTGGCCTTGGTACTTGCCCTTGTGGTGCAATTGGTTGTTGAAACTGTTGTTGTCGCATCGGTGGGCGTTGAGGTGGTCTTTGAAATTGTGGTTGTACATTTTGTGGCCGAACTTGTTGCAATGGGATAGGATGTTGCATTGGTGGCCCTTGTGGTCTCGGCCTAATGTGTTGTGGTATGAGTTGTTGTTGTTGTGGCATTCCACCGACACTTGCCATCCCTTGCGATTGACTTTGCACATAACCGAATTCTCCTTGATCACCATAACCCCCGTAAGCATACCCATCTTTATCATACCCCTCAAATTCCTCAAATCCTTCATCATACCCATCTCCTTGAATTCCCGATTGCCCAAATGGAAGGGTTGAATATTGAAAACCCGCTTGGTTCGATGGTCTGAATGTTGAAGTAGCATGGACAATGGTCGAAATTGGTGCTATGGTATGGCTTGAATATGACGGACCCGCACCCGGGAAGAAATGGGATAATGGTGGTATAGTAGTGGAAGGGTTAAAGGTAATGGTTGGTTCTTCTTGGGTAGTAATGGGTTGTGTGGTGTTGGTTGGTGTAGTGTCATGAGGTGGAGTAGGAATTGTAGTGGAATTTGGTATGGTTGTGTTTGGTGATGGTTGTGTGGAAGTAGGTATAAATGATGAGGTCGTTTGACCCGTTGTAGGTGGAATTTGTGAATCAGCCATGATGTTTCTTGGTGTAATGGGTGAAGTGGGTGAACCAATGATTCTGTTTTCTCGTAATAAAACCCTGTTTTGCCGTAACGTTCTTTCGATTTCCGGATCAAATGACAATGGTGACGCTTTGTGAGAGCCTCTAGTATGCATGCACCTGTAGAACCTGCACACTAAACACACCAGTGTAAACCCGAAAATAACAAAGCAAAACTAACAAACTGACACACGTTGCACACTACTCCCCGGCAACGGCGCCAAAATTTGACGTGCTTGTCGTGGTACACGCAAATTTAATCCCAATAACAACTATAGATAGTGGTAAAAGGGTATCGAACTCAGGGAGTATGTGGAAAGTGTGTTGATTTTATAGCTTTGCGAATTAACTACAATTAACCTAATTTGCAGAAAATAAAGTTCAATGATTTGGATTGTTGTTTTAGAAAACTAAATTAATAACTAATTGCAAATAAAGATTGGTTGTTTAACAGATTAGGAGAACAATGACCATCTTAGGATTCAGTTTCCTTTAACAATTGTGTGAAATTTCAACTAGAAAGAGTTACATAGACATAACTCGTACATACATAATCGAAGTGATAAAAGGGAACAAAGTACTCGGATTTCTAATGCGAGGTTGTTTCCCGATGATCAATTAATCAATAACCAACCCTAACCCTTCCCGTGATATCTCGATTGCTGTTAGGATCCGAGGCTCTCATGATTGTGCTTGTTTGTATAAATTGAACATTCAGTGTATATGAAACAAAGTAAAGTGCAGCGGAAATGAATACAAACTTTGTTAAACACATCAAAGGAGAATATAGTTTGATAAACAATTGCTTTTTCATAGAGTCGAATGATTACATCAAAAGCAAAAGATTACAATGCAAGCTTACAGACTAAACTCCCCCTCAGCCTGATACTCCAGAGTTGGTTGCACAAGATGAAAGGATTGAATTGAGGAGAAGAACTCACTCAAAACGAATCAAATGTAACAGTACTGAGTACTATTATATTTATAGGCAAACCAAACTACTGATGCACTTCAGCTGACGTCACCATGATAGTGACTTCTAACAACCTAACAACCTGTAGACACTGATCTATACAAAACTACTGATGTCTAACAACTGATAGATAATATAATACAAAACAAGTCTAACATTGTTCACGTTCCACTGTTGTAGCCTAAGCACTGATTACTTGAACATCAGTGCTTTCTTCAAAAGGTGATCAGTCTTTGAATGAGCAGTGCTTGAATCTTCAGCAGCACTTAAGAGACAGCAGTAGATAGAGCTCAGCGTTTGCCTTTCAGCAGTCTTTGGTTGTTTCATCAGTGTTTGGTTCATCAGTTGTTCTTCTGAGCAGTGTTTAGGGTGTATCAGCAGATAGGTAACCACTGTCAAGGGGAGAGCTTAGTGTAAACATCTGCTTATTGTGAATCCACTGTTGTGACCAGGTTTTGGCTTTACATTATCTGTTCCTCTGGTAGGGCTCAATCCCAACAATCTCCCCCTGGAACAGATAATGCCAAAACCAGTCATTATTCTGGATCTTTATTCTTCATCAGAAGTTCCTTTGCTTTTCCTTTAAATTCTTCTTCAAACGCTTTGGAACTTTAATCAGCCTCATCCCTGCACAGTGAAAGCTCAAGGAGACCTTGTAGATCTTCAACACTTAGGCCTAGTGCTTGATTCCTTGATATATGCCTCACTTCTCCATTGGTTCTGATCAGAGTCAATACGTGGGTCTTTTGATCAGAGAGCCACTTTAGTATTTTAAAACCAAATGGGTTTCTTGGGAGAGGTTTATTGACTGATGAGCTTAGAGTGATTGGCCTAGTGAAGAAGTGCAGAGCAGTATCATGAGCTTCAGACACTCGTATGAATGCTTTTTCAATAATCTCATTAGCTGCAGCTAGGTCTGCTTCAACTTCTTTGTCACACAGCTCACTGTTTATGATATCTGCTGATGACTTTTTGCTTACTACTTTGACCCTTTTGGCAAGGTTTTGTAGTTTTGCTAATCTTTCTTTGTCTGAAGCTATTTTCTTGATAGCTTCTTCAATCTGATCAGCTTCTTTGTTCTCTTCTTCTCCAGCAGACAACATTTTCTTCCTTTCTTTTCTTAACTCTGTGACAAAAGCTTCTGCTGTGCTGATATGTGTTTCAAAGGTCTTGACCTGCTCCTGTAGCTTTTTGTAGTTAGACTTTTTAGGAGTGTCAGAGGCTTTCAACCTCTGCTTCTCAAGCCTTTCATAAGCTTCATCCGTTTGCTGCTTTGACCATTTTGCTATGGCATCCGCAGTACCCACCTTTCCATCCACCAACTCCTCCTGCTTTCTTTTATGCTCGGAAATAAGATCAGCTATGAATTTGTTGTATTTGTTCCAATTTGGAGCTGTCTTTTTCTTCCGAGGATCAAGTATAATCTTTTCAATTCTTTTAGCCTCATGCTTTAGTGCAATGATTGGCCAGTCTTTGAATTTTGTTTCTTCAGCAGGATATAACTTTTCTTTCATTATGTATGCAAGATATTCTTTTCTCAATTCATTTCGTTGTTCTTTAGGGAATAAACTTGATATTTCTTTGTTCAGATCACTTGCATATTCTTCCATTTGTTTGACTTTGTTGAGCAGGAATTCCCTTCTTTCCAAAATGGCTTCATCACCTTGATCCTTGCACTCAACTTTGGCTCTTATCCTTGCTTGTCTTGCTTTCATTTCGATATATTCATCCATGTTTTCTGGAATTATGAAGCCTATGATAGAAGGAAATTTCCTTTTTGTAGGATCATCTTCAGTGTAAAACTGTTTCATCTCATTTTTCACAGCTTCTAATTCCAATGGATATTTAGCAGCAACAGGATCATACTTTTCATCAGTAGCCTGTGTTGTTTCTCTTTTTCTTTTGTGAGACTTTGGAGGTTGTGGTGTTGGAATGATGAGATCAGTGGTGGATGTTTGACTAACAGTGGTTGAAACAACTGGTGTTACAACCGCTGTCGTCATTACAACTGCTGATATGTCAGCAGATGTCTTCTGCTTTTGAGCAGGGGATGGAGGATGTGTCATAGTATTTGATGGTGGTGATGGTGGTGGTGGTGGTGACTCATCATCAGGAATGAAATCCCTTCTCCTTTTTAATGTAGGAGAGGCTGATGATGATTTGGGTGGATCAGTGGTTTGAGATTGGATAGCAGTGGTTTGTGATCGTGATTGACTGACAGTGGTTGAAACAACTGGTGTTTCAATCACTGTTGTCATTACAACAGATGTTGTAACATCTGCTGTCTTCTGCTTTATGGCAGGAGGCAGTGGTGGTAATATGATTGTAGATGATGATGGTGGTGGAACAGTGGTTGTGATGGTATGTGATGGAGTGGTGTGTGTTGGAGGTGTGTGTGTTGATGATAAGGCAGCTGTTTGGCTACTGACAGCAGTTTTTGTAACTAGTGATGTATTAGCTGTTTGATTTGAAGATTTTGTACCAGCTATTTTTGTAACTACTGATGTATCTTCTGGTTCAATATACAACCCATCTTCAATTCCTTTCTTTCTCAACTTGATTTTCTCCCCCTTTTTGGCATTATCTGCAAGGGGTGTATTCATGAAGAGGATGGTAGAAGGAGCTTTTTCACTATGAGCAGTCTTTTGGATGCTGGCCTTTATAGCCTTGATGTCTGCTTGAGTGTCTTTAAATCTGGATTCCACCATGTTGGTCAGCATTTGTACTTGAATAGCATGCTTTTGATCAGCCATATGTTGCTGTTTTTCAAGCATGGGTTGAAAAATATTCCAAAGCTCATTTGCAGCAAATGCATGTTGTGCAGGTGCTTGAGCAGGAACAACAGTAGCTTGTGCTTTCTGAGCTTTTAAAATCTCTTGCACCATGTCTTTAATTTCAGCAACTGAATCTTCAAGTTTTTCAACTCTTTTCGTCAATTCCTGATATTTTGAATCATCACCTACATTTGTAGGATCCTCTGAATCCCCACCTGCAGTGGTTGTACCAATGTGTGACTTAGGAACCGAGTCCCAAAAATATCCATTGATGCCCCTTGTTCTTGGTACTGGGGACTTCTTTCTTCGGCACTCGATAAACCTTTGATGGTACCGGTGGTTAGTATCAACTCACTGGTGGTTACCGATGTTGCCATGGAAGAAATTGCCTTCAAGGGAGTCTTATTTATGAAACAACTGTCCAACTGAAGATCTGTTGATCCATCAGTTGTAGTTGCTGCTCCACTTGAACTACCACCGAGAGTTACTTGTAACTCAGGGGGTGTAACCTCCTCAGCTGTTGCTAGGATAGCAGAAGTATAAACATCAGACCCAGTCACTTGTGGAGGTATACTCTCAGTAATGGGTGATAGAGAGGAACTGGTTTGTGTCTGTGCAATATCAACTGCATGCAACATGGGTATTATTGATTGTGGCATTATGATTGGTGAGGGTATGGGTGTTGAAAGAGACATGTCCTTGGGATCAGGACTGTGGAAGATAGATCCGAGTGGATCCAGAGCTTCATAATTTGGTGTCCCTGTGGTTACAACCTGATCCTTTTGTGAGGATGCAGGAGGAGTTTGAGGCTGGGGTTGAGATCTTTCTTCCAACTGCTGTGAGGAAGTAGCAGCAGTGGTTATTGGTAACTTTTGTGCTGTCACAGGCATTGTCTCTGGGATCTCATCTTCCAGAGATGCCTTTGATTTTGGTTTGGTGGGTTTTCTGGATGTTTTTCTTTTGGTCTTTTTGGTAATGTCAGGTGTGGGTTTTAGAGCAGTGGTTGTGCTGCTCTGATCACCTGGAGTAGTGGGCTCAGCAGAAGTTGCCTGAGGATCAGTGGCAGTTTCTAAAGTCTGCTCAGGCACCTTTGCTTTTAATTTTATTGGTGCCATCATTCTTGAAAACGTTTCAATGGTTAAACTTTTTATTTGAAAATGGACACCTTGTTTGGGCAAATTTTCATCCTCTTTTACAAATTTTTGTTTAAAGTAATAGCTCAAAAATCTTGGAAAAAGAAGAAATGATTTGCTGTCAACATTCTTTACCATGTCATTGAAGATCTCCTGGGAATAGTTGTAATCTTTATTGTTTAAAATAGCATATCCCAGGCATTGAATCTTCAATGGTATTTCATTAAACGCTGTTGTTTTATTAGAAACACAACTTAAAAGTGTGTGGAATAAAAATCTGGGTGCAGATGGAAAATAACCTTTTTGTAAGGTATCTACCTTTGATTGTTCTGCATACCCTCTTTTCAGAAAATCAGCTTTTAACTCGGTTTTATCAAAAGAAGTTTTACCTTTCAGATCATCGAGTTTGAAGACCTCTAAGATTGATTGTGGGGTGATTCGAAATGCTTTACCCTGTATCGAAGAGTTAATGGCTACTACTTTCTTGTCTTGTTTTTCAAGATTTGCATTTTTCCAAAACTCATTCTGGGTTTGCAAGTATATGGGAGCATCTACTGTCAACAAAGTTTTGTACTTTGATGCAGATATTTTATCAATGATGGAGTCGAAGGTGTGGTTATCGGTAGGTTTTGTGAGGAGACCCACGTAGTTATGAGGTGATTTGTAGGGGATTTCGAAGATTTCTTCGGTCGTTTGAGCGACCTCTTTTGAAGATGATGGTGATTTTGGTTTAGATTTTGATTTTGATTTTGACTTCGTCATTTTGATGAAGAAGAATCGGAGAATGTTTTTGAGAAGAAGGGTTGGAAACTGCTTTGAGAAGAGAATATTTGGAATTCAATTCGACAGTAAAACCCTGTTTGGGTATAATCAGGGTTTTATTTAGGAAAAAGGTGAATGCTGATGTGGCAGCGGTTATAATGATCTGACGGCTAAAAAACTGACCACGTGCCATCCCCTGATGGAATGATAAATAATGGAGGACAGTTGTTTTGACAACCACTGATGGATCAGGCATCAGTAGTTACAACGGTAATGAAATGAAGCAGTGGATGTATCAGTGGATGGAACAATGATTTTAAACATCAGTGTTTTTGAAGAGCAGAGGTTGACTATCAGCAGTGGACAGACTTTAGAGAGCAGATGTTGAGACACAACAGCATTTTAGGTACAACAGTGGTAGCAAATGGAATGAAGACTTTTATTGCAACAACTGATAGTGCAGCAGTGTTTTAACCTTTGACAAATAATGTTAGCATCTGCTTGTTCAGATGTAGAATTTGATTTTGTCTTATTCAACATCTGTTGAGCACCAGAGATGCTATTCTTAACAAAATACATTTTAGATGTACATTATCAAGATTAAATTGTCAGCAGTTGTCTACAGAAATTTTGTTCAATGGTTTTGCCAAATGTCCATTATTCCAAACAGTGGTTTAGCATCCCAGATGATGAAAACATTTCTACTAGAGCTGCTCATTTTGTGTCTAATTAGTTGAACTAGAACATGAGTATCTTAGTAGTTTGAAATTAATTTGTAATCAATTTATGATCTGTGATAATCAAACTTGAGCTTAACATGACTTTGATATATGTGCCATTTCCTTTTGACCAGATTTAGGATAGTAAATTTACACAAAAACAAGTAAATTACATCCTGACCAGAGATGAACTTTTACTATCAAAAAAGAGTAAAAGTACACAATATATTATATAAAAATAATAATATATATCTGGTTTAATTAAGAAGAAAAACACCTTAGAAAAATTAAAGGAAGTTTTGAAAATCAACAAAAGGATCTAACAGCTTTACAAATATGTTCATGATCATATCATTCTTAAGTTATTTTGACCATTGTTTGGGGTCATTTTCTTGTCAATTGATTGTAAATTCTTCTTTTAAGGACAATCACTGGAGATGCCGTAATTACCTGAACATTTCCTGGATTGATGAAAGCACTCAGTTGCCTGATGACCACTGTTTACCCAATTTTGACCTCAGAAGTGTTTTGTGCTTATACTCTTTTCCTTTAGGGTTCAAAGGTTTTTGAGATAACCACACTTTGAGATTTGTTTATTTTTCCCTTTTTGCCCTTCCCATTCACAAGTAAAGAAATACTCACTGAGAGGAAACTTAATCCAGAATCATTTTTAAGTAATGTTTTGAGAAATCTGGCCACATTTGTCCATGTTTTATTACCAGATCTCACATCACATATGATTAGGACAGTTTTGACACCTTATTTTCTTAATGTCTTTCGACAAAGTTGTTTTGGTCCTTTTGGGATTCTCAACCTGCCTTTGAACACACAAGAATTTTGACTAAATTTTTAATTCCCTCTTTCTTTGTTAGCAGAACACTAGTGTTTAGATGAACATAAGTTTAGCTGAACAGAGGTGCATACTTTATTGTAAAATGTAAAAACATCACAAATTTCGTAACAACAGTTGAAATCAATTTTGAAAATATCAAACGATCCCATAATTTAACATATATTTTTCAGATCTGAAAACTATGAGTGTCTTGTGCATGATATCACTTGTTGCGTGAAGTTTGTGTGTTATATGACATCTTGGTTGTTTTACAGAGTTCCTGAATAATCATTTTGATCATGATTCACTTGTTACTCTGTTTTTCAACTGAATACAACCAACCTCAGTATCAATGAATTGTGAGCTGAACTGTTATGTCAAATTGATTGTTAGATCGAATTTGATTGTCCAGGCTCTGATACCAATTGTTAGGATCCGAGGCTCTCATGATTGTGCTTGTTTGTATAAATTGAACATTCAGTGTATATGAAACAAAGTAAAGTGCAGCGGAAATGAATACAAACTTTGTTAAACACAATCAAAGGAGAATATAGTTTGATAAACAATTGCTTTTTCATAGAGTCGAATGATTACATCAAAAGCAAAAGATTACAATGCAAGCTTACAGACTAAACTCCCCCTCAGCCTGACACTCCAGAGTTGGTTGCACAAGATGAAAGGATTGAATTGAGGAGAAGAACTCACTCAAAACGAATCAAATGTAACAGTACAGAGTACTGTTATATTTATAGGCAAACCAAACTACTGATGCACTTCAGCTGACCTCACCATGATAGTGACTTCTAACAACCTAACAACCTGTAGACACTGATCTATACAAAACTACTGATGTCTAACAACTGATAGATAATATAATACAAAACAAGTCTAACACTGTTCACGTTCCACTATTGTAGCCTAAGCACTGATTACTTGAACATCAGTGCTTTCTTCAAAAGGTGATCAGTCTTTGAATGAGCAGTGCTTGAATCTTCAGCAGCACTTAAGAGACAGCAGTAGATAGAGCTCAGCGTTTGCCTTTCAGCAGTCTTTGGTTGTTTCATCAGTGTTTGGTTCATCAGTTGTTCTTCTGAGCAGTGTTTAGGGTGTATCAGCAGATAGGTAACCACTGTCAAGGGGAGAGCTTAGTGTAAACATCTGCTTATTGTGAATCCACTGTTGTGACCAGGTTTTGGCTTTACATTATCTGTTCCTCTGGTAGGGTTCAATCCCAACAATTGCCAACGGCACCAAGAACGTACGATTGAGACTAGAAATTGCACTATCGATTAACAAGCTACTAACAATTATGCATATACCATGATATTCAAGCAACGCAAGTTATTATTCTAGAAATTCAGAAATAAACACACAAAAGTTCAAGATAAACCTTCACCTAAGATGATCACCGAGAGTTTTAGCCACACATAGCTTGGTGAATCATCATAACAAATAGTTCAATGTTCATACAAATCAAAATCACAAACCGAATGTTAGAAATTGTTCCAAGCCAAGCAAAATCAACGAAAATCGCCCCTCTGCTGTTCTCCAACCGAATAATGATGAGAATACCCAAAAGACACCATAAAAACCGAATTAATGATAGCAGTTACAATTTTTCCGCAGTTTCCACCGTAACTTACGGTGCCACCGTAAGTTACGGTGGCCCTCAAAGTGTTACGGCGAAGACAGTCTGAGATACGGTGGAATCCAGGTGGAATTCAGGTCCACCGTAAATTACGGTGGAAACCTGAATTTTGCACTTTGTTTCATCTTTCATTCCACGCGCGACCCGTTCAACTCCAAACCGTCCAAAGCTGCGTTTTATCCACTTTAAGCTCCCGAACTGCACCTGAAACATAAGCAACCGTAGTCATCTAATTCAAGATAATTACGCGATTAAGTGAAGTATTAACTCGTCTTTTAACATGATTAAGGGTTGTCCTATGGACCACCCGTCAAGAACCATGGCTGCTTCAGTTGTGGAAGCAAGGATCATTTCATAAAAGACTGCCCAAAGGGGAACAACGCTCAGGCTCGAGCATTTGTGATTGGAGCAAGGAACGCACGCGAGGACCCTAATGTGGTCACCAGTACGTTTCTCGTTAACAATTGTCACACCCCCAAAATCCACACGCGGAGTATCACCGCTTGGGAGCGTGACTGACCAGGACCAAGCCACCAATCATATAGAACATTGTATAAAGTAAAAGTAATTGCAATATAATTCAGAACAAATCCATATGAAAGGTGTTTCCAAAACATAAGCCAGTTATCAATGTTTAGCGGAAGCGTATATATAAAAATATCCAATGTAAAAGTGTATCAAGTATCATATGGGTTCCATATGATGTTCACGATCCAAGTCCACAACGACCGCGCCTCCAGTGCAAGCTCCCAGTACCTAACGATCTGCAAGGCATGTAAAGGAAAGGATCAACAAAATAGTTGAGCGAGTTCACAGTACGTAAATGCGTAATAGTAAGTAACGGGTGGCTCTACCGGGCCAATAGTAAGTTATACAGGTGGGGGCTTCCCATGTTAAGTGACCACTAGACTATTCGTATTATGACCACGTAGGTGTTATCCCAACCTACGGAAGAAGTAAGTAATGCGTACACGTATGTCTTACGTGCGTATCCTTTGTATCGAGGATAGTAATTTGCATATGACCACGTAGGTGTTATCCCAACCTACGGAAGAAGTAAGTAATGCGTACACGTATGTCTTACGTGCGTATCCTTTGTATCAAGGATAGTAATTGGCATCTGACCACGTAGGTGTTATCCCAACCTACGGAACCACGTAGGTGTTTTCCAACCTACGGAACCGTCCTGACATCCGAGGACTATGATAGGTGATAGTCTAGGAAAAGCGTAGTGTATGTACGTTATTAGTTTATCATCAAGCCTTTAACCCATTCCCACAACCCGGGAATCCCATGCCTTAGTAAGAGTGTGAACTCACCTTGGTTTGCTCGGTATGCTAGGTTATGTACTCACAAGTAATTAATCACGTCCTATTGTATGCATGTATAACAAATCAGTTCATGTTCGCAATGATACGTATGCAAATCGAGTGTCACACAATTGCAAATGTAAACATTCATCATCAAGCATGGCATGTCAAGTAAATCAAACATACATTCCACTATCTTTCGAAAGATGTTTATAACCTACCATCCTTCGAATCCAACCTTATCTTTCGACACATTAGTGATCCTTCGACACATACTAAATATCACAGTTACCTTTCGGACTGGTTGTTATGTTTCGAACCACCAGTCATCTTTCGACCAAATGGCATCTTTCGGTCAACCTAATTATGTTTCGGTCAAATCTATCCTTCGGTCAACAGATATCTTTCGGTTACAACTATGTTTCGACAACTATGTTTCGACTACAAGTATCTTTCGACACATATCAGTTACGTCAACAACAGTTACAATTTCAGAAACCCTAAACATGCTAACAGCCGTCAACAACATTATCGATCAAACAACAATCATGCAGCAATCATAGGATCATCATCAAATCATCATGCAATCATCATAATACTAATACCCATCGTGATCCCTAATTTATGCGTACACCAAGCCGATTAACATAGTATGTCACATTATCGAACCTTATTAACATAACATATGAACACATACCGAAATCTTGAATGAACATACTAACAATCAAACATCATATAACGAATCCGAACATATATCAATTCGTATCGGCCGATTAACAACTATTCGATTATCATATAAGCAATACCCGGTTAACAACATCCGATCGGTTAATGATTACAAGTCCGGCCAGTTATCAACCGTATCCGGCCGATCAACAGCCACGTCCGGCCGGTTAGCACACTAATTAACATCAATCATTCAAGCAATCAATTAAAAGTAATACGATATCAGATACTAACCGAGATTAAGGATGATCAACAAAAGGGATTTGGCTACTAACCGAGATTAAGGATGATCAACAAAAGGGATTTGGCTTCGGATGTGAGGGTCTGCCGTCACACACACAAGGAGCTAGGGTTGAAGAATGACAGCCGGTTACGTGCTTTTACGTATAAATACGTATTACAGAAATGGGCCAAGCCCATCTGAAAGACTGGGCCGAAGGATAAAGTCCCTGGGTCGAAGGATATGTTTCGGGATCCTTCGAACCGACAGTTGATCCTTCGAATCGAAGGATATCCTTCGTGATCCTTCGATCTGCATGTCAAGTTTCGAGTTCTATACTAAGTGTTTTAATGATAATTCTAATATTAATTCTAATATTATTTTCTACCACAACAAGTAATCACATATAGGCAAAACAACAATACGTTTCATTAAAACACCACGCGTACAATTCAAGTTCACAACCCAAGCAACTAAGCAGTCAAAGTCAACGCGCATTTAATGCGAAAGCGAAAGTCAGAAACTCGAGTTGTCACATTATCCCCAACTAATTGGAAATTTCGTCCCGAAATTTGGTATGCACTCACTGAGGAAGCTAGGTAAGCTGTATCGTTTACTGGTTTTCCTGGGGTGTCACATCATCCCCCCGTTGATTTGGAATTTCGTCCCGAAATTCAGTAGTAGTAGCTTCAGCCTCAGTAGTGGTTGTATTGGTTTCGAATAACTGGGGTACTTTTCTGTCATCTAATCCTCGCGTTCCCAGGTGTACTCTGGGCCACGTCGGGAGTTCCAACGAACTCGAACAAGAGGGATTCTCTTGTGTTTGAGGACCTTCACATCCCGGTCCGTGATTTCAAGTGGTTCCTCGACGAACTGCAACCGCTCGTCGATAGTGAGTTCCTTAAAAGGAACTATGAGGGTCTCATCTGACAGACACTTCTTCAGATTCGACACGTGGAATACGTTGTGAACTGCACCGAGTTCAGCTGGTAGGTTCAACTTGTAGGCTACCTTGCCAATCTTTTCTGTAATTTCGAATGGTCCGACGTACCGCGGATTTAGTTTGCCCCGTTTGCCAAAACGTACCACACCCTTCCAGGGTGAAACTTTCAATAAAACCCGGTCCCCGACCTCAAATTCCAATGGCTTTCTACGCTTGTCCGCGTAGGCTTTCTGACGGTCGCGTGCTGCCGCCATGCGTTGTCGTATCTGTGCAATCTTTTCTGTGGCGTCCACTACAATCTCTGGACCCGTAATTTGACTATCCCCCACCTCTGCCCAACAGAGAGGTGACCGGCATTTACGTCCGTACAATGCCTCAAATGGAGCGGCTTGAATGCTGGTATGGTAACTGTTATTGTACGAGAACTCCACCAAAGGGAGATGTTTTTCCCAGCCGTTGCCGAAATCAATGACACATGCCCGAAGCATGTCTTCAAGTGTTTGGATCGTACGCTCAGACTGTCCATCCGTCTGAGGGTGATAGGTTGTGCTCATGTCTAGCCGTGAGCCAAAAGATTTATGCATTGCTTGCCATAGTTCCGACGTGAATCGTGCATCGCGATCCGAAATGATAGAATTTGACACTCCGTGCCTTGAAACAACTTCTTTCATGTAGATGTCTGCTAGAGTAGAAAACTTATCCGTTTCTTTGATTGCCAAGAAGTGAGCAGACTTTGTGAGTCGATCAACTATGACCCATATTGTATCGTTTCCATGCTGAGATCTGGGTAAACCCGTGACGAAATCCATGGAAATTTCTTCCCATTTCCATTGAGGTATCTTAGGCTGCTGAAGTAAGCCAGCTGGTTTCTGATATTCAACCTTGACTCTCGCACCGGTCAAGCATTTTCCACGTACGTAGCGATGTGGGCCTTCATGCTAGGCCAGCAATAAGTAGTTCTGATGTAGTGATACATCTTGTCCGACCCTAGATGTACCGAGTAGCGAGACTTGTGAGCTTCATCCGTTACAAGTTCGCGTAGACCGTCGTAAAGTGGGACCCAAATACGCCCCGTTAGATGGTAGGCGCCGTCTGCCTTCTGTTCCATCTGTTGTCGTGAGTCGCGTAAGGCTTCAGCCTTGACGTTTTCAGGCTTCAGTGCTTCTATCTGAGCAGCTCGTATCTGTGCTGGAGGACTGGACTGAATGGTAAGCTGTAGCGCTCGCACGCGCTTAGGTAGAGTGTCTTTCCGACTGAGGGCGTCTGCCACAATATTGACTTTGTCTGGATGGTACATGATGGCGTATTCGTAGTCGCTAAGTAGTTCAACCCATCTTCGTTGACGCATGTTCAAATCCTTCTGCTTAAGGATATGCTCGAGACTCCTGTGATCGGTGTAAATCGTGCACCTGGTACCGTACAGGTAGTGTCGCCATATCTTAAGCGCGAAAACAATAGTTCCCATTTCTAAATCGTGCGTCGTGTAGTTCCGTTCGTGAATCTTGAGTTGTCGCGAAGCGTAGGCAATAACCTTATCACGCTGCATGGCGTCACAATAAACCACGAAGTCATCTGTGCCCTCTGGCAATGAGAGAATAGGTGCGTTGCAAAGCCTATCCTTTAAGTACTGAAAAGCGGTTTCCTGAGAATCTCCCCAACGGTAGGTGACACCTTCCTGTGTCAGCATTGTAAGCGGCTGCGCGATCTTGAAGAAGTCTTTGATAAATCACCTGTAGTAACCCGCCAAACCCAAGAATTGGCGTACCTCTGTTGGTGTACGCGGTGCTGGTCTGTTCCTGATCGAATCTATCTTGGATGGATCGACATGGATCGCATCCCTGTTCACTACATGGCCTAAGGAGTGGACTTCACGTATCCAGAAGTCGCATTTAGAAAACTTGGCGTACGTTTGCTCCTTCCGAAAAGTTCCAAGATAAGACGTAAGTGTTGCTCATGTTCTTCCTGACTCTTGGAGTAGATCAGAATGTCGTTGATGGAGACAAGGACAATTTGTCCAGGTAGGGTTTGCACACCCTGTTCATAAGGTCCATAAATACGGCAGGTGCGCTCAATAATATCAAACCATTCATCATATCAAACATGAAGTATAGCAGTTAAAATAATTCATAAAACCCAACATGATTAATGTTCAAACCAAACTTTGTTTGAGTAGCGTAAACATAATAATAAAAATCCAAGACAAGTTATGAGTTCAATTAGCGTTCATTGCGTCTCCTCCTCCTAACATGAAAACTCGACCTCTTGCCTCGTTGCCATTGTTATTGTTGTTTCCCCCGTTGTTGTTGTTATTGTTCCCGTTGCCCTGATTGTTGTTGTTGTTGTTCTGGTTCCTGTTTAGCTGCGGGCAGTGTCTCTTGATGTGACCTTCAGCACCACAATTATAGCACCCCTTGTTGCCCTGTTGCTGATTCTGCTGAGCGTGTGGCTGCTGCTGACCCTGGTTCTGGTTCGCAGGACGAGGGCTCCTGCAGTCTTTGGCCTCATGACCCATCTTGAGGCATCTTTGACAACGACCTCTGTTACACTGGCCGCTGTGGTGCCTGTTGCAGTTGTTACATTTCGGAAGATTTCCCCGATATCCTCCCTGTTTGTGACTACCCGAAGAGTGCTGACTGGGGCTTTGATAACCTTCAGTCTTCCGTTGCTGAGCCTGGGACTGGACTGACGCTGATGCTTTACTTGAATCCCCCTCCCATTTTCGCTTATTGTCACTGGGAGTAGCAGTAGTAGCAGACGTAGTAGCAGTAGCAGTAGCGCTGATGCGCTTAGGCAGGCGATTCTGATCCACTGCCTGATCTGTGATGCGATGAGCGAGACGCTGGATCTCCTGGATGTTGTCGAGGTTAGCTGAGGTAACATGGCTCTGAATTTCTGGAGCCAAACCTTTGAGATACAACTCGATACGCTTGTATGGAGGGTCCACCATAGTTGGACACAGCACGGCCAGCTCATTCGACCGTTTAGTATACGCTTCAATCTCTGATCCAACCATTTTCAGATTATACAGCTCGTCTTCCAACTTGTGAATATCTTCACGTGTACAATACTCTCTCTTGATAAGTTCTTTGAATTCGTTCCAGGGTGTGGCGTTAGCAGCTGCCAACCCGAATATCTGCACTTGCGCGTTCCACCAAGTTAACGCGATTCCCTCTAGGGTACCGGTAGCGTATTTCACCCTGCGTTCCTCAGGGCATTCACACATTTCGAATACTGATTCTAGCTTCTCGAACCAGTGAAGGAGTCCAACTGCTCCTTCTGTGCCGCTAAACGTGCTGGGACGGCATTCCATAAAGTTCTTGAATGTGCAGGCAGGTTGTTGCTGAGCGGGTTGACCTATTGTGTACGAATAGGGCAAAGTTAAATACGAGAATTAATGTAGGATCTAAAGATCCTAGTGCCTATACTGCAGGGTATACTACCTGCTTGGGCGGCTGCAACTGCCGCAGCAACGAGAGCCTCTAGCTGGGCTTGAGTCATGGTAATTCGTGCGGCCATTGATCTTCAAATCAAAGGCAACGTAAGTAAGAAAAAGGGTTCGCGAGTAGTGCGATGACAGAAAAGTGTAAGCACATAAGTATTCTCATGCAATGACAAGTTGTGAGCAAAGTAATGTAAGCATACTACGAGCAAAGTTCTATGCAATTCTAGCATGTAGGCAATAAACATAAACCTTATTACCTAGGATGTCGAGTCTTGCACGTGGAGCGAAGCGTCGTTGTGGATCGTTGAGAGCACTGTTCTGGTTATAGTCTGGTTTTAATAAAAACGTTTTTCCATATTAAAACCAAGTTCTCTATAACCAATGGCTCTGATACCAATCTGTCACACCCCCAAAATCCACACGCGGAGTATCACCGCTTGGGAGCGTGACTGACCAGGACCAAGCCACCAATCATATAGAACATTGTATAAAGTAAAAGTAATTGCAATATAATTCAGAACAAATCCATATGAAAGGTGTTTCCAAAACATAAGCCAGTTATCAATGTTTAGCGGAAGCGTATATATAAAAATATCCAATGTAAAAGTGTATCAAGTATCATATGGGTTCCATATGATGTTCACGATCCAAGTCCACAACGACCGCGCCTCCAGTGCAAGCTCCCAGTACCTAACGATCTGCAAGGCATGTAAAGGAAAGGATCAACAAAATAGTTGAGCGAGTTCACAGTACGTAAATGCGTAATAGTAAGTAACGGGTGGCTCTACCGGGCCAATAGTAAGTTATACAGGTGGGGGCTTCCCATGTTAAGTGACCACTAGACTATTCGTATTATGACCACGTAGGTGTTATCCCAACCTACGGAAGAAGTAAGTAATGCGTACACGTATGTCTTACGTGCGTATCCTTTGTATCGAGGATAGTAATTTGCATATGACCACGTAGGTGTTATCCCAACCTACGGAAGAAGTAAGTAATGCGTACACGTATGTCTTACGTGCGTATCCTTTGTATCAAGGATAGTAATTGGCATCTGACCACGTAGGTGTTATCCCAACCTACGGAACCACGTAGGTGTTTTCCAACCTACGGAACCGTCCTGACATCCGAGGACTATGATAGGTGATAGTCTAGGAAAAGCGTAGTGTATGTACGTTATTAGTTTATCATCAAGCCTTTAACCCATTCCCACAACCCGGGAATCCCATGCCTTAGTAAGAGTGTGAACTCACCTTGGTTTGCTCGGTATGCTAGGTTATGTACTCACAAGTAATTAATCACGTCCTATTGTATGCATGTATAACAAATCAGTTCATGTTCGCAATGATACGTATGCAAATCGAGTGTCACACAATTGCAAATGTAAACATTCATCATCAAGCATGGCATGTCAAGTAAATCAAACATACATTCCACTATCTTTCGAAAGATGTTTATAACCTACCATCCTTCGAATCCAACCTTATCTTTCGACACATTAGTGATCCTTCGACACATACTAAATATCACAGTTACCTTTCGGACTGGTTGTTATGTTTCGAACCACCAGTCATCTTTCGACCAAATGGCATCTTTCGGTCAACCTAATTATGTTTCGGTCAAATCTATCCTTCGGTCAACAGATATCTTTCGGTTACAACTATGTTTCGACAACTATGTTTCGACTACAAGTATCTTTCGACACATATCAGTTACGTCAACAACAGTTACAATTTCAGAAACCCTAAACATGCTAACAGCCGTCAACAACATTATCGATCAAACAACAATCATGCAGCAATCATAGGATCATCATCAAATCATCATGCAATCATCATAATACTAATACCCATCGTGATCCCTAATTTATGCGTACACCAAGCCGATTAACATAGTATGTCACATTATCGAACCTTATTAACATAACATATGAACACATACCGAAATCTTGAATGAACATACTAACAATCAAACATCATATAACGAATCCGAACATATATCAATTCGTATCGGCCGATTAACAACTATTCGATTATCATATAAGCAATACCCGGTTAACAACATCCGATCGGTTAATGATTACAAGTCCGGCCAGTTATCAACCGTATCCGGCCGATCAACAGCCACGTCCGGCCGGTTAGCACACTAATTAACATCAATCATTCAAGCAATCAATTAAAAGTAATACGATATCAGATACTAACCGAGATTAAGGATGATCAACAAAAGGGATTTGGCTACTAACCGAGATTAAGGATGATCAACAAAAGGGATTTGGCTTCGGATGTGAGGGTCTGCCGTCACACACACAAGGAGCTAGGGTTGAAGAATGACAGCCGGTTACGTGCTTTTACGTATAAATACGTATTACAGAAATGGGCCAAGCCCATCTGAAAGACTGGGCCGAAGGATAAAGTCCCTGGGTCGAAGGATATGTTTCGGGATCCTTCGAACCGACAGTTGATCCTTCGAATCGAAGGATATCCTTCGTGATCCTTCGATCTGCATGTCAAGTTTCGAGTTCTATACTAAGTGTTTTAATGATAATTCTAATATTAATTCTAATATTATTTTCTACCACAACAAGTAATCACATATAGGCAAAACAACAATACGTTTCATTAAAACACCACGCGTACAATTCAAGTTCACAACCCAAGCAACTAAGCAGTCAAAGTCAACGCGCATTTAATGCGAAAGCGAAAGTCAGAAACTCGAGTTGTCACAACAATCACTTTTCATCCATACTATTTGACACTGGTGCTGATTATAGCTTCATATCTGTGGAATTTAAACGTATGCTTGGAATAGAATCTAGTAGATTAGGTATTCCTTATTCCATAGAACTAGCCAATGGCAAACTTGTTGAATCAGGCGAAGTTGTTAGGGGTTGCACAATAGAACTTGGTGAACAAGATTTAGCATCGACCTCTTACCTATTCAATCAGGTAGCTTCGATGTAGTGGTCGGAATGGACTGGTTGTCCAAGAACAAGGCTGAAGTTATTTGTCATGAGAAAATCATTTGCATCCCTTTGGCGAATGATGAAACTCTCATCATACATGGAGAAAAACGAGACGCGCCTCTGCGAATCATCAGTTGCATGAAGGCACAGAAGTGCTTAAGGAAAGGATGTGTTGCTTTCCTAGCGCACGTTGTAGATAAGAAGGCTGAGGAGCCGAAACTCGAAGACATTCCTGTGGTGAAGGAATTCCCTGACGTTCTTCCCGAAGATCTGCCAGGACTACCTCTAGAACGACAAGTCGAATTCCGTATAGACTTGGTTCCAGGAGCCCCTCCTGTAGCCAAGGCACCCTATCGGCTTGCACCATCCGAGATGCAAGAATTATCTACACAACTCCAGGAGTTGTTGGATAAAGGATTCATAAGGCCAAGCTTCTCGCCTTGGGGAGCTCCAGTATTGTTCGTAAAGAAGAAGAATGGAACTCTGTGGATGTGTATCGATTATAGAGAACTGAATAAGCTCATTATCAAGAATCGGTACCCACTACCGAGGATTGATGACTTATTTGATCAATTGCAAGGATCAAGCAACTATTCCAAGATCGATCTTCGATCTGGATACCATCAGTTAAGGATTCAAGAGGAAAGTGTACCAAAGACTGCATTCAGAACACGCTACGGGCATTACGAGTTCCTTGTGATACCATTCGGACTGACGAACGCGCCAGCGGTATTTATGGATCTGATGAACCGCGTTTGCAAGCCATATCTCGATAAATTCATGATTGTATTCATCGATGATATCCTGATTTACTCGCGTACGAGAGAAGAGCATGAGCAACACCTCAGAACCATTTTGGAACTACTGAAGAAAGAGAAACTTTATGCAAAGTTTTCAAATTGCGAATTCTGGATTCGCGAAGTACAGTTTCTTGGTCACGTTGTGAATGAGAAGGGCATTCATGTAGACCCATCCAAGATAGAAGCCATAAAGAATTGGGAAGCTCCCAAAACCCCGACTAAAGTTCGACAATTTTTGGGTTTAGCGGGCTATTACCGACGATTCATTGAGAATTTCTCAAAGATAGCTCAACCGCTGACTACCCTTACGCAAAAGGACAAGAAGTACGGCTGGGGTAATAAGCAGGAAGAAGCCTTCCAACTGCTCAAAAATAAGCTATGCGATGCACCGATACTATCCTTACCCGAAGGCACTGAAGACTTCGTGGTATACTGCGACGCTTCACGACAAGGTTTGGGTTGCGTGCTCATGCAACGCCAAAAAGTCATCGCTTACGCCTCCAGGCAGTTGAAGGTGCATGAAAGGAACTATACCACTCATGACCTAGAGCTAGGCGCAGTGGTATTCGCCTTGAAGATTTGGCGACACTATTTATATGGTACTCGATGTACAATCTTCACATATCACAAAAGCCTACAGCACATATTTGATCAGAAGGAATTAAACATGCGTCAGCAACGATGGGTCGAGCTGCTGAACGATTATGACTGTGAGATTAAGTACCATCCTGGAAAGGCAAACGTTGTAGCAGACGCACTAAGTCGAAAAGAAAGGGTTAAGACCCTAAGGGTTCGAGCTTTGGAAATGACTATTCAAACGAACTGTGACAACTCGAGTTTCCGAGATTCCACTTTCGCATTTATTGCACGTTCACTGTTTGTCTAGTTGCTTACTGACACAATTTGTTGCTTTGTAACTGTATACGTTTTGATTTGATAAAGTTTCACGAATGAATTGACAAATATATGAATTTGGTGATGAAACTGTAAATTTTATGTCTTGTGCATGTAGTATGTAATAGATAATACTTAAGGGTGTTTAGTGTTAATTGTGAAAATAAAACAAAACCCTTAACCCTAATCATTTCACAAATCATCATACGTATCTTCAAGATTTCTCTACAACCATCTCTTGCAATCATCTTCTTTCTCATTGGCACAAGTCTCCTGCATCAATCTTGATCTTTCAATCCATTTAGAATCAATCCAAGGTAATTGTTCAATGATTTCTTGTTGTTAATCTTTGATTATGTGATTCATGCAAAACCCTAGTTCTACATGTAATGGTTCTGTGTTTATTGGTTCTGATTATTGTGAAATGGTTATGATTAGTTGTGTAATCATTTGCCTGATGTTAAGATGCATGATATGTTAGAATTGTGTGATTATGATTTGATTACAACATTGCCAAAGTATGAAGATTAGGGTTTTTGATCGTAGCCTGTAGCCTGTAAATGTAACTGTTCCATTGATTCTGTAAACGGGTTTTGGAATTCACGCTTGATTGATAACTCTGAGTTTTACCCTAGTCCGACTTTTGAATGATTAATTTCTCAAAGATAGCTCAACCGATGACTACCCTTACGCAAAAGGATAAGAAGTACGACTGGGGTAATAAGCAGGAAGAAGCCTTCCAACTGCTCAAAAATAAGCTATGCGATGCACCGATACTATCCTTACCCGAAGGCACTGAAGACTTCGTGGTATACTGCGACGCTTCACGACAAGGTTTGGGTTGCGTGCTCATGCAACGCGAAAAAGTCATCGCTTACGCCCCCAGGCAGTTGAAGGTGCATGAAAGGAACTATACCACTCACGACCTAGAGCTAGGCGCAGTGGTATTCGCCTTGAAGATTTGGCGACACTATTTATATGGTACTCGATGTACAATCTTCACAGATCACAAAAGCCTACAGCACATATTTGATCAGAAGGAATTAAACATGCGTCAGCAACGATGGGTCGAGCTGCTGAACGATTATGACTGTGAGATTAAGTACCATCCTGGAAAGGCAAATGTTGTAGCAGACGCACTAAGTCGAAAAGAAAGGGTTAAGACCCTAAGGGTTCGAGCTTTGGAAATGACTATTCAAACGAACTGTGACAACTCGAGTTTCCGAGATTCCACTTTCGCATTTATTGCACGTTCACTGTTTGTCTAGTTGCTTACTGACACAATTTGTTGCTTTGTAACTGTATACGTTTTGATTTGATAAAGTTTCACGAATGAATTGACAAATATATGAATTTGGTGATGAAACTGTAAATTTTATGTCTTGTGCATGTAGTATGTAATAGATAATACTCAAGGGTGTTTAGTGTTAATTGTGAAAATAAAACAAAACCCTTAACCCTAATCATTTCACAAATCATCATACGTATCTTCAAGATTTCTCTACAACCCTCTCTTGCAATCATCTTCTTTCTCATTGGCACAAGTCTCCTGCATCAATCTTGATCTTTCAATCCATTTAGAATCAATCCAAGGTAATTGTTCAATGATTTCTTGTTGTTAATCTTTGATTATGTGATTCATGCAAAACCCTAGTTCTACATGTAATGGTTCTGTGTTTATTGGTTCTGATTATTATGAAATGGTTATGATTAGTTGTGTAATCATTTGCCTGATGTTAAGATGCATGATATGTTAGAATTGTGTGATTATGATTTGATTACAACATTGCCAAAGTATGAAGATTAGGGTTTTTGATCGTAGCCTGTAGCCTGTAATGTAACTGTTCCAATGATTCTGTAAACTGGTTTTGGAATTCACGCTTGATTGATAACTCTGAGTTTTACCCTAGTCCGACTTTTGAATGATTATTAGATAGTCCGAACTTCATGAGGGTGTGGGGAATCCGAACTTTGTTTACTATGTAGGTCCGAGTTATAGGAGGATGATGTAGTCCGAGTTTTATGCTTTGGTGATCTAGTCTGACTTTTATGAAGTGTTACATGGTCCAAACTTATGAAGGCCCTTGAGTCCGAGTTTTGTGTGATGATCATTGGTCCGAATTTTGTGATGTTAACACCTTGTCCGACTTTTATAAAGTTATAAGGGGGTCCGACTTTATAATGATGTAAAAGGTCCGAACTTGTGATGATGTTTAGTAGTCCGAGTTTTAGGGTGAGGTACTAGTCCGACTTTTTTAATGTTAATGGTCCGAGTTTTGTGGCTAGGTAGGGGGTCCGAATTTTTGACAAGGGAAAGCCTTGTCCGAATTTGTGATTAAGGAAAGCATATGTCCGAGTTATGCTTATGTTATGGTCCGAGTTTCACTAGGGGTTGTTTGTCTGAGTATTATGCTTGATGCCCTTGTCCAAATTTCATGATGCTTGTGTAGTCTGAGCTTTGTCAATGTTTATACAGTCCGAGTTGTTAACAGAATCAGGTTATATGTTGAATGAAAAACACTTATCCTCCTGCCACCACTGTATGTATGTTACTGCATGATACTGTTTGTTACTGGATACTGCATGTATGAACAATCTATGCCATGACATTCTGTACACAGTTATCACACGAAACACAGCTGTTTGGACATCAAGGGGATGTAAACCCTAATTGAACGTAAACGCTTACATCGAATTTATGTGCAGTGTACCTTAGGTCGTGTGTAACGGACTTAACCATTAATTAACACTAGAAGCAATAACATACCGAGCAAACCAAGGTGAGTTCACACTCGTTACCAAGGCATGGGGATTCCCGGGGTTGGGAATGGGATTGAAGGAATAGATTTGTACTTACACTGTTACTAGACTATCTACCATCGTCCTCGGATGCGCAGGACACATACGTAAAACCTACGTATACTTGTACTCATCACTGTCCTCAGGTTGCGAAGGACACTCACGTAAAACCTACGTGAACTTATACTCACTACTGCCTCGGTTGTGTCAGGCACTTACGTAAAACCTACGTAAACCCCCGTGTACCACTGTCCTCGGTTTGTGAAGGACACTTACGTAAAGCCTATGTAAAACTTGTACGTACTACTGTTCTCGGATTAAGAAGAACACTTATGGTTACAAATAGTCTAGTGTATATGCAAACATGGGAAGCCCCCACTAATAGAACATACTATCGGCCTAGTGGAGCCACATGTTACGAAACAGACTTACTATCACGAACTTACTTACTGTGAACTCGCTCAACTAGTTGTTGACTCTCTGTTACATGCCTTGCAGGTCGTTAGGTATACATGGAGCTTGCACAGGGAGGCGCGGTCGTTGTGGACAAGGATCGTGAATGCTTGATTTAAACATTATGACATTACATACTTTATTCATGTTGGGCTTTTACACATTTGCTTCCGCTAAACGTTGAATTTATACTTATGTTTTGAACACCTTTCATATGGAATGGTTTGGTTTAATTACATTTACTTTTACTATTTACATTGTTCTATATGATTGGTGGCTTGATCCTGGTCAGTCACGCTCCCAAGCGGTGATACTCCGCAGGTGGATTTTGGGGGTGTGACAGATTGGTATCAGAGCCATTGGTTATAGAGAACTTGGTTTTAATAAGGGAAAAACGGTTTTATTAAAACCAGACTATAACCAGTACAGTGCTCAACGACGCCTCGCTCCACGTGCAAGACTCAACATTCTAGGTAATAAGGTTTATGTTTATTGCCTACATGCTAGAATTACATAGAACTTTGCTCGTGGTATGCTTAGATTACATTGTCTACTATTCGTTATTGCTTGAGAACACTTGTGTGCTTACTCTCTTCTGTCATCGCACTATTCGCGAACCTCTCTCACTTATGTTACATTTGCTATGAAGATCATGGCTGGACGTATTAACTTGACTCAAGCCCAGTTGACGGCTCTCATCAACGAACAAGTTGCTGCGGCACTTGCAGCCGCACACGCAGGAGGTATACCCTGCAGTCGTAACTCATACTAGGATCTTTAGATCCTACATTCCTAAACCAACTCTTGTGTTTAACTTTGTCCTATTCTTACACATTAGGTCAACCCGCTCAGTAACCTGTTTGCACTTTCAATGGACTGTCGTCCTAGCACATTTAGTGGCACTGAAGGAGGAGTTGGACTCCTCCATTGGTTCGAAAAGCTCGAGTCGGTATTTGAGATGTGTGAATGCCCTAAAGCTCGCAGGGTGAAATACGCCACTTGTACTTTGGAAGGGATTGCGCTAACTTGGTGGAATGCGCAAGTCCAACTTTTAGGATTGGCAGCTGCTAACGCCACTCCCTGGAATGATTTCAAGGAGCTGATTAAACGGGAATACTGCACACACGACGACATCCACAAGTTAGAAATGGAGTTCTTTCATCTGAAGATGACTGGGTCAGAAATTGAGGCTTATACTAAAAGGTCAAATGAGCTGGCAGTTCTTTGTCCAGCTATGGTGGACCCTCCTATTAGACGTATTGAGTTGTATCTCAAAGGGTTGGCACCAGAAATTCAGAGCCATGTGACATCGGCTAATCTTGACAATATCCAGGCTATTCAACGCCTTGCTCATCGCCTCACGGATCAGGCAGTGGAACAAGACAGGCTGCCTAAGCGTATTAGTGCTACTGCTACCGTTACCACTTTTGCTACTCCTGCTACCCCTAGTGTCAACAAGAGAAAATGGGAAGGGGATTCCAGCAAAGGTTTAGCTTCAGTTCAGTCTCAGGTGTAGCAGCGAAAGACTGACAACTATCAGAGCCCTAGTCAGCAATCTTCGGGCAGTCACAGGCAGGGTGGATATCGAGGGAACCTCCCAAGGTGTAACAACTGTAACAGACACCACAGTGGCCAGTGTAACAAGGGTCGCTGTCAGAGGTGCCTCAAGATGGGTCATGAGGCCAAGGATTGTAGGAGCCCACGACATGCGAATCAGAATCAGCAGCAGCAGCCAGCACAGCAGAATCAACAACAGGGCAACAAGGGATGTTTTAATTGTGGCGCTGAAGGTCACTTCAAAAGGCACTGCCCTTAGTTAAACCGAAACCAGAACAACAACAACAATAACAACAATCAGGGCAATGGCAACAACAACAATGGGGGAAACAACAACGGCAACGAAGCTAGGGGACGAGTATTTGTGCTGGGGCAGGGTGAAGCAAGGAATGATCCCAACGTGGTTATGGGTAAGTTTCTTCTTGACGACTTTTATGTTACTGTATTGTTTGATTCGGGTGCGGATACAAGTAATGTGTCTTTGAAAGTTAGCCAAATGTTAAAACGTGCACCAACTCCCCTAAACACCAAACATGTCGTAGAGTTAGCTAATGGCAAGAGTCTAGAGGCCACACACATAGTTCAGGGTTGTAATCTTATCCTCGCTGGTCAGACTTTCTCTATCGACCTCATTCCTATAGTTCTGGGTAGTTTCGACATCGTCGTTGGTATGGACTGGTTATCCAAGCAGCAAGCAGAGATCCTATGTAAGGAGAAGATCATTCGTATTCCTCGTCCTGGTAAATAACCTCTTGAAGTTCAAGGCGACAAGAGTGGTGCTGTGGTTGGCATCATCTCCTTCCTGAAGGCTCAGAAATGTTTGCGAAAGGGTCACACTGCCATTTTGGCACTAGTTACTGATGCATCATCGAAAGAGAAAAGAATAGAGGATATCCCAGTTGTACGTGAATTTCCTCAAGTGTTTCCTGAAGATTTACCTAGGCTACCGCCTCATCGCCAGGTCGAGTTTCAAGTCGAGCTAGCTCCAGGAGCAGCACCTATAGCCCGCGCACCGTATCGATTAGCTCCAACCGAACTGGAAGAATTGTCAAAGCAACTATTAGAGCTCTTGGATAAGGGCTTTATTCGTCCTAGCTCTTCGCCTTGGGGAGCTCCAGTATTATTTGTGAAGAAGAAAGACGGTACATTCAGAATGTGCATAGACTACCGCGAACTGAACAAGGTGACAGTGAAGAACCGCTATCCTCTTCCTCGTATTGACGACTTATTCGACCAGTTGCAAGGGTCGAGTTACTGCTCTAAGATCGACCTGAGGTCAGGTTACCATCAGCTGAGAGTCCGGGATGAGGACGTCTCCAAGACAGCATTCAGAACTCGCTACGGCCATTACGAGTTTCTGGTCATGCCATTCGGGCTAACGAATGCGCCGGCAGTCTTCATGGACCTTATGAACAGGGTGTGCAAACCCTACCTAGACAAGTTTGTGATAGTTTTCATTGACGACATCCTGATCTACTCCAAGAGTCAGGAGGAGCACGAGCAGCATCTACGTCTTATCTTGGAACTTCTTCGAAAGGAACAATTGTACGCTAAGTTTTCAAAATGCAACTTCTGGCTTCGTGAAGTCCACTTTCTAGGCCATGTGGTAAACAAGGATGGGATTCATGTTGATCCATCCAAGGTAGACTCGATCAGAAAATGGCCTGCACCGCGTACACCAACGGAAATACGCCAATTCTTGGGTTTGGCGGGTTACTACAGACGATTCATTAAAGACTTCTCAAAGATCGCACAGCCGCTTACTTTGCTAACACAGAAAGGTGTCACTTATCGTTGGGGTAATCCTCAAGAAACCGCTTTTCAATACCTAAAGGATAGGCTCTGCAGCGCACCTATTCTATCATTGCCAGAGGGCACGGATGATTTTGTGGTCTATTGCGACGCATCAATTCAGGGTCTTGGTTGTGTATTGATGTAAAGGGATAAAGTCATTGCTTACGCCTCGCGCCAACTTAAAGTTCATGAACGGAACTACACGACGCACGATTTAGAGCTGGGAGCTGTTGTTTTCGCGCTCAAGATATGGCGACACTACCTGTACGGTACCAAGTGCACTATTTACACTGATCACAGGAGTCTCGAGCATATCTTCAAGCAGAAGGAATTGAACATGCGTCAACAACGATGGGTTGAACTACTGAATGATTACGAATGTGCCATCAAGTACCGTCCAGGCAAAGCCAATGTTGTGGCTGACGCTCTCAGTCGAAAAGACACTCTACCTAGGCGCGTGCGAGCACTGCAGCTTACTATTCAGTCTAGTCTTCCTGCACAGATACGAGATGCTCAGGTAGAAGCATTGAAACCAGAAAACGTAGGGCTGAAGCCTTACGCGGCTCAAGGCAACGATTAGAACAAGGGGAAGACGGCGCCTACTATGTAACAGGACGCATTTGGGTCCCACTATATGGCGGTTTACGAGAACTTGTTATGGACGAAGCACATAAGTCTCACTACTCGGTACATCCAGGTTCGGATAAAATGTACCACGATCTCAGAACTACATACTGGTGGCCTAGCATGAAGGCCCACATAGCAACTTACGTCGGCAAGTGTTTGACTTGTGCGAGAGTCAAGACGGAGTACCAGAAACCCTCAGGCCTACTTCAGCAACCCAAGATACCACAGTGGAAATGGGAAGAAATTTCCATGGATTTTGTTACTGGCCTGCCTAGATCCCAGCGTGGGAATGATACTATTTGGGTGATCGTAGATCGACTCACGAAATCTGCTCACTTCTTGGCTATCAAAGAAACTGACAAGTTCTCTACCTTAGGAGACATTTACTTGAAAGAAGTTGTTTCGAGGCATGGAGTGCCAATCTCTATTATTTCGGATCGGGATGCACGATTCACTTCAGAATTATGGCAAGCAATGCACAAATCTTTTGGCTCTCGGCTAGACATGAGCACAGCTTACCACCCACAGACAGATGGGCAGTCTGAGCGCACTATCCAGACTCTAGAAGACATGCTTCGGGCGCGTGTTATTAATTTCGGCAACAGCTGGGAAAAACATCTCCCTTTAGTGGAGTTTTCGTACAATAACAGTTACCACACCAGCATTCAGGCCGCTCCATTCGAGGTTTTGTACGGACGTAAATGCCAGTCACCTCTCTGTTGGGCAGAGGTGGGGGATAGTCAGATCACAGGTCCAGAAATGGTAGTTAATGCTACTGAACGAATTGCACAGTTACGACAACGCATGGCGGCAACTCGTGACCGTCAGAAAAGTTACGCTGATAAGCGCAGGAAACCGCTCGAGTTCCAAGTTGGGGATCGAGTGCTACTCAAAGTCTCACCCTGGAAGGGTGTAGTTCGTTTTGGTAAACGGGGCAAGCTCAATCCGCGGTACGTTGGACCGTTCGAGATCATTGAAAGAATAGGCAAAGTGGCCTACAAACTGAATCTACCAGCTGAACTCGGTGCAGTTCACAACGTATTTCACGTGTCGAATCTGAAGAAGTGTCTGTCAGATGAGACCCTCATAGTTCCTTTGAAGGAACTCACTATCGACGAGCGGTTGCAGTTCGTCGAGGAACCAGTTGAAATCACGGCGATGTTAAGGTCCTCAAGAACACTAGAATACCTCTTGTACGAGTTCGTTGGAACTCCCGTCGTGGCCCAGAGTTCACCTGGGAAAGAGAAGACCAGATGGAACTCAAGTATCCCCAGTTATTCGAAAACCGTGCAACCACTACTGAGGCTGAAGCTACTACAGAATTTCGGGACGAAATTCCAAATCAACGGAGGGATGATGTGACACCCCAGGAAAATCAGTAAACGATACAACTTAACTAGCTTCCTCAGTAACCGCATGCTAGATTTTGGGACGAAATTTCTTTCAAGTTGGGGATAATGTGACAACTCGAGTTTCCGAGATTCCACTTTCGCATTTATTGCATGTTCACTGTTTGTCTAGTTGCTTACTGACACAATTTGTTGCTTTGTAACTGTATACGTTTTGATTTGATAAAGTTTCACGAATGAATTGACAAATATATGAATTTGGTGATGAAACTATAAATTTTATGTCTTGTGCATGTAGTATGTAATAGATAATACTTAAGGGTGTTTAGTGTTAATTGTGAAAATAAAACAAAACCCTTAACCCTAATCATTTCACAAATCATCATACGTATCTTCAAGATTTCTCTACAACCCTCTCTTGCAATCATCTTCTTTCTCATTGGCACAAGTCCCCTGCATCAATTTTTTATCTTTCAATCCATTTAGAATCAATCCAAGGTAATTGTTCAATGATTTCTTGTTGTTAATCTTTGATTATGTGATTCATGCAAAACCCTAGTTCTACATGTAATGGTTCTGTGTTTATTGGTTCTTATTATTGTGAAATGGTTATGATTAGTTGTGTAATCATTTGCCTGATGTTAAGATGCATGATATGTTAGAATTGTGTGATTATGATTTGATTACAGCATTGCCAAAGTATGAAGATTAGGGTTTTTGATCGTAGCCTGTAGCCTGTAAATGTAACCGTTCCATTGATTCTGTAAACTGGTTTTGGAATTCACGCTTGATTGATAACTCTGAGTTTTACCCTAGTCCGACTTTTGAATGATTGTTAGATAGTCCGAACTTCATGAGGGTGTGGGGAATCCGAACTTTGTTTACTATGTAGGTCCGAGTTATAGGAGGATGATGTAGTCCGAGTTTTATGCTTTGGTGATCTAGTCCGACTTTTATGAAGTGTTACATGGTCCGAACTTATGAAGGCCCTTGAGTCCGAGTTTTGTGTGATGATCATTGGTCCGAATTTTGTGATGTTAACACCTTGTCCGACTTTTATAAAGTTATAAGGGGGTCTGACTTTATAATGATGTAAAAGGTTCGAACTTGTGATGATGTTTAGTAGTCCGAGTTTTAGGGTGAGGTACTAGTCCGACTTTTTGAATGTTAATGGTCCGAGTTTTGTGGCTAGGTAGGGGGTCCGAATTTTTGACAAGGGAAAGCCTTGTCCGAATTTGTGATTAAGGAAAGCATATGTCCGAGTTATGCTTATGTTATGGTCCGAGTTTCACTTGGGGTTGTTTGTCTGAGTATTATGCTTGATGCCCTTGTCCAAATTTCATGATGCTTGTGTAGTCTGAGCTTTGTCAATGTTTATACAGTCCGAGTTGTTAACAGAATCAGGTTATATGTTGAATGAAAAACACTTATCCTCCTGCCACCACTGTATGTATGTTACTGCATGTGTATGTTACTGCATGATACTGTTTGTTACTGGATACTGCATGTATGAACAATCTATGCCATGACATTCTGTACACAGTTATCACACGAAACACAGCTGTTTGGACATCAAGGGGATGTAAACCCTAATTGAACGTAAACGCTTACATTGAATTTATGTGCAATGTACCTTAGGTCGTGTGTAACGGACTTAACCATTAATTAACACTAGAAGCAATAACATACCGAGCAAACCAAGGTGAGTTCACACTCGTTACCAAGGCATGGGGATTCCCGGGGTTGGGAATGGGATTGAAGGAATAGATTTGTACTTACACTGTTACTAGACTATCTACCATCGTCCTCGGATGCGCAGGACACATACGTAAAACCTACGTATACTTGTACTCATCACTGTCCTCAGGTTGCGAAGGACACTCACGTAAAACCTACGTGAACTTATACTCACTACTGCCTCGGTTGTGTCAGGCACTTACGTAAAACCTACGTAAACCCCTGCGTACCACTGTCCTCGGTTTGTGAAGGACACTTACGTAAAGCCTACGTAAACCTTGTACGTACTACTGTTCTCGGATTAAGAAGAACACTTATGGTTACAAATAGTCTAGTGTATATGCAAACATGGGAAGCCCCCACTAATAGAACATACTATCGGCCTAGTAGAGCCACATGTTATGAAACAGACTTACTATCACGAACTTACTTACTGTGAACTCGCTCAACTAGTTGTTGACTCTCTGTTACATGCCTTGTAGGTCGTTAGGTATACATGGAGCTTGCACAGGGAGGCGCGGTCGTTGTGGACAAGGATCCTGAATGCTTGATTTAAACATTATGACATTACATACTTTATTCATGTTGGGCTTTTACACATCTGCTTCCGCTAAACGTTGAAATTATACTTATGTTTTGAACACCTTTCATATGGAATGGTTTGGTTTAATTACGTTTACTTTTAATATTTACATTGTTCTATATGATTGGTGGCTTGATCCTGGTCAGTCACACTCCCAAGCGGTGATACTCCGCAGGTGGATTTTGGGGGTGTGACACGAACCTCGCTGCACGTATTCGTGACGCACAACAAGAAGCCCTTAAGATGGATAATCGTAGAACTGAATACCTCCGGGGTATGTTGAAATATATGGTGCCAAATAAAGAGGGAACCTTGTACTTTAAGGGGCGTATTTGGGTTCCGCTCTATGGCGACATTCGAGAAGTCATCCTTGATGAAGCACACAAATCGAGATACTCGATCCATCCAGGATCGGACAAAAGGTATCAAGACTTAAAGGAATATTATTGGTGGTCGAGACTCAAGAGCGATGTTGCTATTTATGTTGGAAAGTGCCTAACCTGTGCTAAGGTTAAGGCTGAATATCAGAAACCGTCTGGCCTACTGCAATAACCAGAGATACCCATGTGGAAGTGGGAGCAAATCTCTATGGACTTCATAACAAAATTACCCAGGACCCCTAGAGGGCACGATATGATATGGGTGATAGTTGATCGATTGACGAAATCTGCACATTTCCTACCGATCCGAGAGAAGGATAGCACTGGAAAGCTTGTTGAGATATACTTAAAAGAAATCGTGGCACATCATGGAGTGCCTAACTTAATTATTTCAGACAGAGATGGACGTTTTGTCTCAAGGATCTGGCAATCCTTTCAGGAGGCCTTTGGATCTCAACTAGATCTAAGCACGGCCTTCCATCCGCAAACAGACGGCCAGAGCGAACGGACCATACAAACGCTAGAAGATATGCTTCGCGCATGTGTTATGGACCTAGGCGGCAGCTGGGATACTCATCTACCTTTAGTTGAGTTTTCCTACAATAACAGTTATCATACGAGCATAAAAGCCGCACCGTTCGAAGTTCTGTATGGCCGCAAGTGCCGCTCGCCATTATGTTGGGCAGACGCTGGAGACAAACGTAAGGTTGCTCCTGAACTTGTGCAAGAGACAACCGACAAGATCATGCAGATCCGAGAGCGCATTGAGGCGGCTCGAGATCGACAAAAGAGCTACGCTGATCGAAGACGAAAACCATTAGAATTCGAGGTGGGAGATAAAGTTTTGTTGAAGGTCTCACCTTGGAAGGGTGTAGTAAGATTCGGAAAACGTGGAAAGCTGAATCCACGATACATCGGACCATTCAAAATCTTGGAAAGAATTGGTACCGTGGCATACAAGTTGGAATTACCGGAAGAACTTAACGGAATACATGATACGTTCCATGTATCCAACCTCAAGAAGAGTCCAACACAAGAAACAGTGATCATCCCTGCGGATGAAGTGCATATTGATGACACCCTCCGATTTACAGACTAACCCGTTGAGGTTACCGACGGGAAAGTCAACAAGACCAGGAGAAGCAGTGTCAAACTTGTCAAAGTACGTTGGAACTCTAAACACGGACCCGGGTACACGTGGGAACGTGAAGACCAGTTTAAAGAAAAATACCCCCACCTATTCAAGAAAACTCATGCGAGAGGTAGATCAGCCTGAATTTCGGGACGAAATTCTTTTAACGGGGGGAGACTGTGACAACTGGCACAAAACCGGTAATTTCCGTACAATTTAATTAATACTTGATAACTGCAATTATGTGCTTAAATGTTAACATTGTCAGATTACATGCTACACTTGTGAATTCATACATGTTTTATAATACAAATATTGCTTTATGCATTAATGAATAGCATTGCGTCAGAAATACAAGTAAACTCACTGGTATGACACATTGTGTCAACAATTCTGCAGAAAGCAGTCAGACAATAAATTGGGGCCTAGGTGTAGGTCCAACGTCAAGAATACATTAAAACCCAAGAGTACATACAAGGGTTAACATATAGACGTTCCGGAAGCTAAAATATGCATTAAAAGTACCCGAAGCACACTTTAAATGCTGAATATTACACATTTCAGCAAAATTCAGCATTGTGACAAGATTGTACCATGCAAAAACATGACTAACTGGCCCTGAATACTTTCCTAAGTGTCGGGAATTGAAAGCGTCACCAAAGGATACATAAAGGACACTAAATGGTGCAATTTAGCACTTTAACGAACCTGTATTTAACCGAACAACCGGACATTACCCGGAACATCAAAATATTACTAGAAGCATTGTTTTAATGTTTCTGAGCTAGTTATGATCCCCGAACACCATAACACCCCTTATAACATAATAACACATCAAGTCCCTAAACTTTACACTTGAAAGCTTACTTATTTATGTAATTAGGGAATGAAATTTACACTTTGCACCCCCTTTTGGTTGGGACGGTCACATGGTGGCCCCCATCAAAATCTTTGCTAAATCCTACTAAATCCTCTAAAAATCTTGCCAAGATATCATATGATCTTATAAGATCTCAAAAGATTTGTAAGAAGATATGCAAGTACTATAAGAAGACATGAGCACACTACATCTCACTTCACACACACCACACTTCATCTTCTTCCCCTTGCCCCCCACCTACGGCCGAAAATCAACAACAACACCACCACCACCTTCATCTCACTTCCGAATAATCTACATACTCACAAAGGTGTAAGAAGGTGCCTTATGAAGCTTGGTGCTCTTGGAGATTGAAAGACCTCCTTCATTTGCTTTTATCCAACCATTTTGTCATCTTCAACTTCTAGTATTCTTCCCTAGCCTTGTTGCTAGTGGTGAGCCCTCATGATCTCTTATTACTTCACATTTTGATGATTAAAAGATGATAATTATTGTTAATCACAAGAACACTAAAGAACATGATCATGATACTTTAACATAAGGTTCAAAATATAAGAATACATGTTGAATGTGTTGATTTGCTTCTTGTTGATTGATTATTAGTGTTAGTGATGTTAGACATCATATGGAGCCTACTAGATTGTGATTAAACACATGATCTTGTAAGTTAAAGTGGTGATCTTGTGAAAGACCAAGATCATCATACTATATGTCTTCATGAACTTGAATAATGAAAGTGATCTTCATAGGTAAAGATGATTTAAACAAAATACAAATCTTGTAAATAGATGATTACAAGAATAATTTTCCAGAGAAACCAAGTTTATTTACAAAATTTACAAAGTCATGATTTCTAAATAAACTAATCATATTTTTAGTGTTTAAACAAGACTAGAAACATGTGAGTAACAAGAAAAATACAAAAGAAATATTTTTAGCAAAATCATCTTACAAGTTGTAAATGACTAAATCGTTTAATAAAGTGATTTACAAACAAATAACCATGTTTTTAAGGGTAACTAAACCTACTAAATAACATGGTAAGTTACTACAAATTTTTACAAAAACTTCAAGTTCATGATGTAGTGTAATTTACTTGATTTTGGCACTTGGTAAGTGTTGAATAAGTTGTTGATTGTTGTGATGATTTAAAAGAAAATAAACACATGTTTTGAAAACATGGGAAACCTCCATTTTTAGGGGAAACTATGTCAAAATTTATATAGAATTTTGACACTTAGAAAAATATAAGTTTTGGTGAAACTTGTTCCCTAAAAATTTACCTAAAAATATTTACCAAGGTTTCCCTAATCTTTGTGTAAACTTCAAGTTAAGAAATGATGATTTCTTCAAGATAAAAATTGATATTAAATATGTATATTTTGAGGAAAGTATATATATTTTTTGATCACCAAATTTTGTGCTAAGTGTATGTAGTATGTATTATACGTGATAGTGTATTAGGACTTGAAAATACACTAAATACTCCTAAGGAGTAAAAATACAAAATACACATACAACATGCCTAGACAAATACAAGAAAATATATTTATGAAAATATATTTCTTCATAGAATAAATAACTTGGACAAGTAAAATGAAGTTTTTGGACAAAATACATAACTCGGGTGAAAAATACAAGATACTTATATTTATTTTTAAGAAAATAATATAAGTAAGATACATAGTTAAAAATATAAATTATTTTTAACACAAGAACACATACATAAAAGAGATGGTGACTTGTACTTGTGCGATACAAGTCTAGTGACTAACATTAATAAAACACGTATAGGTCACGACGCTATATAAGCAAACCCGGTGAAGTTTACGGCGCAAGGAACGCAAAGTAGTGAGTTCATGCTCCCCCTTTTCTTTTAACTGTTTTCAGTTTTATAACTTCGGGGGTGAAGTACATGTTACTAAATGTTTACAGAAAAGCGAGTTCGTATCCCCACTTTTAATCTTTTACATACTTTTCAAACTTGGGGAAAATACATGTGTTATGGTATGATGGATACAAGAACTAAGGAATGATACTAGAAATCGTGTCACGAATAGGGTACCAGAAGCACCATTAATCGTGTACATACTAAGACTGCAGAACAAAAGGTTAGATCTAATGGGTTTTCGGGCAGCCACACTCTTGGTGATAACTAGTACCAAGTAGTGCTTTTGTGTCTCAGTCGTGAATCGACAACTAGAAAAATTCCTTTGGTTTGGATGCTTCCTATGTCGTGTCACATGTTAATGGCCTTGCAACCCATTAACAAACTCGATACTTACAGAAATACTTGATTTATACAAGATACATACCATGTTTTCATACAAACTATACAAACATTCAATACAAAAAAACTGCATGAATTCACACCAACATTATGTTGACGATTTTCCAAAAACTCACATGTATTTCAGGTAACTAAAGTGGATGTGCACACGATCTTACTCATGCTCTTGGATGTTGTTTATCTTTACCCTTAAATAAAGTTGTAAACTTTTCAGACAACGTTTTATGATGCGATGTAAACTCCAAACTTAACCTATGTTTTCTGTTACGTGATGTTAATGGTATTTGAAGTTATTTTTACGAGCATGTAGTATGTTTACCATTCGTATGCAATGAGAACCTTTCATGATCACACCTCGTGCTTCTGCCTTAGAAAGGGGTGTGACAGAATACGTGCAAAATATAGTGTGGATTTTGTGGTTTATGTGCTTCTGTGATTATATGTCTTTGTGTCTATGTGACTATTCGTGTTCCTGAGCTTTATATGAAGTAGTTTAGAGCAGAGCGAGAGTCTATACTAGGGTTAATCGAAATTTGTGTCTGAGTCCTATGGCGATGTCTGTTGCAGACAATGTCATCATTTGGATCACGTCATTCCCGAGCTACTCAACGTAATCATGAGGACAAGCGCATCGCCTCCCTGGTCGCAAAACAGATGGCGAAAGTCATATCGCAAATTGTTAGCGAACTAAACGGAAACACTAGCAAGTCCTCAGAAGAGTCTAGGACTGATTCTCCTAAAGCTACTTTTAGCTTCAAGCAGTTCAAAGCCTGCGGACCCAAAGAATTCACCGGAGAAGATGGACCTACTGCCATGTTTCAATGGTTCGATTCTATCGAAGTCACCCTGCGCCAAAGCGGCTGTCCTGAAAACCTTCACACTGTTAACGCTACCGGCGTTTTCCAGTCCAGGGCTCTGGACTGGTGGACTGCCGAAAGAAACAAGCGAGGGAATGATGCTGCGTACGGGCTTACGTGGGACGAGTTGAAGGACATCATGATAAAAGACTTCCGCCCTCCCCACGAGCTTCAAAAGTTGGTGGACGAGTTCTGGCACATCAAACAAGAGGGTGGCGACAACGCTGGTTTAACTGCCCACTTTAAGCAGCTGAGCATAATCTGTCCAGGCCAAGTTACTACTCCCGAAATCACCATCAAGAAATATATCCGTGCTCTACCGGATTGCGTGGCCGATTTCGTTCAAGCCGCGAATACGACAACTATTGAGGAAACCTTTTTGCTCCCTGCCGAGATCTACGACAAGCGAGTTAAGGCTGGTTACTTTGATAAAGCCTCCAAGAATCTTCACCAAGTTACCGCTGCTCCCACCGCCGAAACCGCCGCCGCTCCGTAAGCTTCAAAGACCTCCCGTCACAAGAGAAAGAACAACAACAACAACAACAGTAGCAAGAATTGCGCTGTCACAGCTGCCGCTCCGCTTCAAGCTATCCCAGCTCAACCGCAGCCTCAACACCGCCAAGTAGCGGCACCGGTCACCCATGCACCGCTGGCTAAGCATGCATACACTGGTCCTCATCCGGCTTGCCCTACTTGTATTTATCATCACCCTGTGGGGATTGCTTGCAGATACTGTGTGCACTGCAATATGTACGACCACTTCACCGTCAACTTCCGTACTGGTCCATGTCAAGCTCCAACTCAAGGTCAAGCTCCTGCTCAACAAGCTCTACTTCCTACTCCTCAAGGCCAACAAGCGGCTCCTGCACCCGCGATCCACGCTAGATCTCGCTTTGCGTGTGGTGACCTCAACCACTTCGCAAACATGTGCCCCAATCGAGTGGTGAAGTAAGAGCCACAACAGCAGCAGCCAGCCGCCCGCAGACATACTTCCAACATCAACGTTCGCCAGGCCCAAGCAGATAACAATGTGGTTAATGGTACGTTCCTCGTAAACGGTATATATGCTTTGTGCTTATTTGATACTGGAGCCGATAACTGTTTTATGTCGTTAGGATTCGAAAAGCTCCTTAATCGTAAGTGCGCCCATCTCCCCTCGACATTCGATGTTGAAGTTGCCACTGGAAGAACCGTCGCTGTCAATTCTGTTATTCGTGATTGTACTCTTGAACTCAACAATCATATCTTTCCTATCGACCTTATTCCGATGCAGCTTGGTAGTTTCGATATCATAGTAGGCATGGATTTTCTTCGTGAAAATCGTGCTAAAATTGTTTGCTTTGATAAAATGATTCGTTTCTCTCTCGCTAATGGTGATCAAATGTGTGTCTACGGTGAAGTCGCTTCGAAGAAACTCCAACTCATGTCGTGTGTCCAGGCTAGCAAGTATCTCCGCAAGGAACACTAAGCTTTCTTGGCACACATTGTAGTAGTGGAGAAAAAGGAAGTTAAGGCAATTCATAAGTTGCTTGTGGTTCGTGATTTTCCTAATGTCTTTCCTGATGATCTACCTGGTTTACCCCCGAGTCGTGACATTGATTTTCGTATCGACCTCATTCCTGGAGCCAACCCTGTTGCTAAATCTCCTTATCGTCTTGCTCCGTCCGAAATGCGCGAACTCTCTAGTCAACTCCAGGAATTACTTGACAAAGGCTTCATTCGCCCTAGCACCTCTCCTTGGGGTGCGCCAGTTCTTTTAGTCAAAAAGAAGGACGGGTCGTTCCGGATGTGCATCGACTATAGGGAGTTTAATAAGCTGACCATCAAGAATCGTTATCCCCTGCCCCGAATCGACGATTTGTTTGATCAATTACAAGGTGCTACATGTTTCTCGAAGATCGATTTACGCTCTGGTTACCAACAGTTACGCATTCAGGAGGAAGATATACCGAAAACCGCATTCCGAACCCGATACGACCATTATGAGTTCGTCGTAATGCCCTTTGGTTTAACCAATGCACCCGCGGTTTTCATGGATTTGATGAATCGCGCGTGTAAACCATTTCTTGACCCCTTCGTAATTGTCACACCCCGACCACGTAAAACAACAAGACGTGGCGGAAACGTCGGGGAGTGTTGTAACAGAATCATTGTTTCACAACCATGGATCAAATAATTTTGTTTTATTGAATAAATGAACTTATTGTTTTAATACAAATCAAATTAATACAAATATTGTCTTTCAAATTTTAAAGTCACTAAGGCACGAGTCCATCCTAAGTGTAGCATGTATCAACAATCATCACAAAGCAGCACCTGAAACATGTGTAAAAATAGGTACGTCAGCATAAAAATGCCTGTGAGATACATAGGTTTTATTGATTTAGGATTCATGACTTATAAGTTTAAGGAAAAAATGTTTAAGAAAAAAGTAGTCATGATCCTTGAAAAAAAGTTTTCTTTTATGAATCATTTATAAGAAATCAGATGATATAAAATAATAATACATAGGAAATTAAATAAGTAAGTAGAATAAGTTTGTATAAAAATATATTGTTTGAAAAACAATATTTTGATAAAAAGGTTTATAGTATATATAAAAATATACTTTGATTTAAGAAAGTCGAATAAATAATATATTAGAATATATTTCAGTTCCAAAACCGTTAACCCAAGTGTACTAAATAACGCCACGGTATGTAATGCGATGAAAACACTTATATATAAGAAGTACCAGCGGCGTATCTACCATGTTTTCATCACATTACACCCGTCTCGTTATCTAAACACTAACCAAAAACCAGTCATTAGGTAAATAGTATATTAACCATACTTTAGTTGGTAAAATAAATAAGTTTTCAGTAGTATATCAAAAGTATACTTTGGATTTATAAATAACATATTAAACTATGTTTTGGTTTGAAAATAACATATTAAAACTATGCTTTGGATTATGAAGATAACATATCAAACTATGTTTTAATGATTAACAAAATATATGTTGGTTTTTGTACAATATCCCATATGAGAGCATATCAAACTATACTTTTGGGAGTATAACTTAATATACAAAAATAATGTGATTTAAGAATTCATTCAGACCTAGTGTATCAAAATACACCTTTGAGACTATAGAAATACCACAATGGCAATCCCTATTTGGATGGAGCAACAAATTGGTTTCAGACATTCCATGACAACAGGAATGGGGTGTCAAATCCTATATCGCTATATCATACTACCAACCGGTCTGGTGAACAAAAATAAGTACTATTCCAACAATTAATTTCATAATCTTTGAAAAATCAGTGTTTAAACCATAGATAGTCATTTAGTTTGTCAAAAGATAAGTACTAACATGTATAATCAATTATACTTTGAAATCATGAAAATAACAGATAGGTACACATGCTTCACCCCAAAACAGTTGAAAACAGTAAAAGAGGGGACTATGTACTCACTTAAGAGTGCTTAGAAGTCTTGAGCAACTACCAAGCAAGCTAGAGGAGTCCCGGAATCAAACGGCACCTAGTATAGATAACTACGTAAATAAACCGGACCTAAATCGGGAGATCGGATAGTATGAGGTCTCGTACACCAAATGAGTGTGGGAACTCATATGATATGGTTTAACAAGGCCTACATACTAAAATGAAACCTATCCTAAGTGCTTACGACCCATCACGACCCGTTTAGGTAGCTTGCTGATGTGTGTAAAATGCAACATATAAATTACATCAAATGAGGCATAAAACTAACCCTTTTAAGTACTAATGTTGAAAAAGAGTGTTTTTGTCTTCCTTTTGTATTTTCAGGATTAAATGAGCTCAAATTCACAAAAGAAGCAAAAAGACAGCTAAATCTAACATAAATACAAGAAAAGGAACATAAGTGGATTGCCCGACCCCTCAACAGCATCCTCCCAAGCGAAATAGAGAAGGCAGAAGACTGAACACGCCCCGTGCTCAGCCAGCACGGGGCCGTGCCCAAGAAGCAGCAGAAAAGACAAACCTATAGAAGCTTCTATTACCCACCACGGGGTCGTGCCCAGTGAACACGGGGGCGTGGCGAAAGTACAGCAGGAGCATTAATTGTAATTGCGAATTACAATTAATGAAGAGAGAGAGTGTCAGACAGGCACGGGGCCGTGTCCAGCGGACACGGGGCCGTGCCCAGCCTTCTGTTCAGCCTATAAATAGAAGTGCTTGGTTTCATTGCAACTCATCCCTTGGCACACCACCTCTCTCACACTTCATCCACCGCCCACCACCATCACAACACCATCATCCACCACCATCATCCATTGTCCATCATAGAGTGTGTGAGTCGTCTCGGGATCCAAGATTGATCGTAAGAGTTCTTGACAATCAAGGCCATGTTTGCCTAAGTCTCTTACATCACTTGGTGAAGACAAGTGTTTAGTATAATACTTTTTATTTTCAATCTTTTGCACTTTTTATTTGGTTTTGTATTAATGACTTTAATAACTAGTTGCTTATGTTGAAGGTGATCTTTCCTTATCGTTTGTCCGTGGTGTCTTGGCATTATTTTACTGTCTATATAAAATAAAAGATTTTCACCATTCATATCTCCACGGTCTATATGGAGGTATGTTGGCTACCTGGTCGGGGGTTAAGGGAACGGTTTGGTAAGGGTCTTGCCCTTGTTCAGCGTTTAGAGGTCTTGCAAGGGACCTGGGTCAAATTTAGTAGGATCTCCTTCAATGACCATAGGTATTAGATGGCGGGGATCCAAACTCTTTGACCCCCTCATATGTTAACTACAATTAATACTATAACCCGGCTATTTAGGACTGTATCCCTGCTGACTCAGACTACTTAGTCGAGGGTAACGTCACCTCCAAAAGAGGGGCCTACCATAATTTGCATTAATAACTTAATTCATTATCTTTCAATAATCCGACCCTTTAGGATTGTATCCTTGCTGACTCAAACTACTGGGTTGAGGGTAACGTCACCTTCAAAAGAGGGACCTACTACAATAATTAAGATAATCTCTTAAACAAGTGCAAAAGTGCGAAAATAATCAAAGGTTATACTAATACACGAGTCGGATCCAAGTGATTCATCTTGTCTATCTGTTTTTATTTTTATTTTATTTTTCAGCATTTAGTTAGTTTTCATTTTCTTAGTTTAAAAATCTTTTCTAACTTTTTGATTTGATTAGACGTTGAGGATAAACCGGTACTAAAAGCTCTTGTGTCCTTGGACGACCTCGGTATCTTACCAACACTATACTACGTCCACGATGGGTGCGTTTGCCCATATGTGTGTTTAGTGTTAGTGAATATCGTGTTTTATAAATTTAAAACTTGGCTAAAAGTGTAAAAAGGGGCTTAAATATACATCTAAAATATATACACACTAGCACGCATCAAGTTTTTGGCGACGCTGCCGGGGACACAAGGATTTTAAGAAAGTTAGGAATCAACGGCCTAATCATATTTTTATTTTTTATTTTTTAGGATTTTCTTAGTTTTTCATCTTCTGCAGAGCTCAGCACGGGCCGTGCCTGGACGGACACGGGCCGTGCCCAGCGTTGTTACTGGCAGTTTTTAGTTTTCCAAGTTACAGAAGGCTGACCACGGGGTCGTGTCGATGCAACACAGGGCCGTGTCCAACTCTCCAGTAACTGGGATCTGGAAAACAATCACTGTAACTCCGACCACGGGCCGTGTTCACTGACCACGGGGCCGTGGTGAACCTTCTGACCAGCATTCTTTTTTGTTTTTATTGCAGGACTTGGAACCAGACGCCACCCCTACGTAGTGTATGAGCTCCAGTTCGAATAAGGACATAAAAGAACCTCTAGAAGAACCCGAACGCTTTCTCAGAAAAAGACTAAAAGCCAAAAACCAAGAGAAAGTTTCGGGAAATCCACCTCCAATGGCGGATCAACGTACTCTCATGGATTATCTACAACCCACCGTAGGTAACCTCAGCACCGCTATCAATGCACCGAATGTTGAAGCCAATAACTTCGAACTTCGGCCGCATTTGATACAAAAGCTCCAATACTCCGCAACCTTCCATGGGCTTGCGGACGAGGATCCCCATCTACATATTACTAATTTCTTAGAAATATGTGATACCTTTCGGATCAATGGAGCATCAAATGACGCCATCCGCCTTCGAATGTTTCCTTTCTCACTTAAAGACCGAGCAAAAGCTTGGCTTAACGCCCTCCCAGCTGGATCGGTAAACACCTGGGATGAACTAGCCCAAAAATTTCTATATAAGTATTTCTCTCCCGCTAAAATGGCTAAATTAATGACTGAAATTAATACATATTCACAAGAGGACGGGGAATCCTTATATGAAACTTGGGAAAGGTTCAAAGAGCTATTGCGAAAGTGTCCACATCACGGCCTTGCGATATGGCAACAAGTATCCACTTTCTATAATGGGTTGTTGCCACACACAAGGCAGACACTTGACTCTAGCTCCGGGGGACTTTTAGGTAATCGCCGCCCACATGAAATATATAACCAAATTGAGGAAATTGCTCAAACCAATTTCCAGTGGCACACTCCCCGAGGCAATAAATCTATTGCCCCGGGCGCCCATAAGGTTGATGAAAACACTTCTTTACAAGCCCAAATCGAGGCCCTTTCTTCAAAAATAAAAAAATTGGAAATGACAAAAACGGTCTCGGTTATGGCTTGTGAAGGGTGTGGTGGGCCACATGAAAATTGGAGTTGTATGAAAGAAACGAACGATCAACAAGAGTCGGTAAGCTACATTGACAATAGACCTAGGCCGTCGGGTCCTCCAACGGGCACTTACAACCAAGGATGGCAGAATCATCCTAACCTTGGTTGGAGAGAACCCGGCAATAGTTGTAACCAGCAAAACCAACGAACAAACTTTCAACAACCAAGAAATGAGTCACAAAATTTCACTCAACAACAAGGTGGACGAGAAAGGCTTGAAGATACTGTATCTTGCCTCATCTCCGACACTGAAAAGAAAAACTCGGAAAGGTTTCTACAATTAGAATCAAATTTTAGAAATCAACAAGCTAGTATTCAAAACATAGAAAAACAATTAAGTCAACTAGCCCAAAATTTGTCCGAGAGACCACCAGGCGCATTACCAAGCAATACCGAAACAAACCCAAAAGCGCAAGTTCATCTCATCACCTTACGAAACCGCACCGTGGGGCCAGCGGAAGCGCCACCGCCGACAGAGGAGACTACACCATCACCTCTGCAAGAAAAGGACTCCCCTCCATCATCAGAGCCTATCAAAGCTCCTCGAGTTCCGTACCCCGGTAGGTTAATTCGTCAAAAGATCAATGAGCAATTCGCAAAATTCGAAAGTCTACTAAAACAATTGCATGTCAACATTCCTTTTATTGATGTCCTAACCCAAATGCCTAAATATACTAAGTTCATGAGGGACTTCCTCACTCATAAAAGGAAAATTGAAACGTTGCAATTAGTTAACTTAGGCGAAGAATGCTCTGCCCTCGTACTCAACAAACTCCCCCAAAAGAAAATCGATCCCGGAAGCTTCACAATTCCTTGCTCAATCGGGGACTCCCCCGTTCGTAATGCACGTGCCGACCTTGGGGCTAGCATTAACCTCATGCCCTCATCAATGTTCAAAAGACTCGGCCTAGGAACAACGAGTCCTACAAAAATGAGCATACAACTTGCTGATCGATCCGTCAAATTCCCACAAGGTGTCATCGAAAATGTCCTAGTAAAGGTAAATAAATTTGTCTACCCGGCCAACTTTGTTATACTTGATATGGAAGAAGACACCGAAGTCCCCCTCATACTAGGGAGACCATTTCTAGCCACCGCACAAGCGTGGTAGACATGAATTACGGAACGCTCACCTTAAGGTACGGAGATGATGAAGTAAAGTTCGGGGTTGGGAGGAGAATAGAGGACGATGACCCAGTCAACTACATGAAGGTTATTGATTCGAGTTTGGATGCTGCTCTCCGACGGTGCAACATGGGATGCAAAACATCCCACTCAGAAAATATATAACCTAACTTTGGGTCTAGCCAAGGACCCTTATAAACGTGGCGCACCACGGAGGCACTCCGCGGAACTATCCTTAGCTTAGTTTAATCTTTTAGTTTTAATTTGCAGAAATAACACACACTTATTGTGGTAAAGGATGACAAGGGAAATGAGAAACATGGCCCCATGCACAAGAACAAGGCCACACGTCGAAAATTTCTCCGTTACAGTAGGTTCAACACGGGCCGTGCCCAGCCAACACGGCCCCGTGCTGAACCCCTTGCAGAACAATGCCCAGTTCAGGTAACTGGACACGGGCCGTGTTCACCAGACACGCCCCCGTGTCCAGGCTTCTGTTTCTTTTTCTTAATTATCGTTACTGGCACCTGAACACGGGGTCATGTCCGGTCCCCACGGGGCCGTGTCCAGACTGCCAGTAACATAAATTTTTGCTTTTAAACACCATGTTACACATTCAATCAACCTAAAAATTTATTTTTAGGACACATTGAGGACAATGTGTAATTTAAGTGTGGGGGGGGGGGATGCTAAAACCTTGAAATTTTGCAAGTCCTAATAACAGGCCTTACACAAAACTCTATTGGAACCGCTAATCACCCCAATTTTTTTCAAAAAAAAAATTTCATTTTTTTTTTATTTTTTACTTGTCTAAAGTTTAAGTTGGGAATTCTAAGATTAATAAGGTTATATTTTTGCAAGTTTACAACCCATAGCGTCGTGATAAAAAGAACTAACATAAGAAAATTATGAAACGGCATGACAAGCTTAGTTAAAATTCGATTATATATACTTGATCACATAGAAAAACCCATTCCCACAAAAAGTGAGTTTTGAGCCTTTATTGAGCATACAAATACACATCTTTAGACTAAATGCTCATTTTTCGTTTCTTGTGTGAATAGCCGCTTGGTTCTTACGACTCTAGAACTTGCCACGACGATTCATTCCCGGTCCTTACCAACTTAAACCCAAGTTAGTAAATGATGGAGGCATTAGGACTAACCCTTTTTCTTTCAAAACCATTATTTTTATTTTTCTTTTCACCTACCCAAAAACTCTCCCTAGTTAACCCCTTTTGAGCCTAAACCTTTCATTTCTTTACCCTAAAACCCTTTTACCCACCAAAACCCTTTTTATTTTTACACTTTATTTTAGTAACAAGCTCGGTTTCGTGTGACTAAAAAAAATAATGAAGTTAGAAATAAACAAACAAAGCTCTTAAAACAAAAGCTTGTTTGAAGAAATACTTCATTAAGAATAAAAAGTCACTAAAACAAAATGTTTTACGAAAACCGACGCTTTTTACGCTTTTCGCCCTTTTCTACTAACCACTAACCCAACTACCCACCTTTAGCCCAAGCCTTTACCCAAAAAGTCCTCTTGATATTTACAAAGGTAACAAGTTAAAAAGGAGGACGATTGATTGCTTGGCAAGCCTATGGTAGGAATAAGTTCCACGCCGCTCTCGAGTGATTCACTAAAAATACACCTTCGGCCGAGTGTGAGTGATTTCTCTCGTGAGATATGTGAACTTGTATATAAATGGAATTTTAAAAGGCATGCTATGCCCAAATAAGTAATTTATCCTATGAAACGTTCTAAATAAATCATAACGAATAGGATTGTAAATAAATAAAAATAAAACCAAAAAGATCTTGGATTCCCGACACTCTATGACAAGCCAAAACCTTCTCTTCTACCCATTCCATTTGGGAGTGTAAGCCACATATTAAAGAGTTTTGCTTGAGGACAAGCAAAAATTCAAGTGTGGGGGTATTTGATGTGTGTAAAATGCAACATATAAATTACATCAAATGAGGCATAAAACTAACCCTTTTTAAGTACTAATGTTGGAAAAAGAGTGTTTTTGTCTTCCTTTTGTATTTTCAGGATTAAATGAGCTTAAATTCACAAAAGAAGCAAAAAGACAGCTAAATCTAACATAAATACAAGAAAAGGAACATAAGTGGATTGCCCGACCCCTCAACAGCATCCTCCCAAGCGAAATAGAGAAGGCAGAAGACTGAACACGCCCCGTGCTCAGCCAGCACGGGGCCGTGCCCAAGAAGCAGCAGAAAAGACAAACCTATAAAAGCTTCTATTGCCCACCACGGGGCCGTGCCCAGTGAACACGGGGGCGTGGCGAAAGTACAGCAGGCGCATTAATTGTAATTGCGAATTACAATTAATGAAGAGAGAGAGTGTCAGACAGGCACGGGGCCGTGCCCAGCCTTCTGTTCAGCTTATAAATAGGAGTGCTTGGTTTCATTGCAACTCATCCCTTGGCACACCACCTCTCTCACACTTCATCCACCACCCACCACCATCACAACACCATCATCCACCACCATCATCCATTGTCCATCATAGAGTGTGTGAGTCGTCTCAGGATCCAAGATTGATTGTAAGAGTTCTTGACAATCAAGGCCATGTTTGCCTAAGTCTCTTACATCACTTGGTGAAGACAAATGTTTAGTATAATACTTTTTATTTTCAATCTTTTGCACTTTTTATTTGGTTTTGTATTAATGACTTTAATAACTAGTTGCTTATGTTGAAGGTGATCTTTCCTTATCGTTTGTCCGTGGTGTCTTGGCATTATTTTACTGTCTATATAAAATAAAAGATTTTCACCATTCATATCTCCATGGTCTATATGGAGGTATGTTGGCTACCTGGTCGGGGGTTAAGGGAACGGTTTGGTAAGGGTCTTGCCCTTGTTCAGCGTTTAGAGGTCCTGCAAGGGACCTGAGTCAAATTTAGTAGGATCTCCTTCAATGCCCATAGGTATTGGATGGCGGGGATCCAAACTCTTTGACCCCCTCATAAGTTAACTACTATTAATACTATAACCCGGCTATTTAGGACTGTATCCCTGCTGACTCAGACTACTTAGTCGAGGGTAACGTCACCTCCAAAAGAGGGGCCTACCATAATTTGCATTAATAACTTAATTCATTATCTTTCAATAATCCGACCCTTTAGGATTGTATCCTTGCTGACTCAAACTACTGGGTTGAGGGTAACGTCGCCTTCAAAAGAGGGGCCTACTACAATAACTAAGATAATCTCTTAAACAAGTGCAAAAGTGCGAAAATAATCAAAGGTTATACTAATACACGAGTCGGATCCAAGTGATTCATCTTGTCTATCTGTTTTTATTTTTATTTTATTTTTCAACATTTAGTTAGTTTTCATTTTCTTAGTTTAAAAATCTTTTCTAACTTTTTGATTTGATTAGACGTTGAGGATAAACCGGTACTAAAAGCTCTTGTGTCCTTGGACGACCTCGGTATATTACCAACACTATACTACGTCCACGATGGGTGCACTTGCCCATATGTGTGTTTAGTGTTAGTGAATATCGTGTTTTATAAATTTAAAACTTGGCTAAAAGTGTAAAAAAGGGCTTAAATATACATCTAAAATATATACACACTAGCACGCATCACTTGCGCTACTTTAACGCGTCGTTTGCGTAAAACGCGTTCGAGACGTCTAACTAGCCCTATGACAAGTATTATATGCCCAAAACATGTTTAAATATGTTACATAATCAGTTATGTGACAAAAATTTAGGTTACATATGCTTAATTACCAATTATGTATGAAAAGGGCATTTTGGTAATTTACCTAAGGCATATAAACTACTTATCATACAACTACTTAAACGAAGTGACCATAAGGTATAACCTCGGAAGGTTATTCCCTATACAACTATGGTCACTAAACATGTTTGGTCGGATCCTAATGATCGACCAAACGGGTCGGGTTCGAAAGTATAAGCGATTGTTAGATCGCTTACCTTACGACCCTACATAAGCACTAATCTAAAAAGTGACGAGCTCAACATGCTAGAACATGTTTAGTTAAGTTAGAAAACAGGTTTGGTATTAAAACAAACGGTTTTAATACCCTAGAGTAGTTTGGTTACAAAATACGCGAGAAAACGCATTTTGGCCGAAACTACGACTCGTCACTGAGCCTAGATAACGTGGTAATCAGTAGGTATAGTCACTAGGGACTATAACCATCGTGATTACGCTCACGTTATGAAGTTCAAACGAACTTCGCATTGACCATAAACTGGTCAATGCAGAAAGTCAAACGCAGTTTGACTTTAACGATAAAAACGAATGAAAAACGCGAAAGAATACTAACAGAAGGTCCCCGCAAGATTTGAACCCGATTCTCTATCAAGTAGGAAGCATATACTTCCACTTAGAGAGCTTGAATCAGATTCAAATGTGAGGAATGAATGAAAACATGGTGGGTTTTTATAGGAAATCTAGAACCGTTAGGATCGTTCATCGTAAAACGAGCTTCGATCTCATCCGTACACATGTGCCCATAGTTTTGTGAAACCATGGGAGCCCATAGTTTCATTAAAACCATGTGCAAGTGAGGGGAACAGCTGGAAAAAGCTGGAATTTAGATTTTTCATTTTGGTCCCTTCCTAAGATAACTATGGCAGAATGTCAATTTTGGTCCCTGAACTTCAGAAACATGCGTTTCGGCTCATTTTTGACACGTTTAAGCCCTGTTAGCCTCATTTCAAGGCTCTAAAATAAAGTTAAAGTATAGGGAACTCAAAACATGTTCAAAAATATGTCGGATGTCGGTTCGTTTGGTCGTACGGTTGCGTTGTTCGGTTAATTACAACGGAAGTCGTAACGAACGCAAAAACGATCCAAATCAAGCGACGAATGGAATTTTCTTGTGCCAAACACTAAAATAAAATAATTTAATGCTTACATAAATTTTTGGATGTCCGTATATATTCAGAACTTAAGATATGCGCAAAAATGCAAACTTATGCACTTTTTGACGCTTTTAGTCCCTGAATGACCAAAAGTTTATTTTTGCGCACCAAATACCTCAAAGCCTATTTCTAAGCTATGTAAAGGATATTTAGGGCATATTTAACTTATGATCAAGTTCCGGAAGGTTCGTTACTAAACGAATCGGTATAGTTTCGCAGTTTGACACAATTAGTCCCTGTGATCGAACAAACTTGATTTCAACGCACCAAACCATCCAAAACTTATTTCTAAGTTATGTGGAGGTTATTTAAGGTATGTTAAGCCTATTTCACTATTCCGAACTATTAGGGCGCGTATAACCTTCCAGAAAGCGATTTAGTGCTTGAAATCGGACAAGAATTGATATGTGCAAACGATGCACATATTTTTACAAATCCCAAGTATGAAATACAATATTTCATTGATTTGGTATTTGTTTGATGGTTGAAGTGATACAGGTGTCACAGTAATCGTGTTCATCGATGATATCCTTATCTATTCAAAGTCGAAAATCGAACACTCGCAGCATCTACGTTTGGTTCTCGAGCTACTCCAAGGGAATCGACTCTATGCTAAGTTCTCCAAGTGTGAATTCTGGCTAGAGGAGGTTCAATTCCTCGGTCACATCGTCAATAGTCGAGGTATTCACGTCGACCCCGCGAAGATCGAAGCTGTTAAGAGTTGGGTTACTCCAAAATCACCATCCGATGTTCGTTCGTTCCTCGGATTAGCGGGCTATTACCGTCGATTCATCGCTGACTTTTCAAAGATCGCTATCCCGCTTACTTCTCTGACTCACAAAGACAAGCCTTTTGTTTGGGGAACCGAACAAGAGACTACCTTTCAAACTCTTAAGCATATGCTCTGCAATGCACCTGTTCTCGCTTTACCCGACAGAAACGATGACTTCGTTGTCTATTGCGATGCCTCGAACCTTGGTCTTGGTTGTGTTCTCATGCAACGGGACAAGGTTATCGCCTACGCATCTCGTCAACTCAAGATCCACGAGAAGAACTATACAACCCACAACCTCGAGCTAGGCACAGTTGTTTTTGCATTGAAAATTTGGCGACACTACCTTTACGGTACTAAGTGTACGGTCTTCACCGACCGTAAGAGCCTACAACACATCCTCAACCAAAACAAACTGAATATGCACCAACGCCGATGGGTAGAACTTCTCAATGATTACGGCTGTAAGATCCGTTATCATCCTGGCAAAGCAAATGTCGTTGCCGACGCCCTCAGCAGATGAAGCTATTTGCATAGCGTTCATAATGTTCACGCTCAGCACCATCTTGAAACTCTTATCCGTGATGCTCAGCATGCTTGTTTTACCGAACGCACCTTGAAGAAGGAAAGGATTCACCATAATGGCGATCAGTTAGTGAATAAATCGAATGGGATATTCCATTATCTGGACCGAATTTGGATTCCCAAGCGCACTAACTTGCGACAAATTCTGTTGGACGAAGCCCACAAGCCTCGATATCCCATTTATCCTGGCGCTGACAAGATGTACCATGACCTTCGTCTATGGTATTGGTGGCCTGGAATAAAGAAGGATATCGCAATCTATATTTCGAAGTGCCTGACTTGTTCGAAAGTCAAGGCCGAACAACAAAGACCATCTAGCTTGCTTGTGCAACCCGGGATCCCTATGTGGAAATGGGAAAGCATAGCCATGGACTTTATAACGAGACCCCCGCATACAACTTCAGGCCACGATAGCATATGGGTTATCGTTGACCGTTTGACTAAATCTGCTCATTTTCCGCCGATACGAGAAGACTTCATGGTAGAAAAATTAGCCCGAATCTACTCCGACGAGATCATCTATCGACACGGGACGCCTCATGACATCATCTCTGACCGCGATGGTCGGTTTACCTCGCGTCTTTGGGAAACGTTCCAATCTGCTCTCGGTACTACGCTAAATCTAAGTACCGCTTTCCATCCCTGAACCGACGGTCAGACTAAAAGAACGATTCGTACTCTTGAAGACATGCTTCGCTCGTGTGTCATAGATTTCAGGGGTAATTGGGACACGCACTTACCTTTAGTCGAGTTCTTGTACAATAATAGTTATCATTCTAGCATACAAATGGCACCATTTGAGGCACTATACGGAAGAAAATGTCGATCGCTGATTGTGTGGCATGAGATCGGGGATGCGCAAATAACCGGTCCTGAGCTGCTGCAAGAAACGACTGACAAGATCCTCCAAATTCGAGATAATCTACTGAAAGCTCGGAGTCGTCAGAAAAGTTACGCCGATAGACGCTGCAAGCCCCTTGAATTTGACGTTGGCGATCACGTACACCTAAAGGTATCACCTTGGAATGGTGTGATCAGATTCGGCAAGAAAGGAAAGCTCGCGCCTCGATATGTTGGACCCTTTAAGATTCTAGAAAGGATCGGAAATGTGGCCTACAGACTCGAACTACCGGAGGAACTTAGCAACGTCCACCCGACTTTCCATGTATCGAACCTCAGAAAGTGCCTAGCCAAGCAGGATTTGCAAGTGCCACTTGAGGATCTACAAGTAGACGAAACATTACACTTCGTGGAGAAGCCTGTCGAGATCATGGATCGAGAAACCAAGAAGCTCAGACGCTCACGCATTCCCATCATGAATGTTCGCTGGGAAGGCAAACGAGGTGCAGAGTTCACCTGGGAACTCGAAAGTGACATGAAGGTGAAGTATCCTCAGCTCTTTGTTATGCCTGCGCCTTAATTTTGGGACGAAATTCCCTTAAGAGGGGGAAGCTGTAACACCCCGTGTTTTGGAAGTCAAAGTCAAAGTCAAAGGAAGAAAGGATTGCTAATTGCGATCTTCCACTCTTTGCTTAACTATTGATTTGACTTCCTTGACTTGTAATCGAATCCTGTATTTTATTTGCTTTAGTTGTATGATGTAGAGTATCTATTAATAATCGAGGTTTAATCGATGTTTATCTCTTTATCGCTAATCGCACCGCAATCGCATTCGCAACTTGAATTATAGGTTCTGTATATTGTTTTACGTGTGTGTGCTACTTATGTGTTACTTGTGCATGTTTACTTATTGTTTGGTGGTGATTAATCGAAACGCAATCGCAACTCTATCGCAACGCAAACAAATCGCAAATGCTAAACGCAAGCTATTTATGTTGATTGTATGTTAGATATAGTATTTGTGTGATCATTATATATATTCTATCGCATCGCATAATCGACACTCACTTAAATGCATCACAACGCTCAAAACGCAAAACGAAACGCTGAAACCCAACTCACCGGACCACTTCGATCGAATGACCATTCGATCGAATAGTCATCCGAACGGATGACCATGGATGGCCATCCGATCGAAGTGCCATCCGAACCGACACCTGTGCTCCTCTTTCCTCTTTTGACAACCTATAAATACCCCTGTCATATCACCAACAGTGATGTGACAGCTCTCTCGTTCGACCAGCACGCTCAAGCTCACTTTTCTCTTGATTTCTCGCGATTCTTGTAAGTTTTCAACCCAAGTCTTGTACATCTATGATCTACACACACTTCTTCATCATTTTCTCCTTTGAATCTTAACTTTTAACCGTGAAATAAGCGGATTTGAGGTGTTCAAGGATGATGTCATCATGGAGTTCTTATGAACTTCAAGAATTGGTTTCATTCCACCAAGAACAACTCAGATCTAAAGGATCTCCATATGTTTTAACACAGATTTCATCTAGATCTAAACATTTCCATGGTTAAAAGGATTGAAAAATGGTTTCACAACTTCCTTTCAACTCTTTTACACTCAATGCATTCAAAACCGATAGAATCGGAACTCGATCAGGCCTTCTACTCGTTTCTAGTGAAATGTGACAACTCGAGTTTCTGACTTTCACTTTCGCATTAAATGCGCGTTGACTTTGACTGTTTAGTTGTTTGGATTGTGGACTTGAAATTGTACGCGTTGTGTTTTAATGAAACGTATTGTCGTTTTGCCTATATGTGATTACTTGCTGTGGTAGAAAATAATATTAGAATTATTATTATTAAAACACTTAGTCCAGATCACGAAACATGACATACAGATCGAAGGATCACGAAAGATAACCTTAGGTTCGAAGGATCTCGAAACATACCCTTCGAGCAAAGATAGGAACCTTCGACATCTTTCGGCCCGAAGGATTACGAAACATATCCTTCGACATCTTTCGGCCCAGTCTTTCTAATGGGCTTGGCCCATTCCTGTGATACGTTTATATACGTGAATGCATGTAAACCGGCAGTTACTTCTAAAAACCCTAGTTCCCTTGTGTGTGTGTGACGGCATAGCAGACCCATTCCCTGTTCGAAGGATTTCATTCCGTAATCCAGATTTCCGGTTAGTGTGTGATGTTGTTTATGATGCTTTGATTTCATGATTAATCCATTGTCTTGCAATATGTTGTTTGTATGTTGTTATGAATCGGATAAGGTAGGTTTAGCAAATATAATTGGATTGAATTGTCATGATTGTTAAGATGTTGTTGTTGATCGGCTAGTAAATCGGCCAAACCTGTTTGATTGATCGGCCGGATTGTTTGTATGATGTTAACCTGTTTAATCGATTATGTATGTGATGCATCCGAACGGTTCAGTTAGTATGATTGGTTGTCTATACTTGAGGTTTTGATGTTGTTTTAATAGAATCGCATGATAGTGATTTAGGGCCGGTTCGATTGTGTTATTATTGTTCATGAGATTTAATATGAAACTCCCCGTTTGATCGATTCTGAAGTAACTGAATACTTGAATTCGTGTTAATTGATAATCGGATAAACTTGGAAACTTTGTGTAAACGTAACTGTTATTTGTCGAAAGATATTAGTTATTCGAAACATAGTTGTGACCGAAAGATACATGTCCTTCGAACCATAGTAGTGTTGACCGAAGGATAGCTTTGACCGAACCATAGTAGTGTTGACCGAAGGATAGCATTGACCGAAAGATAGTGTGTTGACCGAAACATAATCTGTGTGTCGAAGGATAACTATGTCGAAACATAGCTGATGTGTCGAAAGATAACCATGAATCGTAAGATGATAACTGTGTATCGAAAGATGTGTCGAAACATAATTGTGATAATTGTTAGACCGAAGGATGAGCAATGTATCGAAGGATGGGTAATGTGAATCGAATGATAGTTGATGATTAAATGTGAAATGATACGTGTTGTGCCGATATGCAAACTGACTGTTATGTGAACATTAAATTGCATGCGTATCATTGTGAACATGAACTGATTTGTTATACGTGTATACAATAGGACGTGATTAATTATTTGTGAGTGCATAACCTAGCATACCGAGCAAACCAAGGTGAGTTCACACTCTTACCAAGGCATGGGATTCCCGGGGTGTTGGGAATGGGATTGAAAGGTTAAGGTTGAATAGATACACTACTGACACTATGACTAGACTACCATATTACTATCCTCGGATGTGAAGGATACTTATACTGATCACTATCCTCGGATGTGAAGGATACTTATACTGATCACTATCCTCGGATGTGAAGGATACTTATACTGATCACTATCCTCGGATGTGAAGGATACTTATACTGATCACTATCCTCGGTTGTGAAGGATACCTCTACTGATCACTATCCTCGGTTGTGAAGGATACTTATAGTTACGAGTAGTCTAGTGGTTATACAACGTGGGAAGCCCCCACCAATAGAACGTACTAACGGCCCAGTAGAGCCACCTGTTACAAACGAATTTACTATTACGCATTTACTTTCTGTGAACTTGCTCAACTAGTTTGTTGATCATTCTGTTACATGCCTTGCAGATCGTTAGGTACTTGGAGCTTGCACACGGAGGAGCTGGTCGTTGTGGGGCTTGGATCTTGATCATCTTGTTAAACACTTTTGATATTCGATACTTTTTTTGCTATGGGTTTTACAATAATACGCTTCCGCTAAACAATGACAACTTACTTATGTTTTGGAAACACCTTTCATATGGAATTGGTTTGGTTTATATTGCATTTACTTTTACTTTATACAATGTTCTGTATGATTGGTGGCTTGATCCTGGTCAGTCACGCTCCCAAGCGGTGATACTCCGCAGGTGGATTTTGGGGGTGTGACAGATTGGTATCAGAGCCATTGGTTATAGAGAACTTGGTTTTAATATGGAAAAACGTTTTTATTAAAACCAGACTATAACCAGAACAGTGCTCTCAACGATCCACAACGACGCTTCGCTCCACGTGCAAGACTCAACTTCCTAGGTAATAAGGTTTATGTTTATTGCCTACATGCTAGAATTTGCATAGAACTTTGCTCGTAGTATGCTTACATTACCTTGCTCACAACTTGTCATTGCATGAGAATACTTATGTGCTTACACTCTTCTGTCATCGCACTATTCGCGAACCTTTCTCACTTATGTTGCCTTTGATGTGAAGATCAATGGCCGCACGAATTAACATGACTCAAGCCCAGCTAGAGGCTCTCATTGCTGCGGCAGTTGCAGCCGCCCAAGCAGGTAGTATACCCTGCAGTATAGACACTAGGATCTTTAGATCCTACATTAATTCTCGTACTTAACTTTGCCCTATTCGTACACAATAGGTCAACCCGCTCAGCAACAACCTGGGTGCACCTTCAAGAATTTCATGGATTGTCGTCCTAGCTCGTTCAGTGGCACGGAGGGAGCAGTTGGACTCCTCCACTGGTTTGAAAAGCTCGAGTCGGTTTTCGAAATGTGTGAATGCCCTGAGGCTCGCAGGGTGAAGTTCGCCACTGGCACACTTGAAGGGATTGCGCTCACTTGGTGGAACGCACAAGTGCAGATCTTAGGGTTGGCAGCTGCTAACGCCACACCCTGGAATGATTTCAAAGAACTGATCAAGAGGGAATACTGCACTAGAGAAGACATTCACAAGTTGGAGGACGAGTTGTATAACTTGAAAATGGTTGGTTCGGAAATCGAAGCTTACACCAAGAGATCAAATGAGTTGGCTGTGTTATGTCCAACTATGGTGGACCCTCCATACAAGCGTATTGAGTTGTACCTCAAAGGTTTGGCACCAGAAATACAGAGCCACGTTACCTCGGCTAACCTCAACAACATCCAGGAAATCCAGCGCCTCGCTCATCGCATCACCAATCAGGCAGTTGATCAGAACAAGCTGCCAAAACGCATCAGTGCTACCACTACTGCTACTACTACTCTAGCTACTACTTCTGCTACTCCCAGTGACAACAAGAGGAAATGGGATGGGGATTCTAGCAAAGGGTCAGCTTCAGTACAGTCACAAACCCAGCAGCGAAAGACAGACAGTTACCAGAGTCCCAATCAGCACTCCTCAGGCAGCCACAGACAGGGAGGGTATCGAGGAAACCTTCCAAAGTGTAACACCTGCAACAAACATCACAGTGGCCAGTGTAATAAGGTTCGTTGTCAAAGATGCCTCAAGATGGGTCATGAGGCCAAAGATTGTAGAAGCGCTCGACCTGCAAACCAGAATCAGCAGCAACCTCAAGCACAGCAGAATCAGCAGCAGGGTAACAAAGGGTGTTTTCATTGCGGTGCAGAGGGTCACTTCAAAAGGCATTGCCCTCAGTTGAACAGGAACCAGAACAACAACAACAATCAGGGCAACGGGAACAATAACAACAATAACGGGGGAAACAACAACAACAATGGCAACGAAGCTCGGGGTCGTGCTTTTGTGCTAGGTCGGGGTGACGCAGTGAATGATCCCAATGTGGTTATGGGTAAGTTTCTTCTCGACGATATTTATGTTACTGTCTTATTTGATTCGGGTGCTGATACAAGCTATATGTCATTGAAAATGAGTAAATTATTAAAACGTACACCAACACCCCTAGACACCAAACACGTCGTAGAACTAGCCAATGGTAAAAGCGTAGAAGCCGCACAGGTAGTCAAGGGTTGTAGTATTGTTCTAGCGGGTCAGACTTTCTCGATTGATCTCATACCCATAGTTTTGGGTAGTTTCGACGTCGTCATCGGTATGGATTGGTTATCCCAACATCACGCGGAGATCTTATGCAAAGAAAAAGTTATTCGTATTCCTCGCTCCAGTCAAGAACCTCTCGAAGTACAAGGTGACAAGAGTGGTGCTGTGGTTGGCATCATCTCTTTCTTAAAGGCGCAGAAATGTTTACGAAAGGGACATACTGCCATTCTGGCACTTGTCACTGACGCATCAGCAAAGGAAAAGAAGCTGGAGGATATACCAGTTGTGCGTGATTTTCCTCAAGTGTTTCCTGAAGATTTACCTGGTTTACCTCCTCATCGTCAAGTCGAGTTTCAGATTGAGTTAGCTCCTGGAGCAGCACCAATAGCCCGCGCACCGTATCGTTTAGCTCCAACCGAACTGGAAGAACTGTCGAAGCAGCTACAAGAGCTCTTGGAAAAGGGCTTTATTCGTCCAAGCTCTTCGCCTTGGGGAGCTCCAGTGTTATTTGTGAAGAAGAAAGACGGTACGTTCAGGATGTGCATCGACTACCGCGAACTCAATAAGGTGACGGTGAAGAACCGTTATCCTCTTCCGCGCATAGATGACCTATTCGACCAGTTGCAAGGGTCGTGTTACTATTCCAAGATTGATTTAAGGTCAGGTTATCATCAGCTGAGAGTCCGGGATGAGGACGTCTCCAAAACCGCTTTCAGAACTCGCTACGGTCATTACGAGTTTCTTGTCATGCCATTCGGGCTTACAAACGCGCCTGCAGTCTTTATGGATCTTATGAACAGGGTGTGCAAACCCTATCTCGACAAGTTCGTCATCGTTTTCATCGACGACATTTTGATTTACTCCAAGAGTCAGGAGGAGCACGAGCAGCACTTACGTCTCATCTTGGAACTTCTTCGAAAAGAGCAATTGTACGCAAAGTTTTCGAAATGCGACTTCTGGCTTCGTGAAGTCCACTTCTTAGGCCATGTGGTGAACAAGGATGGGATTCATGTTGATCCATCCAAGGTTGATTCGATCAGAAACTGGCCAGCACCACGTACACCGACAGAAATACGCCAATTCTTGGGTTTGGCGGGTTACTACAGGCGATTTATTAAAGATTTCTCAAAGATCGCGCAACCACTTACTATGCTAACACAGAAAGGTGTCGTTTACAGATGGGGTAATACGCAAGAGACTGCTTTTCAGTACTTAAAGGATAGGCTTTGCAGCGCACCTATTCTCTCATTGCCAGAGGGCACGGATGACTTCGTAGTTTATTGTGACGCATCGATACAGGGGCTTGGTTGTGTATTGATGCAGCGGGATAAAGTTATTGCCTACGCTTCGCGATAACTCAAGGTTCATGAACGGAACTACACGACGCACGATTTAGAGCTGGGAGCTGTTGTTTTCGCGCTTAAGATATGGCGACACTACCTGTACGGTACCAGGTGCACGATTTACACCGATCACAGGAGTCTCGAGCATATTCTTAAGCAAAAGGATTTGAATATGCGTCAACGGAGATGGGTTGAACTTCTGAACGACTATGAATGCGCCATCAAGTATCATCCAGGCAAGGCCAATGTTGTGGCTGATGCCCTCAGTCGGAAGGACACTCTACCTAAGCGCGTGCGAGCGCTACAGCTTACTATTCAGTCCAGTCTCCCTGCACAGATACGAGCTGCTCAGTTAGAAGCACTGAAACCCGAAAACGTCAAAGCTGAAGCCTTACGCGGCTCAAGGCAACGCATGGAACAAAAGGAAGACGGCGCCTACTATGTAACGGGGCGTATTTGGGTCCCACTTTATGGCGGTTTACGTGAACTTGTAATGGATGAAGCTCACAAGTCTCGCTACTCGGTACATCCAGGGTCAGATAAAATGTACCACGACATCAGTACTACTTATTGGTGGCCTAGTATGAAGGCTCACATCGCTACGTACGTTGGAAAATGCTTAACCTGTGCGAGAGTCAAGGTTGAATATCAGAAACCAGCTGGTCTACTTCAGCAGCCTAAGATACCGCAATGGAAATGGGAAGAAATTTCCATGGATTTCGTTACGGGCTTACCTAGATCCCAGCGTGGGAATGACACTATTTGGGTGATCGTTGATCGACTCACAAAGTCTGCTCACTTCTTGGCTATCAAAGAAACGGATAAGTTTTCTACCCTAGCAGACGTCTACTTGAAAGAAGTTGTTTCGAGGCACGGAGTGCCCACCTCTATTATTTCGGATCGCGATGCACGATTCACGTCAGAGCTTTGGCAAGCGATGCACAAATCCTTCGGCTCACGATTAGACATGAGCACAGCATATCATCCTCAGACGGATGGGCAGTCTGAGCGAACTATCCAAACTCTAGAAGACATGCTTCGAGCGTGTGTCATCGATTTCGGCAACGGCTGGGAAAAGCACCTCCCTTTAGTGGAGTTTTCATACAATAACAGTTACCACACCAGCATTCAAGCCGCTCCATTCGAGGCATTGTACGGACGTAAATGCCGGTCACCTCTCTGTTGGGCAGAGGTGGGGGATAGTCAAATTACGGGTCCAGAGATTGTAGTGGACGCCACAGAAAAGATTGCGCAGATACGACAACGCATGGCGGCAGCACGCGACCGTCAGAAAGCCTACGCGGACAAGCGTAGAAAGCCATTGGAATTTGAGGTCGGGGACCGGGTTTTATTGAAAGTTTCACCCTGGAAGGGTGTGGTTCGATTTGGTAAACGAGGCAAACTGAATCCGCGGTACGTCGGACCATTCGAAATCTTAGAAAAGATTGGCAAGGTAGCCTACAGATTAAACCTACCTCCTGAACTCGGTGCAGTTCACAATGTATTTCACGTGTCGAATCTGAAGAAATGCCTATCAGATGAGACCCTTATAGTTCCTTTTAAGGAACTCACTATCGACGAGCGGTTGCAGTTCGTCGAGGAACCTGTTGAAATCACGGACCGGGATGTTAAGGTCCTCAAACACAAGAGAATCCCTCTTGTTCGAGTTCGTTGGAACTCCCAGCGTGGCCCAGAGTATACCTGGGAACGCGAAGACCAGATGAAAGAAAAGTACCCCCAGCTATTCGAAACCAATGCATCCACTTCTGAGGCTGAAGCTACTACTACTGAATTTCGGGACGAAATTCCAAATCAACGGGGGGATGATGTGACACCCCAGGAAAACCAGTGAACGATGTAACTTACCCAGCTTCCTCAGTAAGTGCGTACCAAATTTCGGGACGAAATTTCTTTTAAGTTGGGGATAATGTGACAACTCGAGTTTCTGACTTTCACTTTCGCATTAAATGCGCGTTGACTTTGACTGTTTAGTTGTTTGGATTGTGGACTTGAAATTGTACGCGTTGTGTTTTAATGAAACGTATTGTCGTTTTGCCTATATGTGATTACTTGCTGTGGTAGAAAATAATATTAGAATTATTATTATTAAAACACTTAGTCCAGATCACGAAACATGACATACAGATCGAAGGATCACGAAAGATAACCTTAGGTTCGAAGGATCTCGAAACATACCCTTCGAGCAAAGATAGGATCCTTCGACATCTTTCGGCCCGAAGGATTACGAAACATATCCTTCGACATCTTTCGGCCCAGTCTTTCTAATGGGCTTGGCCCATTCCTGTGATACGTTTATATACGTGAATGCATGTAAACCGGCAGTTACTTCTAAAAACCCTAGTTCCCTTGTGTGTGTGTGACGGCATAGCAGACCCATTCCCTGTTCGAAGGATTTCATTCCGTAATCCAGATTTTCGGTTAGTGTGTGATGTTGTTTATGATGCTTTGATTTCATGATTAATCCATTGTCTTGCAATATGTTGTTTGTATGTTGTTATGAATCGGATAAGGTAGGTTTAGCAAATATAATTGGATTGAATTGTCATGATTGTTAAGATGTTGTTGTTGATCGGCTAGTAAATCGGCCAAACCTGTTTGATTGATCGGCCGGATTGTTTGTATGATGTTAACCTGTTTAATCGATTATGTATGTGATGCATCCGAACGGTTCAGTTAGTATGATTGGTTGTCTATACTTGAGGTTTTGATGTTGTTTTAATAGAATCGCATGATAGTGATTTAGGGCCGGTTCGATTGTGTTATTATTGTTCATGAGATTTAATATGAAACTCCCCGTTTGATCGATTCTGAAGTAACTGAATACTTGAATTCGTGTTAATTGATAATCGGATAAACTTGGAAACTTTGTGTAAACGTAACTGTTATTTGTCGAAAGATATTAGTTATTCGAAACATAGTTGTGACCGAAAGATACATGTCCTTCGAACCATAGTAGTGTTGACCGAAGGATAGCTTTGACCGAACCATAGTAGTGTTGACCGAAGGATAGCATTGACCGAAAGATAGTGTGTTGACCGAAACATAATCTGTGTGTCGAAGGATAACTATGTCGAAACATAGCTGATGTGTCGAAAGATAACCATGAATCGTAAGATGATAACTGTGTATCGAAAGACGTGTCGAAACATAATTGTGATAATTGTGATAATTGTTAGACCGAAGGATGAGCAATGTATCGAAGGATGGGTAATGTGAATCGAATGATAGTTGATGATTAAATGTGAAATGATACGTGTTGTGCCGATATGCAAACTGACTGTTATGTGAACATTAAATTGCATGCGTATCATTGTGAACATGAACTGATTTGTTATACGTGTATACAATAGGACGTGATTAATTATTTGTGAGTGCATAACCTAGCATACCGAGCAAACCAAGGTGAGTTCACACTCTTACCAAGGCATGGGATTCCCGGGGTGTTGGGAATGGGATTGAAAGGTTAAGGTTGAATAGATACACTACTGACACTATGACTAGACTACCATATTACTATCCTCGGATGTGAAGGATACTTATACTGATCACTATCCTCGGATGTGAAGGATACTTATACTGATCACTATCCTCGGATGTGAAGGATACTTATACTGATCACTATCCTCGGATGTGAAGGATACTTATACTGATCACTATCCTCGGTTGTGAAGGATACCTCTACTGATCACTATCCTCGGTTGTGAAGGATACTTATAGTTACGAGTAGTCTAGTGGTTATACAACGTGGGAAGCCCCCACCAATAGAACGTACTAACGGCCCAGTAGAGCCACCTGTTACAAACGAATTTACTATTACGCATTTACTTTCTGTGAACTTGCTCAACTAGTTTGTTGATCATTCTGTTACATGCCTTGCAGATCGTTAGGTACTTGGAGCTTGCACACGGAGGAGCTGGTCGTTGTGGGGCTTGGATCTTGATCATCTTGTTAAACACTTTTGATATTCGATACTTTTTTTGCTATGGGTTTTACAATAATACGCTTCCGCTAAACAATGACAACTTACTTATGTTTTGGAAACACCTTTCATATGGAATTGGTTTGGTTTATATTGCATTTACTTTTACTTTATACAATGTTCTGTATGATTGGTGGCTTGATCCTGGTCAGTCACGCTCCCAAGCGGTGATACTCCGCAGGTGGATTTTGGGGGTGTGACATGTCAGTCCGAGATCTGATTCCTATCAAGGAGACAACCGATTTCGGGTTGAACATGAACCACCGTCATGAACAGCTAGCTGAATGGATTGGGGTGATTCCCACTTCGATCGGACGACTTGGAGTTGACGAGGTTCCATTGTTTAACACGTTGTCATACCGTCTCGATCAAACCGCAAAACTTTCAAAACTTAACAAATTCTAAGTTGCAAAACGATCAGATCGTTGAACGGATTGCTGTCCAATCGGATTTCCATCCGATCGGATAGCCATCCGACAATCCAATCGGATTGCACTTGGGTTTCAACACTTAAGCAATTTTCATAATTTTCAAAGATCATCAGTTCTAACGAATTGCCATTCGATCGGAAGACCATCCGATCGAATGACCATCCTGCTGTGAACTTGTTCTCAAACTAAAATGTTTCGCCAATCGGATCGCTATCTGATCGAACGACCGTTCGATCGAACGACCTAAAGGGTAGAGATACTTCTCTGTTTTCAAAATGCTACAACAAAAAATTCAAAGCCATCATACACAAACACATCCATCCCAAACGAATGTCAATCCGACCGAATAGCCATCCGATCGGATGACCATCTGAAAGGATTGACATCCGATCGAATGACCATCCGTTCAGATTGTCATCCGATCGGATTACCATTCGACACTTAGTCACTTTTCACCGTTTAACGCGCCGTTCATCACTTACGCTATGGTTAACTGTTCAGGCTAATCTCTCAGCGCTCCCTTCAATCCAAGAGAGTGTTTATTTACTTAAATGCTATCTGTGAGTATACTCGAACCCTTTTTACTTCACGCACTTTTGGGTGTTACATACGTTACTTATTCAAATCACAATCGACACACAACACAAACACTATTTATATGCTGACCGTTATTGCATGTTACGTGTTATTTGATGAATGCTTGTATGTTATGTTTACACAGTGATTGTTGCCTGATACCTTAGCAACGATAGTACTATAGTTTGGACTCTGTCGTGGATAGGGGTTGTTAAGGGCTTTCTCACATGTCACAGTGGTGATATGTGTTGCGCATTCTACAACTCGCAGTCACGTCTGTGCATATTTCATTGTCGATAACCTACTAGCCTTCACCTTGCTACATGTTATATGCTGGTTATGCGTAACAATTTCGAATACTATTATACTATTAAACTTGTATGCTCACCTTTACATTATGTGTATTGACCTCTATTTTAACGTATGTGGCAGGTGTTTGAATGCTTAGGATGCTGTGCTTTGGTGAATCAAGCCAGGGGTCTAGTTATGTCACGCTAAATCTGAGTTGTCGGAACAAGGTTTGTTTTTTAGGTAATTATTTGTAATAACTGTTTTATTTGGATATGTTATGGTATGGGACGTGACGTTTAAATATCTGGTAATTAATAGTTGATATGGATACTCATTGTAACACCCCGTGTTTTCGAATGTCAAAGTCAAAGTCCAAGTCAACTTTGACTTTCTTTGACTGAAATAGTCTATTTCCAGTTTTATTTGTATTATGTGGAGTAAGTTTTGTAATCAGAAAGAATCGAAGCAATCGAATGTTTTAATGCGAACCGATTTACGACTGTGAATAGTAGGAAGTAAGAATGCGATAAAGTTAACTAATCTATAATCAAACTGATCTAACTATCATCGAACTCGAATCTCGAATTATGCGAACTTTGGTTGTTGTTATACGTGTGTGTGTGCCTTATGTGTTACCTGTGCGTGTTTATTTTATGTTTTGTGTGTTAATCAATCGAAACTCGAATCAAAACTCGAAACTCAAATCAAATACAATCGAAATCGAGCTACGACGAATGGTAACGTTAGGATAAGGTGAATTATAGGTGATTGTATGTTAGATATAGTAGTTGGGACTGAAAGTCATTTGAATAGGAAACTCTATCGTACTCGATCGAAACCAAAATATCGAAAATCGTCGCCCGAACCCTCGAACCAGGCTGTTGATCGATCAGGCTATCCGCCGATCGAACAGCCCAGCCGATCGAACAGGCTGTTCGATCGAGCAGGCTGTCGGATCGGGGAAGCCTGGCCGATCGGCCAGCCCTTTCCTCTTTTGGAGCCTATAAATAGGGATGTCATTGTCACTCTTTACCACTTTTGGAAAGTTCTGACCGACCAGCTCGTGCTCCTCCTCTTTCCTCAAATTTCTTCCGATTTCAGTAAGTTTCCAACCAAAATCTTGTACTTTCTTAATCAAAACATGCTCCTACACCTTTCTATCTTTCAATTTTTGATTTCTAACCGTGAAATCACCAAGATCTAGGCATTCTTGGGTGATGTCACAATGGTGTTCTTCAAGAACACCATGTCCTGACTTCAATCCACCATGAATAGCTTGGATCTAACCGATTTCCACATAAACAAGCTAAGATCTACCGAAGATCTAAACATTTCCACATGTGAAGGATTGAAAGAAGGAATTCCAACTTTCTTTTAACTCTTTTACGCTCAATACCTTCAAACCGGTAGAAACGGAACTTGAGTCAACTCACCAAATATTCTACTGGATGAGTGGTTCAAGATTCGGATTCTATTTACGAGGTTCACCGATTTCGAGTTAAACATTAAACTATCGTTCTAAACCGTTCACTGGCCGGATTTGGGTGATTCCTGTCCGAACAGGCGAAACAAGTAAGAATAGAAGTTCCATGGTTCAGCCCGTTGTCAAACTACCTCGATATCACGTCAAATAACCAGAACAGCCAAGTGTTAGACGAACAGGCCGACCAGGTCAGGATGCTAACCGAACAGTTAGGCTGTTCGAACGAACAACCCACCCGATCGGCTAGGTCAGCCGATCGACTAGGCCAGCCGATCGACTAGCATGTGGCCCCACAATTTGACAATCTCATGAGGTATGGTATTGAACGAAGTAATGTCCGATCGAACGACTGATTGGTAAACATTACTCTTCGGATCATGAGATACTATGCTTCAACACTTAATCGATTTTCAACTCGTTCGACGCATTGGAGTGCCACCCGATCGAACATGCTATCAGAACGAACAGGCTGTTCGATCGAATATGCTGTCCGATCGAGTGACATCTTGGTGAGGACTATTACTGAAGTTCCTAACCGATCGGAGATGCCGGCCGATCGAACGGGTCGTTCGATCGATCGACCTGAAAGGTAAGAACACTTCAGTGTTCTCAAATGCTACAACAAAAACTTCAAAAGTTCAAACCATCATACACAAACACATCCTACTCAAAGGAAGAAACAATCCACTCGAACAGTCTAACCGATCGAGCCTACCGGCCGATCGAGCAGGCTGTCCGAACGGATTGTCTAGCCGAACGAACAACCCACTCGATCGAACCTGCCGTTCGATCGACCGGGCTGTTCGACCCACTTACACTTGTTTCCATTCTACTTATATTCATCGTTATGCTATCGAACTGTTCAGGCTAACCCTACTCTCAAGCGCTCCCTTCAATCCATCAATCAACCGTTGTGAGTATACTCGATCCCTTTTTGCTTTTAGCACTTTTGGGTGTTACATACGTTACTTATCAAAATCACTACCGAACACACTACTCATTTGTTTGAACGCTAACCGAACTGCATGTATTACGTGACTAAATGAATGCTTGTTGATTGTGTTTACACGTGGAATACTGTCTACCTGCCTTAACGACGTAGTACTATAGTTTGGACTCAGCACCCGTTCACACGGGGGCTGTTAAGGACAATTACTTGCATGGATTACGGTGGTAATCAGGTATTGCGAACTGTCTCGGACAGTCAACCCGCAGTCACTGGTATCGATAGGTCCATGTCTATAATTAACATGCTTCGTTTTCCTCTGGGTACGTGCTGGTTATGCGTAAACTATTTCGAACTCTATATGCTATTATTAAACTTGTATGCTCACCTTTACATTATATGTATTGACTTTATTTTAACGTATGTGACAGGCAATTAGGATGCTTACCTGCTAGGAAGGCGAGCTAGGAATAAGCGTCTAGAGCATAGTTGACTGTAGATCTTGCAGATCGAGTCTCTAGAATCATTGAACAATATTTCTATTTTAATTAAAATCTGAGTTGTCGGAACAGAATATTTGACTAGATGTTTGTCTGTAATAATTTGTTTATTATTTGGGACACGGTATGGGACGTGTTAATTTAAACTGAATAAGTGTTGATAATTGTTATGGAAACTTCTGGACAATCTATTTCGCTCAGTGCCATGCCCCGATGATTCCGTCATCGGTTGGGGTGTGACAGATTGGTATCAGAGCCATAACTATAGGGAATTAGGCTAGACACGACCTAGTCCGGGTCGTTGTCTTAGAGACCTAGACTATAGTTAGGAACCAACAAACCAAGCTTATATGCCTCATTATTCTTGTTTTCCACTACACTGCTATCGCCTAATCATCTGACACCGAACGAGTAATTTGGTTGAGATTAGGTGAGAAAGCCTCAAAACTCTCGGCTAAATTATTTATTCCAGCTGCAATTTATTCACAAATGGGAGGAGGTTATTCATCGGGAATAGGTGTGGAAACCGCAAACTCTCGACAGAATTATCTGCTCAATCTCCTCAAGTTTTACTAAAACAAGGAAGAAATTGCTAATCCAGGTGTGAAACCCGAATCTTGGCAACTTACTCCAACTTTTACTCATCTCACCAAAGCCTCGACGGACTCCAACGACCTGGACTCACAAGTATGACCTAGGGAATACGCGCTGAATGCCCAAGAATCGAGGCAGAAACGCGATCCCAGTAGTCGAAAAGTGATGACAAGTCTACTGCGAATAGTCGAATCACTTTGGGTAGTCGATGTCTAGTAGCCGCAGACAATCTAATTCTCGATTTTATGTGTTTCAATTCTGAGCCCGCAACTGCAGACTCTGATGACTCGTTGATTTTATGTGTTTTATGTGTAATTGCCTGTTTATGTGTTTAATTTTGAGGTTCGCTCGATTTTTATCACTTCGATCAACACACACGACTCGCATTGCCCTGCTAAAACGGTAACAAGTCACTGCAATTCTAGACGACACTATGCTAGGATATACACTATACTATGCTGTACTCGACATGCTATACGAATATGTGATACTATTCGATATACTATACGCGATCGCTATATACGAACAACGCACAAGCTGTGAATAATAGGTTTCTGTATTCTGACTGCATCCGTGATTAAGTACCTATGTGCTTATATGCTTCTGTGATTATGTGCTTCTGTGATTATGTGTCTCTGTGCTCTACGTGTCTATGTGCTTCTGTGATTACGTGAATATGTGGTTATATGCCTACATGAATATGTGATGCGTGTTTCGACGTATTTCTAAGCTTTAGTGAGTAGTAGACGTGTGAGGTGAGATTCGAATTGTTGTGTCTGAGACATACGACGATGTCTGTTGCAGACCATGTCATCATCTGGACACCGAACCCCACTTACTCGCCAAGAGAAGAGAGATAGGCGTCTTGCTACTATCATCGCCAAGAGTGTGGCAAAAGCTGTGAGCGATGTCTTTGAAAACGCCAGCAAGTCATCTGAGGAGTCGCGAATTGATGCTCCTAAGGATGCCAACAAGACTGGTTTCAGCTTCAAACAGTTTAAAGCATGCGGACCCAAAGAATTCACCGGAGAAGATGGCCCTACCGCCATGTTTCAATGGTTCGATTCAGTTGAAGTCACTCTGCGCCAAAGCGGTTGTCCTGAGAATCTCCGCACCCTCAATGCTACAGGCATCTTCCAGTCCCGAGCTCTAGACTGGTGGACGGCCGAACGAAACAAGCGCGGAAATGATGCAGCTTATGAGCTGACTTGGGAGGAGTTAAAGGCAATTATGATGGACGGATTTTGCCCTCCCCATGAACGCCAAAAGCTGGAGGAAGAGTTTTGGAACATCAAGCAGAAGGATGGAGACAACGCTGCTTTAACTGCACGCTTTAAACAGCTCAGCATCATCTGCCCCGATCAGGTCAAGACGTCAGACATGGCCATCAAGAAGTATATTCGAGCTCTACCCGATTGTGTTGTCGATTTCGTTCATGCTGCCAAGCCATCAACGATTGAAGAGACCTACCTGCTTGCCGCAGAGATCAATGACAAGCAGGTAAAGTCTGGTTTCTGGGATAAGCATACCAAGTCTCTGCACCAAGCCACCGCCACGTCAACCGTCGACACCACCAGTGCTCAACCCTCCAAGTCGTCAAGAAGAAAGAAGAAGCACAACAACAACAGCTCCAGCAACAAGAACTGTGCTGCGACAATGACTGCTGCCCTCTGCAGGCTGTACCGGCTCAGCAGCAGTCTCACCATCGACAAGCTCCAGTGATCAATGCGCCGCCAGCTAAGCGCGCTTACACAGGTCCTCACCCGCTCTGCCCGACATGCTTATACCATCATCCGGTGGGAATCGCCTGTCGTTTCTGCGCTCACTGCAATCTTTACGGGCATTTCACTGCGAACTGCCGCTATGGTCCCCGTCAAGCCCAAGTTCAAGCAGCCGCTCATCAAGCTCTACTTCCAGCCCCTCAAGGCCAACCAGCAGCTCAAGCGCCCGCGGTCAATGCTCGAGTCTGCTTTGCATGTGGTGACCCTAACCACTTTGCAAACCTGTGCCCGAACCGGGTTGTGAAACAAGAACCCCAGCAGCAGCAGCAACAGCAGCAGCCTCAGCAACAACAGTCATCAGCCCGTGCCAGAACCTTTAACATCAATGCTCGTCAAGCCCAGGCTGACAACAACATGGTTAATGGTACGTTCCTTGTGAATGGTATTTATGCATCATGTTTTTTGATACTGGAGCCGATAACTGCTTTGTGTCGTTTGAATTCGAGAAGCTCCTTAGTCGTAAGCGTTCTTATCTTCCCTCATCATTCGAAGTCGAAGTTGCTACTCGAAGAACCGTCGCTGTTAACTCTGTTCTCCGTGATTGTACCCTCGAGCTCAACAATCACCTCTTTCCAATCGACCTCATTCCGATGCAACTCGGAAGTTGACATCATAGTAGGCATGGACTTTCTTCGCGAAAACCATGCTGAAGTTGTGTGCTTCGAAAAGATGATTCGATTCTCGCTCGCGAATGGTGATTTATTGTGTGTGTACGGTGAAACAGCTTCGAAAGGTCTTAAACTTATGTCATGCGTCCAAGCTAGCAAGTATCTCCACAAGGAATACAGCGCTTTCTTGGCCAACATTGTAGTAGCGGAGAAGGAAAAGAAAAAGAAGGTTGAAGTCAAAGACATTCCAGTGGTTCGTGAATTTCATCAGGTGTTCCCTGATGATCTTCCTGGACTACCGCCAAGTCGTGATATCGACTTTCGTATCGACCTCATTCCTGGAGCTAACCCTGTTGCCAAAGCCCCTTATCGACTCGCGCCATCCGAAATGAGGGAACTCTCAAACCAACTCCAGGAGTTACTTGAAAAAGGCTTTATTCGCCCGAGCACCTCTCCTTGGGGCGCGCCAGTCCTTTTCGTCAAAAAGAAGGATGGGTCGTTCAGGATGTGCATCGACTATCGGGAATTGAATAAGCTGACCATCAAGAACCGTTACCCTTTGCCTCGAATCAACGACTTATTTGATCAGCTGCAAGGTGCCAAGTGTTTCTCGAAGATCGATCTACGTTCAGGCTATCATCAGTTGCGCATACAAGAAGAAGATGTACCTAAAACAGCCTTTCGCACTCGATACGGCCACTATGAGTTCGTTGTTATGCCTTTTGGTCTAACCAACGCACCTGCGGTTTTTATGGATCTGATGAATCGCGTATGTAAGCCTTATCTTGACCGTTTCGTCATCGTGTTCATCGACGATGTCCTGATTTATTCCAAGTCGAAAGCCGAACATGCACAACATCTACGTTTGGTTCTCGAGTTACTCCAGGGGAACCAACTCTACGCCAAGTTCTCCAAGTGCGAATTCTGGTTGGAGGAGGTTCAGTTTCTGGATCACATTGTGAATAGTCAGGGTATTCATGTCGATCCCGCGAAGATTGAAGCAGTTAAAAGCTGGATTACGCCAAAGAACCCGTCTGAAGTCCAATCATTTCTTGGATTAGCGGGTTATTACCGACGATTTATCGAAGGAGTCTCTAAGATCGTTGTGCCGCTTACCGCTCTTACCCATAAAGACAGGTCTTTTGTTTGGGGAACTGAACAAGAGTCTGCTTTTCAAACCCTTAAGCGCAAGCTCTACAATGCTCCCGTTCTCACGTTGCCGGACGGAAACGACGATTTCATTGTCTACTGTGATGCTTCTAACCTTGGTCTTGGCTGTGTCCTCATGCAACGAGACAAGGTTTTAGCTTACGCATCTCGTCAGCTCAAAATCCACGAGAAGAACTATACAACCCACGATCTCGAGCTAGGCGCAGTTGTTTTTGCATTGAAGATTTGGCGACACTACCTGTATGGTACCAAGTGTACGATCTTCACCGATCACAGGAGTTTACAACACATCTTTAATCAGAAAGAGCTTAACATGCGTCAACGCTGATGGATAGAACTTATTAACGATTACGACTGTGAGATTCGTTATCACCCGGGCAAGGCAAATGTTGTAGCCGACGCACTCAGCAGACGGAGTTATTTGCTCAGTATTCGCAATACCCAAGCCCAGCACAACCTCGAAGCTCTCATCCGCGAAGCCCAACATGCTTGCTTTAACGAACGCACTTTGAAGAAGGAGAGAATCTACCATGATGGAGCTCAGCTTGTAAGCAAAGCAGATGGGATTTTCTATTTTCTGGACCGAATCTGGATCCCTAAGCGGACCGATTTGCGAAAGATTATAATGAACGAAGCCCATAAGTCCCGATACTCTATTCATCCCGGTGCCGATAAAATGTACCAGGACCTTCGTTACAAGTACTAGTGGCCAGGTATGAAACGGGATATCGCTCTCTATGTTGGAGGTTGCCTGACTTGTGCAAGAGTCAAGGCTGAACATCAACGACCTTCCGGCTTACTCGAACAACCTCCAATTCCCATATGGAAGTAGGAGAGTATAGCTATGGATTTCATAACCAAACTTCCACCCACGCCATCAGGTCACGACAGCATTTGGGTTATAGTAGATCGTCTGACCAAATCAGCCCACTTTCTGCCAATACGGGAAGACTACAAGGTAGAACGACTAGCCCAAATCTACACCGACGAGATCATTCGTAATCATGGTACGCCTCGTGACATCATTTCAGACCGTGACGATCGGTTTACTTCGCAACTGTGGGAAACGTTTCAAGTGGCCCTTGGTATGTCGCTTAATCTGAGTACTGCATTCCATCCTCAAACTGACGGACAGACTGAAAGGACGATCCGTACTCTTGAAGACATGCTCCGCGCGTGTGTTATAGATTTCGGTGGTAGTTGGAACAAACATCTGCCGCTAGTCGAATTCGCGTACAACAACAGCTATCATGCCAGCATACAAATGGCACCATTCGAGGCCCTGTATGGAAGAAGATGTCGTTCGCCTATTGTGTGGCATGAGATCGGTCATTCGCAATTAATCGGTCCCGAGTTACTACAAGAAACGACTGACAAAATCCTCCAAATTCGCGACAACTTGGCAAAGGCCAGGGATAGACAGAAAAGTTACGCCGATAGAAGACGTAAGCCCCTTGAATTTGACGTTGGCGACTACGTACTCCTAAAGGTATCACCTTGGAAGGGTGTAGTCAGATTCGGCAAGAAAGGGAAACTAGCGCCTCAATACGTTGGACCTTTTAAGATTCTGGAAAGGATCGAAAAAGTCGCCTACAAACTCGAACTACCGGAGGAACTTAGTAATGTCCACCTAACTTTCCATGTGTCAAACCTCCGAAAATGCCTAGCTGATCATGATCTGATTGTACCCCTCGACGATCTTCAGGTCAACGAAACGCTACACTTCGTGGAAAAGCCTATCGAAATCATGGATCGCCAAACCAAGAAACTCAGACGCTCACGCATCCCTATCGTGAAAATCCGATGGGAAGGCAAACGAGGCACGGAGTTCACTTAGGAACTCGAAAGCGACATGAAGGCCAAGTACCCACAATTGTTTAAATGAAGATCTGAAGCGTCAAATTGGTAATTCACGGCGCTGTGCAGCTTCGAGCCTAATTTCAGGACGAAATTCCCTAAACAAGGGGAGGCTGTAACACCCCGTGTTTTTGAATGTCAAAGTCATAGTCAAAGTCAAAGTCCAAGTCAACTTTGACTTTCTTTGACTGTAAATAGTCTATTTCCAGTTTATTTGTATTATATGGAGTAAGGGTTGTAATCAGAAAGAATCAAAGCAATCGAATGTTTTAACGCGAACCGATTTATGACTGTGAATGGAAGTAACAATGCGATAAAGTTAACTAATCTATAATCAAACCGATCTAACTATCATCGAACTCGAATCTCGAATTATGCGAACTTTGGTTGTTGTTATACGTGTGTGTGTGCCTTATGTGTTACCTGTGCGTGTTTATTTTATGTTTTGTGTGTTAATCAATCGAAACTCGAATCAAAACTCGAAACCCAAATCGAATACAATCGAAATCGAACTACGACGAATGGTAACGTTAGGATAAGGTGAATTATAGGTGATTGTATGTTAGATATAGTAGTTGGGACTGAAAGTAATTTGAATAGGAAACTCTATCGTACTCGATCGAAACCGAAATCTCGAAAATCATCGCCCGAACCCTCGAACCAGGCTGTTGATCGATCAGGCTATCCGCCGATCGAACAGGCTGTTCGATCGAGTAGGCTGTCCGATCGGGGAAGCCTGGCCGATCGGCCAACCCTTTCCTCTTTTGGAGCCTATAAATAAGGCTGTCATTGTCACTCTTTACCACTTTTGAAAAGTTCTGACCGACCAGCTCGTGCTCCTCCTCTTTCCTCATTCTTCCGATTTCGGTAAGTTTCCAACCTAAATCTTGTACTTTCTTAATCAAAACATGCTCCTACACCTTTCTATCTTTCAATTTTTGATTTCTAACCGTGAAATCACCAAGATCTAGGCATTCTTGGGTGATGTCATCATAGTGTTCTTCAAGAACACCATGTCCTGACTTCAATCCACCATGAATAGCTTGGATCTAACCGATTTCCACATAAACAAGCTAAGATCTACCGAAGATCTAAACATTTCCACGATGTGAAGGATTGAAAGAAGGAATTCCAACTTTCTTTTAACTCTTTTACGCTCAATACCTTCAAACCGGTAGAAACGGAACTTGAGTCAACTCACCAAATATTCGAGTGGATGAGTGGTTCAAGATTCGGATTCTATTTACGAGGTTCACCGATGTCGGGTTAAACATTAAACTACCGTTCTAAACCGTTCACTGGCCGGATTTGGGTGATTCCTGTCCGAACAGGCGAAACAATTAAGAATAGAAGTTCCACGGTTCAGCTCGTTGTCAAACTACCTCGATATCATGTCAAATAACCAGAATAGCTAAGTGTTAGACGAATAGGCCGACTAGGTCAGGATGCTGACCGAACGGTTAGGCTGTTCGAACGAACAGCCCACCCGATCGCACAGGTCAGCCAATCGACTAGGCCAGCCGATCGACTAGCATGTGGCCCCACAATTTGACAAGCTCATGAGGTATGGTATTGAACGAAGTAATGTCCGATCGAACGACTGATTGGTAAACATTACTCTTCGGATCATGAGATACTATGCTTCAACACTTAATCGATTTTCAACTCGTTCGATGCATTGGAGTGCCACCCGATCGAACATGCTATCAGAACGAACAGGCTGTTCGATCGAATATGCTGTCCGATCGAGTGACATCTTGATGAGAACTATTACTGTAGTTCCTAACCGATCGGAGATGCCGGCCGATCGAACGGATCGTTCGATCGATCGACCTGAAAGGTAAGAACACTTCAGTGTTCTCAAATGCTACAACAAAAACTTCAAAAGTTCTAACCATCATACACAAACACATCCTACTCAAAGGAAGAAACAATCCACTCGAACAGTCTAACCGATCGAGCCTACCGGCCGATCGAGCAGGCTGTCCGAACGGATTGTCCAGCTGAACGAACAACCCACTCGATTGAACCTGCCGTTCGATCGACCGGGCTGTTCGACCCACTTACACTTGTTTCCATTCTACTTATATTCATCGTTATGCTATCGAACTGTTCAGGCTAACCCTACTCTCAAGCGCTCCCTTCAATCCATCAATCAACCGCTGTGAGTATACTCGATCCCTTTTTGCTTTTAGCACTTTTGGGTGTTACATACATTACTTATCAAAATCACTACCGAACACACTACTCAATTGTTTGAACGCTAACCGAACTGCATGTATTATGTGACTAAATGAATGCTTGTTGATTGTGTTTACACGTGGAATATTGTCTACCTGCCTTAACGACGTAGTACTATAGTTTGGACTCAGCACCCGTTCACACGGGGGTTGTTAAGGACAATTACTTGCATGGATTACGGTGGTAATCATGTATTGCGAACTGTCTCGGACAGTCAACCCGCAGTCACTGGTATCGATAGGTCCATGTCGATAATTAATCGTTTTCCTCTGTGTACGTGCTGGTTATGCGTAAACTATTTCGAACTCTATATGCTATTATTAAACTTGTATGCTCACCTTTACATTATATGTATTGACTTTATTTTAACGTATGTGACAGGCAATTAGGATGCTTAACTGCTAGAAAGGCGAGCTAGGAATAAGCGTCTAGAGCATAGTTGACTGTAGATCTTGCAGATCGAGTCTCTAGAATCATTGAACAATATTTCTATTTTAATTAAAATCTGAGTTGTCGGAACAGAATATTTGACTAGATGTTTGTCTGTAATAATTTGTTTATTATTTGGGACACGGTATGTGACGTGTTAATTTAAACTGAATAAGTGATGATAATTGTTATGGAAACTTCTGGACAATCTATTTCGCTCAGTGCCATGCCCCGATGATTCCGCCATCGGTTGGGGTGTGACACTCATGGACAATCTGTTTCGCTCAGTGCCATGCCCCGATGTTTCCGCCATCAGTTGGGGTGTGACATTACCGAGTTTAAATATTGTAACTACTAGGACCAACTCTGTAATTATTAAAGTCTTGAGACCAACTCTGTAAAAATTGCAAACCATAGGGACCAACCAGGCATTTAACTCTTATTTTTTACATCAAAAAACTAATTCATAGAATTAATAAACTATTAATATGTCAAATGACCAAAATTTAGAAGTTAGAATGGTTGCTAGTAGAGATGTAAGTTAGGTAAAAAAGTTAGAAATAAGTAGTATGATGTATTTGTAAATTAGGCTTAGTAATGTTATGAATATTAGACTTATCATTATAACCTTATGGATGTAATTTATATTTTGGCCTATATCTATAAGTTATATTTGCGTGGATGTATTAAAAAATATGTATAAATTGAATTTGAACCGAACTAGATTACTGGACTCGAATACGAATCAAATCAAATTCAAATTTTTGAAACTCTAATTCGAACCTTGATAATCGAATTCAAATCAAGTCGAACTTCGAATTTTTTTCGAATCCGAATAAAATTATAAACAACCCTATCACATCCTCTTCCACAATAACGTCCACAATAAAATGTGTTTAGAACAGTGACTTCGTCAACTGATATTTTATTTCGGCAATCAGATAATAACTTTTCGTGTTATGAATTTACATCGAGATAGTTGGTAAACGGACAATAATCAAATATTCGCAGGTAAACTTTGTGTCGCTATTGGAGAGTCAGCAATATTCTTAACATGTATATCAGATTATTATTCAGAAAACCGGAAATCCAAATCAAACCTAATTCGAATTCAGATTTCGAATATTCTAACTAAGTCCTTATATATTCGAACCGGGCCCTAATCCAATCCGCAGTAGAATAAATTTTCTGGTTACCTAAATAGCCCCGAACTTGAAATGATTGAAAAGGAAAAGCAACAAACAATTAAAGAAGTTGGAAAAAAAGGAGGCATTTGTCTCCATGTTCTGAAACCATTATAACTAACGATTTTTCTCTCTACAAACCAAAAAGATTTGTTGGGTATGTATGTAACTTCCAAGTGAAACTAGCTAGCACTTCCCCTCCTAAGCTCTCTCTCTCTTTTATATACATACACCTTCTTTCTTCATCAGGCTGCTGATAATGGAGGAAATTCGTCTTCATTGTTGAGGTGCAATGAACTCTCCATGCTACTGAACAACAAAACACTTGGATTACCTTAAATTTTAGATAGAAAAAGTATCCGGTGCGAATTTCGACCCATTTAAATAACAAAAGGTCAATTTAGTGTTCATTTTCAATGTATACAACTTCCAAATTCAGTTTATTCAAATAAATTTATTTCTTAGAAAAATGTCAAAGGCTTTGAACAAAACGTGTTTTATACTTCCATTTCTAACGGGTAAAATCGGAAAACAATTTGGTAGACAATATTTTTATAGAAATAATATTTGACATTAAAATATTCTGCTACTTTGAAATAAGTGACAAATTTAGACCCCTTTCCCCGACCCACACATATCAAGTAAGCTTGAGTTACCTCTCCTGTTCTCTTCCACTTGGATCTACTTCCAGGTTTTGCTCATCAGATGGGCTCTCGGTCAACGACCGAAAAGATCCAAATTCTAGTTTCCTCGGTTGGTTTATAAAACCAGTCGCAGTTGAGTTAGCCTGGCCAACTTGCTGCTGAGTTTGGTTGGATAAACTAGAATTAGCACCGGCTGGTTTTGGAGACAATTCAGGTGGGATTCGGCTTGCAGGGTTAGTTTCAACAGACCCAACTCCGGCTCGGTGGACACGGTCCCTTCCTCTCCCGCTTGTATCCTCGCATGCATCGCAGCTCTGCAACATGATTTGTGCCACATGAATATCATAAGCCTTTCAACATCAAAAGTGTTTCAGGTGACCCATGTTACTATTGGACTATATTATTATTAGTATGAGCCCACGGGCCCACCTTAGGGTTTCTTATATTCTCTATTTATTGTAATAATATAGTTACACCCATTCCGACCCCAACTTTGTTTGGTCTATTACCCACACCCCGTCTATTGTTACGCAAAAAAAAAATAAATAAATAAATAAATAAATAAATAAAAAATAAAAAAAAAATAAACAAACAAGTTAGGAACATACGATAACAGGAATGTAAGGGCCGGTCCCACGCAACGCATCATTACCGACATTGCCATTAGACGTGTTGCTATAGTTGGGCCATGAATGAGCCGGGTCCCATGGGTTCTCATCGCCGTAAGGTGAAGTAGGAGGGCTAAGGCTAGCCCAAACCATAGCTGTTGACAATGCATAACCATGGCACCCTTGACCGTATAACAAATTCCTTATATGACCATCATAGTCCCCAGTGAGATCCGGAAACATGTTCAACATTTCAGTTTCCCCAAGATCATCATCACTTACATCCTTCTCGTTATCATCAAAACACGAATTATCCGATGAACTGTTGTTATTGTCCATGTTACCACGTAAGCAACCCGCATCTCCTCTTTCCACCCACCACTCAACGGCCGTTATTCCATCAAGAAACTCCGGTTCTTCCTCTAAGTTTGACTCGGTATCCAAATCACCATTTGAGAATCTTGAATACATATCATCCTCGTAATAGGACTCACTACGGGGTGAAATGGACAACCCGTTAGCAGCAGATATTAAAGTGGGAGCGGGTGTGTGCCTCTGCAATGTGTTTTTAAAGAACACTTTGATCTCATCTTCAATATTTATGTTTGGTTGCAGAATTTTACCAAGCCTCCTAGCCCCGTATCGAAATGCACTCCTTACCCGGAAGTAATTTCCTACAAGGGTTGAAAACAATTTCACAGTAAGAAAAAAGAAAAACATATTCATCACCCTACCCTACTTGTGGTTTCATAGAAAAAAAAGTACCTTTGTGCACACTTCTTCCAAGATTGTTGTATTCTTTCAATGGATCAACTATATTGAGATTCTTGAGGCTAAAAGTCCGTAGATCTGCCTCGGCTCCCTTACAAGGCACTATGAACATATCCATACAGTTCTTCCTGAATTCAGCATCCAGCAAAACATCTCTTGTTCCTTGATCGTCTAATAATTCCGCTGCATAATTAATGTGTTAAATATGACTAACAAACCACTATTTTTTTGTCCATTTTCTAATATTTTTCATGAAATGGTTGATGCGTTAGTTATGATTATAATTATATTACAATAATCTAGATTAATAACCAAAAAAGGATTCCGGAGGTTGTGTGTGATAAATTTAAACTTTGATCCTTTCAGGTAAAGTGTTTGATTGAACCATTTGACCACTTCGAGATAAACGCACAGCCTCAATTGACCAACTTATAAGTAAATAGAACGAAAATGTAACCTCTAGCATGTTTCTATAGTTGGCGAAATAGGCAGGACTGGTTACGGTAAAATAGGTCAATCTTAATGACAATTAACAACAATTTCTTGTCCATTTGTTTCAAATATAATTAACATATTAAGTTTATATATGCAAATAGCATAGCTGTTACTAGCGAATAGCGGACGCTAGCGACAAGCTACCTATACGCTACATAGCGATACCAATGAAATAGCGGGCACTCTTTTATGTTTAGTGATACAATAGAAGAAAATTTTAGAAATATTTTATTTGTGTATTTCATCAGTATTTTATCAACATATGCTGTTTTCATAGGTATATTTTATTTGTATATTATCGCTATTTATATTATAAAAAAAACCTAGTGAGCGCTACGCTCGCTATAAACAACTCTGGTAAATAGTGATCCCTCTTTTTCTAAAAGCAGGCCATTTGACCCGTTTTCACATAGGTATTTCTTACCAGCTAAACCAGGCAAGGAAGATTTGCAAACCGGACCATCCAAACTGATGCAATAGTTATCCCAGTCAAATTTGGCATAATAATCCAAAAATCTGTATAGAACCTGAAAAAATAGATGATTAGTTGCAATTTATGATTTTGACTGCAAAAGTGCAAAGGCAAAGAGATGTTAGTTACTTCTAATGGGCCGTTTAAAGAAGCATGGAAAATCTGGAAAATGTAAAGAACTAGAATTTCCAATGCGTAAGTAGATATTAATCCGTGATGAGCACCGAGTATTCGGCTTTCGTAGTAACACCATGCTTTTATTAGAATAAGGCTGCGCTTGTAGAGATGATCTTTGCCAGCAAGGCGATCAACCTGCAACAGAAAATACATTTTTTGTAATTATATTTAATGCACTGTATGTTTAATCTTGGATCCACAGGACTCATAAAATGCTTAAGAAAATAATCATACCTGTTCAAGAAAACATAATGTGCTTAGTCCACCCAACTGATTAAACGATATATCTATGACGATATCTTGGACAATGCATTTCACGAGCTTCACCTGCCCCAAATATGAAAATAAAACCGAGGATATCAACAAACGCGGATGGTTAAGAAACTTCATCTTTATTAGAATACAAGGTGCAAGGGTCAGACAGGTTGGGTAACGGGTCCCAAAGGGCTAGGATAGAAACACGCATCAGTTTGAGTTGACCCATAAACGCCTATTTGTCCATCTTTTTTTACAAATAATGATGTGTTAACTATGATTACAAAACAACATATTAATTTTTCAGAAAACAATATTATTTATAAGAAATGGATGATTACCTCAGCATCGATGAATTGGGTATCTCGTAATTCGTATTCAGTATTTCCATGTTTCTCTTCTTCCAGAAGAACACGAAGAACTTCACTAGGCAACCGCTCTTCCAGATTAGGAATACTAAGGACCGTTAGATCAATGTCTCCGTCTGGGAGGTAAGTCTTCAGAGGCACTGAACCATACGGGAATATCTACAACAGAAATAAATGGATCAAAAATGTTTCAGTAAGTACCCATCTCATGAACATTTTTAATTTATCAGAAAAATCACTTGATTTTATTTAACTCGGTGCAGTACCAACTTTGTAACAGGTTATAAATTGGATTTAAAATTACAATAAACTTTGGAAGCCCAAGCAAATATATCCCCAAAATAGTGTATAGTCAGTTCCAGGTGAAAATAAAAATTAACTTTATCAATTTTTAAAAACTAGTTAAATCATAGAAATTCATTTGAGTGTGGGAAAGAATATAACACTGAGAACAACATAGGCAGACCATCAACATAAACAATGCAAAACCTCTCAACTGTACTCAAAAGGAAGGAATTGATACAAGTCAAGCAGGTGCAAATCTGTATATTTTGTTATCTATCTATGGTTTTCTGCCTTCAACCCCTTAAAAACCACATGTCCAACGTAAGCTGCATTTTACCCTATACTATTGATTTGTGGGTCCCGTGAGTTTACCGGCAATCAGCTCTCAGTCAACGTATAAAAAATATATTTTGTCATAAGGCCTAACGTAGTGGGGCGACATCACAAGGAAAAAATGGGCATAGCGCCCCTGAACACCATTACAGGGGCGCTATGGGGTCTCAAATTGTTGGGGGCGGAATGTTGATAACGGCGTGAAGGAGGATAGTTTCAAAATTTTGACCAATCAAAAATAGTTAAGTGTTTTATTAATTAATTAATTAAAAAAAGTGAAAAATAAAAATATAAAATAATAATAAAAAAAAAACCCTAATTATGAACAAGGATCACACGTGCAAAAAACAAAACACAAAAGCAGCAAGTTGAATTAACCTCAAATCCGAGATTGCATCTGATAAGCTTCTGCACATATTCAATCACATATTTCCTTTTCTCGTCCGAATCCAACGTCGGATGTATACAACTCAACACCTCTCTAACCGCGTCTTCCGCTACCACCCAAGTCTCCACCCGAATCGAATTCGGATCCGGGTTACCCAACGGTGCAGCAAAACACGACACAACCGTCCGATCATCGTCCACACTAGCATCCCCCATCCGATCAACAGATACAGATATACAATCCCCCAAACTCTTCACAGAATTAGGGTTATCGAACACCCGAATGTGAAAGTGAAGGTGAAATTGGGGAAAATACGAGTTATTTCTAGGGTTTATGGACCGAATTGTGCGTGTGTGTAATTGTGTATAGAGATAGAGAACACTAACGCGACGGGGGCGAGGGGATATATATAGTAAACTGCATGAGTTCTTGTCAATCAATGTTTTATTTAAGGGTAAATTACTTTTTGAGTCCCTGTGTTTTATGTGTTTTAACTAGTTGAGTCCAAAAGCAAAAAGTTTAATGACCTGAGTCCCTATAAGCAATTTCTTTAACCATTTGAGTCCATTTTTTGGATGTCTGTTAACTGTGCTGTTAAGTCTCCTCACGTGCAGTCCATGTGAGGGGTATTTTCGTCCATTTAACTTCTCCTGCCTTAATTCCACCTTTATTAATTCCACCAACCTCATTAAACCCTATTTTCACCCCCAAATCATTCTCTCGCACTCACAATTCCACCTGAATCATCCCGTCGATCATCATCCACATGAACGAAGAACAATGGCGCATCTTCACGACATCTCAACGTGGTGTATTCGTGGTTATGGACAACATTTCGATCCATATGTGGAGTATGGTAAGTAACTAAATCTCATCTCTGTTTTAACATGAATCCTTTTACAGTAATCTCAACTCTGTTTTACTTCATTTCAGTTGGTGAGCCTACAATGTTCAGCATTCACATCTTCCATGGTGGGGAGTTTGTTGTTAAATGTGACACTCTAGGTTTTTCCGAACGAACACCTTGTAATATTTTGTGTATACATATGATATTAAATGAAAACGTGATCTTTGTGCATGATATGTGTGATATGTATGTAATATATATATATATATGTATGAAAGTCGAGACCACGACTCGAGACCATGACTCGCAACCACTCGGTTGCGAGTGGGCCACTCGGTCTCGAGTGGGCCTCTTGGGCCGTAACCGGTTTGGGCCGAAATCCCTTAGCCTACTTCGAACCTTGTATATAAATCCCCACTTTCCCCCACTTTCCCTCATTTGCTACACAAACATATCCACACATACACTCCTATTCTCTCTCAACTAGGAACCCCAAACAACAACACCACTTTCTTCCCCAACTTTCGGTTCAAGCTCAAGGATCTCGGACAAGGAATCTCGGTCAAGATCATCACTCGGACACTCCATCTTCTCGGTTCCTTTCTCTTTGTTTTCGGCTCCTTCTTCACAACCGGTTAGTGTTGTTATTATGTGCATAGAATTTATGAAATGTTTATGAACTAGAATGTGCTTGGTTAGAAACATTATGCATGATTTTTGGATGGTTTGTGAGGTTTGACTATATGTGAAAACCTTTATGTATGAAAGCATGATAATATGTTTAAATGGCTAAAGAATAGTGGTTTAGGAATGATTATGCCAACCGAACTATGTTTAAGGTTACAAAATGTATGTTTTGTTGTTCTTGCATATTGATCTTGTTAAAATATGTGATTTTTGGTTCAAAAATGTGTGGTTATGTTTGACATGAAAACCCTAAAAATGATGAACATTGGATGAACTTGTTGAATGTGGTTTGAAGATTTCAAAAATGGCAAAGTTTGATCTATTTTCATTGATGGTCAGATTAGGCAAAGTGTTAGTAGAAACCTTATTGGTTGTTTCCTGATTTGGGCCTGATTACATAGTACATTTCGGACTGATGTATCTGCATCATCACGTGTACATGAAAGGGACAGCATTACGACTCGCAACCGCACCGTTGCGACTCGCAACCATAGCATGACAACTCGAGACCACGCAGTTGCGACTCGCAACCATAGCATGACAACTCGAAACCTCACGATTGCGACTCGAGACTACGACGGTTGCGACTCGCAACCACAGCGTGATAACTCGAGACCACACGGTTGCGACTCGCAACCACAGCGTGACAAGCCGAGACCTCCTGGTTGCGACTCGAGACCATCTGGTTGCGACTGGGCTGTCCACTTTGGTTATTGGGCCATAGTATGCTTGATATGGGCTACCTGTTGACTGATCTGCGTGTTACTGTTTGACTGTTTAAATGCTAGGGCCGGCCCAATAACCCACTGTCTATATTGTTTTGCATGCAACGTGTTAGTTATGTGTAAGTTTTTACGTGATTGCTTGTACGCCAAACCTGACCTATACCGGTAACCATGTTAGGACGTGGTGACCAGCGTGTTTGACCAAGTAACCTAAATCTACCGAGCAACCCAAGGTGAGTTCACAACTTAAAAGCATGCGTCCCGGTGGTTTGGGACACGAGACTAAAACAACCCTATCCCCTTGTAAAGGGGATACCATTTACATTCCTTCCCTAGTTACTGGGAACAAACTTACTTTTCCTTCCCTTGTATTGGGAAACCTTTTAGTTAATTACTGTTTATACGGAATGCAACCAAACGGCACTAAACGCAACTCTATCACTCAAGTCCCTACTACATAATACCGATTAGTCGCCGGGGCCAGGCGAACGGGTTATTAGTTGATAGCGCTATTTAGGTTTTACCAGCCTCACACCGTGCCCTGGTTTGGGATCGGTCGTGAACTAATGTACTCAGGCATCCGTCAATGATGATAGAACATTGACATCGGGGCATCCTGCGGAAACGCAACGGTTACCTAGTGTTCGGTATTGGAAAAACAGTTTAGTCGCTAACTTTTGGGGTAGCTCCCCATGGCATGTATAAACGGATAAATTAACTGGTGAAACAAGTTTTTGGTAATTAAAACTGGACAACTAGTGAACTCACTCAGCATTATTGTTGACCCCTTACTGCATGCTTTGCAGGTAACCAGTGACGAAGGAGCTTGCTGCTTGGGAACGAGTAGTGTCTGTCCACCCTTGTGTTGGGTGTTACCTTATTTTGAACTATGAACTTAAACTGCCTTACTTATGCTTCCGCTACTTATTAACTGTTTGAACTTGAAACCTTAAACTCTGAACTTGACATTTGCTAATCTTATGGTTAGTAAGTATTACTTTTGTTATCAATTTTAATTATTCAGTATAATTGGTAGCTGGATCCTGGTCAGTCACGCCCTCGAAGCGGGTGTTATCCGCAGGTGGATTTTGGGGGTGTGACAGATTGGTATCAGAGCCATTGGTTATAGTGAACTTGGTTTTAAAAAGGGGAAAATCTTTTTGAGAAAAACCAGACTATAACCCGTGACTCGCGACGACACTACACTCCAAGTGCAAGGCTCAACACATTGACCTCATAGCTCGGACCAGTGTTTACTTGCTTGCTTACCTTATGTTTCCTGTTTTGCTATACGTACTAGTGTGCCTAAAATAGATAGATACACCTCTCTCTTCTATCTCATTCTCGCTACGCTACGGCATCACACTCATACTGTGTTTTCTGGTTATGAAGACAATGAGTGGACGTGGAAGAGGAAACATCAACATGACTCAGGCTCAGTTCACTAACCTACTCAACACAGTGGCTGCAGCTTTCGCAGCTCACCCTATAGGTAAGCTCGTTGTTTTAGGATGTTTAGATCCTACCGTCACATCGTCTTTTCGCCTCTAAACCTATACGCTTCGCACGAACAGGTCAGCATGCACCTGCGCAACCACCCGTGTGTACTTTCAAAACCTTCATGGATTGCAAGCCTCTCCCTTTTAACGGCACTGAGGGTGCCATAGGTCTTCTGCATTGGATTGAGAAAGTTGAAGCTGTTTTTGCTGTCTGTGAGTGTCCCCCTGCGAACTGGGTGAAGTTTGCTACTGCTACGCTTGAAGGAAACGCGCTTTCTTGGTGGAAGGCGCAAATTCAGATGTTTGGATTGGAAACTGCTAATGCTACTGCGTGGGAGGATTTCAAGGACATGATTAAGGAGGAATACTGTCACCGGGATGACATCCACAAGCTTGAGAATGAGTACTATGCGCTTAAGATGGTTGGGTCCGAGATTGAAACCTACACCAAGTTGTCCAATGACTATGTTGCTCTTTGCCCAAACATGTCTCGACCTATGTATCGAAGAATCGAACTGTACATCAAGGGTTTGGCTCCAGAAATTCGAAGCCATGTAACTTCAGCCAACCACACTACCATTCAGCCGATCGTTCGACTTGCTCACAAACTTACTGATCAGGCCGTAGAAGAGGGCAGGTTGCCCAAAAGGATCAGTGCTACTGTCGGAACTTCTAGTGACAGCAAGCGTAAGTGGGAAGGAAGTCAAAGCAAGGATGCTAACCCCACTCAGGCCCCAACACAGCAAAGGAAAACTGAAAACAACAAAGGCACTCAGCAACAGGGTGGCTACCGGGGAAGCTACCCTAAGTGCAACAAGTGTAACAGACACCACAATGGGGCATGTAACAAGGGCCAGTGTCAGCGGTGCCACAAGATGGGGCACGAAGCCAAGGATTGTAGAAGTCAGTTCCCAGCAAGACAGAATCAGCAACAACCCCAACAGCAACAGCAGCAGGGAAACGACCGAGCATGTTTTAAGTGTGGAGCTGAGGGGCACTTTAAGAAGAATTGCCCTGAACTGAATCAGAATCGCAACAACAATCAGGGAGCTGGAAACAACAATCAGAACAACAATGCTGGGAATGGTGCTAGAGGAAGGGCTTTTGTGATTGGAGCTGGAGAAGCAAGGAATGACCCCAATGTCGTGGCGGGTAAGTTCCTACTCGATGATCGTTATGTTTCTGTGTTATTTGATTCCGGTGCCGATGCTAGTTATGTATCCCTACGTATTAGTAAGAAGCTTAAGCGTCCGCTTTCGTTACTAAGTTCGCATCATATCGTCGAGTTAGCTAATGGTAGAAACATCGAGGCCTCACATGTTATCAAAGGCTGCAAACTAGAGTTGTCTGGTCAGGCATTTAGTATCGATCTTTTCCCTGTTACTCTTGGAAGCTTCGACGTCGTTATTGGTATGGATTGGCTATCCAAGCATCGCGCTGAGATCCTCTGTCAAGAGAAAGCAGTTCGTATTCCCCGCTGTTCTGGCAAACCCCTCATTGTACAAGGTGGCAAAGGCGGAGAAATCTCCAGCGTTATCTCATTCTTGAAGGCCCAGAAGTGTTTACGAAAAGGGCACACCGCTATCTTAGCACTTGTCACCAACACGCAGGAAAAGGAAAAGAGGATTGAAGATTTTCCAGTAGTGCGTGATTACCCCGAGGTATTTCCTGAAGAACTACCTGGACTCCCTCCCCACCGTCAGGTCGAATTCCAAATCGAGTTAGCTCCCGGAGCAGCGCCTATAGCTCGTGCGCCTTATCGACTAGCCCCCGCAGAGTTGAAGGAACTCTCTACGCAGCTACAGGAACTATTGGACAAAGGATTTATCCGTCCTAGTTCATCACCCTGGGGAGCCCCAGTACTCTTTGTCAAGAAGAAGGATGGCACATTCCGAATGTGCATTGACTATCGTGAGCTGAACAAGGTTACCATCAAGAATCGTTACCCTCTCCCGCGCATCGACGACCTATTCGATCAGCTGCAAGGATCGAGCTACTATTCTAAGATTGACCTACGGTCAGGTTATCATCAGTTGAGAGTACGTGACGAAGATATTTCCAAGACTGCGTTTAGGACCCGTTATGGTCACTATGAATTTCTCGTTATGCCTTTCGGAATGACTAACGCACCTGCAGTGTTCATGGATCTCATGAACCGAGTATGCAAACCCTACCTCGACAAATTTGTGATCGTGTTCATAGACGACATCCTGATCTACTCAAAAAGTCAGGAAGAGCATGAACAGCACCTACGCCTTATCCTCGAACTCCTTCGCAATGAGCAACTGTATGCCAAGTTCTCGAAATGCGACTTCTGGCTTCGAGAAGTCCATTTCCTTGGGCACGTGGTTAACAAGGATGGAATCCACGTCGACCCAGCTAAGATCGACTCAATAAAGAATTGGCCTACCCCTAAGACTCCGACCGAAGTCCGCCAATTCTTGGGACTGGCGGGATACTATCGCAGATTCATTCAGGGATTCTCAAAGATTGCACAACCCCTCACTACGCTCACTCAGAAAGGCGTCACCTACAAGTGGAATGAAGCACAAGAATCTGCTTTTCAGAGGCTAAAGGATAACCTCTGTAGCGCTCCTATTCTCTCGTTACCTGAAGGAACTGACGACTTTGTGGTTTACTGCGATGCATCCATCCGTGGGCTCGGTTGTGTGTTAATGCAACGCGACAAAGTTATTGCTTACGCCTCTCGACAACTTAAGACGCACGAAAGGAACTACACTACGCATGACCTGGAACTAGGAGCAGTGATCTTTGCGCTTAAGATATGGAGACATTACCTGTACGGTACCAAGTGCACCATTTACACCGATCACAGAAGTCTCGAGCATATCTTCAAGCAAAAGGAATTAAACATGCGACAACGTCGATGGGTGGAACTCCTGAATGATTATGAATGCGCCATCAAATACCATCCGGGCAAGGCCAATGTTGTGGCAGACGCCCTCAGCCGAAAGGATACTACGCCCAAGCGCGTGCGAGCATTACAACTTACCATCCAGTCTAATCTCCCTACCCAGATTCGAAATGCTCAGACTGAAGCTCTGAAACCGGAAAACGTCAGGGCTGAGTCCCTGCGAGGATCGAGACAACGACTAGAACAAAAAGAAGACGGCGCCTACTATGTGGCAGGGCGCATTTGGGTCCCACTTTACGGAGGTCTACGAGAGCTTGTGATGGACGAAGCCCACAAGTCCCGTTATTCAGTACATCCTGGTTCAGATAAGATGTACTACGACTTAAGGACCACTTACTGGTGGCCTGGCATGAAAGCCCACATAGCAGCATACGTTAGCAAATGTTTGACCTGCGCAAGAGTCAAGATTGAGTATCAGAAACCAGCAGGCCTACTCCAGCAACCCGAAATCCCGAAGTGGAAATGGGAGCAAATTTCCGTGGATTTTGTTACGGGGCTACCTAGATCCCAACGCGGGAATGATACTATTTGGGTAATAGTAGATCGATTGACCAAGTCCGCGCACTTTCTGGCTATTAAGGAAACAGACAAGTTTTCTACCTTGGCAGAAATCTATTTAAAGGAAGTAGTCTCCAGGCACGGGGTGCCAACTTCTATTATTTCCGACCGAGACGCTCGTTTTACTTCCGAGTTGTGGCAAGCTATGCACAAATCCTTTGGCTCACGTTTGGACATGAGCACCGCTTACCACCCACAAACGGATGGGCAGTCTGAACGCACCATCCAAACCCTGGAAGACATGCTTAGAGCATGTGTGATCGATTTTGGCAAGAACTGGGAGAAGCATCTACCGCTGGTGGAATTCTCCTACAATAACAGCTACCACACTAGCATTCAGGCGGCACCTTTTGAGGCATTGTACGGTCGTAAATGCCGATCACCTCTTTGCTGGGCGGAAGTCGGTGATAGTCAACTCACAGGCCCAGAACTGGTTGTAGATACAACGGAAAAGATTTCCCAGATCAGGCAACGCATGGCGGCAGCTCGTGACCGTCAGAAAAGCTACGCTGATAAGCGTAGGAAACCACTAGAATTCCAGGTCGGGGACCGGGTTCTACTTAAAGTCTCACCCTGGAAGGGTGTGGTCCGTTTCGGTAAACGAGGCAAGCTGAATCCGCGATATGTTGGACCATTCGAAATTACCGAGAAAATCGGTAAGGTTGCTTATAGATTGAACCTGCCTGCAGAGCTGAGTGCAGTACACAATGTCTTTCACGTGTCTAATCTGAAGAAGTGTCTGTCAGATGAAACACTCATAATTCCTTTCAAGGAACTCACTATTGATGAACAGCTACACTTTACTGAGGAACCGATTGAGATCACGGATCGAGAAATCAAATCCCTCAAACGTAGCCAGATACCTCTCGTGCGAGTTCGTTGGAACTCACGACGTGGCCCAGAGTTTACCTGGGAGCGGGAAGACCAGATGAAGTCCAAGTATCCCCAGTTGTTCCCAAACGAAAACCCCAGCACTGAAGCTACAACTGAATTTCGGGACGAAATTCCAAACTAACGGGGGGATGATGTGACACCCCGTTGAAACACGCTAGCTTGGCAGTGGCTGCCTTAACTTTCGGGACGAAAGTTCTTAAAACTTGGGGATAATGTGACACTCTAGGTTTTTCCGAACGAACACCTTGTAATATTTTGTGTATACATATGATATTAAATGAAAACGTGATCTTTGTGCATGATATGTGTGATATGTATGTAATATATATATATATATGTATGAAAGTCGAGACCACGACTCGAGACCATGACTCGCAACCACTCGGTTGCGAGTGGGCCACTCGGTCTCGAGTGGGCCTCTTGGGCCGTAACCGGTTTGGGCCGAAATCCCTTAGCCTACTTCGAACCTTGTATATAAATCCCCACTTTCCCCCACTTTCCCTCATTTGCTACACAAACATATCCACACATACACTCCTATTCTCTCTCAACTAGGAACCCCAAACAACAACACCACTTTCTTCCCCAACTTTCGGTTCAAGCTCAAGGATCTCGGACAAGGAATCTCGGTCAAGATCATCACTCGGACACTCCATCTTCTCGGTTCCTTTCTCTTTGTTTTCGGCTCCTTCTTCACAACCGGTTAGTGTTGTTATTATGTGCATAGAATTTATGAAATGTTTATGAACTAGAATGTGCTTGGTTAGAAACATTATGCATGATTTTTGGATGGTTTGTGAGGTTTGACTATATGTGAAAACCTTTATGTATGAAAGCATGATAATATGTTTAAATGGCTAAAGAATAGTGGTTTAGGAATGATTATGCCAACCGAACTATGTTTAAGGTTACAAAATGTATGTTTTGTTGTTCTTGCATATTGATCTTGTTAAAATATGTGATTTTTGGTTCAAAAATGTGTGGTTATGTTTGACATGAAAACCCTAAAAATGATGAACATTGGATGAACTTGTTGAATGTGGTTTGAAGATTTCAAAAATGGCAAAGTTTGATCTATTTTCATTGATGGTCAGATTAGGCAAAGTGTTAGTAGAAACCTTATTGGTTGTTTCCTGATTTGGGCCTGATTACATAGTACATTTCGGACTGATGTATCTGCATCATCACGTGTACATGAAAGGGACAGCATTACGACTCGCAACCGCACCGTTGCGACTCGCAACCATAGCATGACAACTCGAGACCACGCAGTTGCGACTCGCAACCATAGCATGACAACTCGAAACCTCACGATTGCGACTCGAGACTACGACGGTTGCGACTCGCAACCACAGCGTGATAACTCGAGACCACACGGTTGCGACTCGCAACCACAGCGTGACAAGCCGAGACCTCCTGGTTGCGACTCGAGACCATCTGGTTGCGACTGGGCTGTCCACTTTGGTTATTGGGCCATAGTATGCTTGATATGGGCTACCTGTTGACTGATCTGCGTGTTACTGTTTGACTGTTTAAATGCTAGGGCCGGCCCAATAACCCACTGTCTATATTGTTTTGCATGCAACGTGTTAGTTATGTGTAAGTTTTTACGTGATTGCTTGTACGCCAAACCTGACCTATACCGGTAACCATGTTAGGACGTGGTGACCAGCGTGTTTGACCAAGTAACCTAAATCTACCGAGCAACCCAAGGTGAGTTCACAACTTAAAAGCATGCGTCCCGGTGGTTTGGGACACGAGACTAAAACAACCCTATCCCCTTGTAAAGGGGATACCATTTACATTCCTTCCCTAGTTACTGGGAACAAACTTACTTTTCCTTCCCTTGTATTGGGAAACCTTTTAGTTAATTACTGTTTATACGGAATGCAACCAAACGGCACTAAACGCAACTCTATCACTCAAGTCCCTACTACATAATACCGATTAGTCGCCGGGGCCAGGCGAACGGGTTATTAGTTGATAGCGCTATTTAGGTTTTACCAGCCTCACACCGTGCCCTGGTTTGGGATCGGTCGTGAACTAATGTACTCAGGCATCCGTCAATGATGATAGAACATTGACATCGAGGCATCCTGCGGAAACGCAACGGTTACCTAGTGTTCGGTATTGGAAAAACAGTTTAGTCGCTAACTTTTGGGGTAGCTCCCCATGGCATGTATAAACGGATAAATTAACTGGTGAAACAAGTTTTTGGTAATTAAAACTGGACAACTAGTGAACTCACTCAGCATTATTGTTGACCCCTTACTGCATGCTTTGCAGGTAACCAGTGACGAAGGAGCTTGCTGCTTGGGAACGAGTAGTGTCTGTCCACCCTTGTGTTGGGTGTTACCTTATTTTGAACTATGAACTTAAACTGCCTTACTTATGCTTCCGCTACTTATTAACTGTTTGAACTTGAAACCTTAAACTCTGAACTTGACATTTGCTAATCTTATGGTTAGTAAGTATTACTTTTGTTATCAATTTTAATTATTCAGTATAATTGGTGGCTGGATCCTGGTCAGTCACGCCCTCGAAGCGGGTGTTATCCGCAGGTGGATTTTGGGGGTGTGACATTAAACCTGTATTGAAGTATGTTAAAGGTAAAAGCAACCATATTGATTACATAGATGCTGATGAATTCTCAGTTATTGAGTTTAACACGATGTTTAAGATGCTGCATTATCCGGAGGATGAAGTTGTGTATTACCATTATAGGATTCCGGATAAAAGTTTGGTTGAAGGGATTAGGGCTTTAGGGACTGATCGGGATGTGATAGATATGTGTCAATATGTTGGTAGGATTAGAGAGATTGAGGTTTATGTTGAACATTGGGTCACAAAACTTGATACATATTTCCTGTCACCACCTAAATCAACATCAAATGTTGTAATTGAAGAAATTGCTGAAGATGCACCATCAGTTGGGAATGTTCCTGTTAGAGCTAGAGCTAAACCTAGACATTGTGTTAGAAGACTTGCAATTGGGTGGTTGGATGATAGTGGCCAATCAGGTGTGAATGATGTAAATGAATCAGGTGTCAATGATGTAAATGAATCAGGTGTGAATGATGTAAATGAATTAGGTGTGAATGACTTAGAAGGTGGTATTAACTTAGGAGATGACAGTGTAAATGACAGAGAAGATGGAAATGACTTAGGTGTGAATGACTTAGAAGGGGGTATTAACTTAGGAGATGATGCTGTAAATGACATAGAAGTGCAGGATACTGTAAATGCAAGTGCAGAAGATAGTGAACAAAATGAGCAGGATAATCAAAATGGTAAGGATACTTCATCATCTTTGAAGTTTACTGATGATGAAGAGGATTCCGATGATCCGGATTACAGGATGGAACATGAGCCACCTAATACGGATGAGGATGATGACCAAAGAGAGCATGAAGGTAAAAAGGTTGGTCAAAACAATAATGATGATGGTGATGAGTTAGATTACAATGTTGATAAACATAATATGATTCAAGAACTTGAAGTGGATATGGATACATTTAGAGCAGCTGTTGAAACAGAAGGTAATGACCAAGAAAATCAAGATGATGAAGACAATCAGAATGATGAAGAAGAAAATGCAGAGGAAACCACTGAGATTGACCTTGAAGACTTTGCAAGTGCTGATGATGAAAATGACCCTCCCTTAAAGAAGGGCCTGAAGAAGATGAGAAAGAGGAGAAAGGGGGTCAGGGGTGGAAGAGGGCCATTCTATGTTGGGCAGTTATTTACTAATAAAGAAGATTTGAAGCAGATGGTTAAAAAACATGCTTTGGACTCAAGAAGGCAGTTGGTAATAAGAAGGAATGATAATAGAAGATTTAGGGTGGTTTGTCATGGTGTGAATCCTGATTTACAAGGCATGCAAACACCAGAAGGGCAGTTTGGGGATTTTGCAAATATGGGTGGGCCCAGTCAAAAAGATGGGGAATCTTCAACAGGGGATGGGGATGTTGATGTTGATGTATTAAATACATCCAACCCTACTTCCCAACCACCAAAAAAAAAAGGTTAAAGCACCAAAAAAGGTTAGGTTTCCAAAGCCCACATGTGAATGGGTTCTTCATGTTTCCAGATCTCGAGATGAACATCCATGGTGTGTAAAAACTTTCCTTGATAATCATACTTGTTTGACCACAAGAAAGGTTAGGTTATACACTGTATCTGCTGTAGCAAGAGAAGTGGAGAGCATATTAGCTTCCAACCCAGGAATTCCACTGTTGGCACTTCAAGATCATTTGGAGAAGAAGAATCAGATTCAGTTAAGTTTGCAGAAGACATTCAGGGCAAAGGTAATGGCTTTACACAGAATAGAAGGTGATTTCAAAGCTCAATACTCTATTTTAAGGGAATATTGTGAAGAGCTCCTTAGATCCAATCCTGGCACAACAGTTAAGATAGATGTGGAAAGGGAGTGCAACCCTGCTAGTCCAACAAGACAGTTCAGGCGAATTTACATATGTTTGGGTGCTCTTAAAGAAGGGTTCAAGGTAAATGGGAGGAATATTTTAGGATTAGATGGGTGTTTCATGAAGGGCCCATTCCCTGGGCAAGTACTGTCAGCTGTTGGAATTGATTCAAACAACGGGATATACCCTGTTGCATACTCAATAGTTGAGGCTGAAACTAAAAACAGTTGGGAGTGGTTCTTAGGGAATCTTGGAGATGACTTAGGTCTTGATCAACAGTCATACTTCACATTCATATCTGATAGACAAAAGGTTAGTTCTTTACTAGTTTTGCAGTCTTCATTACTTATGCAGTCTTCATTACTTATGCAGTCTTCATTACTTATGCAGTCTGTGTATTAAGCAGTTTTGATTAACATTGTCATGTGTGCATAATAGGGATTAATACCAGCACTGGCAAAGATATTCCCATTGGCAGAGCATAGGTTCCGTTTACAACACATCCACGAGAATATGAAACCAAGATGGAGTGGCAATTTATTCAAAGAAATGTTATGGGATGCTGCATGTGCTACCACAAAGCCACAGTTTAACAGAAAGATGAATGCCATAAGACTGCTTGACAATGACTTGTTTGACTAGTTAAGCCAGATTCCACCAACATCCTGGGCAAGATCACATTTCACAGGTTTGGTTTGTTTCATTACACATTAACAGTTTTTTTGTTTTGTTTTAAATATTCAATGTTCTGTTTGAATGTTCTGTTTGACAGGTAGGGCCAAGACTGATGTCTTATTGAATAACATGTGTGAGTCATTCAACAACCAGCTTGTAAAGGGGAGGGACAAACCAATAATCACCTGTCTTGAGTTTATCAGAGAATATCTGATGAAAAAAATTGTTGTGGTTCACAAAGTAATAGCTAAAAGTAATGGACCTTTGACTCCATATGCTACAAGAGTGTTTGATGAAATCAAGGCTGATGCAAGTCAGTATTCAGTGATGATGGCTGGTAGGGGTAGATTCCAGGTTACTGGTGGATATGCTGATCAGTGCAAGGTAGATGTTAATGAGAGAACCTGCACATGCAGAAAGTGGCAGTTAACAGGTATGCCATGTAAACATGGTGTAGCTGCCATATGGGATATGGCAAGGAATGGTATGAATGTAGGTGTTTTAGAGTCATGGGTTGATAAGGTCTATTGGCTTCAAACATGGAAGGATGTTTACATGCACACAATTGAACCTATCAGTGGGAGAGAGTACTGGACACCTTCACAATGCCCAACAACCCTTATCCCTCCAATTCATCATACTCCAGTTGGAAGGCCCAAGAAGAAAAGGAAGAAGTCAGAGGTGGAGATTTCTGAGCTTATGATAGACAAGAAGGGGAAAATGACAAGGCAAGGAGTGCCTAAAACTTGCAAGAAATGTGGGAATGTTGGGCATAATAAAAGGAGCTGCAAGGGTCAGGGTGCAACTCAAGCTCAGAGTCAAACAACATCTCAACCTCAGGGTCAAACTGCAGGTCAAGGTCAGTCTCAAACAACCAATGCTGGAAGAGGTGGGAGGGGTGGAACAGGGGCAAAGGCTGGAAGAGGTGGCAGGGGTGGAAGAGGAGCCAAGGCTGGTAGAGGTGGCAGGGGTGGAAGAGGAGCCAAGCCTAGTCAAACTGCTTCACAAACTGCTGATCTTTAGACTGTTACCTTGTTAGCTTTTGTAGTGTTTGAAGTGTCTTTTGGTTTAGTATGTAATGTTATGCTACTTTATGTAATGTTTGGTAACTTTATGTAACTTAACTAAGTGCTGATCTTTTGGTAACTTAACTAAGATATTGTACTTTTGGATGTTTGAAGTGTCTTTTGCTTTGGTAATGTGTGTTTTTGTTTAGGTAATCAGTTTTGTTTCCAGGTAATTTGTCTTATTGTTTAGGTCATGTTTTGTTTAGGCCATCAGTTTTGTATCCAGGTAATTTGTCTTATTGTTTAGGTAATGTTTTGTTTAGGCCATGTCTGTTTTGTTCAGGGCATGTTTGTTTCCAGGTAATGGTTTTGAATGTTTGAAGTGTCTTGTTTAGGCCAGGTAATGCAGCATCTTAGTGTCTTGTTTAGTCTGTTTTGTTCAGGGCATGTTTTGTTTGCTTTTGAATGTTTTGTTTCCAGGTAATGCAGCATCTTAGATGTCCGATAGACAAACACAAAGTAACTTCTTTTGATTAGCTTTATACTAAACACAAGACAAAACGTAAGTTGTCCGATAGCGAAAACGTAACTTGTGGATAGGCGAAACATAACTTGTGGATAGGCGAAACATAACTTCTTTTCATTAGCATAATATTGGTTACAAAAGACATCCCCACTGACCATTTACAATAATTTTGACAAAAAAGAGTCAATGGGGTAAGAAGGTACAACTTTCATCCAAACAGCATATACATTACACACAAAACCCAGGTAACCCCTAAAACTATCTTCAACCTTTTCACTTCGAGGTCCTTTTTCCTTGCCATTTCTTCATGACTGTTAATGGATCTTAGTAATCCAGGTATGATTTCCGTTGCTCGTGCACATAGTGGAGGTTCAGCCCAGCTTACGAACCCACAGTTACTTCCCTGCAACACATAAAACACAAGAATTAGGGTTCTTTACCTGTGAATCTTTATATGAAATCAACTACCTCTCTTGCACAACAATGGAATCGCCTCCCTGGATTTGTTGCAGTCCACGAGGTTCGAATGATAGTTGTAGAGCCACATGCGCATACAACCTGATTGATCATGATGAAGATCTAGGGTTTTAATTTTGGGGAAGAAGATGAAAGGGAGAGATCATGTTTGAAGAATTAGGGTTTTTTGGAAGAAGAAGAAAGGGGACATTTATAAAGACAGGCAGGAGAAGTTAAATGGACGAAAATACCCCTCACGTGGACTGCACGTGGGGGGACTTAACGGCACAGTTAACAGACATCCAAAAAATGGACTCAAATGGTTAAAGAAATTGCTTATAGGGACTCAGGTCGTTAAACTTTTTGCTTTTGGACTCAACTAGTTAAAACACATAAAACACAGGGACTCAAAAAGTAATTTACCCTTTATTTAAATTATTAGTTTATAACCCGTGGCCCGATTAAATCTATCTATTATACTAAAGCAAAATAAAGGTTGACTATTTGACCATGATGTGGCAGCTCTCTTAGGCCAGATAATTGAGAATTTGGGCGCCATTCTCCTTTTCTTCCATATTCCTTCATTTTGTTCAATGCTATTAAATTCTCAGTTACCTTCACCGCTCTCTCTCTTCAATTGTCTTTGTTACCACCGCCTTATCTTCAACATATACTTCTTCCTTTTCAAGTTCATCATCTTCAGTCGAATCCTGAAATTTTTCTTTGATCCATTACGAAAAATTGTAAGTTTAGATTGTTTATTTCTTAGTTTAATCCTTCTTATTTTTTTGTCGGAATTTTATTTTGGATCTGAAAAAGTGTTATTCTGTACAACAAACCCTAGATCCGATTGTCATTATAGATTTGTTCTTTATGATTAATTTCTTTTTCTTTTTGTTATACATTTTATTGTTTACTCATATCCCTGTATCGGTTTATCTTTTCTGTTTTTTGATAATTTTTTTGAATAAATTTTGTATTGTTATTTGTATGAAACCCTAAGTCCGATTCTAATTCCAGATCTGTTTGTAATATTTAGTAACATTATTATGTTGTTATTAAATTTGATGTTTATTCATAATCCAGATCTGTATGTTATTGTTATTGAATTTGATGTTAGATTTATTAAAATCCCTAGAATGATAAGCTGATATCACAATTTCATGGTAAAAAAATGTGATATTTTTATTGAAATTTGTTGTTTATTCATATTCCAGATCTGTATGTTATTGTTATTGAATTTGATGCTAGATTTATTCAAATCCCTAAAATGTTAAGCTGATATCACAATTTCATGGTAAAAAAATGTTTAATTTTTATTGAAATTTGTTGTTTATTCATATTCCATATATCTGTTTGTTTTTTATATTGAATTTTATGTTACATTTATTCAACTCTCTAAAATGTTAACCTCATTTCACAATGTCATGGTCAAAAAAACATTTAATTTTGATTGTTTCTGTGTTGTATGCACCATAAATTCTTTGATATATTGTTTTTAATAGAGGATCTTTTTGATTTGTTGATTTTTTGTTCTTTTTTCTTTTTATTTTATTCTGTATCTGATTTCCTACGAAGATCTGTTGATTTTTGATATTAACCTTACTGTTGCTTTTTGATAATTAACATTCAAACCTGCTTTTTGATTCTGTGTTAATCCTTTGTTGTATTATGATTTCTTACATCTGAGATGGTATGATTCCGATGGTATGAATCATCTCCAAGAAGACGAACAATAAACAGTTCAGATCCATTATCCCTCTTCAACCCTACAATGAACCTCCGTCAGGTTTGTTTTCTTCAACATTTTTTCTTTAATTTCAAATGGTTGGAGTTTAATGCTATTTGGTTTGATTTGATTAACATTGTTTGTTGATTATTGTTTGTGTTCGTCAGAATGCAATTAGGGCTTTTCGGTTGAAGGAGCACAATTAACTCAATGCAACTTTTGGTGTCCCTTGATTATAAGAGGGTATGTACATTTTGGTGATTTGAGTTTGTTTGTGTTGGAAGTTTTTTTTTTTTTGCTCATTTTGGTAGTTTGTACTTTTCTGGTTGATTGTTGATGGTTAGGAATTTGGCGAATATTCACATGAGTTTGTTTGTTGATGATTAAAATTATGGAAGATTGTTTAAATTCTTTGTGAATATTATCATGAATTTTTGAAATTCCACCTGAACTACTGCTCCTATTGACCAGACCCATATCATGAATTTTTGAGTTTTTAAAAAGTGAAACATTTACATAATTTCTGTTTGGCATATGATTTATGGAAATAAGTTAGTTGCAGACTTATTCTTTTTTTATACACTTTGATTTTTTTTTTGTTTCATTGCGGGTTTTATATGCGAATGGTGATGAAGAATTGCTCGACTATCCTTGGTGATTAAGATTTTAAGGTATTGTTGATTTTAAGGTATAGTTATGATTTAATGACTTTCTGTTGCTTTTTGATAATTAACCTTACTGTTGCTTTTTGATAATTAACATTCAAACCTGTTTTTGTAGGTTTATAGTATGCCTGTCCCTTCTTCATTAAGGTATATTTTTTTTTATTAACGTATTGTATTATAATATCCCAGTGACATATTCAGTAAGTTATATTTCGCGTTCAAACCTGTTTTGTTAAGAAGAAACGTTCAGTCGTATAAAAAAATCAGGGAAAGTGTTTTGCTTGGAACATTGAGGCGTCGTTGATGTTGCCAAGGAGTCTCAGAAAATGTTAAGTTATATAATTTTCTTACACTCCTCGGCAATGTCAACGACTCCTAAAAAAAGTTCCTTCGAATCTCTCTGACTGATTGCTTCATCGACAGATTGTTTCTTTTTCTCATCACATATTTCCTCTATATTATATCAATTCCTTAACCGCCCTATTTTCATTATATATGGAAAGTTGCCTTTAGAATGAATAAACTTTTATTTTTTTAGGTAATTTTGGAACCGTTTCCATTTGTACTCCATATATACAAAAATTGTTTTTAATATAATGTTTCAATCGTTCACTTGAGAAGCGTTCTCTTTTTTTTGTTCTTCATCAGACATCCAAATACAAGCATCGGTAAGTATATTGCACCTCTGTTTGACATTTGTATTTTTTATTATATATAACCACAATTATAGTTATTTGGTTTTTATGTTCTATTTAACTGTGTAATTGATATTTCAAGTGGTATCGATATCATAAACAATAATCACTATTTAGAATTTTCATTATATATAACCACAATTATAGTTATTTAGTTTTTATGTTCTATTTAACTGTGTAGTTAATATTTCAAGTGGTATCGATATCATAAACCCTAATCACTATTTAGAATTTTGCTAAATACATGTGTTATACAAATACTGATTCAACTGATTGAAACGAAAATTATATTATCTATTGTTATGAGATTTATATTTTTATTAATTAACTATTTATACAATTTTTTAATTTTCTTATTATGGTTATTTTGATGTTATACAACTCATTCTTCAACTTATTCATTAATCCTTTGTTTGTTAATTATTTTTATTGAAATATATTAGATCTGATGTCTTTTTTTTGTATCCTGTTTTTTTGCAGGTATTTAGTATGGGTGAACGTTCATCAAGGTATTATGTGTATATTTTTTATAGTTTCTAACAATCCCTTTATCGTGTTATATTTTCTTAACATTCTATTATGTAATTCAGTTACAGAGGACCCTGGTTCTGTAGGGTAATGAATCGAGCAGACCAACTTATTCTGGTATAGGAAAAAATATTACTTTAGTTATTTGTTTTATCTGTTTTTCCATATTTTTAAAAACATAACATTATTATTCTGTTGTTTAAATCAATTGAAAATATTTATAATTCATTTTCCATTTCATTATATTATTAGTCCATTCCGGATGATGCGGCCTCCAAACTATGGGGTGTTGACAAAGGCCCTACTAATGTTATGATACACACTGAAGATGGTCGTGACTTTAATGTTTTTTTAAGCGCGTCTAAAGGGAAGTTATTTTTTTTTCATGGATGGTCCAATGTTGTTGAACACTTGGGTCTAACTCAGGGATGTTTGGTAGTATTTAATCCTTTAGATCATGCTACGTTTAAGTTAACAACTTATCAGAATGGTGTTAGTCGTGGGTCTTTCTGGACATATATGCTACCTCCATCATGCAATTTTTATGTAAGACAAATGTGATTTTATTTTTCCTTAAGTATTTAATTATAATTTATAAATTTATAGATACTAACCTTTTTTTTTTCATCCTACAGCTCATCCCTGAATGTATTTTGCCCAAGATTTACGATTTTTCGTCAAATGATGTAACCTCTACTATGATGATCGACAACCAAACGTTTAACGTTTCCATTGTAACTAATGATGGCAAAGTCGGTTTTTCCGCTGGTATGGATGTAATTATTAGTATGTTTCAGTTGGAGGTTGGTTGTTATTTCTTATTCACCAAAGGTTTTGGACATTTTTTCTATTTGAAAGTCTTTGGAAAAAACGGTGTTGAAATCACATATCCTAACTTAGATTTTCATGAGGTAAATTAAATATATGTACTTACTTCTATGTATTATACATATCAAAATGTAATTCATTTTTTATATATTAATTTGCAGATTGAGGTTGCACCTATAGATGTTGATAATGAAGTTGAAGAACAAATACATGGTGGTGTTACTCGGTTTGTTCGTACGGCTGGTGAAGATTATTTTGTAAGTTTTCATATCATCTTCAAAACTGATAAAACACATAAGTTTTATGTTATTTTATTTTATTTAATGAGTATTAATATTTTTTATTAATTTTATTTAAATACAGAGAATTCCTGATCACGTTTCACGCATGGCTAAGCTTCATGAAGGGTTAAAAGATTTGACCATAAATTTTTTGCATCTGGACCCGCCACTGCAGATTACTAACGGTACTAGACGTGAAAGAAGAACCAATGGTCGTGGTTATCGATACGCTTTAACCTCTTGGAAGAAGTTCATGAAAGCCGCTCAAATTAAGGTCCGTGACGAGGTTCACTTTTCTTTTGATGAAAATGAGCAGGTCTTGACTATTGAGAGGGTTGTACCTTACGTTAACCGTAGTAATTAGATATATGACAATTAGGGCATGTTTTTGGCCTTTCAAGTTTTTTTGGTTATAACATTGGTTTTGGACTTTAATTTCAAGTTTTTATATATCTTTCAATCTATTTCTTATTTTAACCACTGTAAGAAAATACTTAAAAGTATAATATATCATTTTACTAATTTATATTCCCACTAAAACATTTTATCATAGATAAAACCACGATATTCAAACTACTTTTATGGAAAAAATTAATCTTATATATTCAGTATAACATTGCTGATTATTGTTTACAACAAAATATGTAAAAAAAACAATATATAAACTAACTTTGCATATATGAAAAAGTATTATGAACTTAGTATTATATCTTCAGCATATTACACTAATTTGTTACATTATAAACATTTTATAAACCTTCCAGAATAGTTTTTTTATTATATATAATAATTGCAGAAAGTCAGGTACGACATAGTAGGTTGCATATTTATAAATGTTTTCATTATTTCGAAATTTACTAATCATCAAATTTCCCTCCGTTCCTTGCAATTTCAAATTAATAACTATTGAAATTGTTAATATGCCCCATGTGTTTTTTATCCAGTGTAATCGTTTACAAATCTATAATAAGCCAAAAAAATATACAAATTTAGTATACGTAGTTATGGCCATTATATGGATATGTTCGTCAATGTGTGATATGTCATAGTTCAATGTTGAGTTTAAAACTGCTAAAGTTGTAGAATGTTCCATAGTTTCAAATTCAATTAAAGGTTATGAAGGAATTTAATATTGACAATCCGTATACTAAGTTGGTTAGCTACATTTCATTTTCTAATTTTTATGACATATACCATATTTTTGGACATTTAGATTGATTGACTATATTTTTAGAAAATACCTTCATATTACATATTTCCATTTTCATCGTATATTATAATTGATTGTGTTCGATATTTTAAATTTTTATACTTTACAATGTTTACTTAATTAACTTTGCCTACCTATTATAAATATTCTTTAAACATTTCACATTTTAATCAGTCTTATCTATTCAGCATTTTTTCTATCATTTTTCATAATCTTTGGTAAGAATACCATTGACAGTTCTATACGATATTGATTTATAATTTATTACAATGTGTTAGTATATAGTGTTTTTTTTCTAATCTTTTCTTTGAATTTTATGCAGAAATGGAAGAAGGTGCAATCACATTGTTGAATAATTTGGACCTCAATGTTGATAACTATACCATAAGAATACGCATTGTTCGTTTGTGGACAAGAGCTGATTTCAATAACGCTAGAAAAGTGTATTGTTATGATATGATAGTCATGGACAGTGAGGTAAGTGTTCATATACATATTTTATAATTTAAGTTTATATACTGTTAATTGTCAAAGTACGTATTATTTGTCTAACATAATGTTGTTGTTTGTCAGGGAACAAAAATGCAAGCTTTTGTCTTGGCTAAAAACGCTTCTGGATATCAACATCTTTTGGAAGAAAATCGTTGTTTGACGATTAGAAATCCTTCATTGGGTGAGAATCGTCAGAAGGTCAAGTACGCAAAAGGTGGTTTGAAGATTAACCTTAATAACAACACCGTTGTTGAGGAATGCCACGAGGCTATTGGTTCTGAATGGGGTTTTGATTTTACTCCGTTTGATTCAGTTGTGGAGGATCCAACAGTTGACAACAAGTTTTTTAAAAGTCCAATTGGTATGATATACAATTAAAACTATATAACTAAACATAACACATTTTTTATTTTGTTGACACTATTTAATTTTTATCCACAGATGTAATTGGTTTTGTGGTCAAAAGTTTTCCCTTCGAGATAGACACGGAAACTAATAATGGACAAAACCAGAAGAAAGTCACCTTTATGCTTGAAGACTTGAAGTATTTATTTATTTTTTCTTCACTTTTATTCTTTAATATATTTTTTTTATATTATGTATTCTGAACAGCTACTTTGTTTGTATTGATTTCAATAATGTTCAGCAATAAGCAGATCTTTGTGACACTTTGGGACGGTTATGCGGATCAAATAATGGAGTATGAGAGCAGCAATCGAGGTGAAAAAAATGTCGTCGTAATCATTCAGTTTGGGAAATACAGATTCTGGGGAGGTATCGTATTACTTCAAATATATTGTGTTTTTTTCTTTATGGTTACATTTTGAATAATTGTTTACATTAATTAAAATAAATGTATACATCTGTTCAGGGCATTTGTCTGTTTCAAATTTGTATACTGTCACCCGAGTCTTAATTAACAGTGATATTGATGAGGTTGCTGAGTTTAAACAAAGGTTCACTATCCTAATAAGTTTTTTTAAATTTCCTATGCATTTCTGTGAGTCTAAATTATTAAATTTTATTTTTTTACTAGATTTATCGAGAAACTTTCTCCCCAAATGTCTTCCAGTTATTCTGGCCTAAGTTCTTCTGTTGTGAAGTCTGCCACTGAAGAGTTCCTTTCTGACCTCACTTTTTTTCCCATTGGGTCGTTAAGCTCCATAGATACGGTAACACGGATAACATATAGTTTTTATATGTTTTACACCATCCATTTTTGTATACTTTATATATATCTTAAACACAGACGAGGTTTGTTGTCATTGTTGGCACTATCAAGAGTTTTGCATCGAACAATGAGTGGTTTTACAACGCGTGCACAAACTGCAACAAAAAGGTTTCAACCGTTACTGTTGTTAAAGAAAAGCATGATGGTACTGATGGTTTTGAAGAGGTTACTGTCTTGGAATGCAAGACTGATATTTGTAATACAAGGACCGTTTCATCAATTCCACGGTAAATATTATCCATGTTAATTTTTGTTTGTCAAAATAAGTAAATCTCATTTATATTTGTTTGCAGAATTAGGCTTTATATATGTGTCCAAGATTGCACTGGTATTGTGAGTCTAACATTGTTTGAGCGTGAGGTGACAAAGCTTTTGAAGGTTAATGCTAATCAGCTTTTAGACAACAACATTGAAGTATGTACTAAATAATTCATTTTATCATAATTGTGTTTATTTTAAAAATATTAATTATATTTTATTTTTCAACAGTTAGCAAACGAAGGAAGCTTTCCAAAGGAGCTAAATTCATTACTCAATATGAAGTTTGCCTTCAAGATTGCTGTTTCTTCTTTTAACATCACCAAGAAGTCTGATGGATACTCAGTCTCCAAGATGACTGATAACCCGGTTGTTTTGTCCGAGCTTGATAAACATTTTGACACTATTCAGGTAAATTTATTCCAATTCACCTTTATACTATTATTACAATTTTCCAACAATGTTTAACTACTAATTAATATCATATATGTTTTTAACTTAAAAAAATTTTAAAAATCAGCCTATTGATGAGGAAGCCGTCAATGTCGAACCATCCGATTCAAATCGTAATGATGATTTGCCTGTTAAGGTTTAGTATCCTTTACCTTATCTATGATTCAACTTTAACTCATTATATGTTAAATGTATGTTTATAACTCATACCTATTTATTTATTTTATTTTACTAGGATTCTATATCCCAAACGGGAGACGATGTAACCCCTTGCTCAAATGTGTTTAAAGTTGGCTTTACAACATCGTTTGATCAGAAGGATGCTGACTTTGATACGAGCAGCGAGCGTGACTTGAAGCGCAATTTGGATACCGTGTATGACGTGGATGATGTATCTTCGCAGTCTTCGTCGAAGTCGCGTAAAGATGGTGGTGTGGATGCAGTTCTTCTAATTCCAAAGAAAGAAAAGTAGTCACCTATAATTCGAACATTTGATTTCATCGGCTGTTTTTTCTTAAGTATTTTGCTATTTTTGTTTATTTTGACAATGGTTTTAAGTGTGTGGTTGATTTTTATGAACATGGTTGTCTTATTGTTTAATTGTTTGTTTTGAATATCAATTGTTATTTTGCTAATTTATTTTTCTAATCCCACTTTTTGTTTCTTATACATATGACATTATTATTATTATTCTTTTTGGTAACTAACATTTTAATATTATATTGTTTGAGTATTGATATTTTTATTTAAAATATAAGAGCTAATATCATTTTGTGTAACATAACTCATTTTAAGAACGTATCATTTAATATTTACGTATTTATTAATCAGTATTTAGAAAAAATTACACAGTAATAAGATAACAACTTTTTACGTTATTTAAATAATAAAAAAAATAATACGTGCTTTAAATAATGAATCTTACTTAAAATTTAGTTCCGAATATGATAATTCGTTAATATGGGACACTTAGATATCCATTTTTTTTATTATATAAAAATTTAATATTTTTTGTTATTTTATGTAAATAAAACGTAAAATTTAATTATTGGTTGATATTTGAATTCAATTTAATTATACATGTAATGTAATGTATTTAAGGAATGTAGTTAATACATTATCCATTTTTAATATACAGTTACCATAAATTAATTCTAAATATATATATTAATTAGAATAAAATATATATTGTTTATACTATTATTTTTATATACATATTTTACCAACGAATTACCACAATTACTTAGCTGATTTCAACTGACCCTCTTCATTGTATGGTTAACAAATACATGGTAACAGTATTTTAACCCTTAGTGGAACATAAAAGGTTGTTGTGGTAATTTATGTTTAAATCCATGTTATTTTTGTCAGAAATCAAACTATAGGGGATGTATATGTAAATTTCATTATGGCGGTTCTAAATAAGGACTTTGTCCTTACCATACTCTACCATCAAATCATCCTTCTTATCATTCTTATCATCCCTAGGAGAACGCAAATCGCCGACCGGAACGTATCATCAGATTATCGCCGGAATCATCCATCTTTTAGGTTTCCGGCAACCGAAACTAGGGCTTCTAATCTTCACTTAAAGGTAACAACATTTATGTTCCTGTGATCAGTCATAAACTTTACTTTTAATCGTTTATATATTTGATTTTAGACCACTACATTGATGTACTTCTAAAGTTAACCATTAATATTGTTGATTTTTGTAAGATTTGATTCTTTAATTGTTTGAAAAATAGTGTTGTAGTTTAGTTTTGTTATGCTATGTTCAAAAGTTGTTTATATACCGATCCTAATTTTTTCATAAACGTTTGTTGATGAATCTGTATTTAATAATTTACTTAAAATTTGATAGATACTGGTATTAAAACTTTAAATTGCTGATGCATTAAATTTATTTATATTATTGTATGTATATTCATATAAATTTTTAATTTGTTAAGCATATAACTTTGGGTTTTTCATTATTTTAGTCGTCATTTTTTGTAGTCCAATCAGTGGTATGTATATATTTGTTAAGATAGATATATTAGTGTTTGGTAAAGTACTAGAATTTGAAAATAATTTATTGTTGCAGGTTTCAAAATGTATACTTCATTTGTAAAGTATCTTCTAAACCCATCCTCATTGAGTATAGTAAGTATTCTTTATGTAATCTATAATTCTGCTTTTAGAGTAATATAATTTATAATTTTGTTATTTGAAACTTATAATACTAAATATAGTTAATATTAATATTGATATATATATATACAGGATGTACCTATCAGCTTTGTTACTCAATTCTACGGAGAGGATTGGGCCGATAGGAAGATGCGTATATATCACTCAAGTGGGAAAATTTGGGTCGTAATGTTGAAACGATTAAAACGTATGCCAGTCTTAACTGACGGCTGGGAAACAGTTGTTTCAGATCTCAAACTTCAGAAGGATTGTCTCCTGACATTTCGTCCCATGAACCATTTTGGTCTCTATCTTTCATCTTTTGTTAATGGCGTCTGTGATCAATCTTATTTCACGATTAATCGTCATCTAAGATTGGGTTTTACGGTATGTAATCTCAATTATTTTTCCTTAAACTTTATATTTAACATGTATTTCACTTTTTATAATCTACCGTATATAGTCAACATTCAATTTGTTATGTTTCATATTATGTAGATCATTGAAGATTCATTTGTTCAACAATGTTTTGGAGACGATGTAATGGCTGGCTCATATGAAGTTAATTATAAGGGTTCTCCGTGGACGGTGTCAACAAGTAAGGTTAATTCAAACTATGTATTCTCACAAGGTTGGGCTCAACTTTGCAACGATCTTGGCGTTCAGGAAGATGATTTATTGGTTTTTGAAAAACTTAATGATGTTATGTTTGATTTAACGGTGTATCGAGACGAGGTTGAGATAAGGTTGAGCAAGAAGGTTGAATCTGATGATGATGATGATGATGTAATTCAGATCTCTAGGGCCGATTACGATAAAGCGCTTTTTAAGGTTCGAATCTATTAGGTATTATATTTTGTATCCATTTTTATTCTTCTTTCAATCTTTTTTTTAATATGATTTTTTCAGGACATAGAGGTAGATGATAACCAGCCCACATCTGTTAAAAGTCCATCAGGAACAGTCCCGACAAGTACACCAAAGAATGTTCATGTTAAAGAGACGTTGAAAGTAGGTGATGCTTTACATTTCACGACAACACAAGATGTAAGTTTACACTCTCTATTATATTGTTATATTAATTTATTTATTATGACAATGACAATTGCCTATTATAACTAAATTTTTTGAATACAACCTACAATTAACCCATACGAACATTAGTACTGATAATAAACCAATGGTTGCATCTATATTATTACTTTTATAGTTTTTTTGTTTCTTTGTTTGTACAAACACATAGTTTAATCAATTTGCCTTATTAGTAATACCATGGGATAGTTTCAATCATCATAATAGTTGTATTCGAGTTGTTGGAACTTCATTATTTATTTCTTTGGTTTACAATTCAAGTATTAATTAAATAAACATGACAATGTACAATTAATTTAACAACTTTATTATGTCTGAAAAATAACCTCCAACTTGATTAGATCAATTAGAAGGTGAGTCTTGGATGTATTTTTTCCTTTTTTTTTCTAAAAAATTAGTACATTTTGTATATGTAATTTGTTGCTGACAAATTTTTGCTTTAAATTTAAAAAACATATAAGATGTAAAATATTTCATGTCCTAACTCTATTATTTCACAACAGCTCAAAGGAAAGGGAAAAGGTAAACTTTCTGTAGACCGATCCGTCACAGTTGAGAATTTCAACAAACAATGCAAAGGCCGAAAACGTTATACAACATCTGATCAAACTGTAAAGGTATTAAATAATTTATGTATTTTATTTTAACTGTACTAATATCCGTTTGTATTGTACATTATTTTCCTTATCAAAGGCAAATAAATGCTTAACTGTTGTTAAAAATGTGTAGCATCCAAAGAAGGTTTCAAGGAATGCAAAAAAAGTTTCCCGTATCTGCATTGATCCAGAATATTTCGACTTTAGCCGTAAAGCTGAATATAGGCTGGTACTTTTTCTTTTATACCTGATCAACAATTAAAAATTTTATAATTGTTTATATTTGCTTATAGTTTTTTGTTATTTTCAACGCATTTAGCGGCTTCCGGTTGAGGTTGTTAATAGAGCCGGCCTGTCTGAAAGATTGCAACCTATATCTGTCCAGAACTTGAATGGTGATGTTGAAGTTTATGACACAAAGACAGAGTTAAACAGTGGTACGTTACGTTACGCTGTGGATGGATGGAGGAAATTTATGGATGATAACCAGTTGCAGTTTAGACACATGTTGCACTTCACATATGTAACTTCACAGAGGAAGATTGTGTTGAACGGTGTAACTTCAATCTAATGAAGACTGCTATAAAGTGTGTTTAAAACAGCTATGGTTTGGTTAGTTGTTTGTTAGTCTTTTGAATAGTTTAACTTTTTTGGTTGTGTTTATGAACATGAAAAATTTGCGTCCTTTCCCATGGTTGACTTTATTTAGATCTTTTGTAATGATACTAATGTGACTTATTTTGTAATAGTTTTTAGATTTTGTTAGTGTTTTATATGTCTATTATATTAAGTAGTTACAATCTTCATATTTACATAGTTCATATCTTTTATTTATTTGTAAAGATGTTATAAATCTCAATTTCCTAAGAAAAATTTTAATATAAGGTAAGCAAATTCATTTATGGAAACATATATAACAATTTACAAACTTCTAAAATTAACGTATTACATAAATATATTTCCATATTTTTTATATTCTATCTCTATATATTATTATAGACTTCTTCCAATTTGTGATTTCTATATCCCCCTTTCATTTCTTATTGGATGATTCAATAAGAATTGATCAAAACACTCATTTTCCCTTGATTATTTCATCCTCGGTATTCAACCTTTCAACTCGGTTAGTTTGTTCAGTTTGTATTTTTATCTAATGTTATTTAATCATTTAGCATTTTATTTGAATCTGTATGTATTTTTGTTTTCACAATATTTGTTTTCGCACAGTATAATTCATTTAAGTTGTGCGCTGTCATTATAATGTATCTTTATATTTATATATTTATACATATATAATACATAAATTTTATGATTTAACACTCCGTATAAAATATAGACCATTGTACACAATTAACACCTTATTATTTTGTTAAATTGTTTATATGAATCTTTATTGATTATTGATTAAATATTACTTAACATGTGTTCCAACATACCAACTATGTAATTTAACAATTCTTTTTCTAAATTCATAGCAATGCCTAAACGACCAAAAATTGTCTCCGTATACAATGACATTGATAAAGAAAACACTCAGCATGGTAAGTTATTTAAAGTTTTACGGTTTTTTTTTACCTTCTTAGTTATTTGATTATATTGATAGAGATGTATATTTTTTTTATCCGCAGTTCACCGGAATGAAAACACATCCTCCGACATTGTTAACGGTATAGCACTAATTATTTCATTGTCCATTTATATTATTTTAGACCTACTTACTTAGCTCACTATTACGCTACAATTTTTTATTAATTCTTCCATTTTTTTTTTGTGTCTTTTTAAAGTTCGACGAGGCAGAAGACCTTTATCAAGCATAACGAATGGTATTATTTTAAGTATATATTTTTTTAACAAAATGATAATTATTTTTTCCTTATCTACAACTAACTATTTTGATTTGTTATTGTTTGTTTATTATAATTTTTTCAATTTGTCTACGATTTTATAATAGCTGTCCTCCCAATTGTTACTCGAGACGAGGCATCTCATAGAAGAAAATTAAGAAAATTATACTTGGATAATAAGAAATCAAATGTGGGAACTACATCGTCATCCCTCAATATTGATTCCACTAATATTAATTCCACTTCCACTCCGTGTGTTACATCTGATAACATAGTCAACATAATTGGTTTTCACAATTTTGAATCCACTCCTGAGGTGACTAATAATGTTAATCCAAGTCCTTCAAGTATTGTAACAAGTAAGTATTTTTTTTTTATTTTAATGTTTATATATATGGGAATATGTTCTTATTGTTTTGCATCTATATTTTTAAAACGCTTTTTGTCAATTGTAGCAGGTAACATTATTTGTAGTACCAGCAATCGTACAACGAGAAAAAACGATGTTGGGAATAATATTTCAACTGGCATCACATCAACCACCTGCACATCATCATTGAACCGTAATTTGCAAAGGCTATCATCTGGGAAACGTAAGTTGGTATCCAAAGCACGTATTTCGTCTCCTATACCAATGATCGACTTGACCACAGACGAAACCGTAGAACGAGATCCTTATAAAGGTGTTTCTACAGGTTAGGTTTCTTGATAAGTAGTGCTACATATTGTAAAAATACTAAGTCTTAAATACGTATATCTTTTTATTTTAATGAATGTTGTATATATAACTATAATAATGTTGTATGTTTGAACAGATTATTTGGATCACGGTGATCAAGTTATTACTTGTGAAGTTTGTTATGCAAAGTTATGGGACGCAGAGAAAGGAAGCGGAAGAAAAGAGGGTGGCAAAATATGTCATATGTTTTGTTGTGGTTATGCCAAAGTTGTCTTACCGGATTACAAAACCGCGACACCTTATTATAAAAGTCTATTCATGTCCAATGACAATGAAAGCAAGCACTTTTTGAAGAACATTCGACGTTACAATTCTATGTTCGCGTTTACGTCAATGGGTGGTAAGGTTGACCAAACCGTGAATACTGGTAATGCTCCTTTTTGCTACAGAATTAGTGGTGAAAATTACCATTCTATTGGTAGTCTTGTGCCACCAAACGGAGGGAAGCCTAAATTTTGTCAGTTATACATATACGATACTGAAAATGAGTTGGCAAACAGGCAATCAGTTTTTAGGTACCATTCATGAACTAATTCTATTAATAACATTTATTTTAAGTATATATTTACTTAATATTTCAATTTGATGAAACAGGTCTTCAGACAATGTTTCCTCATCATCCACTTCAGATGAAACTGATAATAAGCTGATACAACAAATCAAAGCAATGTTTGATGCCGAAAATGTGCTTGTGAAAATTTATAGGATGGTTAGAGATTGCTTCCAACAAAATCCTAATACCACTTTAAAGCTTCGCCTAATTGGCAAAAGAGAACAAGATGGTCGGACTTATAACTTACCTACTTCCTCAGAGGTTGCTGCTCTTATTGTTGGAGATATCGATAACGCACTTGAGAAAAGAGATATCGTTGTCGAGACACAAACAGGTTTGTAACACCCCCAAAATTTCACCTGCGGAAACTCCGCGAGGCGTGTCACGCATCAGAGTTCGAGCCACCAATCACATTGAACCAATGATAAATATTAAAATAAGTCATGACACTATTTTACCAAAATAAGTTGCCAACATAATATTAATTCTCAAAAGTTGTGTAGCGGAAGCATGTAATAAGTTGTTTAGCAATTGTTTCGTAATAACGCTTAAAACCAATGTATTAAATGTATTTTAATCCAAGAGCCTCGATCCATGACCACTCCAGCACTCCCAGATAGCAAGCTTCCCAATTCCAAGATACCTAACGACCTGCGAGCATGTAACACGTGTATCAGACAAAGCTGGCGAGTTCACAGTTTTAGAAAATGTTTATTACCCGTTGTGTGTAAAACTGTTCAATAACCACTGCAAGTAATATTGTTAATATCTCATTTCCGAACAATGACGGCTCCTGAAATACACGACTGCCCTTCCCACGTACTCCTATCTAGTACTGGGCCAGACTGGGTCATTAGTTCACCTCCGTCCTCTACAGGCACGGGGTGAGGGTGCCAAACCTAAGTAGCGCTACTAACTAATACCCGATGAGGGACTTACAAAAGATGATAGGTGAGAATATTAACCAATATACTCGTTTTTACCCAAAGACTCATCCCCCCATGGGATACCCACTGACTGTCCCCAACCACTGGGACGCATGCTCGAATGTAGTGAACTCACCTTGGTTTGCTCGGTTTGGTTAGTTACTTGTTTAATTGCTCCAATCAATCCTATCATAGTTACTGATAACGATCAGATTGATGCACCAAGATCCACTTATTGTAACAAGTTGTAAACACAGATTGGCCACTCATAGCACGTATGACGTAACGGTTCATGTACATACATATCACCAATTCAATCACGTGTGGTTCGCATAATCCGCAATAGTTATTCGAAACACAGATAATTACATATCACAAAACACAACCAACTAGCAACACTTAATATGCGGCCCAAAGCATTACCCAACCCATTGTGGCCGGCCATTAATAAATTCAGAAGCCTCAATTCATGAGTTTCATGCACATAAGTCAAAATAAGTCATCACATATCACCTCCTTGGTGACCAATGAGGATCGGCCAAAAATATATTACTATTCTGTTAATATGATTAGCATACAAATGGGTGACAAGCAGCCAATTTATGTAGCATCAAATTCGTCTAGCTAGGTGTGTGCACAACAGATATGGGCGGCCCAAACCCCATAACCGCCCCAATAGTGATCGGCCACATCATGTCCATTTCACAGCCCTAATGAAGAATCTATGTACCTTATCTCATTTAATCATCAAACTCAACATGCATGCACTACTGACATTTCATTAATTGATCACATGGTTTGGTTTGATTGCACATGACCTCCATGTTCACTTCCAAGTTATCAAAGATTGTGAAATCATGTGCCTTCACACTATTGGACCTCACCATCCATTGTCATCAATTTTAATTAATATGCATTCACAACCTATCCACTTTTCATTGTATGCACTAATCGATGTCAGCCATTAATCATGCAATTTCCACTTTCATGTCTAGCATATTACTCATGCAATCACATTCAAACAACATAAACACACTCAAATAATCTATGGTTGATGTATTGGACATACCCGAATGCAAGAAGAGGAGAGAAAAGCTTCGATGATGATCTACTGCCGTCACGCTTAGAAGGGTTTTAGGGTAGGGTTTGATCTAAGATGGATTCTTATTCACGTAACATGTTGATTTATGGCCGAAAGAAAAAGGCTTGGGCCGATTGCAATAACCAACACACATCAGCTTTTGGGCCGGTTATTTGTGATGTTCAAAACACTAGATTTTGGGCCGGTTATGATTTGTAAAGTCACAACAATGGTTTAGATGGGTGCATCACTTGACCGGTTATGATTCGAGGTTGGCCGATGTGTTGAGATGATACCCGCGGCCCAAGATATGTCATGTATGTATAGTGAAACACTTAACGAATGTGTGCGTAGTGAAACACTTAATTAATGAACCTAACCATACTCTTAATTATACACAAATAGATTCACACTCAACAACTTAATCAAGGCAACAAGTTTTAATAAAAGTTTGATACGACAAGAGCGTGGAAGATATAAAATTATGAGAGATTGAAACCACAAGATCGAATAACACAAACCTTGGAAGTTCGGGTTGTCACATCATCCCCAACTTGAAAGAAATTTCGTCCCGAAATTTGACAAGTAGGCACGAAAGAATGAAGTGAGAATTCAAGATTGTTGCGGATTTTGCTCAGGTGTTACATCATCCCCAACTTGAAGAGGAATTTCGTCCCGAAATTCACCAGTGATAATCATGGTTGGTTCAACCTCTTGAACCATTGAAGATATTAAAGTTTCAACAGATCCTTATATTCCTATGCAGACTCCAGTCCACGTATTGAGGTTTAACAAACCCACACAATTGTCATGCAATTTATGCTAGCGAACCTTGACTCCTTAGCTCGTGTTTTCGATAGGTTCCCTGATAAATACAACTGTTCTGATGACTTCAGATTCCGACAAGGGTATCATAAGGGTTTCATCAGACAACACGGTCTTACATCCATGGCGTACATACCATTACGACAGTATTCCCACTCCATCAATTAGTCCGAGTTTGTGAGCCATGTCACCGTTTCATCCCAGTAATTCGAATGTTCCCACGCGTCGAAAACTAAGATTACCATGTTTACTATAGCGTACCGCACCCTCCTAGGGTGATACTTTCGATTATGACACGTTCGTCCACAACGAACTCCCAGAGTTTCTTAAGCTTATCAGTTTTCCTAGCAGTTACGCGTTGCCATCAAACAATTTCCGATCTAAACAATCTTCAAGAGTTTTGAGCTCAAATCCTGGACCTGTGATTAGGTTATCACCCACCTTAATTCAACAAGGAGATTAGCGTTACTGTCCAAGCGATGCCTCAAACAGCTGCTGTAGAACTCACCCAAAGATAAGCGTCCTTCCAGTTCTACTACAGTTAACCATACACATGCTCACAGCATGTCCTCGTGTGCAAGGATGGTTCGTTTACTCTGATCGTTTGCCCCACGGTGATACGAAATGTCCATGCCTAGACGTAAGCCGAGGATATCGTGTATTGCCTGTCATAAATTAGGTATAGCTCCAATATCAGAAGTAACAGAAGTTGGCACCTCGTTCCTGAGACCGCCTCTCTCAGAAGAACATCCACAGCTTGTGAAGACCCGCTAGTTTTCTTGATTGCAAGAGAGTGTGCTGGTTTCGTGAGACAATTGACGATCACCAGGTGATATCGGTTCCGTTCTGAGTTTTAAGTAAACCAATGACAAATTCATGGTGTTTGTTCTCGTTTCCAATGGGTGTTTCTGGTTACTGCCCAAACAAGTAGGTTTCCGGTGTTCCACCTTGACCTTCGCACATGTCCAACATTGTTCATATGTAGTGCTATGGGGCCTTCTTGCCCGGTTATCCATACGAGACTTAAAATCTTAATATCTCCTATCAAGTCCAAACTGCTGGAACATCGGAGTCGGTGTACTTCGCTCAGTATGAGTTCCATACGGTTGCTGTATAGTGGAGTCCACATTTGTTCCATGAGATAGCGAATAGCGTCCGCCTTGCCAATAGTTGCTCCTCCATGCCTTGCATGAACCCATCTTGTGAATTCTCTTCCAACAGGTCTTCACTTCGAACAAGGTGAGTCTGGTCAGGTGTATCAGAGTGGATAGCGAACTGCAAGGTCATGCACGTTCAGGTTTCACGGTCGTAATCATCCAAAAGTTCCATCCAGCGTTCTCATCAACTGACAAAGCTTCTTTCGTGGCCAGGGTACACGGGAGGCCCTTGTGATCGGTCTAAGTAACGCGTTCGGTACCGCCCAAGTAATGCCTCCAAGTGAATCCAAAGGTCACGATTTCTACCACCGGTTGTGTGTCGTGCTGTTCTTCTTCGTAACTCCATTACGTACGTCGTCACTTTCTTGTGTTGCGTCAGCGTGTAACTGGGACTCCGATTCAAACGTGATGATATACCACTGTATTACCCCCATCCTTGGGCAAAACGATGCTCAGCGCCTTGCAGAGTTAAGATTCGAAAATTGGAAAGGCGTCCTCTTGTTCTGCCTTTCGCAATCACACCACTCGGTTGTACTAGAGAGGTCCAAGTTTTGTGACTTCCGGAATCCTTGCGATTAATCTGCGGTAATATCAAGCGGAACCAGGTAATCGCTGTAGCCTTGGGGAATTCTTCAGTGTCGATCAGTTTCCAACCGAAACGAGTCTTAGCGAGATCCATGTGCATCCCTGCTTCGTTGATTATATGACCCACCAAAGACACCTCTCGAATCCAGAAGTTACATTTATCGAGACTTCGTACGGTATGGCTCCTCCCTTAGGGCTCTTCTAATAAAATGCAAGAATGTTTGTGATATTCTTTTCTCTTGGGAAAGATTCGAAACGTCATCGAATAACATGGTTGGTTCACATGATACGTAAAGCTGCGGGTGTGATGACCACCCCAAAGATCATGGAATACAAAGTCGCATAGCTGAATTGCGTCGGATATGTCGCTTTAATAATCTTTTCCCCCTGGACTTTCATCTGATAAAGCTCGTTCCTTGCAACTAGTCGACGGGTCGTCAATACACGGTTATAGAAAACAGTTCCTTGACTGTCGCCTTGATGAGTTCCCGTTAATCAGTACACACACCAAAAAGGGCTCATCCTCCCGGATGTATCTGGGGCTTTCCAAAGCGAAAGCTAGGTCTGACAACCTTCTTGCCGAACAGTTCTCATAGTGGCTTATACTGCTCTTGAACCCCTTCTGATGCAAGACGGTAAGAGTACGAGTATTCGGAGCTTCCTCTGATCGTGAGATCAACGAGTTTCTGACTAATAGTTGTGGTGATATGCCTGAAAGTTCTTCGAGTTGCACATTGAGATTAGTCACAACAATTGGTAGATCCTCGTTCCTATCGTCCTTTATCTGATTATTAGAGTTAGTTGCTACTACAGTGAGGTCATCCTTTCATAGACGCTTTCTGGGCTGTCATTACCGACATGATGCAAATCTTCTCACCACTCTGGTACTTCAATGCATAAGGTGACACTAAATTTCTTCTCACAGGGTGCGTCTGAGTGATTTGTCTAGTTAATGAACCATTACTGACTACTGTATCATAACCACCAAGGATAGTAGAAGTGAGACCGGTGTCGAATGCCTGCCTCCCGTAAGGTCAAGTTTGTGTCCCAACTAACATGTGCGGTCGCAGTTGACTTGCCATCAGCCGGTTCCATAACATGTTTGGTTTTGCGAATCATCAGGGTTAAACAAAATTAGGGCGAAGCGATTTGCTACCCATCCGAACCACCATGTTGTTATTGTCCTATCGTTGCCCACATCAATCCTAACTTCCTTTCCGTGAGCACCACTGCCGGTGCAATTGTTACAGTCACGCGGATTCCTCCCGTATTGTCATCGCTCTCGTGGTTGTGGTCGTTTTTGAATTATCAACGTCCAATACATGCCGAAAGCACCTTCATTTCCATACGGTAGGCTACTATTACAAGTACCTGGGTGTCACGAATACTGTTGCTCTAATGTTGGTGCTTGAAGCCGAACGCCACGTTCTTCCACCACAATGCCCCTCTTTTCACACTTCGTGCCGAGTTCCAAGATACTACTTGTTGTGTTGGAATTTACACATCCCACACTAAAATCGGTTGTCATTGCTAAAGTTCAGATTAGTTTGTAACAGTTGACTCCCACGAGTCGCTGACCAGAGTTAAGTCTTAGATTGAAGTCAGTTCGCTGGTGTCCGTTGCTGGTAATCGGGGCCGTCCAAATATCGAAGTCGGTAGGATACTACACTCATCCTTTTGTCCATTCCAGCAAGTGATTCGAATTATTCCCAGTGTGTTTCAAGAGTGTTGCAAAAGTGTTCGCACTTCGAGGTTTAGGGTGTTAGTGTGTTGGGTCCAAACAAATGAAGATAAGTGAGGAAGGTAATAACCATTCATTCGACGCTACCACATCCAACCCAGGGACGTCCGCACAAGCACCTAACATTCTACACGGTTTGCTAGGCGTTCTGATGAGTGTTCAGGCAATGTTTGTTAACATCGAGGTTTGTAAAGTTTGATGAGAAGTGAAAAGTTCGTGTTTCAAAAATTTGTGTTCATGTAAGAGTCACTCACTGCTATGACTCCTATAGGCTGTTGTGTGTCACATTAATCAAGTAATAGAAGTGAAAAGCCGTGTACCCAATATAAGGGTAAGAATACTTGGTACATTCCGTACTATCTTGATAGGCTGCTAAAGCCTCAGCCACGCGGGTGTTGATTAGGTCGGTCAACTCAGCCTGAGTCATGGTGATGTTGCCACGTCCGTGTCCTCGTCCACTCATGTTTCAATAGTTGGGAAATAAACCGATTTAGAGGTCGAACGAGATGAGAGTCAAGTATCATACTGATATTTACGTACTACCAAGTTCACACATAGTAGGGCAGAACCCTCCTCACGCTCGATAAGTCTCACTGGGACTTGCATGCACCCCGCGTTATTATTAAGTGTGCACCCATAATAATAAGGCAATTTGCATGCTTATCTCAGTGCTTCTTAGCTCGCGCTCAAAGTTTCCCCCGTTCAAACAACACAACAGATGATATCACAGGTCTATGGCTCGCATGAGTCGATGTGTGGGGTCACACTATCAAGTCACTATGGTGCTAATTGTTTCAGTTCATATACGTTGTGAGTGTGTGACTGTTAAACAAGTAACGTATAAAGTGAGAGAGAAACGAACCTTGCAATCTGGAGCTGAGTGTCATGATCGATTTTCGAAGTTGTTCGGTTATAGTCTGGTTTTATAAAACGTTTTAAAACCTAGTTCACTATAACCAGTGGCTCTGATACCAACTGTAACACCCCCAAAATTTCACCTGCGGAAACTCCGCGAGGCGTGTCACGCATCAGAGTTCGAGCCACCAATCACATTGAACCAATGATAAATATTAAAATAAGTCATGACACTATTTTACCAAAATAAGTTGCCAACATAATATTAATTCTCAAAAGTTGTGTAGCGGAAGCATGTAATAAGTTGTTTAGCAATTGTTTCGTAATAACGCTTAAAACCAATGTATTAAATGTATTTTAATCCAAGAGCCTCGATCCATGACCACTCCAGCACTCCCAGATAGCAAGCTTCCCAATTCCAAGATACCTAACGACCTGCGAGCATGTAACACGTGTATCAGACAAAGCTGGCGAGTTCACAGTTTTAGAAAATGTTTATTACCCGTTGTGTGTAAAACTGTTCAATAACCACTGCAAGTAATATTGTTAATATCTCATTTCCGAACAATGACGGCTCCTGAAATACACGACTGCCCTTCCCACGTACTCCTATCTAGTACTGGGCCAGACTGGGTCATTAGTTCACCTCTGTCCTCTACAGGCACGGGGTGAGGGTGCCAAACCTAAGTAGCGCTACTAACTAATACCCGATGAGGGACTTACAAAAGATGATAGGTGAGAATATTAACCAATATACTCGTTTTTACCCAAAGACTCATCCCCCCCATGGGATACCCACTGACTGTCCCCAACCACTGGGACGCATGCTCGAATGTAGTGAACTCACCTTGGTTTGCTCGGTTTGGTTAGTTACTTGTTTAATTGCTCCAATCAATCCTATCATAGTTACTGATAACGATCAGATTGATGCACCAAGATCCACTTATTGTAACAAGTGGTAAACACAGATTGGCCACTCATAGCACGTATGACGTAACGGTTCATGTACATACATATCACCAATTCAATCACGTGTGGTTCGCATAATCCGCAATAGTTATTCGAAACACAGATAATTACATATCACAAAACACAACCAACTAGCAACACTTAATATGCGGCCCAAAGCATTACCCAACCCATTGTGGCCGGCCATTAATAAATTCAGAAGCCTCAATTCATGAGTTTCATGCACATAAGTCAAAATAAGTCATCACATATCACCTCCTTGGTGACCAATGAGGATCGGCCAAAAATATATTACTATTCTGTTAATATGATTAGCATACAAATGGGTGACAAGCAGCCAATTTATGTAGCATCAAATTCGTCTAGCTAGGTGTGTGCACAACAGATATGGGCGGCCCAAACCCCATAACCGCCCCAATAGTGATCGGCCACATCATGTCCATTTCACAGCCCTAATGAAGAATCTATGTACCTTATCTCATTTAATCATCAAACTCAACATGCATGCACTACTGACATTTCATTAATTGATCACATGGTTTGGTTTGATTGCACATGACCTCCATGTTCACTTCCAAGTTATCAAAGATTGTGAAATCATGTGCCTTCACACTATTGGACCTCACCATCCATTGTCATCAATTTTAATTAATATGCATTCACAACCTATCCACTTTTCATTGTATGCACTAATCGATGTCAGCCATTAATCATGCAATTTCCACTTTCATGTCTAGCATATTACTCATGCAATCACATTCAAACAACATAAACACACTCAAATAATCTATGGTTGATGTATTGGACATACCCGAATGCAAGAAGAGGAGAGAAAAGCTTCGATGATGATCTACTGCCGTCACGCTTAGAAGGGTTTTAGGGTAGGGTTTGATCTAAGATGGATTCTTATTCACGTAACATGTTGATTTATGGCCGAAAGAAAAAGGCTTGGGCCGATTGCAATAACCAACACACATCAGCTTTTGGGCCGGTTATTTGTGATGTTCAAAACACTAGATTTTGGGCCGGTTATGATTTGTAAAGTCACAACAATGGTTTAGATGGGTGCATCACTTGACCGGTTATGATTCGAGGTTGGCCGATGTGTTGAGATGATACCCGCGGCCCAAGATATGTCATGTATGTATAGTGAAACACTTAACGAATGTGTGCGTAGTGAAACACTTAATTAATGAACCTAACCATACTCTTAATTATACACAAATAGATTCACACTCAACAACTTAATCAAGGCAACAAGTTTTAATAAAAGTTTGATACGACAAGAGCGTGGAAGATATAAAATTATGAGAGATTGAAACCACAAGATCGAATAACACAAACCTTGGAAGTTCGGGTTGTCACAAGGTTCATTAAAAAGAATAAGTGAATTGCATCCTTCCTATCTTGCACTTCAGTATCCTATTTTGTTCCCATATGGAGACGACGGTTACAGAATTGACATACCACATAGGGGTGTCATTGATGTTACTAACAAGAAACGTCCGAATTGTACAATGAGAGAGTTTTTTGCGTATCGTGTACAAGATCGTAGTAACCAGTTTTCATTGATTCTAAATTCCCGACGGTTATTCCAACAGTTTTTGGTTGATGCTTATACGATGATTGAGAGCGAGCGACTTAACTTTATAAGATTTCAGCAACAAGATCTCAGGTCTGATACAAATGAGAATATCCGGAAACTAAGATATAACGGCCAACAAGATTTGTCTAAGGTTGGAAAACGTATTTTCCTTCCATCTTCCTTTACAGGCGGGTCACGATATATGATGCAAAACTATCTTGACGCAATGGCAATTTGTAAATGGTATGGTTATCCAGACTTTTTTATAACCATTACCTGCAATCCCAAATGGCCGGAGGTTCAAAGGTTTCTTAAGGACACAAATCTTAATCCGGAGGATAGGCCTGATATTTTATCTCGAATTTTTAAAATAAAGCTGGATTCAATTTGTAAAGATTTGAAAGACCGTGATTTGTTTGGAAAAGCTTCTACTGGTATGTTTATAAAGTTACTTTTTAAAAATAACCTTAATTATAATTACAAGGTTTTTATTTTTTTTTATAGTTGTTTACACTATTGAGTTTCAGAAGCGAGGATTGCCTCATGCGCATATGTGCTTATTCATGGAGAATGATTACAAACTTCCAACTGTAGACCATGTTGATCAGTTTATTTCTGCAGAAATCCCTGATTTAAACCAAGACCCGGAACTATATACGCTTGTGAATGACCATATGATTCACGGTCCATGTGGTAATGCTAGAATGAGCTCTCCATGTATGGTTGATAGAAAATGTTCAAAAGGTTTTCCCAAGAAATTTCAAGATCACTCAACCTTGGATTCTAACGGATTTCCCTTATACAGAAGAAGAGATGACGGTTCCTTCGTTTTAAAAAATAAAATTCAGTTAGACAACAGAAGTGTTGTACCTTATAACAAAAAGCTTTTGAAAAGATATCAGGCGCATATAAACGTTGAATGGTGCAACCAAGCGGCGTCAATAAAGTATTTGTTCAAGTATATTAATAAAGGTCCTGATAGAGCAACAGTTGCTGTGGTTCCGAGCAATAATGAAAACGAGCAAGCAGAAAATGATGAAATTAAAGAGTATTATGACTGTAGGTATATATCTGCGTGTGAAGCCTCTTGGAGGATTTTTTCTAATGAAGTTAATTATAGGAGTCCTTCTGTTATGCGTCTTCCTTTCCATCTTCCTGGACAACAAACAGTTTGTTTCGGTCCTGATGAAGATATTAATCAAGTGCTAAACAAACCATCTGTGAACTCATCAATGTTTTTATCTTGGATGCAACGTAATCAAGATCCTAACGACCATGTTGCACGTACACTAACATATGTACAGTTTCCGCGTTTTTATGTGTGGAAGCTTGACAAGCGTATATGGGTTCCGAGAATAAAAGGAAAAACAATTGGAAGAATTCATTCCGTTTCTCCTTCTACTGGTGAAGCGTACTATTTAAGAATTCTTCTTAACAAAGTTAAAGGACCAACATCGTTTGATGATATTAAAACAGTTAATGGTCGAGTGTACGATACTTTTAGAGATGCTTGCTATGCGCTTGGTTTGTTGGATGACGACTCGGAGTACATTGAGGCCATCAAAGAAGCAAATATATCAGGTAGTGCAGCTTATATTCGCAATTTATTCGCCACCATGTTACTGTCAAGCACATTATCTAGACCTGAAGTTGTATGGGAAAGCACATGGAAGTATATGACAGATGATTTTCTGTACAGATTTTCAAAGTATCATCGTGTTTCAGGTAAAATTATAAATTTCATATTATGTTTTTGTGACAGTTACAAAAAATTTACCATTAAATTTATATGTGGTTTTGATTTTTCACAGGTTTATCAATTCCTGATGAGCAACTAAAGAACTACGTTTTATGCGAAATCGAGAAGTTTTTAACTCGGAATAATTCATCGCTTCGGAGATTTTTATCAATGCCTTACCCGGATACTTCATCTTTAGATAACTTTCGCTGCCGATTGATTAACGAAGAGCTTGCTTATGACAGAACAGAGTTACAAAATGTTTATCAAGGTCAGGTGAATTTGTTAACGGATGAACAACGTGCAGTATATGAAGAAATTATGAACGCAGTTCATGGAGACAATGGAGGAGTATTTTTTGTTTACGGTTATGGCGGGACCGGTAAAACATTTTTATGGAAAACATTGTCTGCTGCAATTAGGTCAAAAGGTGAGATTGTATTAAACGTTGCATCTAGCGGAATTGCATCATTGCTGTTGGAGGGAGGAAGAACGGCTCATTCTAGGTTTCATATACCTTTGAATCTTAATGAGGATTCCGTTTGTCATATAAAACCAGACGATGATGTAGCTAAATTACTACAGCAGACCAAACTCATTATATGGGATGAAGCTCCTATGGTTCATAAACATGCATTTGAGGCTTTGGATAGAACTATGCATGACATTTTCAATATATCTAATCCATCCAGGTCTGATGTTTTATTTGGAGGAAAGGTAATTGTATTTGGTGGTGATTTTAGGCAAATACTACCTGTTGTTCCAAACGGTGGACGTCAAGAAATTGTGAATGCCTCATTATGTTCTTCTTATTTGTGGAGTAAGTGTAAGTTGTTGACGTTATCTGGAAACATGAGGTTAACTGTTGGAAGACCATCATCTGAAGTTGAAGAGATCAGTAATTTTGCAAAATGGTTGTTGGACGTTGGTGAGGGAAATGTTGGTGGTTCCAATGATGGAGAAGCAATAATTGAAATACCACCTGAGCTTTTAATTGATAGCATATCTGATCCAATTTCTAGCCTGATAGATTTTGTTTATCCGTCAATTTTGGAGAATTACAATGATCGTAATTACTTTAGTACAAGAGCTATACTTGCGCCTAAGAATGAGGTTGTTCACGAGATTAACGACAGATTGTTGGCAGTATTCCCTGGTGAAGAAAAAGAGTATCTTAGTTCTGACAGTCTATGCCCTACTGAAGATGGCAATATTGATCAGCAAAAAATATACTCCCCCGACGTGCTCAATGGTCTCAAAGTGTCTGGTTTACCAAATCATAGGTTAGTGCTTAAAGTTGGTGTTCCAGTAATGTTGTTGCGAAATATTGACCAACGAAATGGTTTGTGTAACGGTACAAGGTTAAAGGTCACAAAACTTTACAGCCGTGTTATTGAAGCTGAGATAATTTCTGGTGGTAATATTGGTTCTCGGACATTCATACCTAGAATGAATTTGGTACCTTCGGACCGAAAGATTCCTTTTGCATTCCAAAGGAGGCAATTTCCAATAACTGTATGTTTTGCAATGACGATTAACAAAAGCCAGGGACAGTCGCTATCTAAGGTTGGGTTGTACCTAAGACAACCAGTTTTCACACATGGTCAATTGTACGTAGCTTTATCCAGGGTTACAAGACGAGATGGAATCAAGTTACTAATACTTGACAATGATGGCAGGCCTACAAATAAAACAACCAATGTTGTATATAAAGAGATATTCAATGGATTGTGACTTTTTTATTTTTGTTATTTTTTGTTCATCACGTTATTTGTATCATTTTTTATTATATGCGAAGAAACTTATAACGAAGTATTTACGCATTAAAGTATATTCACATTCTTATGTATTATTGAATCAATAGTTATTTCTGGTAATAATATTGGGACATGAACTTTTATTCCAAGGATCCATATTCCTCCGTCCGACAAACTAATTACTTTCAAATTATATAAAGGAACCGATTCACATATAAACAACAATAACTTATTATGTTAATATATATACATACACATATTAATCAACAACCTTTTATAGATGATACCAACATTACTTACATTCCAAAATATGGTTTTTTTTCATGATATATAACTAAATGTCTTTAAGGTTAACCACTTACTACATTTCCATAACAAAAGTAAACATAACATCATAACCACTGATTACATGTCCAAAACAAAAGTAAACATAACATAACTTGCATAATATAGTCCTCATTTCGAGTACACAAAAAACCTTCTTCATTAGCTTAAACATTTACCTTTCAACCTGCATTAACTTGATCCACGTCTGTTAAGATCAGCAGATTTCCTTTGCTTATGAATTTGAAATGCATTTTGTCACCCAGACGAAGCCCATTCTCTTTCATGAACATTGGCCATCCTTCGATTGCATACCTCACATCATCTCCATTCTTTTGGCGCCTAACATTCATATCGACTGTTTTTCCCTTCATGCTCCTCACTTTTAACACATGCACTTTGTTTTTTAATCCGCCAATTCTTACAACATTAGCAGGCAATCTCTGCATGAATATGATAATTAACAATTAAACCAGCCTTATGAATGTTATAGTCTTACTGTTTATCAATTAGTGTTGAAAAAACATACCATTCTGTTACCTCCCTTTTGTGTAAATTCACACCAACCATCTTTATCTACAGAATTGTTCCTTGCAACACGTTTTCGTGCAACATCTGATATCTTCAATTTACTGCCCGATATCTTTCTAATGTCTTTTTCCTAATTATTATAGAAACACATAATGTTTATAATAAAATATGTATCATATATTTTAATCTCTTTGAGTTAATCATAAGTAAATGTTGTTATACGTACCAACCGACTGCGTGTTCTTTTTCCAACTGTTGAAACGGTTTGCATTTCCACTTCTGTTCCGCATATCAGCACCTTACCTTCGTCTGCCTTACAATATCCCTCAATATGTTTTCCTTTTTTCTTAACCTGTTTACACAATTTCTTATTTTAGACATCAATGTCCAAGAAGTAAAAAATAAATATGGCTATACATATTAAAAGTACTACTCATGTATTATTATGATTAAAATTCTTACATCTTCTTTTGGCAGTTGGTTTATCTCTTCTCTCATCACACTCTTTGTTTCCACGTTCGAGGCTTCTTCTCCACCAACGTTCTTACTCCCCTCATCTTTGTAACCACTTTCATTCATCTATTTATCATACATTTATACTTAGTAAAATGCCAAAAGCTAATTCTAATTTATATTTATCTACATAAATGGATGCTTATTACCTCACACATAAACAGATCAACTGAATCATCGTCTTCACATAAAGTCTGTCATACAATAACATACGTAAGTAAGTCGGATTTTTTACTAAAGTCTTATAATTTAGTATAAAATACTTACAAAGTCAACGTTTTTGTAGTATGTGTGTTTAGGTATTTCCAGCACAGATTCATCATCACTTTCTTCTTTGATGTTAACATCTAACTCAACTCCTCTACGATATATCTTTATCTCAAATGTTGCGTTGTCAGTTTTCGTCAACAACAGTAAATCATCCTCTTCTATTCCAAGATCATGAAATAACTTCGGACAACCTTTTGTAAAAACATAGTTATCATTTATTTTTTCCGTCTCAACTTTCCAACTATGACCTGCTGCATTTATGTTGTAACAGTCGTTCACTGGGACGTACGAGTAACATTTTGTGACATAAGCTTCTGGAAGCACCTGAAAAGTAATGTAACATTTTATTGATATATATTTATGTAAATCATCTATATTTCAAGTATGACAAAATAAAAAATCATTAAGAAATAATAGTATACTTACTATTAACTTTAAAACGTTGTAACGATTGAATGTTACAAAAGATTCACCACTTATGTTTTCAACGAAGCAACTGATTTCCATACTTTTGTCCTCCATTATCCTTAATCGCAATATCGTCCTCTTTGTCAATTCAAGATCCCTTACTAAATTACTCCATCCGTCGGTTATAACAGATTCCCCACTTACACTTCTTAAAGAAACTGGCCAACTTCTACGACTTTCATGATTTATCATTATTTTTTTCCTTTGCCAATATTCTCCGTATACATTCTTAACAAAATCAATTGGCAGCACCTGCGGTTAAAGTTAGTCGTTACATAATTTTTAATACAGGTTATATATATTATTTTTTATCCTTTATACATACAAGTTTTAACGACGATGGCTCTTCTAAGATTGCAATGCATGAGGGACTCATTTTTTAAACCTGCATTATACCAACATATGGTATAAACATTTAGTGTTGAACTTCAATGGATACATATATGTTCATATCAATAAGAAAATAATATTTTAAACAGATGTTCACACACATTTTGCTGATAAAATTAATATCTACAATATACATATAAACAAGACTAAAGCAACTTTTCCTGATCATTACATTTATATAGAGTATTAGAAATAAATAAACGAGTCAATTATTTTTTACCAAAAATTATCATTTTATAGTGTTCAAGATGAGTTAAATATAATCTTACTTTGAATACAAATCAACAAAAAAAATTCTGGATCATAAATTTAAGATGATAATCATACCTATTCAATCATCCAAATCACACTATTAACTAACATTTTTTCTTCATAACAATATCATCAAAATATATCAACCAAATCAAAGTAATAACCGAAATTATATACACTCAAACACATGCAATACATATACTCCTTCTTAAACACAGATAACATACAGAACTTTCCAATTAATGAAAACCTAACTCTGATTTCACGTCTAATTCTTCAATAATCGATGGAAATAAACACAATTCTTGAGTTGTTTGTAATACCGTTGATAATTTTAGTTGGTAAATGAAAGTAACCATGTTCTTACAAGTGATCGGAGTTGAAGTCAGAACTTACCTTTACCAATTTTTAGAACCGGCGGTGAAGCTTTTCTTGAAGCATGTGAAGAAGGTAAGCTTATTTTCAAGAAGTTGATTTAAAATATTTGCAATGATAATGATGATAGTTTTGTTAAAAGATATTATCATACATTCTTGCCGAAAATATTTATTAAAAAAAAGTAATTGGACGGTAAGTTTGGTAAGAATTTTTTACTTTTATATATTTTACTCAAAAAATTTTAATACATATTGTTTTGTTTATTTTAGGATATAAAATTCTTATTAGATTATTAGATGTTCAATTTTTTTACAACTAATTTTAAATATATTTACAAGTTTAGTAATGTACAACTGATTGTTTTTTCAATTGGTCTAAACCGAATTTGAAGTTATTTGTTACGAAACTCCATGAACCATAAGTTTTAGAGTAACAAATTTTAAATATATATTGACATCCGAGAATCATATTTCTTACATACACATCATCTATCCACTTTTTTTACATTTGTAGTACGATGAATATTTTTTTTTATATTATAACTTCAAATTGATATGATAACAACGTATTCTGTTTTCAAAAAGTAAGAAACATATCATTGTTCAACACCGCAATATTCGCGGGTATTATCAATAGGCATCATTGATCATAATGTTCTGAGGTACTAACTTTACATTTATGTAGATTAAAATACATCATAATATTAGAACGAAGCTGTAATAAAGAATTTACGTTTCAAAGTATAATTTATTTGTTCTTTAGCCACCCGTGTATTACACGGGTACTTAGACTAGTTAATTTTATATACTAAACAACTAGGTTAGAACCCCGTGTAACACACGAGTTGAATAAATATAATTTTATAAACTAAATAATAAAAAAATATATTGTTAAAAACCTTTTTTATTACACGGGTTGAATAAATGTAATTTTATATATCAAATAATAAAACAATATATCTTTAAAAATCTCGTTTATTAGATAGGTTGAATAAATGTAATTTTATATATTAAATAATAAAAAAGTTATATCTTTAAAAACCCTGTGTATTGTACGGATTGAGACAATTTAATTTTATATATTAAATAATAAAAAAGTTACATTTTTTAAGAACCTCATGTATTGTATGGGTTGAGCACATGTAATTTTATATACCAATCAATAAAAAGTTATATCTTTATAAACCCTATGTATTATACGGATTGAATAAATCTAATTTTATATACCATATAATAAAAAAATTATAAATATTTTTAAAAATTCGGTATATTATACGAGTTGCATAAATGTAATTTTGTGACAACCCGAACTTCCAAGGTTAGTTTCGAAATTCTGATCCTTACTATTCTTCGTTTATATGTGTGAATGTGTTAAACTCGTTTATGCTAGGTGCTATTATAATCCTTCTAAACGTGTTAAGCTTCGTTAAATATGAGTTTTACATTATGGGCCGCAAGCACGCAACATACAACCTGATCCGGCCCACACCAATATTTAACGAACATGACATGGTCATTCTTGCATCGGTAGCAATGTATAGGATCGGCCCATTATATTGAGTTGAGTGTATGTGTTACCTTGGATGGCCCACCCTTCACGAGTTAGAATATCTTGGCCCGATTCCCTTGTAGTCAAGAAGAAGTGAGTTCGGCCCACATGATTTAGGGTATGAGTGTTATATATTTATATTATGCGTAACCCTTATATCCCTCACGATTACCATCAAATCAAACCCTACCTATCTATTGAGTGACGGCAGTAGCAAAACCTCAGTCGGAATCATCATCATCAACGGTTAGTGTACCTCTTGTTTGCTTAATACTTGGCTATTGATTCTATATGAACATGTTAGAAATAATACATGCGCCATGTGATAACAAAATAAAACCGACATTAGTAATGATCATAAACTACTGATGATAATGCTTGGATTTAGTGTGTATGGAAACATAAAATATGTGATCATCACATTGGTAGTTGAGTTGTCTAATAAAAGGTGTGTAATATTTTAACTTTGTGTGAATGTGTGATATAAGGGATATACATGTAGTAAATAATGGTCCAATACTATTGAAGGAATGTGGCATGTGTAAGATGCACACTTTATAGCTTGTCAGTAACATGTGCCACAAAAATCCAAACTTGGGAAAATGGCGGCCATGTATTGTATTGTGTGTTGAACTTTTAGCTAACTAAAATTGTGGGACATCATAATAGTCTTGGCAGTAGTGTTAGGAGATGCCTTGGACGCCACCTCTCCACATCAAAACCCAACTTCCCTTTGACTCCAATGTTCTTGTATATTATAATAAGGATAGTGGATATATTATGACATATGGCTGATGTTTTTTCTTTATGTAGTGTTAAACTAGTAGTGATAATTGTCAGATCCTAAAGTGAATTGGTCCAATAAGCAATAGAGGTCACCTAGTTGTTGCCAATTCTACATGTGATGGTCTGATGACCATGTGAAGTGCATTAATTGATGAGAATGATTATGATAATTGTATGATGGTTATTAATTTCAATGATGTCCTGTGAAAATAGCAAACAAAGAGGAAAAGACCTGATGTAATTCACACTTGATAAAATTTGCTGTTAGAAATGGGCCGAGTATGCACACACATCACGAAATAGTTTCTGTTAAACGTTGGGCCCAACAATTACCACATTAAATTGTATTGATTGAGTAGACCAATTTAATCAAATTAACCCATGTTAAAAGGCGTTAGGGCCTGCACATGTTGAGGGCCGCCGAGTTGCTTAGACATGCTCAGCTAGGCCGCGACATGAGGATCAGGGGATGTGGGCAGAGTAACAACATCGACCTATCTAACAAGCGGGTAGTGGAGATGTTGGGCTGTATCCTCGGCCACTGGTCGAATGGGCTGGGTTGTTCGATTAAGTGGCGGGTCGGTAATGCGCTAGACCGCAACTCAGTTTAGATAATGCGATGGGATGTCAAGTGTTGTTAGTTGGTCAAGTGCCGCAATACGTGGTTTCGTGTGTTTCGAATAATTGTCGAACATTATGTGAATTACATGTGATTAAGCTGGTAATATGAACTTATATGAATATTATATCATACACGGCGTCATGAGTGATCAATCTGTCTTACAACTTGCTTTAATAAGTGGATTTTGGCGTATGAAACTGATCGTTATCGTTAATTATATTAGGATTGATTGAGCAACTGTGAACACATATTCTAACCTTACCGAGCAAACCAAAGGTGAGTTCACTAAATTCGAGCATGTGTCCCAGTGGTTGGGGACAGTCAGTGGGTATCCCATAGGGGGATAAGTCTTTGGGTAAAAACGGGTATATTGGTTAATATTCTCACCTATCATCTTTTGTAAGTCCCTCATCGGGTATTAGTTAGTAGCGCTACTTAGGTTTGGCACCCTCACACCGCTCCTGTAGAGGACGGAGGTGAACTAATGACCCAGTCTGGCCCAGTACTAGATAGGAGTACGTGGGAAGGGCAGTCGTGTATTTCAGGAGCCGTCATTGTTCGGAATTGAGATATTAACAATATTACTTGCATTGGTTACTGAACTGTTTTACATACAACGGGTAACAAACGTTTTCTAAAACTGTGAACTCGCCAGCTTTGTCTGATACACTTGTTACATGCTCGCAGGACATTAGGTGATTGGAACAGGAGCTTGTTGGCTGGAGAGCAGAAGTGGTCATGGTCATGCTGAGGATTTACTTATCAAACACTTATTTATTTGAACGTTTAGTATTTACTTTATGAATTATTTACGCTTCCGCTGAACTTATGGTTTTTGGATAACTTAAGCTGGAATTTTTCTATTATTAAATTATGGAACTTTATTTCAAACTTGTGATTCAATGTAATTGGTGGCTCATTACTAGTCGTCACACGCCTAACAGGGACACTCCCTAGGTGGTAATTTGGGGGTGTGACAGTTTGGTATCAGAGCCACTGGTTATAGTGAATTCGGTTTTAAAAATGATTTATAAAACCAGACTATAACTGAACTGACACGACATTGACCATGACACTCAGCTCCAGGCAGCAAGGTTCGCCTCTTGTTTACTATTGCATAGCATAGTTAGCACATACTCATGATTAGTATCACACCCGAACGCACACTTGATATTACAATACGAATTACTATACTATCTGTTTATGCTACGTGTTTTAAGGGTAGGACTCTACTTGAACATACATGCTCTATGTTGAGATGTCGTCGGTCATACTGCATGAATTTAGGGAAACCTTTTAACATGAGTAGGGAGGAATTGAGATAAGCATGCAAATCGGGTTATTATTATGGGTGCACACATAATAACAACGTGGGGTGCATGTGAGTCCCAGTAAATCTCGACTAGTGTGAAAAAGGAATCCCACGTTGTTAGTCAATCTTGTATTAGAACCTCGAAAACTGTGAATACTATAGCAATACTTGACATCCGCTTGAAATAGCCTGTTAATTCGTTCCTTCTTCCCATACTTGTAGAATCATGAACGGACGTGGTGGGGGTCGTCGTGGTGGACGTAGTGGAGGCCGCGGTGGTGGGCGTGGCGAAATCCATATGACCCAAGCTGAGCTACAAGAATTACTCAACACCCAGGTGGCTGCAGCCTTGGCAGCTTATCAGGCTGGTATGACATGTACCAGACATTCCTTTCCTTTGAATCGTGAACTTGAGTCTTACTTGTTGGTTTATTTTCTCTCGTTAATAGGTCAGCCAGCGCCACAAAACCAGCCTCACCCACCGGTCTGCACTTTTAAAACTTTCATGGATTGCAAGCCACAGACCTTCAGTGGCACTGAAGGGGCTGTAGGACTTATACGCTGGTTCGAAAAGGCGGAGTCAGTGTTTGCGATATGTAACTGCCCAGTTGGGGATAGAGTAAAGTTTGCAGCAGGCACGCTTCAGGATGGTGCCTTGACCTGGTGGAATGCCCAGGTTCAACTGCTAGGTATTGAGGCGGCAAACGCCACTACGTGGGATGATTTCAAAGAACTGATGAGAGAGGAATACTGTCCTCGAGACGAAATACAGAAGTTAGAGAATGAGTACTACGATCTAAAAATGGTGGGGTCTGAAATTGAGGCGTATGTGAAGCGGTCGTATGAGTTAGCTGATTTGTGTCCGACTCTATCCCGACCCATGTCCCGAAGAATCGAATTGTTTATTAAGGGGTTACCTCCACGGGTGAAGGGTTTAGTTACAGCGGCGAACCTCAATAACCTAACACAGATTGTTAGATTGGCGCATAAGATCGTTGACCAGGAAGTGGAGAGCGACTCATTGCCACCTCGTATTTCTAGCACTACCACAGCTGCCACTACTTCCACTGCATCTGCTGCTGATAGCAAACGTAAGTGGAACGATACGGACAAGGGGTCCAACTCTGCACAGCCTCAGAAGAAGACGGATACTGGCAGCACCCGCAGTTCCAGTCAGACAGCATCAGTGAATCAGAACGCGGGTAACAAATCAGGGCAGGGATCATATGCGGGGAAGCTACCCTTGTGCAGCAAGTGTAACTATCATCACAAGGGACAGTGTGCTCGGGTTTGTCATCGATGTAATCGACCAGGGCATATGGCTAGGGATTGTAGGGCCACTTTTCCAGCTCAGCAGCAGCCGTCACAGCAGATGGGTAGGCAACAATCTCAACAAAATCAGGGTACTCAGAGAGGGTGTTATCAGTGTGGAGCCGAGGGGCACTTCAAGCGAGACTGCCCTCAGCTGAAGCAGAACACAGGGGGTAGTAAGGGGAACAACAATACGGGGAACAATGCGGGTAATGTCGCGCGTGGGCGCGGGTTTGTGTTGGGAGCTGGTGAAGCGCGGAACGACGGCAACGTGGTTACTGGTACGTTTTCGGTGAACGGTGTTATTGCTTCTATTTTATTTGATTCTGGTGCCGACTGGAGTTACGTGTCTTTGGAATTTAGTTCTCGGTTAGGGTTAAGTCCTACACTTCTCGTAATGAAACACATAGTAGAAATCGCAAATGGTAAAACAATCGAAGCTACACATGTTCTATTTGGGTGTAAAATCGATCTTCTGGGTCAAGTATTCGACATTGACTTAATACCTATTACTCTTGGAAGCTTCGACGTGATCGTTGGAATGGACTGGTTGTCCAAGTATCAAGCGGAGATTCTCTGTAAGGAGAAGATCATACATGTTCCCCTTCCTAGTGGGGAATTTTTATCAGTTCAGGGTCATCGCAGTGGGACCCCAATTAGTATTGTTTCGGCAATGAAGGCTCAGAAGTATTTGCGTAAGGGCTATCCTGCTATTTTAGCTCTTGTCACTGATTCACCGTCTGACGAAAGGAAAATTGAGGATCTTCCAGTTGTTCGTGAATATCCTGACGTATTTCCTGAGGAACTCCCTGGTTTACCTCCACATCATCAGGTGGAATTCCAGATCGACCTCGCCCCAGCGGCAGCCCCGGTTGCTCGTGCTCCTTATCGTCTTGCGCCAGGGGAGCTACAGGAATTGTCAAACCAACTCCAAGAGCTGTTGGATAGGGGTTTCATCCGACCTAGCTCTTCCCCTTGGGGAGCCCCAGTCCTATTTGTAAAGAAGAAGGATGGGTCTTTCCGGATGTGTGTAGATTATCGCGAGCTCAACAAGGTGACGGTTAAAAACCGTTATCCTTTACCTCGTATTGACGACTTGTTTGACCAGCTGCAAGGGTCAAGTTTTTACTCCAAGATCGACTTAAGGTCGGGTTACCATCAAGTGCGAGTCAGGGAAGAAGACGTTCCCAAAACCGCGTTTCGGACGCGATACGGCCACTATGAGTTCTTGGTTATGCCATTCGGGTTAACCAACGCACCAGCGGTCTTCATGGACCTCATGAACCGCGTGTGCAAGCCATACCTTGATGACTTCGTTATCGTTTTTATCGACGACATTCTAATTTATTCCAAGAGCAAGGAAGATCATGAGCGGCATCTGCGCCTCATCTTAGAACTCCTGAGGAGGGAGCAACTGTACGCAAAATTTTCGAAGTGTGATTTTTGGATACGGGAGGTGCATTTTCTGGGGCATATAGTTAATGAGTTAGGCATACATGTGGATCCTGCCAAGATCGACGCCATTAGAAATTGGGCGGCACCAAAGAATCCTTCGGAGGTGCGGCAATTTCTCGGTCTAGCAGGGTACTATCGTCGTTTTATTCAGAATTTCTCGAAGATTGCTCAGCCACTCACCTCGTTAACACAGAAGAAGGTAGTTTACTCATGGGGAACGAAACAGGAGGATGCATTCCAGCTTTTGAAACAAAAATTATGCAGCGCGCCGATTCTATCTCTACCAGATGGTACCGAGGATTTTGTGGTTTATTGTGATGCTTCGATTCAGGGTCTTGGTTGCGTGTTGATGCAACGCGAGAAGGTGATAGCTTATGCTTCTCGTCAGTTGAAGGTACACGAGAAAAACTACACGACACATGACTTGGAGCTAGGAGCAGTGGTCTTTGCACTGAAGATTTGGAGACATTATCTCTACGGCACGAAATGCACCATCTATACTGATCACAAAAGCCTTCAGCATATCTTCGACCAGAAAGAATTGAATATGCGTCAGCGTCGCTGGGTAGAGTTGTTCAATGATTATGAGTGTGCCATCAAGTACCACCCGGGTAAAGCTAACGTTGTAGCGGATGCTCTTAGCCGCAAGGAACCGAAGCCGAAGCGTATTCGTGCCCTACAGCTTACTATTCACTCTGATTTACCTGCTCGGATCCGCTCAGCTCAGATTGAAGCGTTAAAGGAAGAAAATATCGAGGCTGAAGGATTACGAGGTCTACACAAGAAGAAGTTCGAGCAACGGTCTGACGGTATCTACTACTTCATGGAACGAATATGGGTTCCTTCATTTGGTGATCTTCGAGAGCTTGTGATGGACGAAGCACACAAGTCACGATATTCTATTCACCCAGGGTCCGATAAGATGTACCAGGACCTCAAGGTTTTGTATTGGTGGCCGAATATGAAAGCTCTCATCGCAACATATGTTAGTAAGTGCTTGACTTGTGCTAGGGTCAAAGCAGAGTACCAGAAACCTTCGGGTCTACTTCAGCAGCCGGAGATACCCATGTGGAAATGGGAACAGATCGCTATGGATTTCGTTACGGGGTTACCGAGAACACAGGCTGGGAACGATACTATATGGGTGATTGTCGACCGTCTCACAAAGTCAGCACACTTCTTAGCGATCAAGGAGACAGATAAGTATTCGCAGCTCGCAGCGGTGTACCTTAAAGAGGTGGTTTCTAGGCACGGAGTGCCGACTTCTATTATTTCTGATCGAGATCCTCGTTTTACTTCGGAATTATGGCAGGCTATGCATAAGTCGTTCGGCTCGCGTCTCGATATGAGCACGGCCTATCACCCACAAACGGATGGTCAGAGTGAACGCACCATTCAGACGCTAGAGGATATGTTGCGGGCATGCGTTATTGATTTTGGAAAAGGATGGGAGAAGCACTTGCCGTTGGTAGAGTTTTCCTACAATAACAGCTACCACACCAGTATCAAGGCGGCACCATTTGAGGCACTGTACGGGAGGAAGTGTCGTTCACCTCTTTGCTGGGCTGAGGTGGGTGATAGTCAGATCACAGGTCCTGAGATAGTACTCGAAACTTCAGATAAGATCGTGAAAATCAGAGAACGTATGGCAGCTGCTCGTGATCGTCAGAAAGCCTATGCAGACAAGCGTGCCAAAGAGGTAGTGTTTGAAGTGAATGACCGAGTCATGTTGAAAGTCTCACCGTGGAAAGGGGTTGTACGCTTTGGGAAACGTGGCAAGCTAAACCCACGTTATGTTGGGCCGTTTAAGGTTCTAGAGTGTGTCGGTAAAGTGGCTTATAGGTTGGAGTTACCTACTGAGCTGGGTAATGTTCACGACGTATTTCATGTATCACAGTTAAAGAAGTGTTATGCTGACGACCCATTAATAGTACCTTTTCAAGAGTTAAAGATCGACGACAAGCTGCAGTTTGTTGAAGAACCCATCGAGATCATGGACCGTGAGGTTAAAGTGCGTAAACACAGTCGTATTCCCATCGTTAGGGTTCGTTGGAACTCAAGACGTGGACCGGAGTTCACGTGGGAGCGCGAGGATCAGATGAAACTAAAGTACCCTCATCTCTTTCCCAAAGACAAAGCAGAATCAAGCAAAACTGGTGAATCTCGGGGCGAGATTCCTCTTCAAGTTGGGGATGATGTCACACCTGAGCAAAATCCACAACAATCTTGAATTCTCACTTCATTCTTCGTGGTTACTTGTCAAATTTCGGGACGAAATTTCTTTCAAGTTGGGGATGATGTGACAACCCGAACTTCCAAGGTTAGTTTCGAAATTCTGATCCTTACTATTCTTCGTTTATATGTATGAATGTGTTAAACTCGTTTATGCTAGGTGCTATTATAATCCTTCTAAACGTGTTAAGCTTCGTTAAATATGAGTTTTACATTATGGGCCGCAAGCACGCAACATACAACCTGATCCGGCCCACACCAATATTTAACGAACATGACATGGTCATTCTTGCATCGGTAGCAATGTATAGGATCGGCCCATTATATTGAGTTGAGTGTATGTGTTACCTTGGATGGCCCACCCTTCACGAGTTAGAATATCTTGGCCCGATTCCCTTGTAGTCAAGAAGAAGTGAGTTCGGCCCACATGATTTAGGGTATGAGTGTTATATATTTATATTATGCGTAACCCTTATATCCCTCACGATTACCATCAAATCAAACCCTACCTATCTATTGAGTGACGGCAGTAGCAAAACCTCAGTCGGAATCATCATCATCAACGGTTAGTGTACCTCTTGTTTGCTTAATACTTGGCTATTGATTCTATATGAACATGTTAGAAATAATACATGCGCCATGTGATAACAAAATAAAACCGACATTAGTAATGATCATAAACTACTGATGATAATGCTTGGATTTAGTGTGTATGGAAACATAAAATATGTGATCATCACATTGGTAGTTGAGTTGTCTAATATTTTAACTTTGTGTGAATGTGTGATATAAGGGATATACATGTAGTAAATAATGGTCCAATACTATTGAAGGAATGTGGCATGTGTAAGATGCACACTTTATAGCTTGTCAGTAACATGTGCCACAAAAATCCAAACTTGGGAAAATGGCGGCCATGTATTGTATTGTGTGTTGAACTTTTAGCTAACTAAAATTGTGGGACATCATAATAGTCTTGGCAGTAGTGTTAGGAGATGCCTTGGACGCCACCTCTCCACATCAAAACCCAACTTCCCTTTGACTCCAATGTTCTTGTATATTATAATAAGGATAGTGGATATATTATGACATATGGCTGATGTTTTTTCTTTATGTAGTGTTAAACTAGTAGTGATAATTGTCAGATCCTAAAGTGAATTGGTCCAATAAGCAATAGAGGTCACCTAGTTGTTGCCAATTCTACATGTGATGGTCTGATGACCATGTGAAGTGCATTAATTGATGAGAATGATTATGATAATTGTATGATGGTTATTAATTTCAATGATGTCCTGTGAAAATAGCAAACAAAGAGGAAAAGACCTGATGTAATTCACACTTGATAAAATTTGCTGTTAGAAATGGGCCGAGTATGCACACACATCACGAAATAGTTTCTGTTAAACGTTGGGCCCAACAATTACCACATTAAATTGTATTGATTGAGTAGACCAATTTAATCAAATTAACCCATGTTAAAAGGCGTTAGGGCCTGCACATGTTGAGGGCCGCCGAGTTGCTTAGACATGCTCAGCTAGGCCGCGACATGAGGATCAGGGGATGTGGGCAGAGTAACAACATCGACCTATCTAACAAGCGGGTAGTGGAGATGTTGGGCTGTATCCTCGGACACTGGTCGAATGGGCTGGGTTGTTCGATTAAGTGGCGGGTCGGTAATGCGCTAGACCGCAACTCAGTTTAGATAATGCGATGGGATGTCAAGTGTTGTTAGTTGGTCAAGTGCCGCAATACGTGGTTTCGTGTGTTTCGAATAATTGTCGAACATTATGTGAATTACATGTGATTAAGCTGGTAATATGAACTTATATGAATATTATATCATACACGGCGTCATGAGTGATCAATCTGTCTTACAACTTGCTTTAATAAGTGGATTTTGGCGTATGAAACTGATCGTTATCGTTAATTATATTAGGATTGATTGAGCAACTGTGAACACATATTCTAACCTTACCGAGCAAACCAAAGGTGAGTTCACTACATTCGAGCATGTGTCCCAGTGGTTGGGGACAGTCAGTGGGTATCCCATAGGGGGATAAGTCTTTGGGTAAAAACGGGTATATTGGTTAATATTCTCACCTATCATCTTTTGTAAGTCCCTCATCGGGTGTTAGTTAGTAGCGCTACTTAGGTTTGGCACCCTCACACCGCTCCTGTAGAGGACGGAGGTGAACTAATGACCCAGTCTGGCCCAGTACTAGATAGGAGTACGTGGGAAGGGCAGTCGTGTATTTCAGGAGCCGTCATTGTTCGGAATTGAGATATTAACAATATTACTTGCATTGGTTACTGAACTGTTTTACATACAACGGGTAACAAACGTTTTCTAAAACTGTGAACTCGCCAGCTTTGTCTGATACACTTGTTACATGCTCGCAGGACATTAGGTGATTGGAACAGGAGCTTGTTGGCTGGAGAGCAGAAGTGGTCATGGTCATGCTGAGGATTTACTTATCAAACACTTATTTATTTGAACGTTTAGTATTTACTTTATGAATTATTTACGCTTCCGCTGAACTTATGGTTTTTGGATAACTTAAGCTGGAATTTTTCTATTATTAAATTATGGAACTTTATTTCAAACTTGTGATTCAATGTAATTGGTGGCTCATTACTAGTCGTCACACGCCTAACAGGGACACTCCCTAGGTGGTAATTTGGGGGTGTGACAAATTTTGTATAGTAAATAATAAAAATAATATATTTTTAAAAAATCTCGTTTATTACACGGGTTGAATGAATCTAATAAAAAATTATATCTTAAAAAAAACGAACGGATATACTCGATATATGATGGATGGGGTGATTGCGGTGATGGTTCTTATAAATGTCACGTAAACATAGTGAATGCCGTATTTGAGTCGAGAGTTGAACACGAAAATAAAAGTATATAACCAATAAACATTGATTAATGTTTTTGTTTATCCCTTATAAACATTTTTTAAATAGGTTCTACTCTTAATTACTTTAGTTTAATAAAATAAATAAATCATTTACATTATAGTAATTTATATTTAGTGTACATCTTTTGTTAATTTCATGATAAATAATTTTGAAATCTCATAAATATCTCAAAATATTATATTATCTCCTATACGAATTGTTTAAATTTATATTAAATTTAATTTTATAATTATCTTTTAATTAATATTAATGATCTATAATTAAGTAGGAGATGGGGAAAAAACAGAAAAAATAGATGGCTTAAATGAATGACATGTGTCCACTTATTTGTTTCTTTTATTATATAGATAGATAAAATAATATATCTTTAAAAGCCTCTTTTATTGCACGGGTTGAATAAATATAATTTTATATATTAAGTACTAAAAAGTTATATCTATAAGGAACATATTGTACGGGTTGAATAAATATAATGTTATATACCAAATAAAAAAGTTATATCTTTAAAACGAAGTATATTACACAGGTTGAATAAATGTAATATTGTTTACCAAATAATAAAATAATACATCTTTAAAAAACCTCATTTATTACACGGGTTGGATAAATGTAATTTTATATACCAAATAATAAAAAAGTTACATCTTTAAAAATATGTGTATTACACGGGTTGAATAAATGTAATTTTCTATACTAAATAATAAAAAATATATATATCCTTAAAAAACCCCGTATATTGTACGAAATGAATAAATCTAATTTTATATATCAAATAATAAAAAAGTTATATCTTAAAAAACCTCATGTATTACACGTGTCGAATAAATGTAGTTTTGTATAGTAAATAAAAAAAATGTAAATCTTTTAAAAAACCACGTGTATTACACTGGTTTAATAAATCTAATTTTATATACCAATAATAAAAAAGTCAATCTTTCAATGTACTAATGGATAATACTCGATACGCGATGGATATGTTGATTGTGAAGATGGTCCTTGAAAAGAAGATATGTTATTCAAGAAGCAAATTAGCATCTGTTTGAGTGATAAAATGTTGGTACCAATTCCTACAAATTGATTTATAAATCATGTAATAAAATTGATATAATAATTTTAGTAATAAAAATAAAAAATATTTCATATATTAATACAAAATTTGGTTTTCGTGATAAATAATTTATTTTATTTAAAAAATATCTTAAATTAACAATTTAAATTTTAGAGTGAATTTCAAATTTTGTCCTTTATCTTTATACCTATTTTCAAGCGGCGTCCTTTGTCTTTTAAATTGACGAGTTTTGTACTTTATGATTTCAAATCTTGCACGTTATATCCTTTAGGCCTAACCCAGTTAATATTTTTGGTTAAATATAGTCATGTGCCTTGCACATGAGGGTATTTTTGTCCTTTTAACATGTTATTTAAAATAATACATGTTAAAGAAAATAAATAATTAATTATATAGCAATATAATTATATCTTTATCTCTCTCTAACACACTCCATCTCTCTCCCTCTCATCTCTATCCCTCTCTATACACTTTAGCTTCACCTTCCATTCACACCCATCATTACACTTTGTATATTCACCTTATTCCACCACACCCCCTTCCAATACCACAGCCTCCTTCCACCTCCACCACCACCACCACCACCCCTTTGTCCACCACAGCTCCGCCACACCAACAGCTCTGCCACACCAAATTTACTTCTATAAATCCAAATCTATAACTAACGATCGTCTCCGTCACATATCTAACAAATTTCTCACTAATTTTTGCTTTTTCAAACAATTTTATATAATAATGATAATAATGTAAGAATTGATATCTGTTTTGTGAAGATTGAGTTCAACTCGCAATGGACTAAATTGCAACCCTAAATCGAGGATGTCTGATTTCAACTCACAACCCTAAATCGACGAAGATTGAGTTCTGTTTTGTGAAGATTCCTCTGCTTTGATTTCAATCTTCCGTTTACGGTGATTGTCAATTTCAACAACCGATTAGAGGTTTCCAATAGAGTCTGCAAATATCAGAGACGTATTGACTTCCTTTAGTCCATCGTTAGACTTTCTTGCTATCTGTTCCGGTGACGGCCGAGCACTACTGCGTATGCAACTAGGGTTTATCAAGGGAGGAGGGTTTTATGATGTGGATTTGTGAGGGCAACAGTTGCTAAGAATTTGGAGAAGAAAAAGATGGAGTTGGCAGTGGCAGTTGGCGGTGGCCGGAATTGGCGGTGGCAGTTAGCGGCGGCTGGAGATGAAGAAGTTGCACAGTGGAGGTTGTTAAGTTTGAAGAGTTGGAGAAGAAGATGGGCCTGTTTGTAATATTTTATTTTTTTAAATGGTTGGTCATTTATATTATCTACATAATTAGTCCCTGTAAATATGAATTGACAAAAATGCCCTCATGTGCTTTGCACATGATCAGATTTAACAGAAAAAACTATCTGAGTTTTGCTTATAGGACAAAACGTGTATGATTTGAAAACATAAAGTACAAAACTCGTCAATTTTGAACATAAAGGACAACGCCTGAAAATGGGCATAAAGATAAAGGACAATTCTTGAAATTCACTCTAAATTTTAGAATAATATTTTATTAGAAAAACAGAAGAATGGTATTCAAAATTTAAAGTAGGATAAAATTTAATATTAGCTCATTATTCATTTATTTATTTAATTAATATACGATAAGTTTTGAAGTGAGGCGAGAAAATTATAAAATAAATGCTTACAATGAATGATAGGTGTCACACATTAATGTTTTATTATATAGTATAGTACAGATATATATTTAGATTGATAAAAATAGATTATTATATTGTAATAAAATTTGTTAACGAAGTCTCAATAAATTTAACTCTTTATTTAAAACTTGTTAATGTAACGAAGTCTCAATAAATTTAACCATTTATTTAAAACTTGTAAATGTGCAAATGATAAATAATATTAGTCAATTTTATTTTAAGTTTCGTTAAATTTATTTGATACCAAACTAAACAAAACGTTCAAATATATAGTTAATATCAAGAGTAAATTACGATTTTGGCCCCTGTGGTTATATCACTTTTTCCTTTTTATCTAAAAATAAATCTTTTAACATTTGAGCTCCCAAAGTCTTTTTTTTCTAACCTTTTTGGCCCCTAACACTAACCCCATCCATTTACTTTTAGGGGTCAAAAGGGTTAGAAAAAAGACGTTGGGGTCCAAAATGGTTAGAAAAAAGACGTTGAGGGCTCAAATGTTAAAATATTACTTTTTGGGCTAAAAGGGTAAAAGTGATATAACCATAGGGGCCAAAATCGTAATTTACTCTAATATCAAATTAGATAACTAAGTTTGAATTTGAAGTAAATAGATAAATATAAAAGTAATAATTAAACTAAATAATATTTAGTAAAAGGATTATCTATAATTAATTAGAAGAGATTAAACTAAAATAATAATTATCTATAAGACATGACCTAATAATCTGATGACAAGTGTCCCCAAAATGGTTTCTTTTTATTATATAGTATAGATAAGTCATTTAAGTGTTGGCTCCTTCATATGGTTGGGCCGGTTCAATGTGGGGCGGACCTACATAGTGAGGTATGGGTTTACCCGAACTCATTGTGTCACACCCCCAAAATACCACCCGCGGTGACCCCGCTAGGCGTGTGACGTACCAGGATCTAGCCACCAATCACATTGAACCAATATCAAGTTATTTAAACAAGTTTCCATTTATCATGATAAAACATTCATAACATAATCCAAGTTTAACATGTTCAGCGGAAGCAAATAGTAAAACTTTGTTTAAACGTTTCAAAGCCAAATGTATGTGAAATCAGTAAACAAGTCATGTATATCCAAGCAGTGCGACCCATGACCACTCTAGCCATCCAGATAGCAAGTTCCTTATCCATAGTACCTAACGACCTGCGAGCATGCAACAAGTGTATCAGACAACGCTGGTGAGTTCATAGTTTTACGAAAATGTTAGTTATCAAGTGTTTAGTTGAGTTCATTGATTATAATGTTGATAATAACTCGAGTACCGTAAAAGATGGCTTCCAGATTGTTTTGCCAGTCCCCAATGCCCTATATCTAAGCATTGGTCATGATTAAGGTCATTAGTTCATGCCCGTCCTCTCAGGTACGGTGTGAGGTTGCCAAGCCTAATAGCGCTATCAACTAATACCCCGTTACCTCTCAGGTAACTATTCGGTATAAGATAGGACTTAAGGTGATAGGAAATGAGTGTATTATCTAACATTCCAGTTTTTACCCCAAAGACCTATTCTTCTCGGGAATACCAAATGATTGTCCCACCCACCGAGACACATGCTCAAGAGGAATGAACTCACCTTAGATTTGCTTGGTATGTTTAGTTACCTGTCCAAGTTGGTCAACCCAAACCCTACCGCGGTTACCAATCAAAATCAGTTTCACAGCCAATCAAGTCACGTATTTAACACAGTTTGCATCTAACACAAAGATCACTGTTAACATGTAACACATACCGAATTCTCATACAAAAGTCCACATCCCATGTGCATGTCACTTAACAATAAATAACAGAAGAGTGCTCTACTTTACACAAGTCAAGTTAGATTTCTCAGTCAGCATGGTTATCATGCAACTACAGTATTTTCATAAACATACGTACCCATCATCTCATACATTCCACACTATTACTATTACTGTTCACGTGCACGACGAAGAGTCCGCACGGCGAAGAAACATTCTTCGCCGAGAATGATTATGGCGAAGTCTTGTTCTTCGTCGGGGGTGAATGTGACGAAGGATTATCCTTCGTCGCTAGTGGGTTTGGCGAACAACCCTAAGGTTCGTCAGGACATGGTCGACGAAGAACCAATCTTCGCTGCACCCTTGTCAGTTACAATTTCCTTTCTTTGATTCCCCTCATTCTCGAAACATCAGTTAAGATGTTTTGGCACGATTCATCAAATCAAACTACAGTTAGTTTGCATAATTAACCCAACCCTAATCGTGATCAATCATCAATTACTCAAACATAACAGTTTCATTTAACGTATAATTCTAACCAACCATTGATCATTGAAACACACAAGGATCTTCAACACCTTCATCGTACAAACCCTAACTACGAAATCAACAATCATACGGACTATCAACGATGAGACATTATGTACACGAGATCCTACATATTCATACATAATCATCGCAAAAGAACACACACATCATTCAATCAATAACTTACTAACCGTGATACAGAAGTGTTTAGCTAAATCGAGATAGAAAGGCTTCGAAATCCTATGATTGCCGTCGCACAGAGAATAGGGAGAGAACTTTAGGGTTTATGTGTTTATGGTTAAGAGAATTTATACAAATGAAATCGTTCTGGGCCGCGAACCTTCCTGGGTCGAAGCCCCTGTTGGCGAAGAATGCCTCTGTGCGGCAAAGTATCATTCTTCCTCGAGGCCCATTCTTCGCGGAGGCCCATATGACGAAGAACTCTAGTTCTTCATCAAATGTGATCCTTCGTTAGAGGTGATCCTTCGCCAAAAGTGTTATGGGATCCAGAATTAAACACCAACATGTTATGACTAACTCTTAAGTTTTCATGTAACATTCAAACGTAGCCATACTGTAGTTAGTCAAATATCCTACACATGATACAACGTAAAAATAAACGGTGCAAACAAGATTGTGAAATAAGTGATGCGTAGAGGAAAGACCTTGAAATATCGGGTTGTCACATCATCCCCAACTTAAAAGAAATTTCGTCCCGAAATTTGACAAGTAACTCAAAGTAGCAAGGTGTTAGATTAGGATGACTATGGATTTTCCCCAGGTGCCACATCATCCCCAACTAGAAAGGGAATTTCGTCCTGAAATTCACCAGTTGCATCAGATTTAGATTGGTCAGTTGGGAATAACTGAGGATACTTGAGTTTCATCTGATCTTCGCGCTCCCACGTGAATTTTGGTCCACGTCTTGAGTTCCAACGGACTCTCACGATTGGAATTCGACTATGCTTACGAACCTTGACTTCCCGATCCATAATTTCAATGGGTTCTTCGACAAACTGCAATTTGTCGTCGATTTTCAGTTCTTGAAGTGGTACCACAAGTGTTTCATCAGACAAACACTTCTTTAGTTGCGAAACATGGAAGACACCATGAACGTTACCCAACTCAGTAGGTAATTCGAGCTTGTAGGCCACTTTACCGATTCGTTCCAGAATTTTGAATGGCCCAACATAGCGTGGATTAAGCTTGCCGCGCTTTCCAAAGCGCACCAAACCCTTCCAGGGTGAGACTTTCAGCATAACATGATCGCCTACAGCGAACTCCAAGGTTTTCCTACGCTTGTCAGCGTAGCTTTTCTGATGATCGCGCGCTGTCGCCATACAATTTCTGATCTGTACAATCTTTTCCGAAGTTTCAAGCACAAGTTCCGGACCTGTGATCTGGCTGTCACCCACCTCAGCCCAACAAAGAGGAGAACGACATTTTCGGTCGTGCAATGCTTCAAACGGAGCTACCTGGATGCTAGTATGGTAACTGTTGTTGTAAGAGAATTCTATCAACGGCAAGTGTTTCTCCCAACCCTTACCAAAATCGATCACACATGCTCGCAGCATGTCTTCAAGTGTCTGGATAGTTCGTTCACTTTGACCATCCGTCTGTGGGTGATAAGCAATACTCATGTCGAGACGTGAGCCGAATGATTTATGCATTGATTGCCACAAATCCGATATGAAACGTGGGTCACAATCCGAGATAATAGAGGTTGGCACCCCGTGCTTAGAAACCACTTCCTTTAGGTAGACGACAACAAGTTGTGAGAACTTATCCGTTTCCTTGATTGCTAGGAAATGTGCTGACTTTGTGAGACGATCAACGATCACCCAAATGGTTTCATTTCCATTTTGAGTTCTTGGCAAACCAGTAATGAAATCCATAGCAATTTGCTCCCATTTCCACATGGGTATTTCTGGTTGCTGAAGCGGGCCTGAGGGTTTCTGGTACTCCACCTTGACTTTCGCACAAGTTAAACATTTACTCACATATGTCGTGATATGAGCTTTCATCTTCGGCCACCAATACAAAACCTTTAGATCCTAATACATCTTATCATAACCTGGGTGAACAGAGTAGCGAGACTTGTGCGCTTCATCCATCACGAGCTCCCTAAGACCACCACACAAGGGAACCCATACTCATTCCATAAAATAACGAATACCATCAGACCTTTCCATAAGTCGTTTCTCCATGCCCCGCAAATATTCAGCTTCCAGGTTTTCTTCCTTCAACGCTTCAGTCTGAGCCGAATGGATCTGATTAGGTAAATTAGAGTGGATAGTGAGCTGCAGAGCGCGGACACGCTTGGGTTTCGTTTCCTTTCGACTAAGGGCATCAGCTACAATGTTAGCTTTACCTGGGTGATACTTGATTGCACAATCGTAGTCGTTTAAGAGTTCTACCCAACGACGTTGTCGCACATTCAATTCCTTCTGATCAAAGATATGTTGAAGGCTCTTGTGGTCAGTATAAATAGTGCATTTAGTACCGTACAAGTAATGCCTCCAGATCTTTAACGCAAAGACCACGGCCCCCAACTCTAAGTCGTGAGTCGTGTAATTCTTCTCATGAACTTTCAACTTTCGAGAAGCGTACGCTATCACCTTCTCGCGTTGCATTAGCACACAACCGAGACCCTAAATAGAAGCATCACAATACATCACAAAAACTTTGGTACCCTCTGGTAAAGACAAGAATGGTGCACTGCAGAGTTTTTGTTTCAAGAATTGGAAAGCATCCTCCTGCTTCGTTCCCCAAGAATATACAACGCCATTCTGTGTTAACGCGATGAGAGGTTGAGAGATCTTCGAGAAGTCTTTAATAAATCTACGATAGTACCCAGCGAGACCAAGGAATTGTCGCACCTCCGAAGGATTCTTCGGTGCCGCCCAATTTCTGATAGCATCAATCTTAGTAGGATCCATGTGTATCCCCATTTCATTAACAATGTGACCAAGGAAGTGTACTTCTCGAATCCAGAAATCACACTTAGAGAATTTTGCATAGAGTTGCTCCTTCCTCAGGAGCTCCAAGATAAGACACAAGTGTCGCTCGTGGTCCTCCTTTCTCTTAGAGTAGATCAAGATGTCATCGATAAACACAATGACAAAATCGTCGAGATAGGGCTTGCACACACGGTTCATGAGGTCCATGAAAACCGCCGGTGCGTTTGTCAACCCGAATGGCACAACCAGAAACTCATAATGGCCATACCGCGTTCAAAAAGCTATCTTAGGGACATCCTCCTCTCGGACCCTCATCTGATGATAGCCCGATCTTAAATCGATCTTCGAGTAAAAACTTGATCCTTGCAGCTGCTCAAACAGATCGTAGATGCGCGGCAAAGGATAATGATTCTTGACTGTCACCTTATTGAGTTCACGATAATCTATACACATGCGAAAGGATCCATCTTTCTTCTTCACAATCAGAACTGGGGATCCCCAAGGCGAAGAACTGGGTCGGATAAAACCTCTATCCAACAGTTCTTGGAATTGATTTGACAGCTATTGCAACTCTCCTGGTGTAAGACGATAAGGAGCACGGGCAATCGGGGCTGCTCCTGGTGTAAGGTCAATATGAAATTCCACCTGACGGTGTGGAGGTAAACCAGGAAGTTCTTCGGGAAATACATCGAAAAACTCACGAACCACTGGCAAGTCTTCGATTTTCTTTTCTTCAGGCTTAGTATTAGTAATTAGTGCTAAAATAGCAGGATAGCCCTTCCGTAGACACTTCTGGGCCTTCATAGCTGAGATGATGCCAACCATTGCACCACTACAATGACCTTGGACCGACAGAGATTCTCCACTAGGGAGAGGAACACGCACGATTTTCTCTTTACAGAGAATTTCCGCTTGATGCTTAGAAAACCAGTCCATACCAACGACTACATCAAAGCTTCCAAGAGTAACGGGAAGTAGGTCAATATCGAATACTTAACCCATAAGATCGAGTTTACACCCAAAAAGAACATGTGAAGCTTCAATCGACTTACCATCAGCTAATTCTACTACGTGCTTGTTTACAAGAGGTGTAGGAGTCAACCCTAACAGACGACTGAACCCCAAAGACATATAACTCCAATCAGCACCAGAGTCGAATAAAACAGAAGCAAAAAGATCGTTCATGAAAAACATACCAGTCACAACGTTGCCATCATTCCTAGCTTCCCCAGCACCAATGGTGAACACTCTTCCACGCGCACCGTTCCCACCATTGTTCCCATTGTTGTTGTTTCCAGTGTTGTTGTTATTATTACCAGCATTTTGATTCAGTTGAGGGCAATCCCGCCTGAAATGACCCTCGTGACCACACTAAAAACACCCTTTACGATTTCCCTGATTCTGTTGAGGTTGTTGCCTCTCCTATTGCTGCGGCTGTTGTTGCTGTGGGGGTTGTTGCTACTGCTGCCTTGGGAGTGGGGCCCTGCAATCTCTGGCCATATGGCCCACCTTGTTGCACCTGTGACAGACTCGGGTGCACGACCCACGATGATGAAAATTGCACTTGTTACACTTTTGTTGCTTTCCCGCATAGGAGCCCTGATTCGAATTGTTGCCTTGATTCTGATTCACTGAAGATGACTGACTAAAACTGCGGTTGACATTGTTGTCTGGTTTCTTCTATGACTGATTCGAGTTGGGCACCTTGTCCACATCATTCCATTTGCATTTGCTATCAGTAGCGGGAGTAGTAGCTGTAGCAGTAGTAGCTGGAGTAGAAACACGTGGTGGTAGCGAGCCACGCTCCACCTCCTGATTTGTGATCTTGTGAGCTAAGCGGATGATCTGAGGTAAGTTGTTGAGGTTCGCTGTTGTAACCAAACCCTTAACTTGTGGGGCTAATCCTTTGATGTACAGTTCAATTCTACGAGGTGGGGGTCAAGATAAGTTAGGACACATATTCGCAAGTTCGTGAGATCGCTTCGTGTACGCCTCGATCTCAGATCCTTCCATCTTCAGGTTGTAGTACTCGTTCTCTAGTTTCTGTACTTCATCACGAGGACAGTACTCCTCTCTCATCAACTCCTTGAAATCCTCCCAAGTGGTGGCATTCGCCATTTCAATGCCCAGCATCTGGACTTGAGTATTCCACCAAGTCAAGGCACCATCCTCCAATGTGCCCGTAGCATACTTCACTCTGTCCACAGCAGGACAGTTACATATAGCGAACAACGATTCTGCCTTCTCAAACCAGCGTAGTAGTCCCACAGCTCCTTCAGTCACACTGAACGTCTGTGGCTTATAATCCATGAACGTCTTAAACGTGCACATATGCGGATTGTTCTGATTCACGTGTTGACCTAAAGACAGAAGAAAATACAACACACAGGTAAGATTCGAGTACGCGACACAAGGATAAAGAGTATTTGGCACATATCGTACCAGCCTGCTGAGCCGCTAAGGCTTCAGCCACACGAGTATTGATCAAATCGGTCAATTCAGCCTGGGTCATATTAATGTTGCCACGTCCACCGCCGCGGCCTCCACCACGTCCACCATTTTGTCCGCTCATGATTCTATATAAGAAGAGTGGAAAAGATTAGGGGTCGGGATCGAGTAGGAGTCAAACACCATAAAGACCTCTACAGATTTCAGAGTTCTATTACAATGCCAAACAATAGGACAGAACCCCCTTCACACTCGTTAAGCCTCACTGTGACTCACATGCACCCCGCATTATTATTATGTGTGCACCTATAATAACAATGCGATTTGTATGTTTATCTCAGTTCCTCCCAACTTATGCTAAAAGGTTCCTCAAATTCGAATAGCAAGACAAAAACACCACAACATAGCTCAGGAAGGTTTAGAGAAATGTCACATTATCAATCACATAACGTAGACTGGAAACACAAGAACTCATACTATAGTGTTAGGTGTGCATTCACATGCGATATCATACTCAAGTGTTCACTAAACATGATGTGTAATAAGTAAACGAGAGACGAACCTTGCAATCTGGAGCTGAGTGTCATGGTCGATTTCGAAGTTGTTCGGTTATAGTCTGGTTTTATAAAAGCGTTTTAAAACCTAGTTCACTATAACCGGTGGTTCTGATACCAAACTGTCACACCCCCAAAATACCACCTGCGGTGACCCCGCTAGGCGTGTGACGTACCAGGATCTAGCCACCAATCACATTGAACCAATATCAAGTTATTTAAAGAAGTTCTAGCAAGGCGATTTCTGTTCTTCATGCAACCTTAGATTTCTTCGTGATCTTTTGTATAACAGTCTGTTATTAGAGGTTTGATTCATCAAACACCTATTACGAACTCGTTAGCAATAGTGATCGTTTTGAATTTAGGGTTCTTGTCTGTTTTCGTTTCCAATCACCGCCCTGGTCTTTCGATTTCAAACCAATTGTATAGATTCATTGGTTTATCGGTCCTTCTGGTGAGGCAGAAACCTTGATTCACCAATTTATCTATATGGTTTAGCAAGAATCATGGGTTAGGGTTTAGCTAGTTTAGGGTTTTTCTATCTGCGGCTTGTTCTTTGCTTGATCTAGTGTTGCGTGTTTCTTTGCATGGTTGGTTGTTGATTTGTTTTCTGGAGAGTTGTCTTTCTGTTAATATGGATGAACGAAAAAAAGGAAGTTGTATTGATGGTATCGGCACTAATCAGGGTCTGAATAAGGATGATGGTGGTACAATGTCTTCACGTGGTATTGGATTGAGAGTAACGAACTTAGAGGGTAATTCATTGATGCCGAGAAGGGGTCTATATTCGACATCTGGTTCGTCTTTATTGGATGGTTTGTCTAAGATATCTAAACCCGTGGGAGAACAGACGAAGACGTTTCCAACGTTTGCTGATTTTAGAACTCCTTCCCCATGCAAACCCTAGTCATGGATCTGATGAACAACAGGGGGGTAATCTGAATGTCGGTTCTGAAGAGGATGTTTCGATCCTGGATGGAGTGACTAATGTATCAAAGCCTATGTCTTATGCGGAATCAGTTGTGGCGGCTCAGACTAAACAGGTAAACTTCAGAACCCTTGCTTGTCTGGTTGTGCATAATGGTTGTGACGTGGTGCTCCCCAAGGAATCTGTTAGGGCAGTCTAAGATAGATTATCGAATACGCTGTATGGGTACTTTTTAGGGGATAGAGTTGCTTACCCGGTTGTTGATTACTTTGTGAGAAATAATTGGAAGAAATTTGGTTTACAAAAGTCTATGTTAAACGCCAATGGTTTTTTCTTTTTCAAATTTACGGACAAAGATGGTATGATGAACGTTCTTAAAGAAGGGCCTTGGATTATCCGTTCTCAACCTTTCTTTCTGAGTGTGTGGTCTCCTACTACAAAACTAGAGAAGAAAGAAGTTAAAAAGCTACAAGTGTGGGTTAAATTACATGATGTTCCTATAGCTGCATATACGGAGGATGGTTTGAGTATGATTGTTACCGCTATTGGGGAGCCGAAATTATTGGATTCTTACACTACCTCCATGTGTACGGATATGTGGGGTAGGAGTAGTTACGCTAGAGCTTTGTTGGAAATTTCAGCCGAGAACGACTTTAAGGAGGAAATAGTTATAGCGGTGCCTGAGCTTGAAGGTGAGGGGTTTATAAAAGAGAAAATGTATGTTGAGTATGAATGGAGTCCTTATCGGTGTGCCCATTGTAAAGTGTTTGGCCATTCTGATGAGTTTTGCCCGAAACAACCTAGGAAACCGAATCGGCCAGCACCTAAACCTCAGAAACAGAATATGGGAAAGCAACCTCGGGGACCGACGAAAGGACCAGAAATGGATGCCGATGGTTTTATGGATGTGGATACTAAAAAAGTTGCTAGGAGAGCGGGATTTCCAGTTAATAAAGCTAAGCCGAAGTTTGAATATAGACCGGTTGGGTCTAAATCAAATGGAGGGGTAAAAAAGTCAGATCCGTCTACTAGTGGGGTGTCTCAGAACCCGTTTGATGTTCTTAGGGATCACCAGGGTGACGTTTGTCAACAAAATAAGGGGATGGGGGACGATATAGGTGAGTCGGATGATGAGGAGGTCGTTGAAGTGTATAACGAGACAAATGAGTTTATCATGGAGGGTACCAAAAATTCTAGTGACAAAAAAGGGGCAAGCACTCCTTCTTCAGAGGTATTAAATGGGTAGTCTAGCTGTTTGGAATATTAGGGGGTTGAACCGTCCCCTGAAACAAATGGAGGTTCGTCAGGTTGTTAAGGACAGTAAGTTGAGTTTTTGTGCGATTCTCAAGTCTCATGTTGATGTTAATAACTTGGGTAGAGTTTGTAAAGCAGTCTTCCGTAACTGGAACTGGACGTCGAATGGGGGTAGGTGTGCTAAGGGTGCTCGTATCATCATTGGCTGGAATCCGGGGGTGTTTGATGTTATGGTTCTAAAATAAACGGATCAGGTTATGCACCTTCAGATTGTCGGTAGAGCTAAGAAAAGCGTATTTTTTTGTCCGGTGGTGTATGCGGCTAACTATTATATCACTCGTATGGAGTTGTGGCACCAGTTGTCTATGCATAAAGTGTTAGTTAACAATAGTCCTTGGGTTATCATGGGAGATTTTAATTCAGCTCTTTATCTTGAGGATAAATCCATGGGTGTCTCTTCTATCACATCTGGTATGAAGGAATTTCAAGATTGTATGGCTAAGATAGAGGTGTTTGATATCAATAGTACCGGTATGCATTTCACGTGGAACCAAAAACCTAAGAAGGGTGCGGGTTTACTCAAGAAGATTGATAGAGTTTTGGGTAATACTCCTTTTGTGGATGCGTTTCCTGGTGCTTTCGTTTTATTCAAACCATATGGGATATCGGACCATTGTCCATGTATTCTTAAGTTACCTGAAGTAGAGAAAGTTAAGCCTAGATCGTTTAAGTTTGCTAATTTTTTGATTCACAAACCTGGGTTCCTTGATATTGTGAAATCAAAGTAGGAAACTCGTATAAATGGCGTTCATCAATTTTGTGTTGCTAAGAAGCTACGGCTTCTGAAATCTCCTTTGCGTGCTCTTCTGTTTAAACAAGGTAATCTTCACAAAAAGGTTGATGATCTTCGGGGTAAGTTGGAAGGTATTCAATGTGATATAGACCGTGATCCTATGAACGAGGACCTTCGAGTTGCTGAAACAAAGGTTCAACGAGACTTTCAAGAGGCTTGTATGGATGAGGAATGCTACCTAAAACAAAAATCTAAGGTGGATTGGCTGATGGCAGGTGACACTAACACTAAGTTTTTTCATATGTCTTTGAAGTGTAGGAACCATTTCAGTCGGATTGATGCGATTATTGACTCTAGTGGGGTTAGCTTTGAGGGTGAAAATGTTCCTAAAGCTTTTGTCAAACATTATGAGAACTTTTTAGGATGCAAGGGTGACGTGTCCCTCCAACCAGCGCCGGATCTATTCACCAAAACCCTGAGCATGGAAGTTGCGGCCAACATGGTTCGTCAGGTTACTTTGGAAGAGATCAAAGCTGCTATGTTTGATATTGGAAATGATAAAGCGTCGGGGCCCGATGGGTACACTGCAACATTTTTTAAAAGTGCTTGGCCTATTATAGGGATGGATGTCTCCAATGCGATTCTTGATTTCTTTAACACAGGAAATTTACTTCAAGAGCTGAACCATATGCTCATTGTCCTTGTGCCTAAAGTCTCTACACTTTCGTTTGCTACGGATTACAGGCCGATTTCATGTTGTAATGTTCTATACAAATGTATTAGTAAGATCGTTACTAACCGTATGAAAGGAGCGCTGGATAGTATAGTGAGTATAAACCAATCGGCTTTTGTGCCCAGGTAGGAAAATTTCGGATAATATCCTCCTTACACAGGAACTTATGCATAATTACTATAGGAGCTTCGGGCCTCCTAGATGTGCATTTAAGGTGGACATTCAGAAAGCGTATGACACGGTTGAATGGAGCTTTCTGAAAAATGTTTTGGTTGGTTTTGGTTTTGTGAGCGAATGGTGGATTGGATTATGTTATGTGTCTCGTCCACGTCTTATTTGGTTTGTGTTAATGGGAGCACCCATGGGTATTTTAAAGGGGAACAGGGTTTAAATCAAGGAGATCCGATGTCCCCATATTTATTTACTCTTGTGATGGAGATTTTGACATGTATCCTTCAACATGCAACCAGAATTGTTTCGTCATTCAGATTCCATAACAGATGCGAAAAACAGAAAATCATAAAGCTTTGCTTTGCAGATGATCTGTTCCTGTTCTCTAGAGGTGATGTTGCTTCAGCTAGATGCATTATGGATTCCCTTTCAAAATTCTCTCAGATGTCAGGTTTGGTTCCAAGTATCCAGAAATGCACGGGTTTCTTTTGTAATATGCCTAATCAGGTTAAAAGTGCTATTTTGAGCATTATGCCTTTTGTCGAATGAGAGCTTCCAGTGAGATATTTGGGTGTGCCCCTTATTACGTCGAGACTTCTTTATAGGGATTGCAGTATTCTTGTTGAAAGACTGGAGAAACGCATTACAAACTGGAAAAATAAGCTTATTTCATTTGCTGGCAGACTCCAGCTGATTATTTCTGTTTTGTCCTCTATGCACATATACTGGTCCTCCGTTTTCATCTTACCTGCTCGGGTGATATTGGAATTGGAGGCTAAGATGAGAAGTTTTCTTTGGGCTCAAGGGCCTAATCAACAAGGAAAGGCCAAGGTTTCTTGGAAAGCTGTTTGTGTCCCTAAGTATGAAGGTGGTCTGGGTTTTCGACGCATTGGTGATGTTAATAAGTCATTAATTGCGTCGCATGTTTGGAGCATTTTGTCTAGACGAGAGTCTTTATGGGTGGAATGGATATATTCCTACCGTCTAAAATATAGGAACTTTTGGGATTGTAAAGCCCCTTCGAACTGCTGTTGGAGCTGGAGGAAGATCTTGCAACTTCGGCCACTTCTTAGAAACTTTATTTGGTCCAAAGTTGGCGATGGTAAAAGTACTTCAGCTTGGTATGATTTCTGGTGTGACACTGGGCCCCTCAGCAGTTTTTTTATCTCCCAGAACCATTACTAATGTTGGTTTCTCGCTACATTCCACTGTAGCGGATCTATTGAGTAACGGGACTTGGTTGTGGCCTGCTGCTTGGAGAGACTTGTTTCCTGTTCTAAACCAGATTAATGTGCATCTTCATCCGGGTGTGAATGATCGGATTATTCGGAAGGATGGTAATGATCTTCGGGCTCACTCTTCGTCTACGGTATGGGAATGTATTAGGACAAGGGAGACAGAGGTTTCGTGGGTGAATATTGTGTGGTTTTCTCAGTGTACTCCAAGGCATGCTTTTCTCATGTGGTTGATTATGCGACGTAAACTTTTGACACATGATAAGATTTTGCAGTGGGGAGCCGAGAGGAGAAGAAACATGAACATGATGTGCTGCTTGTTGTGTTATGCTGACTATGACTCGTACAACCATCTGTTCTTCGAATGTCATTACTCTACTCAGGTTTGGAATATGGTTAGGAGCAAAGTGGGGTTGTCGAATGTAGATGCAAGATGGAGTAGTATTGTGGACTGGTAAGTGTCTCGTGCACGGTCCAAATCAGCTGCTAACTATGTTAGTAGGCTGGTTGTTGCTGCTTCAGCTTATACTATTTGGCAGGAACGAAATGCTCGATTATTTAGGAATCATGCGAGGCCTCCAGATACGGTTGGTGCAACTATTATCAATACAGTCCGTTATAAGCTGATGGGAGCGAGGTTCAAGAACACAGCCAATGTGAGGAGGTTGTTGGAAGACTACGAGATTCACGGGGATGAGCTTATCGATGATGGTGGCTGATTGATGTGTTTATAGTTTTAAAAGATTGCTAGTCTAGTTGTGTTTCTTTGGTGTACTTTGTTTTGCTTTTGTTGTTTTTTCTGGTTTACTTTCATGGGGCCTGTCCCATGTCTGAACCAGTATGGGTGTTTCCTCACTACTTGTTTTATTTCGTTGTGGATATATAGAATCACCGGGGTAACCCTTTACCTAAAAAACGTTATTTAAACAAGTTTCCATTTATCATGATCAAACATTCATAACATAATCTAAGTTTAACATGTTCAGCTGAAGCAAATAGTAAAACTTTGTTTAAACGTTTCAAAGCCAAATGTATGTGAAATCAGTAAACAAGTCATGCATATCCAAGCAGTGCAACCCATGACCACTCCAGCCATCCAGATAGCAAGTTCCTTATCCATAGTACCTAACGACCTACGAGCATGCAACAAGTGTATCAGACAACGCTGGTGAGTTCATAGTTTTACAAAAACGTTAGTTATCAAGTGTTTAGTTCAGTTCATTGATTATAATGTTGATAATAACTCGAGTACCGTACAAGATGGCTTCCAGATTGTTTTGCCCGTCCCCAATGCCCCCTATCTAAGCATTGGTCATGATTAAGGTCATTAGTTCATGCCCGTCCTCTCAGGTACGGTGTGAGGTTGCCAAGCCTAATAGCGCTATCAACTAATACCTCGTTACCTCTCAGGTAACTATTCGGTATAAGATGGGACTTCAGGAGATAGGAAATGAGTGTATTATCTAACATTCCAGTTTTTACCCCAAAGACCTATTCCTCTCGGGAATACCAAATGATTGTCCCACCCACCGAGACGCATGCTCAAGAGGAATGAACTCATCTTAGATTTGCTCGGTATGTATAGTTACCCCTCCAAGTTGGTCAACCCAAACCCTACTGCGGTTACCAATCAAAATCAGTTTCACAGCCAATCAAGTCACGTATTTAACACAGTTTGCATCTAACACAAAGATCACTGTTAACATGTAACACATACCCAATTCTCATACAAAAGTCCACATCCCATGTGCATGTCACATAACAATAAATAACAGAAGAGTGTTCTACTTTACACAAGTCAAGTCAGATTTCTCATTCAGCATGGTTATCATGCAACAACGGTATTTTCATAAACATACGTACCCATCATCTCATACATTCCACACTATTACTATTACTGTTCACGTGCATGACGAAGAGTCCTCACGGCGAAGAACCATTCTTCGCCGAGAATGATTATGGCGAAGTCTTGTTCTTCGTCGGGGGTGAATGTGACGAAGGATTATCCTTCGTCGCTAGTGGTTTTGGCGAACAACCCTAAGGTTCATCAGGACATGGTCGACGAAGAACCAATCTTCGCTGCACCCTTGTCAGTTACAATTTCCTTTCTGTGATTCCCCTCATTCTCGAAACATCAGTTAACATGTTTTGGCACAATTCATCAAATCAAACAACAGTTATTTTGCATAATCAACCCAACCCTAATCGTGATCAATCATCAATTACTCAAACATAACAGTTTCATTTAACATACAATTCTAACCAACCATTAATCATTAAAACACACAAGGATCTTCAACACCTTCATCATACAAACCCTAACTACAAAATCAACAATCATACGGACTATCAATGATGAAACATTATGTACAAGAGATCCTACATATTCATACAAAATCATCGCAAAAGAACACACACATCATTCAATCAATAACTTACTAACCGTGATACAAAAGTGTTTAGCTAAATTGAGATAGAAAGGCTTCGAAATCCTATGATTGCCATCGCATAGAGAATAGGGAGAGAACTTTAGGGTTTATGTGTTTACGGTTAAGGGAATTTATACAAATGAAATCGTTCTGGGCCGCGAAACCTCCTGGGCCGAAGCCCCTGTTTGGGGAAGAATGCCTCTGTGCGGCAAAGTATCATTCTTCGTCAAGGCCCATTCTTCGCCGAGGCCCATATGATGAAGAACTCTAGTTCTTCATCAAATGTGATCCTTCGTCAGAGGTGATCCTTCGCCAAAAGTGTTGTGGGATCCAGAATTAAACACGAACATGTTATGACTAACTCTTAAGTTTTCATGTAACATTCGAACGTAACCATACTACAGTCAGTCAAATATCGTACACATGATACAACGTAAAAATAAACGGTGAAAACAAGATTGTGAAACAAGTGATGCGTAGAGGAAAGAGCTTGAAATCTCGGGTGGTCACACATTGAGTTTTGATTTTTCCAGTTAACTAGTGGGAAGGCCTAGGCGTTGCCGCGGGTATTTATGATTTTTTGCCGCACGTTGCCCAACAAGTTCACATAGTTTATTTTTAAAACCAATTTGTTAACACAACTAGGGTTAGGATATAATAGGAAGTTTATTTCACTAGGAAGGATAGGAAGCAATCATGAGCGTCCAATTGTACAATTAACGGTCTAGATTAAAATCAAATTAAAAACTGTCATTTAAACACGCACTTCGGGCTTTCAAGGGTATTATCATCAAAGTCCAAAAATAACTGCTATTGAATATACACAGAAAGCTTCAAAAAAAAGTTCATTACGTTTTACACTTCGATTGAGCGAACACACACATATTGAAATTTGAGAAAATCAAACTCCATTGAAGTTCATGGCATCATTAATGTGACATCTGTGCCTCCACGACCATCAAACAAATACCAAATCAATGAAATATTGTATTTCATACTTGGGATTTGTATAAATATGTGTATCATTTGCATTAATCAATTCTTGTTCGATTTCGAGCTCTAAATCGCATCTTGGAAAGTTATACGCGAACTGATGCGTAAACCTAATCAGTTTAACACGAAAAACACTCCAGAATAGTGACATAGGATTAACATACCTTAAATCACCTTTACATAACTTAGAAATAAGTTTTGGAAGCTTTGGTGTGTCGAAATCAAGTTTATTCGCTTATAGGGACTAATTTCGACAAACTGTGAAAGTATGCCGATTCGTACTGTATTGAACATTACGGAACTTGATCATAAGTTAAACATGCCCTAAATATCCTTTACATAGCTTAGAAATAGGCTTTGAGGTGTTTGGTGTGCAAAAATAAACTTATTGGTCATTCAGGGACTAAAAGCGTCAAAAAGTGCACAAGTTTGCATTTTCGCGCATATCTTACGTTCTGAATATATCTGGACACCCAAAAATTTATGTAATCATTAAAATATTTTATTTTAGTGATTGGCATGATAAAATTTCATCCGTCGCTTAATTTGGATCGTTTTTGCGTTCGTTACGATTTCCGTCGTAATTAACCGAACAACGCGATCGTACGACCAAACGAACCGACATCCGAGATGTTTTTGAGCATGTTTTGAGTTCCCAATACTTTAATGTCAATTTAGAGCCTTGAAATGAGGTTAACGGGGCTTAAACGTGTCAAAAATGAGCCGAAATGCAAGTTTCTAAGCTGCAGGGACTGAAACTGTCAATCTGTCAAACATGGCCAGCGGCCCGCGTAAACCCAAGCCTTATTCTTACGCGGGGCGTGTGAGCCTATCAGATAGAAACATTGAATCTGGTCATTTTGCTCGTTTTTGCTGGTTTTGATCTCTGGTTTTCAATGCTATGGACTGGTTTGTGTGTTCTCCAAGTCCCCCAATCCTTCCTTGACACTTGTATGGCCTAGATCATGCCCTCCTCTCCAAGAAATGATCTTAACGGTTTGTGAAAAACTATATCTAGGCCTTGCCCCCATTTCATTTTCCTTGCATTTGGTCTGAGATTTCTCTAAGTGGTTGTGATTATTCACTACCTACCAGAGAATACTTGGAACCAAATCTCTTTGGACCCTTTGTAAGTCCTCTTTCATTCTTTTATTGCTTTCCTAGCTCGAAAGTCAAACTTTGTTTGACTTTCAGCTTTGACCACGAGGTGGTCAACGAGAAGTTCGTTTGAACTTCGTAACGTGAGCGTAATCACGATGGTTATAGTCCCTAGTGACTATGCCTACTGATTACCACGTTGACTAGGCGCAGTGACGAGTCGTAGTTTAGGTCAAAATGCGCATTTAAGCGTATTTTGCAACCAAACTACTCTTGGTATCAAAACACTTTGTTTTGATATCAAAACATGTTTTCTAACTTAGTTAAGCATTTTTTAACATGCTTAGCTCGTCACTTTTAGTTTAGTGCTTGTTTAGAGTCGTAAGTCAAGCGGTCTAAACCACCGCTTAGACTTTCGAACTCGACCCGTTTGGTCGATCTTTAGGATCCAACCAAGCATGTTTAGTGACCATAGTTGCATAGGGAATAACCTTCCGAGGTTATACCTTATGGTCACCTAGTTTAAGTAGTTGTATGATAGGTGGATTATATGCCTTAGGTAAATTACCAAAATGCCCTTTTCATGCATAATTGGACTCTAAGCATATGTAACCTAACTTTTGTCACCTAAACTGATTATGCAACTTATTTAAACATGTTTAGGCATATAATACTTGTCATAGGACTAGTTAGACGTCTCGAACACGCGTTTGCGCGCACGACGCGTTAAAGTAGCGTAAGCTACCTTAATGGGTCGTAACGGGTCGAAAGAACTTAGGTTAGGTTTCAATTTAGTATGTAGGCATTGTTAAACCATGTCATATGAGTTCCAATAACTCATTTGGTTTACAAGACCTCATCCTATCCGATCCTCCGACTTAGGTCCGGTTTATTTATATAGTTATTAGGTTGCCGATTGATTCCGTGCTCCCTCTAGCTTTGCTTGGTTGTTGTTCAAAGACTGCTAAGCATTCTCAGGCGAGTACATAGTTCCCCTATTTTACTGTTTTCGATTGTTTTGGGGTGATCCATATGTGTTAAATGATTTCAATGTTTTAACAATGGTTTTTTGAAAACGATTGAAATGGTTTATATTAAATTAATAACGATTTTGATAAGTGAACAAACTTGTTGGTTGTAATTACATAACGAATAACATTCACTAATTTTGGCCAAACCGACCAGTATTAGGTTATGGTACCATAGGATCTGACAAATCCCGTTATCAGACTGCACCCATGGTTATGTGTGGGTTAGGTGGGTAGCGACCGAATCTGTGATTGTTAATTTACCCTTTGGTGGTTTATTAATGCGAAAGGCGAGGTAATCGAGTCACTCGAGTCACGAAGGTTTGAATGTTACTAGCGAGACGACCAAAAGTAGTTTTACTATTAAAACGAGTTAAACGATTTTGGGATAAGTTACACGATTTGAAACGACTTAAACGAGATAAATGATTTGGTTAAACGATTGGATTTGGGATGTGATTAGATAATGGGACAGGTGTAGCATGATAAAAGCATGGTAGATACGCCGCTGGTACATCTTATATATAAATGCTCTTATCATATTACATTTTGAGTCATTATTTAGTTCACTGGGGGAAACGATTTTAAAACGATGTCACACAACGAGGTTTTTGAAATGATATAAACCATACGAGTTTTGTTAACGAGTTTTTTTGAGATTTTTTTACAAATTGATTTAACTAAATGTTTTGGGTTAAGAATCATGGCTATGAGATTTTATAACAAACTATAACCAATTTGATTTGAGTTGGTTATTTATGTTGTAATACACTTTTCAAAACAAGGTATGTATTTTGACTCTTGGAGTCTAACGAGGTACTACAACATATAAACTAGCCATGAATCCGACACTCTCATAAAACCTATATACTCGCTAGCATTTCTTTGCTGACTTTGTTTTCACATATGTTTCAGGTATTGTTGAATGATGTTGATTGATAGGATGCATACTCACATAGGATGGGACGAGGCCTTAGTGACTTAATAACAATGATAGACTATGTTTAACTTGTTTGTTAGATTTCAAGACGATGTAAACGTTTAATGTTTAATAAAATGAAACATTAAATTTCCGTGTGTTTTGAAACAATGATTCTGTTACAACACTCCCCGATGTTTCCGCCACGTTTTGTTGTTTTATCGTGGTCGGGGTGTGACAGAAAAGTGGGTATCAGAGCTCATGGTTATAGGGAATTAGGTTATTAGTAATGCTTTGACCTAGTCTATAACCTTCCTAGGACCCTAACACAAGATTCTTGTGTTTAGATCTTAAAACAATACCGTCACCTATCCTTAGGTGACAACCATAATAAGAACATAAATTTCGAATCCGCTTCGAAAAGTATTCATCTGTTCTAGGATGATTGATTACTAGGTTTTGAACCCTCTGTTATATGGTTTTGAACCCTTCCGGTTTGATTCATCTTTGGCTTGGTGCCGTTTGAGTTTTCAAAATCTCGTCAAAGTTTGGGTCTAAATAATGTGAACACGTGCAAACTGGAAGAGTGAATGCATGTACCCTGAGTTTTCTGTCTAAGGCTAGAGTGTTCGTACAAATCCGCAGTATCGGACCAGTCACTCTTACCTGGGAACTCTTGGGGTGAGTGTTCACTTATAGGCGAGCATGTCTTCAGTGATACATTAATATGACCCATTTACTTTGATTAGTCACCATTTCATTTGTTTGCCTTAGGTAACAAACAAATGATTGCAATTTATATGCGTTGTCATTCTGTTTCACTTGTTCCCTCCTATGTCTCCCATTTCCTCTACAATGTCACTTCATCGCAACGACGCTCAAATGTCCGAACAGGCTACTAAAGTTGCCCAGCGAATAGGCGAAGTAATCCTGAAGACTACTGAATTAGCTGTTGCCATGTCTCGTCTCCAGGATGAAACCACCCGAGAAGCATCAAAGGAAGCAGAAGCCAAACCTTCAAAAAGGTCAAAGAAGCATAAGACCTCAAAGAACCGTATTTGTAGTTCTCTCATTCATTTGATCGCTTGTGAATTTCTCGAAAAATTCTAAGTGCTCGCTTCATTCTAAGGAACGAAGTGACTATTTGAGTAATCAATTTGATTCCTTGGTTAGATAACTAAGGAAACCGTTATCTGTCGAAGTTGTTCTTGGTAAACCTCTTGTACTCATTTCTGTTATTCGCGACTGTCAATTTAACCTTAATAATCACCTTTTTCCTTTGAGCTCACACCGATGCAACTTGGGAGTTTCGACATTATCATAGGGATGGTTGGTTAGCAGAACATCTTGCCGAGGCAGTTTGTTTCGATAAGATTGTTCGTATTCCTCTTTCATCTGGCAATGCTCTAAACCATCTTTGGTTTGAAACTTATGCCTTGTACAAAAACCCAATGTTATTTACGAAAAGGATATGTTGCCTTTATGACATATGTCACCGAGGAAAAAGGAAAGAACAAGAGTATTCAGGATATTCCGATTGCTCGGGATTATCCAGAGGTGTTTCCTAATGAACTGCTTAGTTTGCCTCCAGTTCGTCAATTCGAGTTTCATATTGACCTTGTACCCAATGCCAACCCGTTTGCGAAAGCACCTTATCGTCTTGCACCATCTGAGATGCAAGAGTTATCGAAACAGCTTCAAGAGTTATCTGATAAAGGATTCATCCATCCGAGTTATTCACCTTAGGGAGCTCCTGTCCTCTCTGTGAAAAAGAAAGATGGATCTTTTCGAATGTGTATCGATTATCGTGAGCTTAATAAGCTTACCATCAAGAATCGATATCCCCTACCTCGAATTGATGATCTCTTTGATCAGCTACAAGGTACTACCTGTTTTTTTCCAAGATCGACCTGCGTTCTGGGTATCATCAGCTTTGTGTATTCGAAGAAGATATTCCCAAAACTGCTTTCCGCACGGGATATGGACACTACGAATTCACTGTCATACCTTTTGGTCTGACGAATGCTCCAGCCATCTTCATGGACTTAATGAATAGGGTCTGTAAACCTTATTTAGACAAGTTCATCATTGTATTCATCGACGATATTCTTATTTATTCGAAGTCTCGAGCCGATCACGAGCAACACCTTTGTTTGACTCTCGAACTCCTAAAGAAGGAACAACTTTTTGCTAAATTCTCCAAGTGTGAATTCTGGCTTAAAGAAGTTCAGTTCTTGGGACATATAGTCAATAAGCAAGGTATTCATGTGGATCCATCCAAAATAGCAGCTATTAAGGATTGGAATACACCTACGACACCCACAGAAGTTCGTTCTTTTCTCGGACTTACTGGGTATTACCGTCGTTTCATTGCGAACTTCTCTAAGATTGCGGTTCCACTCACTGCTTTGACTCAGAAGAATAAGCCTTTTGAGTGGGGACCCAAGCAAGATGAAGCGTTCCAAACGCTGAAACAGAAGCTGTGTAATGCTCCTGTTCTTTCTTTACCCGAAGGAAGCGATGATTTCATTGTCTATTGCGATGCGTCCAACTTAGGCCTTGGTTGTGTTCTCATGCAACGAGGCAAAGTCATTGCATATGCGTCTAGACAATTGAAAAGTCATGAGAAGAACTACACAACTCATGATCTTGAGTTAGGTGCTGTAGTTTTTGCTCTCAAAATCTGGAGACACTATCTTTATGACACGAAGTGTGTGGTTTTCACAGACCACAAAAGTCTTCAGCATATTCTCAATCAAAAGGAGCTGAACATGAGGCAACGACAGTGGGTTGAACTCTTGAATGATTACGATTGCGTGATTCGCTACCTTCCTGGTAAGGCGAATACCGTAGCCGATACACTTAGTCGAAAGGAGAGAGTCAAGCTTCGCTCTGTTCAAACTCTATTTTATATTCAATCTCTTGTCCTTCAAGCACAACGATCTTGTGTAAACGAAGGCTTTTTGAAATATGAGCTACCACTGCAATTCGAGCTTAAACTCGAAACGAAAGAGACGATGGGTTGCTCTATTTTAAGGATCCTTGTGGATGATTACCGCCCAAATCGGAGCCCTAATTGGATTCTTCGTACACCTCAATATGTACGTTACAACTCAATAAGGACAAACCGAATTCCTACTAAGATCTTCCTATCTTCATAGTTAGATTCTTGAAAATATTTAAAGTGCCAAATGAAATCCACGGATTGGATTCCTGGCATGCTTTAAATACCCGTGTCCAAAGATAACAACTTAAAGGTCAAATTAATCAATTATGCGATTATGTGTTTATGTGTTCTCTTTTATGTTTTTGTGTGATCCGATTTTCGTTATCCAAATCCTCATAGAATCTTCCATATCTCCATATGAGGGATTCATAGTAAGATATCCAAAGGTACTACCTTAAATCCTTAATGGGCTTCTACATGGTAGTTAAGACCCTTGGATTATATAGTACCATTCCATAATACGAAAAAGACCCCTTGAGCGGTCTAGTAAAAAGATTAATTCAAATCTGGTTAGGAATGACATGTGATGATATAGCTGGAAAGACTCCTTGGTGGTCTGTTTTAAAAGATCATTTATTGATCTAAAGGACGCTATGGTGGTCTAGTCACACTCATCACAGGTTCGTTCATTTGGTTTTTCCCTACACATTATCAAATACAATGTGTGGACTATGCAAGGAATTATGTAATTATGAATGCGTACATAATTATGAAATTCAGTGCACGGAAACCACAGTAAGATTTATCATGTGTAAGAACCAATAGTAACAACAATAACGGAACGTGAACAATGTAATGGAGGTACGGTGGACGCACCAATGGCGCTTCATATACTTGTATATAAGTGTCCCTCTTACATTGCAATCGTAATGTTATTAAAGTTACTAGGAGTTCAGAACCCTAACCAGTGCTGTCTTATCTTTTCGACTTCATGTTTCGAGCTCTCACAAGTTTCCTCTGATTAAATTTCGGGACGAAATTTCCTAAAGTAGGGGAGACTGTGACATCTGTGCCTCCACGACCATCAAACAAATACCAAATCAATGAAATATTGTATTTAATACTTGGGATTTGTATAAATATGTGTATCATTTGCACATATCAATTCTTGTTCGATTTCGAGCTCTAAATCGCTTTCTGGAAAGTTATACGCGAACTGATGCGTAAACTTAATCAGTTTAACATAACAAACACTCTGGAATAGTGACATAGGATTAACATACCTTAAATAACCTTTACATAACTTATAAATAAGTTTTGGAAGGTTTGGTGTGTCGAAATCAAGTTTATTCGCTTACAGGGACTAATTTCGACAAACTACGAAAGTATGCCGATTCGTACTGTAATGAACATTCTGGAACTTGATCATAAGTTAAACATGCCCTAAATATCCATTACATAGCTTAGAAATAGGCTTTGAGGTGTTTGGTGTGCAAAAATAAACTTATTGGTCATTCAGGGACTAAAAGCGTCAAAAAGTGCACAAGTTTGCATTTTCGCGCATATCTTACGTTCTGAATATATCCGGACACCCAAAAATTTATGTAATCATTAAAATATTTTATTTTAGTGATTGGCATGATAAAATTTCATCCGTCGCTTAATTTGGATCGTTTTTGCGTTAGTTACGACTTCCGTCGTAATTAACCGAACAACGCGATCGTACGACCAAACGAACCGACATCCGAGATGTTTTTGAGCATGTTTTGAGTTCCCAATACTTTAACGTCATTTTAGAGCCTTGAAATGAGGTTAACGGGGCTTAAACGTGTCAAAAATGAACCGAAATGCAAGTTACTAAGCTGCAGGGACTGAAACTGTCAATCTGTCAAACATGGCCAGGCGGCCCGCATAAACCCAAGCCTTATTCTTACGTGGGGCGCGTGAGCCTATCAGACAGAAACATTGAATCTGGTCATTTTGCTCGTTCTTGCTGGTTTTGATCTCTGGTTTTCAATGCTATGGACTGGTTTGTGTGTTCTCCAAGTCCCCCAATCCTTCCTTGACACTTGTATGGCCTAGATCATGCCCTCCTCTCCAAGAAATGATCTTAACGGTTTGCGAAAAACTATATATAGGCCATGCCCCCATTCCATTTTCCTTGCATTTGGTCTGAGATTTCTCTAAGTGGTTGTGATTATTCACTACCTACCTGAGAATACTTGGAACCAAATCTCTTTGGACCCTTGTAAGTCCTCTTTCATTCTTTTATTGCTTTCCTAGCTCGAAAGTCAAACTTTGTTTGACTTTCAGCTTTGACCACGAGATGGTCAACGAGAAGTTCGTTTGAACTTCGCAACGTGAGCGTAATCACGATGGTTATAGTCCCTAGTGACTATGCCTACTGATTACCACGTTGACTAGGCGCAGTGACGAGTCGTAGTTTCGGTCAAAATGCGCATTTAAGCGTATTTTGCAACCAAACTACTCTTGGTATCAAAACACTTTGTTTTGATATCAAAACATGTTTTCTAACTTAGTTAAGCATGTTTTAACATGCTTAGCTCGTCACTTTTAGTTTAGTGCTTGTTTAGAGTCGTAAGTCAAGCGGTCTAAACCACTGTCACACCCCCAAAATCCACCTGCGGAGTATCACCGCTTGGGAGCGTGACTGACCAGGATCAAGCCACCAATCATATTGAACATGTAATTAATAAGTAAAAGTAAATGCCATTCAATCGCCAATATGAAAGGTGTTCCAAAACATAAGTATGTTATCACTGTTTAGCGGAAGCGTATCAATAAAACCCAACTTAAATAAGTATGAAAGTCATAAAGTGTTTAATGAAACATTCACGATCCGTGCCCACAACGACCAGCTCCTCCCTGTGCAAGCTCCATGTACCTAACGACCTGCAAGGCATGTAACAGAGGATCAACAACTAGTTGAGCGAGTTCACAGAAAGTAAATGCGTAATAGTAAGTCCGTTTGTAACAGGTGGCTCTACCGGGCCGATAGTACGTTCTATTGGTGGGGGCTTCCCATGTTGAATAACCACTAGACTATTCGTAACCATAAGTGTTCTACATATCCCGAGATAGGGGTACGCGGGAGTTTACGTAGGTTTTACGTAAGTGCCTGACACAACCGAGGCAGTAGCGAGTATAATTTCACGTAGGTTTTACGTGAGTATCCTTCACAACCGAGGATAGCGAGTAGCATAAGTATACGTAGGTTTTACGTATGTGTCCTGCACAACCGAGGACGATGGTATGGTAGTCTAGTAACAGTGTATGTACGAATCCAGTCAATCCCATTCCTTCAATCCCATTCCCAAGCCCTTGGGAATCCCATGCCTTAGTAAGGGTGTGAACTCACCTTGGTTTGCTCGGTATGCTAAGTAAGTGCTCAAAGTAAATCAATCACGTCCTAAAGTATGCACGTATACACAATCAGTTTGTATTGACAAAGTTGGCACGTAGGTATAATCATAGTGGACATCGCATCAATAAGCACCGAGTATCACATTGCACGTATTCGTTATCTTACAAGCATTGTTTTATACTTAACAGCAGTTAAATATCTCAGTTAACTTCTAACAGGGTTAAATCAAGTTACTGAGCATAAATACCCACTCGGCGAAACACCCCTGTTTCGCCGTGAGTCCCTTTCGACGAAACGCCTTCTGTTTCGTCGTGACATCCCTCGGCGGAACACTCTTGATTCGTCAAGTTTGTTTTGCCATGACCAGTCTCGGCGAAACACATTGTGTTTCGCCATCAAAAGTGTTTCGTCCATGCCCTTGCTACGTCCTAACACAGAAAATAATATAGGTTCTTTAATAAAATTCTTGGTTTATATTAAATACCATTTGGCCGAGGAAGCCAGCCAATGATCATCAGGTGACCGCCCATCACCACCAATCATACAAGTTCATGAAATTTTTCATGAAATCTCATGTGATTCAATGCACAGTGGCCGACAACTTTGTAACCACCCCAAATGTTATTGGACCAAATCGTTTGGTGGGGTTTGAAATTATACAACACATACATATGATTATTAAGCTTGGGCTATGCACATAAACTAAAGACAAAACTAGCCGCCCAAGACAAGACATGATTGGACCGATTATTGTTTAAAGTTGTCAAAAGGATTATTTAAAACCCAATGGCCGACAATAGTTTAAGGTTTCAAAAGATTACTGGACCGGTTCTTTTTGGTGGGCGGCAATGTATTGGGTCACTAAAATTGTTCACATGCTACATCTTTTTCCCATTTATAATGACTGACAACAACCGTCAATCCATTTAAGATATTACTAAGCCTTGTAATTGATGGTTATGACGATGAATCCACTGAGGTCTGATGTAGGATAAAACCGATTGGGCCACTAATTCCGTCACCGATCAAACATCTTTTCACATGCTAACACTAAATCGCATATATACATACTACTATTAATCGAGTTCATGCATAGCAGAAACAAACAATCAAGAAGTAATATAACTCCAAAACTATGAAGAAGTAATATACATACCAACTGTTAATCAAGATGTTGTTGATTCGATGGGGGGGGGGTCTACTACCGTCGCCAATAGGAGAAATACTCTAGGGTTTTCCAAGTGAGTTCTATTGTATACGATGTTGTAGCTATAACATAAACACATAGTTGGGCCAGTCGAACACCTTTGGGCCAAAGCCCATACCTCAACGAAATCGGTGAGGGTGTTTTCGTGTGGGGGAAATATTTCGGGTTGGGTGTGTTTGGCAAGAGGTCCGATCCAAGTTTTACTAATTACACAATTCATATCCCTAATACAAATTATATATATAAATATACACACAAAGATTTGCATAATACAACACAAGTCTCGTAACCATTCATTAAATCAACCTATCGGATTAGCACACAATGTTCACATTCGTTACATTAAGTACAACGGTAAGTTCTGAAATACGAGTTGTCACATTATCCCCAACTTGAAAGAAATTTCGTCCCGAAATTTAGCATGCGGTTACTGAGGAAGCTAGGTAAGTTGTATCGTTTACTGGTTTCCCTGGGGTGTCACATCATCCCCCCGTTGATTTGGAATTTCGTCCCGAAATTCTGTAGTAGTAGCTCCAGCCTCAGTAGTGGTTACACGGTTTTCGAACAACTGGGGATACTTGAGTTCCATTTGATCTTCTCGTTCCCAGGTATACTCTGGGCCACGACGGGAGTTCCAACGAACTCGAACAAGAGGTATTCTAGTGTTCTTGAGGACCTTGACATCCAGGTCCGTGATTTCAACTGGTTCCTCGACGAACTGCAACCGCTCATCGATAGTGAGTTCCTTAAAAGGAACTATGAGGGTCTCATCTGACAGACACTTCTTCAGATTCAACACGTGGAATACGTTGTGAACTGCACCGAGTTCAACTGGTAGGTTTAGTCTGTAGGCTACTTTGCCTATCTTTTCAGTGATTTCGAATGGTCCAACATACCATGGATTGAGCTTGCCTCGTTTACCAAAACGAACCACACCCTTCCAGGGTGAGACTTTGAGTAGTACTCGATCCCCAACTTGGAACTCGAGCGGTTTCCTGCGTTTGTTTGCGTAAGCTTTCTGACGGTCGCGTGCTGCCGCCATGCGTTGTCGTATCTGTGCAATCTTTTCCGTGGCGTCCACTACAATCTCTGGACCCGTGATCTGACTATCCCCCACCTCTGCCCAACAGAGAGGTGACCGGCATTTATGTCTGTACAATGCCTCGAATGGAGCGGTTTGTATGCTGGTATGATAACTGTTATTATACGAAAACTCCACCAAAGGGAGGTGTTTTTCCCAGCCGTTGCCGAAATCAATGACACATGCCCGAAGCATGTCTTCAAGAGTCTGGATCGTTCGCTCAGACTGCCCATCCGTCTGAGGATGATACGCTGTGCTCATGTCTAACCGTGAGCCGAAAGATTTGTGCATCGCTTGCCATAGCTCTGACGTGAATCGTGCATCCCGATCCGAAATAATAGAGGTTGGCACTCCGTGCCTCGAAACAACTTCTTTCAAGTAAACGTCTGCTAAGGTAGAGAACTTATATGTTTCCTTAATAGCCAGGAAATGTGCAGACTTGGTGAGTCGATCAACGATCACCCAAATAGTATCATTCCCGCGCTGTGATCTAGGTAGGCCAGTGACAAAATCCATGGAAATTTCTTCCCATTTCCACTGTGGTATCCTGGGTTGTTGCAGTAGGCCTGAGGGTTTCTGGTACTCTGTCTTGACTCTCGCACAAGTCAAACATTTGCCGACGTAAGTTGCAATGTGGGCCTTCATGCTAGGCCACCAATATGTAGTTCTGATGTCGTGATACATTTTATCCAAACCTGGATGTATCGAGTAGCGAGACTTATGAGCTTCATCCATCACAAGCTCTCGTAAACCGCCATAAAATGGGACCCAAATGCGCCCCGTCACATAGTAGGCGCCATCTTCCTTTTGTTCTAATAGTTGCCTTGAGCCGCGTAAGGCTTCAGCCCTGACATTTTCTGGTTTCAATGCTTCCACCTGAGCATTTCGTATCTGTGCAGGAAGACTGGACTGAATAGTGAGCTGCAAAGCTCGTACACGCCTAGGTATAGTGTCTTTCCGACTGAGAGCGTCAGCCACAACATTGGCTTTGCCTGGATGATACTTAATAGCGCATTCGTAATCGTTAAGTAACTCGACCCATCGTCGTTGACGCATGTTCAATTCCTTCTGCTTGAAGATATGCTCGAGACTCCTGTGATCGGTGTAAATTGTGCACTTGGTACCGTACAGGTAGTGTCGCCATATCTTAAGCGCGAAAACAACAGCTCCCAGCTCTAAATCGTGCGTCGTGTAATTCCGTTCATGAACTTTGAGTTGATGAGAAGCGTAGGCAATAACTTTATCCCGCTGCATCAATACACAACCAAGCCCCTGCATCGATGCGTCACAAAAAAACCACGAATTCATGCGTGCCTTCTGGCAATGGGAGAATAGGTGCGCTGCAAAGCCTATCCTTCAGGTACTGGAAAGCGGTTTCCTGGGAATCTCCCCAATGGTAGGTGACACCTTTCTGTGTCAGTAGCGTAAGCGGCTGCGCGATCTTTGAGAAGTCTTTAATAAATCGTCTGTAATACCCCGCCAAACCCAAGAAGTGGCGTATTTCCGTTGGTGTACGCGGTGCAGGCCAGTTTCGTACCGAATCTACCTTGGATGGATCGACATGAATCCCATCCCTGTTCATCACATGGCCTAAGAATTGGACTTCACGAAGCCAGAAGTCGCATTTTGAAAACTTGGCGTACAGTTGTTCCTTTCGAGGAAGTTCCAAGATAAGTCGTAAGTATTGCTCGTGCTCCTCCTGACTCTTGGAGTAGATCAGAATGTCGTCGATGAAAATGATGACGAACTTGTCAAGATACGGCTTGCACACCCTGTTCATCAGATCCATAAATATGGCAGGTGCGTTCGTAAGCCCGAATGGCATGATTAGAAACTCGTAGTGACCGTAGCGAGTTCTGAATGCTGTCTTGGAGACGTCCTCATCCCGGACTCTCGGCTAATGATACCCTGACCTTAGATCAATCTTGGAATAGTAACTTGACCCTTGCAACTGGTCGAATAAGTCGTCAATGCGTGGAAGAGGATAGCGGTTCTTCACTGTGACCTTGTTCAGTTCGCGGTAATCGATGCACATCCTGAAAGTGTCATCCTTCTTTTTCACAAATAATACTGGAGCTCCCCAAGGCGAAAAGATAGGTCAGATGAATCCCTTATCCAAGAGTTCTTGTAGCTGCGTCTATAGTTCTTCCAATTCGGATGGAGCTATGCGGTACAGTATGTGAGCTATAGGTGCTGTCCAGAACTATAGGAATGAGGTCGATAGGGAACGTCTGACCAGCGAGGATAAAACTACAACCCTGAACTATGTACGGCCTCTAGACCTTTACCACTAGTTGACACTACGACACGTTGGGTGTTCAAGGGAGTTGGTGTACGATTTAACATTCGACTAACTTTCAAAGACATATAATTGGTATTCACACCCGAATCAAACAAAACAGTAACGTGAAAGTCGTCAAGAAGAAACTTACCCATGGCTACGTTGGGATCATTTCTCGCTTCTCCCTGCCCCAGCACAAATACTCGTCCCCTAGCTTCGTTGCCATTGTTGTTCCCACCATTGTTGTTGTTGTTGCCATTACCCTGATTGTTGTTATTGTTGCGATTCTGGTTCTGGTTCAACTGGGGACAATTACGCTTGAAATGACCTTCAGCCCCACACTGAAAACATCCCCTGTTGCCCCGCTGTTGCTGCTGCTGATTCTGGTTCTGTGGAGCTGGTGGTGGGTGTTGCTGATTTTGATTTGCAGGTCACGAACTCCTGCAGTCTTTAGCTTCATGCCCTAACTTGAGACATCTCTGACAACGCTCCTTATGACACCGCCCGCTGTGGTGTCTGTTGCACTTATTACACAGTGGGTGAATTCCCCGATATCCACCCTGCCCCTGACTGCCAGATGATTGCTGACTCGGATTCTGGTAGTCATTTGTCTTACGTTGCTGTGCTTGAGACTGAACAGAAACTGATCCCCTGCTGGAATCCCCCTCCCATTTTCTCTTGTTGTCACTGTGAGTAGCATAAGTAGTAATAGCAGTAGTGGTAGCCCTGATGCGTTTTGGCAGCTTGTTTTGTTCCACTGCCTGATCCGTAATACGATGAGCAAGGCGCTGAATAGCCTGGATATTATCAAGATTAGCCGATGTCACATGGCTCCGGATCTCTGGCGCTAATCCCTTGAGGTACAACTCAATGCGCTTGATAGGAGGGTCCACCATAGTTGGACACAACACGACCAGCTCGTTCGACCGTTTAGTGTAAGCTTCAATCTCTGACCCAGTCATTTTCAAATGATAGAACTCATCTTCCAGCTTGTGGATGTCTTCTCGAGTGTAGTATTCACGTTTAGTCAGTTCCTTGAAGCCATTCCAAGGGGTGGCGTTAGCAGCTGCCAACCCTAAGATCTGCACTTGCGCGTTCCACCAAGTTAACGCGATTCCTTCCAACGTGCCAGTGGCGTACTTCACCCTGCGATCCTCAGGGCATTCACACATTTCGAATACCGACTCTAACTTCTCAAACCAATGGAGGAGTCCCACTGCCCCCTCGGTGCCACTGAATGTGCCTGGACGACAGTCCATGAAGTTCTTGAAAGTGCAAACGGGCTGATGAGCGTGTTGACCTAATGTGTAAGATCAGAACGAGGTTAAACATAAGAGCTGTTTAGGAACGTAGGATCTAAAGATCCTAGAATAAGTTACGACTGCAGGGTATACCTCCTGCGTTTGCAGCTGCAAGTGCCGCAGCAACTTGTTCATTAACGAAAGCCGTCAACTGGGCTTGTGTCATGTTAATTCATTCGGCCATTGATCTTCACATCAGAGTCAACATAGGTGAGAGAGGTTCGCGAATAGTGCGATGACAGAAGAGTGTAAGCACATAGGTGTTCTCAAGCAATAACAAGTAGTGAGCAAAGTAATGCAAGCATACTACGAGCAAAGTTCTATGCAATTCTAGCATGTAGGCAATAAACATAAACCTTATTACCTAGGATGTTGAGTCTTGCACGTGGAGCGAAGCGTCGTTGTGGATCGTTGAGAGCACTGTTCTGGTTATAGTCTGGTTTTAATAAAACGTTTTCCCATATTAAAACCAAGTTCTCTATAACCAATGGCTCTGATACCAATCTGTCACACCCCAAAATCCACCTGCGGAGTATCACCGCTTGGGAGCGTGACTAACCAGGATCAAGCCACCAATCATATTGAACATGTAATTAATAAGTAAAAGTAAATGCCATTCAATCGCCAATATGAAAGGTGTTCCAAAACATAAGTATGTTATCACTGTTTAGCGGAAGCGTATTAATAAAACCCAACTTAAATAAGTATGAAAGTCATAAAGTGTTTAATGAAACATTCACGATCCGTGCCCACAACGACCAGCTCCTCCCTGTGCAAGCTCCATGTACCTAACGACCTGCAAGGCATGTAACAGAGGATCAACAACTAGTTGAGCGAGTTCACAGAAAGTAAATGCGTAATAGTAAGTCCGTTTGTAACAGGTGGCTCTACCGGGCCAATAGTACGTTCTATTGGTGGGGGCTTCCCATGTTGAATAACCACTAGACTATTCGTAACCATAAGTGTTCTACATATCCCGAGAACAGTAATACGTACAAGTTTACGTAGGTTTTACGTAAGTAATCCTTCACAACCGAGGATAGGGGTACGCGGGGGTTTACGTAGGTTTTACGTAAGTAATCCTTCACAACCGAGGATAGGGGTACGCGGGGGTTTACGTAGGTTTTACGTAAGTGCCTGACACAACCGAGGCAGTAGCGAGTATAATTTCACGTAGGTTTTACGTGAGTATCCTTCACAACCGAGGATAGCGAGTAGCATAAGTATACGTAGGTTTTACGTATGCGTCCTGCACAACCGAGGACGATGGTATGGTAGTCTAGTAACAGTGTATGTACGAATCCAGTCAATCCCATTCCCAAGCCCTTGGGAATCCCATGCCTTAGTAAGGGTGTGAACTCACCTTGGTTTGCTCGGTATGCTAAGTAAGTGCTCAAAGTAAATCAATCACGTCCTAAAGTATGCACGTATACACAATCAGTTTGTATTGACAAAGTTGGCACGTAGGTATAATCATAGTGGACATCACATCAATAAGCACCGAGTATCACATTGCACGTATTCGTTATCTTACAAGCATTGTTTTATACTTAACAGCAGTTAAATATCTCAGTTAACTTCTAACAGGGTTAAATCAAGTTACTGAGCATAAATACCCACTCGGCGAAACACCCCTGTTTCGCCGTGAGTCCCTTTCGACGAAACGCCTTCTGTTTCGTCGTGACATCCCTCGGCGGAACACTCTTGATTCGTCAAGTTTGTTTTGCCATGACCAGTCTCGGCGAAACACATTGTGTTTCGCCATCAAAAGTGTTTCGTCGATGCCCTTGCTACGTCCTAACACAGAAAATAATATAGGTTCTTTAATAAAATTCTTGGCTTATATTAAATACCATTTGGCCGAGGAAGCCAGCCAATGATCATCAGGCGATACAAGTTCATGAAATTTTTCATGAAATCTCATGTGATTCAATGCACAGTGGCCGATAACTTTGTAACCACCCCAAATGTTATTGGACCAAATCGTTTGGTGGGGTTTGAAATTATACAACACATACATATGATTATTAAGCTTGGGCTATGCACATAAACTAAAGACAAAACTAGCCGCCCAAGACAAGACATGATTGGACCGATTATTGTTTAAAGTTGTCAAAAGGATTATTTAAAACCCAATGGACGACAATAGTTTAAGGTTTCAAAAGATTACTGGACCGGTTCTTTTTGGTGGGCGGCAATGTATTGGGTCACTAAAATTGTTCACATGCTACATCTTTTTCCCATTTATAATGACTGACAACAACCGTCAATCCATTTAAGATATTACTAAGCCTTGTAATTGATGGTTATGATGATGAATCCACTGAGGTCTGATGTAGGATAAAACCGATTGGGCCACTAATTCCGTCACCGATCAAACATCTTTTCACATGCTAACACTAAATCGCATATATACATACTACTATTAATCGAGTTCATGCATAGCAGAAACAAACAATCAAGAAGTAATATAACCCCAAAACTATGAAGAAGTAATATACATACCAACTGTTAATCAAGATGTTGTTGATTCGATGGGGGGGGGTCTACTACCGTCGCCAATAGGAGAAATACTCTAGGGTTTTCCAAGTGAGTTCTATTGTATACGATGTTGTAGCTATAACATAAACACATAGTTGGGCCAGTCGAACACCTTTGGGCCAAAGCCCATACCTCAACGAAATCGGTGAGGGTGTTTTCGTGTGGGGGAAATATTTCGGGTTGGGTGTGTTTGGCAAGAGGTCCGATCCAAGTTTTACTAATTACACAATTCATATCCCTAATACAAATTATATATATAAATATACACACAAAGATTTGCATAATACAACATAAGTCTCGTAACCATTCATTAAATCAACCTATCGGATTAGCACACAATGTTCACATTCGTTACATTAAGTACAACGGTAAGTTCTGAAATACGAGTTGTCACAACCACCGCTTAGACTTTCGAACTCGACCCGTTTGGTCGATCTTTAGGATCCGACCAAGCATGTTTAGTGACCATAGTTGCATAGGGAATAACCTTCCGAGGTTATACCTTATGGTCACCTAGTTTAAGTAGTTGTATGATAGGTGGATTATATGCCTTAGGTAAATTACCAAAATGCCCTTTTCATGCATAATTGGACTCTAAGCATATGTAACCTAACTTTTGTCACCTAAACTGATTATGCAACTTATTTAAACATGTTTAGGCATGTAATACTTGTCATAGGACTAGTTAGACGTCTCGAACGCGCGTTTGCGCGCACGACGCGTTAAAGTAGCGTAAGCTACCTTAATGGGTCGTAACGGGTCGAAAGAACTTAGGTTAGGTTTCAATTTAGTATGTAGGCATTGTTAAACCATGTCATATGAGTTCCAATAACTCATTTGGTTTACAAGACCTCATCCTATCCGATCATCCGACTTAGGTCCGGTTTATTTATATAGTTATTAGGTTGCCGATTGATTCCGTTCTCCCTCTAGCTTTGCTTGGTTGTTGTTCAAAGACCGCTAAGCATTCTCAGGCGAGTACATAGTTCCCCTATTATACTGTTTTCGATTGTTTTGGGGTGATCCATATGTGTTAAATAATTTCAATGTTTTAACGATGGTTTTTTGAAAACGATTGAAATGGTTTATATTAAATTAATAACGATTTTGATAAAGTGAACAAACTTGTTGGTTGTAATTACATAACGAATAACATTCATTAATTTTGGCCAAACCGACCAGTATTAGGTTATGGTACCATAGGATCTGATAAATCCCGTTATCAGACTGCACCCATGGTTATGTGTGGGTTAGGTGGGTAGCGACCGAATCTATGATTGTTAATTTACCCTTTGGTGGTTTATTAATGTGAAAGGCGAGGTAATCGAGTAACTCGAGTCACGAAGGTTTGAATGTTATTAGCGAGACGACCAAAAGTAGTTTCACTATTAAAACGAGTTAAACGATTTTGGGATAAGTTACACGATTTGAAACGACTTAAACGAGATAAACGATTTGGTTAAACGATTGGATTTGGGATGTGATTAGATAATGGGACAGGTGTAGCATGATAAAAGCATGGTAGATACGCCGCTGGTACATCTTATATATAAATGCTCTTATCATATTACATTTTGAGTCATTATTTAGTTCACTGGGGGAAACGATTTTAAAACGATGTCACACAACGAGGTTTTTGAAATGATATAAACCATATGAGTTTTGTTAACGAGTTTTTTCGAGATTTTTTTACAAATTGATTTAACTAAATGTTTTGGGTTAAGAATCATGGCTACGAGATTTTATAACAAACTATAACCAATTTGATTTGAGTTGGTTATTTATGTTGTAATACACTTTTCAAAACAAGGTATGTATTTTGACTCTTGGAGTCTAACGAGGTACTACAACATATAAACTAGCCATGAATCCGACACTCTCATAAAACCTATATACTCGCCAGCATTTCTTTGCTGACTTTGTTTTCACATATGTTTCAGGTATTGTTGAATGATGTTGATTGATAGGATGCATACTCACATAGGACGGGACGAGGCCTTAGTGACTTAATAACAATGATAGACTATGTTTAACTTGTTTGTTATATTTCAAGACGATGTAAACATTTAATGTTTAATAAAACGAAACTTCAAATTTTCGTGTGTTTTGAAACAATGATTCTGTTACAACACTCCCCGATGTTTCCGCCACGTTTTGTTGTTTTATCGTGGTCGGGGTGTGACAATCAAGAGATAATTTGAAGGTTTACCTTTGAGTTACTGAAAAGAAATCCGTATCTCAAAACCCTAAATCATCAAAGAAGCAAAAAACAACTTCAGTTGAAGAAAACATCGATCAACAAGGAAAAATTAGCGGAAAATCTACAATGAAACAACAAACTAGTAGAAAATGCAAAGAGATTTCTAACAATGGTAATTTGATATAGTTTTGCTTTTTAAACTGTATTCAAATTACGTTTTATGAAGTGCAATAGACCTACTATACCGTATCCCTTCCTAGAAATTGTTAATGAGTGTTATCTTATCATTGTATGTGCTAGTTAGGTTTGTTATTAGAGACTGTGTTGCGTTTTATGTTAAAACTGTGATCTAATGCTTTTTATGGGATTTATATATTGTGAACTAATGCGTTTTATCTTAAAAAAATAGTAGAAACAAAGAGATTATTATTATGATAATTGTAATCGAAATTTAAAACATTGCGTTTTATCTTATCTTTGTATTTGCTGAGTTACATGTGTTGTTAACTATTGTGTTTTATTATAATACTGTCTCATATGCTTTTTTTTCTTGACTAATGCGTTTTATTTTAAAATATTATAGAAAACAAAATGAGATTATGTAATGTTAATTACAAAAATTGAGTTTTATTTGCTGAGTTAATTTGATATGATGTAAAGTATTGCATTTTATCTTAAAATTGTGGACTACTGCTTTTATCTTAATATTGTTAACTAATGCATTTTATCTTAAATTTGTTAACTGACATTGTTTCATTATTCTGTTTAAAGATAAAAAACAAGAGGAAAAACAGAAAGGAGAAGAAAGAATGTGGTGATTGAATCTTCAGAAGATACAGATTCTGTTTCAAAAGAGGAAAATACTAGGGGAGCTATAGTTCTGCATAGTTCTGAACAACAACAAGTAAATTCAGGTAACATAAAACACATTAAACATAATTTTATGAAAAAATATATGTTTCTAAAACACTTGAATATATCAGATGATGATTTTGTTGATCCACCACCAAGAGTGAAACAGACAAAATATCAATCAAAGAAAAAGAAGGAAAAGTCAGAATCAGAACCAAAGAGATCACTGAGGAAGGATAAAACAGAAGAACAGCCAGAAGAGCAACCATATTATGATTACGACGGAAAAAAAACAACATAAGATGTGCATTCAATAATCTCACAGATTATATTGAAAATTTGTCAAAAGAGCAAAAGAAAGTTGTTAGAGAAATAGGGTTTGGCAGCATACTATCAATCAAGTTGCATTCAGTTCCACGCAAAATCGGATATTGGCTAGTAAAAAACTTTGATGCTGAAAATGACGAGATAAATATTGGAGATGAAAAGATTAAGATCACAGCTGATTTGATCCAAAAGGTATTTCAAATACCAAATGGAAAAATGAAGATTGAGGAAAAATTGAGGCCAACAGAAACTGATCTTATAATTAAATTCTGGTGCGGTCAATTCAGCAAAGAACTTTTGAAGAGAATGTATGCTGCCAACGTAATTAGATATTTAAAAATGAGAAATGAGCTTGGAAGACTGTTCAAACTAAACTTCTTGGTTATATTTTTTATGGTCATGGTAGAGGCAATGCAAAGTAGTAATGTTAACCAAAGATTCTTGCCATCGATGAAAAGTGACAAAAATACCCAAGATTTTAATTGGTGTGAATATATTCTGAATGTTTTAAGGCGTACAAGAAGACAATGGCCTGGAAATGAAAAGACCTTCAATGGACCTATTGGATTGCTAGCGGTATGAAATCTGATCTTGCATTATTGCTACATATTATGCTGAATGCTTGTTTAGGCTGTTTGTTTATATGCTTTGTTTAAAATATGTTTGTTTAAAACGCAATGTATATAAAGTTAAAAAACGCAATGACTTGTTTATATGCTTTGTTCAAACTATGCTTGATTAAAACGCAATGTATATAAAGTTACAAAAAATGAGTTATGTAAGTTGTTTACAATTATTTATATTATAAAACGCAACAAATTTAGTATTGATTATTTTTTTAAAACGCAATGATTCATACAGATTCTATATGCTTACAAAAAACAAGGGATTTGAAGATGCCGAACACACTGAAGAGTTCTCTCTAGATAAAATTGACTCTACAACTTTACAAGAATTTGAAGATGAATTGGAAATTGCTGTGCAAAATGAGGGGAGAGTTCTTGTAAAAGAAACAAAGAAAAAAGAGAAAAATGTCAGAAAAAATAAACAAAAAAAGAAAGATGAGGAGGATGAATTTTATGTTTATCCATCTGAATCCGACAATGAAAATGAAGAAATTTGTCAAGATTAATTTGAAGAAAAAGATGATGACGATGTTGAAGAACAACCAAATATCCAAATCAACTCAGAAGAGATAGAAGAAGGAAACACCTTACTTAAAGCTGCAATAAACTGGATTGAACAAGAGGATGCTCAAAACAGCCAACTTAAAACCAATAAAACTGAAAAAACACAAACAGAAAGTGGAGGATCATGGGGGCAATTCTTCGTAAAACCATCATAAGGAAATAAAGAAAATTGTGGGTAGACAGTCAATGCCGATTGCGTAATTTCATGCCATCACAAAATCAAAGTCAAGTTCTTTCTGACATTCATTCAATAAAAAGTGGCGATGAAAATATGAAGAGCAATGAAGGTAAAATATCCAATGAAGAAAATGTTGTGAATGCCTTGGATTATCATTTTAAAGGCTTTGAAGAAATTTTCGAAACAATCTAATCACGCATAGATGAGATTATTGAAGAATATCCAAATAGTGAAATTGTTCATAACAAAGTAAACGAATGGGCTTCATTGGTGGAAAAATGCAACAATCAAGCTAAAAAACACAAGAAAGTTAGTATTGATTCAACTATGATCGAAACACCATCAATATTTCTAAATTTGAGCCAAAATGAAGACATAGAAAATCAAATCATTTCATCTCCATTGATTGTAAAATGTAATGGAGGATGCTACAAAACGCAATGAAGATACCACAATTGTAGTCCAATCCTCAAATCCTGAAAAAATCATTGAGAAAGAAACTCCATCAAGTCTGCAAACACACATTGAAAATCCTTTATTGGTACAATCATCATTTAGCGAAGAAACTCCATCTGTAATTGGAGATAATCAAAAAGACAGATGAAGCAGAAAAAAATCAAATAAAAAATTCAAAATAATGAGGTACCATCCTTTGATTTGAAAATGTCTCAATTGTCTTCAAATGTGAATGAAAATGAAGTGGAAGATAATACTACTCGCCACGCTGCACAATCCGGAAATCAAACAGAATCTGAAAATAAAACAAGCGAAAAAGAAGTTGAAACATGTATTCAAATTACTGGAATACAAACAATGTTAGATAGAATTGATGAAAATGATACTAAAAAAGAAATTCGTGATCTGATTCAAACACATCATTCCTCAACCCACAAGAAGATCCGTATAAAACACCTACAAAATCTGTGCAGGAAGAACAACCAACAAGCGATATCAATAAAACAGAAGAAATAATCACAAAGATAGTACGACCAGATCGACAGAAAAATGCAGGAGAAGCATTATGTTCACCATACTATCAAAGACAAATAACAATGAACGAAGTTAGAACGGCGAACGAAAACAACATTTCGGGATATGCTTTCCATGGAGAAGGAGACATAATGTACAAAAGCATTTATATACACTAACACAAAACAAAATCAAATATTATAATTTAATTATTTTTTTTTTTGCAGAGACACTCTCTTTTTAATTAGTGATCATGTATTACTGTCAAGATATGCTGTAGAAACAATTAGGCCAGGATTGGAAATAACAGGAGAAGTAATCAATTATTGGGCATATATTTTGAATGAAGAAGAAAAAAGAAGATCAAAAGACAACAAAACTCCAAGATTTTTCTGTACAATTCGAATGCTAATAAGATCTATAAAATGCAATTTGTCTGTTTTATACAAATAATATATGTTTAATGAAGTTATTTGAAGTTTGATTAAATAAAGTTATATTGTCACACCCCGGCCGCGTATAACATGCAACCGCGGCGGAAACGCCGGGGAGTGTTGGGACATAATTAATTGTTTCATAACCATGGAAATCAAAGTTACATTTTATTTATTAAACAAGAGTAGTACATTGTCTTAAACAGGAAAACAAAGAGTTTATAAAATAATTAACTAAGTCTATCTTCATTTTTAGTCTCTAAGGCATAGGTCCGCCCTAGTGTCACCATTGTCATCCTACACGATATCTCCTGAAAACACATGTGAAAGTAGGTACGTCAGCATAAAAATGCCTGTGAGATACATTGGTTTTGTGAAAACGGAATTCATGACTTATGTTTGAGAAAATGTTTAGTCATAGTCAGTCATGAACCTTGTAATTTGTCTTGCTTGGTAAACCATTTGAAAAACGATAATATCAGATGATATGTATAGATAAGTGTAAGGTTAAACGAGTAACCAAGTAAAATGTGTGGAATAAGATAAGTTGTTAGTAAAAATAATGTCTTGTGAAGAGTATGTTATTTGTGTAAAATGTAATGTGTCTAAACTGAAATGACTTAGATAATGCTACGATATGTAATATTATACAAGCATTTATATATAGGAAGTACCAGCGGCGTATCCACCATGTTTGTATCATATTACATACGCCACGTTACTCCAACCATTTACCCAAACCAACCACCATGTAAATTGTTCATGTATAAATCAATTGTCAAGTGTTATTGTGTAAACCATATTGAAATGTCTATGTTCAATGTAAACCACCAAGTATGTATATCAATGTCAAAATGTTTATGTTTAATGTAGATCATGTAATGTGTACCCAACATATATCTTGTATGGTAAGTGAGATGTATCAACTAAACCATATGTAAAATGCAGAAAACAAGGTGTTGAAGTAAAACATGGTTTAAATCAACGTTATGTTTTGTGGAACAATGCATGCTCTACTGATATAAACATTTATGCGGTATTGTGAAATATGCATACATTCAAGCCTTGAGACTGTCGCGATAAACCCTTAAACAAATTAAAGGTTTATCTAAGTTATGTATATCGAATTCGGTCATTCCTTCCAATCCAAACAAACCCAGGATTTCAGGAACGGGAGTTGTCAATTCCTATGGGACCACTACCTACTAACGAATGGTGTGATCAATGTTAATGAATGTATTGTTCCATGTTAAACAAACCAAATGTTATACCAAAATGAAGGCATGTGATGTAAACAATTGTACTAAGTATGCACACAATGGGCATAAATAGCATGAAATGCAATGTGAAACAATGTACTAAGTACGCACACAATGGGCATACATAGCATGAAATGTAATGTAAAGCAATGTACTAAGTACGCACACAATGGGCATACGTAGCATGAAATGTAATGTAAAGCAATGTACTAAGTACGCACACAATGGGCATACATAGCATGAGATGTAATGTAAAGCAATGTACTAAGTACGCACACAACGGGCATACATAGCATGAGATGTAATGTAAAGCAATGTACTAAGTACGCACACAATGGGCATACATAGCATGAGATGTAATGTAAAGCAATGTACTAAGTACGCGCACAATGGGCATACATAGCATGAGATGTAATGTAAAGCAATGTACTAAGTACGCACATAATGGGCATACATAGCATGAAATGTAATGTAAAGCAATGTACTAAGTACGCACACAATGGGCATACATAGCATGAAAGGTAATGAAATCATGTACTATAATGTACTAACGAACATAGCAAGTATACGATGTGAAAACATGGAAGCATGAAAGTAACAAGTAGGCACATGTGTTTCACCCCAAAACAGTTTGGAAAACAGTAAAAGAGGGGTTCAATGTACTCACCTGAGATTGCTTTGAATTCCTTGTGTAATAATCACACAATGCTAGAGATCACGGGATATCAAACGGCACCTAATAGGTAGCTATAGTAATATACCGGACCAAAATCGGGAGGATCGGATAGTATGCGGGTTCGTAAACCAAACGAGTATGGAGACTCGTGAAATATGGTTTAACAAAGCCTACATACTAAAATGAAACCTAACCTAGGTGCTTACGACCCATTATGACCCGTTTAGGTAGCTTATGCTACCTTAACGCGCCGTTCGCGTAGAACGCGTTTGGAACGCCTAACATCGTGGCCATAAGGTATAACCTCGGAAGGTTATAGCTATGGTCACCTAATGTGTTTGGTCGGATCCTAATGATCGAACAAATGGGTCGGGTTCGAAAGTATAAGCTGTGACACCCCAGGAAAACCTGTGAACAATACAGCTTACCTAGCTTCCTCAGTGAGTGCGTACCAAATTTCGGGACGAAATTTCTTTTAAGTTGGGGATAATGTGACAACTCGAATTTCCAAGATTTCTATTTCGCATTTATTGCACGTTTATTGATTGTTTAATTGTTTGCTTGCACAATTAGTTTGCTGTGAAACTGTAACGTTTTTGATTCAGTTAAGTATATGTGTTAATTGTGATAGACTTGTCAAAAGCATAAACTTGGTGGTGAAACTGTTTGTGATGGTGTACTATTGTAAAATCTATTAACTAAGGGTGTAAAGAGTTATTAGTGAAATCTAAATCATACTTAACCCTAATCTCATTCCCTAATCATTCACTAATCATCACAAGAATCAAAACACGTACTCTCACATTCCCTAATCCTCTCTACAATCACCTTCTCATCATTCTTGGCTTAACAAGTCTCTTGCAACAAGTTTAATCTTCTAATCCATTTAGAATCAATCAAGGTAATTGTTTAATCACTGTTTGATGTTAATTGTTGATTGATTGATTGATATTGAAACCCTAGTTCTTCATGTGATAGGCTGTGATTATTGATTTGATTCTGAATCATTGTAATTACGATGATGATTAGTTGTATGCTTGATGGATCGCTCATTTTATGATAGTTGTTGTAATCATCGATTGACCTTATGATTCCTGCAATATGTAAGATCGATTAGGGTTTTGATCATATGAAATGTGCTGTTACGTTACGTATATTACGTTTTCTGTGCAACTAGGGTTTGCTTTAAGTTTTGTTGATTAGTCCGACCTTTAACAATAGCATATGGTCCGAGTTTTATCCCCACATGCTGTCTGATCTTTGTTGATTAAATGATGATGTCCGAGTTTCATGAGCATCTTATGGTCCGAGTTTTTGGATATGAATTGGTCCGAGTTTCCTTGTTTAGTAATGGACATAGTCCGACTTTGTTATGTAAGGGGATAGGTCCGATGTTTTTGATATGTTGTGAATGCCTGACTTTGGTTAACCATCTATGATGTCCGAGTTTCTTGATAAGCTACCTGGTCCGATCTTTTTGATACAAACACATAAGTCCGAATTTCTCTTCATCAAATGTTGCCCGAGTTTTAAGGGAAGGGATCTTGTCCGAGTATTATAAGGGACACATAATGTCCGATTTTTGTATATTGCAACCTGGTCCGAGTTTTAAGGAGTGTGGATGTTATCCGAATTTTAAAACATAAAGCATAGTCCGACCTTGTCAAGTGATCTTGTCCGATTTTTGATTAAACACCAACATGGTCCGACTTTCTTTTATATGGGAGTCCGACTTTTATTATATCAGGAGGTCCGAATTTTTGTGATGGGATCAAAGGTCCGACCTTTGTTATTGTAATCAAGGGGGGTCCGACTTTTTGGTGCTCTACCCTGGTCCGACTTTTCATGTCCTTGTTTTCCCGAGTTTTTGCTTGTAACAAGTGTGTCCGAGCTTTTGATCTAAGATAGCACTTGGCCGAGTTTGGTTATTATGTGAGTCCGAGTTTAATGGTTAATCCTGTTAAGTCTATAAACATCTGGTAGGTTGTTTACTTAGCTAAATTATTTAACTCTTTCATTACGTGACTTGGTTAAGGAAGTGCATTTAACGTTTGTTAACACGTTAGCCAATTATGTCCTGTTAGACATGTAACATTGCCAGTGTATGAGTTTCGTTAAGTGCGTTAACTGAATGAAGTATGTAAATTGCATGATAACCCTGTCGAACATAAATGGTGCGATGTTGATTGAACTGTATACGTGATAATCGTCAGACATGTAAAGCATGCAACTGTTGTTAACCTGATGATCTGTAAAGCGTGTTATTGATTAACTACGTTAGAAATGATCAAGCACTCTACCATATGATGCATATTTGGATGAATGTGAAATATAACTGTTAGGAGTTGCATGACGATGATTGCTTGAACACACTTTGTGACATAGATTACATGTGAAATACTGCGAATTCGAAACTGATTATTATACGTGCACAAAATAGGACTTGACTGATTACCTGTGAGTGCATAACCTAGCATACCGAGCAAACCAAGGTGAGTTCACACAGCCAAGGCATGGGGTTCCCGGGTGGGAATGGGATTTGATGAACTATTGTACATACTCCGCTGATAGAACTACGACTAGACTAGTAACACTTATTGAACTGATCTTCACACACCTGCCAAGGGTTGGCCGCGATATTATGACTGACTTCGCACACCTGCCTTTGGAAGGCCGCGAACTGAAATTTACTAATCTTCGCACACCTTCCTGGTAGGCCGCGATACAGATAAACCTAGTCTAGAATACTCGGGATGAACATCCCCTAATATCTTCGCATACCTGCCTGGGAGGCCGCGATGGAAACTAATACGATACATGACATAACGAACGAACATACTACTACTCACACTATACTATTACTGAATTGTTAACTGTGAACTCGCTCAACTAGTTGTTGACTCGTTGCTGCATGCCTTGCAGGACCTTAGGTACTTATGGAGCTTGTACTGGAGGCGCGGTCGTTGTGGACAAGGATTGTGATTTCTATGTTGAACTGTTATGACATTTAAAACTATTAACTATGTTGGGTTACTTACATGCTTCCGCTACTTAAACTATGTTTTGTTGGAACATCAATTGTATTGAATTGGGTTTATGAATTTCTTTAATTATTTATATTGTTCAATATGATTGGTGGCTTGATCCTGGTCATGTCACGCCTCCTAGCGGTGGTACTCCGCGTGTGGATTTTGGGGGTGTGACAGATTGGTATCAGAGCCATTGGTTATAGAGAACTAGGTTTTAATATGGGAAAACGTTTTTATTAAAACCAGACTATAACCAGAACAGTGCTCTCAACGATCCACAACGACGCTTCGCTCCACGTGCAAGACTCAACATCCTAGGTAATAAGGTTTATGTTTATTGCCTACATGCTAGAATTACATAGAACTTTGCTCTGGTATGCTTAGATTACATTGCTCACTATATGCTATTGCTTGAGAACACCTATGTGCCTACACTTTTCTGTCATCGCACTACTCGCGAACCATTCATACTTATGCTACCTTTACTGTTCGATCATGTCTGGACGTGTTAACATGACTCAAGCCCAGTTGACGGCTCTCATTAACGAACAAGTTGCTGCGGCGTTTGCAGCCGCACAAGCTGGAGGTATAACCTGCTATTCCAGACCTATCCTAGGATGTTAGATCCTACTCTCGTGACCCAACTCTCGCGCTAAACCTTGACCTATCTTTCTCGCGCAACGGGTCAGAAAGCACAGCAACCTGTCTGCACATTCAAGAACTTCATGGACTGTCGTCCAAGCACATCCAGTGGCACAGAAGGAGCAGTGGGACTACTCCATTGGTTTGGGAAGCTCGAGTCAGTATCCAAGATGAGTGAATGCCCTGAGGCTCGCAGGGTCAAGTACGCCACTGGAAGGGATCGCGCTAACCTGGTGGAACGCGCAAGTACAGATACTAGGGTTGGCAGCTGCTAACGCCACCCCTTGGAATGATTTCAAGGAATTGATCAAAAGGGAATACTGCACTCGAGAAGACATCCACAAGCTGGAGGATGAGTTTTATCATTTGAAAATGACGGGGTCAGAGATTGAAGCTTACACTAAGAGGTCGAACGAGTTGGCTGTTCTGTGTCCAACAATGGTGGACCCTCCTGTGAAACGTATTGAGTTGTATCTCAAGGGTTTGGCACCAGAAATTCAAAGCCATGTGACATCGGCTAATCTTGATAATATCCAGGCTATTCAGCGCCTTGCTCATCGTATTACAGATCAGGCAGTGGATCAGAACAGGCTGCCAAAACGTATCAATGCTACCACTACTGCTGTCACTACTTCTGCTACTCCCAGTGACAACAAAAGAAAATGGGATGGGGATTCCAGCAAGGGATCCGTTTCTGTTCAGTCCCAGCAGCGCAAGACAAATGACTACCAGAATCCGAGCCAGCAATCATCTGGCAGTCAGGGGCAGGGTGGATATCGGGGAATTCACCCAACGTGTAACTAATGCAACAGACACCACGGTGGTTAGTGCAACGAGGGACGTTGCTAGAGGTGTCTCAAGATGGGCCATGGAGCTAAGGATTCAGGAGCCCACAGCCTGCAAATCGGAATCGCCAGCAGCAACAGCAAGCAGAAACCCTATGCAAAGAAAAGATTGTTCGCATTCCTCATTCTGGTCAAGAACCTCTCGAAGTTCAAGGCGACAAGAGTGGTGCTGTGGTTGGCATCACCTCTTTCTTGAAGGCTCAGAAATGTTTGCGGAAGGGCCACACCGCAATTTTGGCTCTCGTTACTGACGCATCAGCGAAAGAAAAGAAGTTGGAAGACCATCCAGTTGTACGCGACTTTCCTCAGGTGTTTCCTAAAGATTTACCTGGTTTACCGCCTCATCGTCAAGTCGAATTTCAGATCGAGCTCGCTCCTGGAGCAGCACCTATAGCTCGCGCACCGTATCGTTTAGCTCCAACTGAACTGGAAGAACTTTCAAAGCAACTACAAGAGCTCTTGGATAAAGGCTTCATTCGTCCAAGCTCTTCGCCTTGGGGAGCTCCAGTACTATTTGTGAAAAAGAAGGATGGCACTTTCAGGATGTGCATCGAATATCGTGAACTGAACAAGGTGACAGTGAAGAACCGTTATCCTCTTCCTCGTATTGACGACTTATTCGACCAGTTGCAAGGGTCGAGTTACTACTCCAAGATTGATCTACGGTCTGGTTACCATCAGCTGAGAGTCCGAGATGAGGACGTCTCCAAGACAGCATTCAGAACTCGCTACGGTCACTACGAGTTTCTAGTCATGCCATTCGGGCTTACGAACGCGCCAGCAGTATTCATGGATCTTATGAACAGGGTGTGCAAACCCTATCTAGACAAGTTCGTCATTGTCTTCATCGACGACATTCTGATCTACTCCAAGAGTCAGGAGGAACACGAGCAGCACTTACGTCTTATCCTGGAACTTCTTCGAAAGGAGCAATTGTACGCCAAGTTTTCAAAATGCGACTTCTGGCTTCGTGAAGTCCACTTCTTAGGCCATGTGGTGAACAAGGATGGGATTCATGTTGATCCATCCAAGGTAGATTCGATCAGAAACTGGCCTGCACCGCATACACCAACGGAAATACGCCAATTCTTGGGTTTGGCGGGGTATTACAGACGATTCATCAAAGACTTCTCCAAGATCGCGCAGCCGCTTACAATGTTGACACAGAAAGGTGTTACCTATCGTTGGGGTAATACACAAGAAACGACTTTTCAGTACTTAAAGGATAGGCTTTGCAGCGCACCTATTCTCTCATTGCCAGAGGGCACAGATGATTTTGTGGTCTATTGTGACGCATCGATACAGTGGCTTGGTTGTGTATTGATGCAGCGTGATAAAGTTATTGCTTACGCTTCTCGTCAACTCAAAGTTCATGAACGGAACTACATGACGCACGATTTAGAGCTGGGAGCTGTTTTTTTTGCACTTAAGATATGGCGACACTACCTGTACGGTACCAAGAGCACAATTTACACCGATCACAGGAGTCTCGAGCATATCTTCAAGCAAAAGGATTTGAACATGCGTCAACGAAGATGGGTCGAGCTACTTAATGATTACGAATGCGTCATCAAGTACCATCCAGGCAAAGCCAATGTTGTGGCTGACGCCCTCAGCCGGAAAGATACTTTACCTAGGCGTGTACGAGCCTTACAGCTCACTATTCAGTCTGACCTTCCTGCACAGATACGAGATGCTCAGGTGGAAGCATTGAAACCGGAAAACGTAAAGGCTGAAGCTTTACGTGGTTCGAGGCAACGATTAGAACAGAAGGAAGACGGCGCCTACTATGTAACAGGACGTATTTGGGTCCCACTATATGGCGGTTTACGAGAGCTTGTAATGGATGAAGCTCATAAGTCTCGCTACTCGATACATCCAGGTTCGGATAAAATGTATTACGACATCAGAACTACATACTGGTGGCCTAGCATGAAGGCCCACATTGCAACTTACGTCGGCAAATGTTTGACATGTGCAAAAGTCAAAGTGGAGTATCAGAAACCAGCGGGCCTACTACAGCAACCCAAGATACCGCAATGGAAATGAGAAGAAATTTCCATGGATTTCGTTACAGGCCTACCCAGATCCCAGCGTGGGAATGATACCATATGGGTGATCGTGGATTGACTCACCAAGTCTGCACACTTCCTGGCTATAAAGGAAACTGATAAGTTCTCCACCCTCGCAGACGTTTATCTTAAAGAAGTTGTTTCGAGGCACGGGGTGCCCACCTCCATCATTTCGGATCGGGATGCACGATTCACGTCAGAGCTATGGCAAGCGATGCATAAATCTTTCGGCTCACGGTTAGACATGAGCACAGCGTATCACCCTCAGATGGATGGGCAGTCTGAGCGAACGATCCAAACTCTAGAAGACATGCTTCGAGCGTGTGTTATCGATTTCGGCAACGGCTGGGAAAAGCATCTCCCTTTGGTGGAGTTCTCATACAATAACAGTTATCACACGAGCATACAAGCCGCTCCATTCGAGGCATTGTACGGACGTAAATGCCGGTCACCTCTCTGTTGGGCAGAGGTGGGGGATAGTCAGATCACGGGTCCAGAGATGGTAGTGGACGCCACGGAAAAGATTGCACAGACACGACAACGCATGGCGGCAGCACGCGACCGTCAGAAAGCATACGCGAATAAGCGTAGGAAACCGTTGGAATTTCAGGCCGGGGACCGGGTTTTACTAAAAGTCTCACCCTGGAAGGGTGTGGTTCGTTTTGGCAAACGGGGCAAACTAAATCCACGGTATGTGGGACCATTCGAAATCACTGAAAGAATAGGCAAGGTAGCCTACAGACTAAACCTACCAGCTGAACTCGGTGCAGTTCACAACGTATTTCATGTGTCGAATCTGAAGAAGTGCCTGTCAGATGAGACCCTCATAGTTCCTTTTAAGGAACTCACTATCGACGAGCGGTTGCAGTTCGTCGAAGAGCCAGTTGAAATCACGGACCGGGATGTTAAGGTCCTCAAAAGCAAGAGAATCCCTCTTGTTCGAGTTCGTTGGAACTCCCGTCGTGGCCCAGAGTACACCTGGGAACGCGAAGACCAGATGACAGAAAAGTACCCCCAGTTATTCGAAAACCGTTCAACCACTACTGAGACTGAAGCTACTACTGCGGAATTTCGGGACGAAATTCCAAATCAACGGGGGAATGATGTGACACCCCAGGAAAACCAGTGAACAATACAGCTTACCTAGCTTCCTCAATGAGTGCGTACCAAATTTCGGGACGAAATTTCTTTTAAGTTGGGGATAATGTGACAACTCGAATTTCCATGATTTCTATTTCGCATTTATTGCACGTTTATTGATTGTTTAATTGTTTGCTTGCACAATTAGTTTGCTGTGAAACTGTAACGTTTTTGATTCAGTTAAGTATATGTGTTAATTGTGATAGACTTGTCAAAAGCATAAACTTGGTGGTGAAACTGTGAAACTGTTTGTGATGGTGTACTATTGTAAAATCTATTAACTAAGGGTGTAAAGAGTTATTAGTGAAATCTAAATCATACTTAACCCTAATCTCATTCCCTAATCATTCACTAATCATCACAAGAATCAAAACACGTACTCTCACATTCCCTAATCCTCTCTACAATCACCTTCTCATCATTCTTGGCTTAACAAGTCTCTTGCAACAAGTTTAATCTTCTAATCCATTTAGAATCAATCAAGGTAATTGTTTAATCATTGTTTGATGTTAATTGTTGATTGATTGATTGATATTGAAACCCTAGTTCTTCATGTGATAGGCTGTGATTATTGATTTGATTCTGAATCATTGTAATTACGATGATGATTAGTTGTATGCTTGATGGATCGCTCATTTTATGATAGTTGTTGTAATCATCGATTGACCTTATGATTCTTGCAATATGTAAGATCGATTAGGGTTTTGATCATATGAAATGTGCTGTTACGTTACGTATATTACGTTTTCTGTGCAACTAGGGTTTGCTTTAAGTTTTGTTGATTAGTCCGACCTTTAACAATAGCATATGGTCCGAGTTTTATCCCCACATGCTGTCTGATCTTTGTTGATTAAATGATGATGTCCGAGTTTCATGAGCATCTTATGGTCCGAGTTTTTGGATATGAATTGGTCCGAGTTTCCTTGTTTAGTAATGGACATAGTCCGACTTTGTTATGTAAGGGGATAGGTCCGATGTTTTTGATATGTTGTGAATGCCTGACTTTGGTTAACCATCTATGATGTCCGAGTTTCTTGATAAGCTACCTGGTCCGATCTTTTTGATACAAACACATAAGTCCGAATTTCTCTTCATCAAATGTTGCCCGAGTTTTAAGGGAAAGGATCTTGTCCGAGTATTATAAGGGACACATAATGTCCGATTTTTGTATATTGCAACCTGGTCCGAGTTTTAAGGAGTGTGGATGTTATCCGAATTTTAAAACATAAAGCATAGTCCGACCTTGTCAAGTGATCTTGTCCAATTTTTGATTAAACACCAACATGGTCCGACTTTCTTTTATATGGGAGTCCGACTTTTATTATATCAGGAGGTCCGAATTTTTGTGATGGGATCAAAGGTCCGACCTTTGTTATTGTAATCAAGGGGGGGGGGTCCGACTTTTTGGTGCTCTACCCTGGTCCGACTTTTCATGTCCTTGTTTTCCCGAGTTTTTGCTTGTAACAAGTGTGTCCGAGCTTTTGATCTAAGATAGCACTTGGCCGAGTTTGGTTATTATGTGAGTCCGAGTTTAATGGTTAATCCTGTTAAGTCTATAAACATCTGGTAGGTTGTTTACTTAGCTAAATTATTTAACTCTTTCATTACGTGACTTGGTTAAGGAAGTGCATTTAACGTTTGTTAACACGTTAGCCAATTATGTCCTGTTAGACATGTAACATTGCCAGTGTATGAGTTCCGTTAAGTGCGTTAACTGAATGAAGTATGTAAATTGCATGATAACCCTGTCGAACATAAATGGTGCGATGTTGATTGAACTGTATACGTGATAATCGTCAGACATGTAAAGCATGCAACTGTTGTTAACCTGATGATCCGTAAAGCGTGTTATTGATTAACTACGTTAGAAATGATCAAGCACTCTACCATATGATGCATATTTGGATGAATGTGAAATATAACTGTTAGGAGTTGCATGACGATGATTGCTTGAACACACTTTGTGACATAGATTACATGTGAAATATTGCGAATTCGAAACTGATTATTATACGTGCACAAAATAGGACTTGACTGATTACCTGTGAGTGCATAACCTAGCATACCGAGCAAACCAAGGTGAGTTCACACAGCCAAGGCATGGGGTTCCCGGGTGGGAATGGGATTTGATGAACTATTGTACATACTCCGCTGATAGAACTACGACTAGACTAGTAACACTTATTGAACTGATCTTCGCACACCTGCCAAGGGTTGGCCGCGATATTATGACTGACTTCGCACACCTGCCTTTGGAAGGCCGCAAACTGAAATTTACTAATCTTCGCACACCTGCCTGGTAGGCCGCGATACAGATAAACCTAGTCTAGAATACTCGGGATGAACATCCCCTAATATCTTCGCATACCTGCCTGGGAGGCCGCGATGGAAACTAATACGATACATGACATAACGAACGAACATACTACTACTCACACTATACTATTACTGAACTGTTAACTGTGAACTCGCTCAACTAGTTGTTGACTCGTTGCTGCATGCCTTGCAGGACCTTAGGTACTTATGGAGCTTGTACTGGAGGCGCGGTCGTTGTGGACAAGGATTGTGATTTCTATGTTGAACTGTTATGACATTTAAAACTATTAACTATGTTGGGTTACTTACATGCTTCCGCTACTTAAACTATGTTTCGTTGGAACATCAATTGTATTGAATTGGGTTTATGAATTTCTTTAATTATTTATATTGTTCAATGTGATTGGTGGCTTGATCCTGGTCATGTCACGCCTCCTAGCGGTGGTACTCCGCGTGTGGATTTTGGGGGTGTGACATAAGCGATGGTTTAGATCGCTTACCTTATGACCCTATATAAGCACTGTACTAAAAGTGACGAGCTAAGCATGTTAGAACATGCTTAACTAAGTTTAGAAAACAGATTTGGCATCAAAACAAACGGCTTTGATGCTCACGAGTAGTTTGGTTACAAAATACGCAAGAATGCGCATTTTGGCCGAAACTACGACTCGTCACTGAGCCTAGATAACGTGGTAATCAGTAGGTATAGTCACTACGGACTATAACCATCGTGATCACGCTCACGTTAGGAAGTTCCAATGAACTTCGTGTTGACCATAGGCTGGTCACACAGAAAGTCAAACAAAACTTTGACTTTCGGACTCGAAAAGCGAATAAAAGAACGAAAGAACACTTACGAAGGGTCCCCGAATGCTAATCTAGATCAAAATGGCTCAGGTATGAAACAAAGGTTCCAACTTAGAGCTTTTGATCAGATTTTTGTGGGTTTTAACCAAAGGGGGGGGGTTTATTTATAGGAAAAGTAAAGCCGTTAGGATCGTTTCTTGAATATCGTGCCACGATCTTATGCGTACACTTGTCAAGATGTTGTGGTGGCTCAAAATGACCCCTAGCTCCTGAGATTGTGAAAGGGCATTGCCCTTTGGAGTGTTTGAAAGGCCAATCTTAGCAAGAAAACAAAGTTTCTGCTACTGAAGGGGCCATGCGGCCCGCATCAGGATCAGACAAAACTCAGGCGGGCCGCCTGGCTATGTCTGATCTGCACAAAGTTTCAGAAATGGCAGTTTTGGTCCCTGTTGCATGTTTAAGCCATTTCCGACACTTCTAAGGCCCGTAAAGCCAACTTCAAGGCCCTAAAATGATGCCTAAACATTGTGGACATGAAACATGCTCAAAAATGTGTCGGATGTTGGTTCGTTTGGCCGTACGATCGCGATGTTCGGTTACTTACGACGGAATGTGCATAAGCGCGAAAAACGATCCAAATGACGCTATGAATGGATTTTTCTTATGCCAAACACTAAGGCATAATATAAGGATGCTTACATAAATTTTTGGATGTCCGGATGTATTCAGAACGTAAGTTATGCGCGAAAGTGCAAACTTGTGCACTTTTTGACACTTTTAGCCCCTGAATGATCCAAAAGTTTGTTTTAGCATACCAAACCCCTCAAAGCCTATTTCTAAGCTATGTAAAGGATATTTATGGTATGTTTAACTTATGGACATGTTCCGGAATGTTCGTTACAGTTCGAATTGGCATACTTTCGCAGTTTGTCAAATTTAGTCCCTGTAAGCGAATTAACTTGTTTTTGCCATACCAAAGCCTTCAAAACTTATTTCTAAGTTATGTAAAGGTTATTTAAGGTATGTTGAGTATATGTTGATGTTCCGGAGTATTTGTCGCATTAAACTGAGTACGTTTACGCACCAGTTTGCGTGTAATTCTCCAGAAAGCGATGTAGAGTATGAATTTGAACAAAAGTCAAAACATGAAAAATGTAAAACACAACCAAACAAACATTGGGATCAAATGTTACAGTCTCCCCTACTTGTGGAAATTTCGTCCTGAAATTTATTTAGAGGAAACTCGTGGAAAAAGATGTGGATATTTCGCCTTCATTTGATCTTCGCGTTCCCAAGTAAACTCGGGTCCACGTTTAGATTCCCAGCGAACCTTGACCAAAGGAATGCGCTTGCGTTTAAGCCACTTGACTTCACGTTCCATGATTTCTACCGGGTTCTCAACAAATTTCAGTGTTTTGTCAACACGAATTTCGTCAAGCGGTATGTGGAGGTTTTCATCAGCTAAACACCACTTGAGATTGGACAAATGAAAGGTTGGATGAACATTTCCAAGTTCAGGAGGTAACTCAAGTTTGTAGGCTACCTTACCGATTCTTTCGACGATCTTGAATGGTCCAACGTATCTAGGTGCAAGTTGTCCTTTCTTTCCAAATCTGATCACACCTTTCCAAGGTGAGACCTTAAGTAATACACGATCACCGACTTGAAAATCCAAGGGCTTGCGTTTTAGGTCCGCGTAACTCTTTTGACGGCTTCTAGCTGTCTGAAGGTTATCACGAACTTTCTTTACCTTATCAGTTGTCTCTAAAATGAGGGCAGGTCCAGTAAGTTGAGCTTCGCCGATCTCATTCCAGCAGACTGGTGAACGACATTTTCGACCATAGAGAGCCTTGAAAGGAGCCATGTTGATGCTAGAGTGATAACTGTTGTTGTAGGAGAATTCAATCAATGGAAGATGTGAATCCCAACTACCACCAAAATCGATCACACAAGCTCTAAGAATATCCTCCAGTGTCTGGATTGTTCTTTCAGATTGACCATCCGTTTGCGGATGATAAGCTGTGCTCAGATTAAGTTGGGACCCCATAGCAGATTGCATGGTTCTCCAAAAATGAGAAGTGAAACGAGCATCTCTGTCAGAAATGATGTTCAAAGGAACACCATGTCGAGCTACAATTTCATCCACATAGATTTGAGCAAGTTTGTCAGCCGAAAAATCCTCACGGATTGGCAAGAAATGCGCTGACTAGGTAAGACGATCAACGACTAGCCAGATGGCATCGTGACCTTTCTTTGTGCGCGGGAGTTTAGTAATGAGATCCATAGTAATGTTTTCCCATTTCCAAACTGGGATCTCTGGTTGTTCCAATAAACCAGAAGGACGCTGATGTTCAGCTTTAACCTTAAGACAAGTAAGGCATTTGGATACGTATAAGGCAATGTCTTTCTTCATACCAGGCCACCAATACTGAATACGAAGATCCTTATACATCTTATCTGAGCCAGGATGAATAGAATAATGAGACTTATGGGCTTCATCCATAAGCAAGGTACGAAGATTATCTTGGCTCGGGACCCACAAACGGTCCATGAAGTAATACGATCCATTGTCTTTTAGTTCAAGAGCAGGTGTTATGTGATAAGGAAATTCCTTATCCATCAAACCTTGTGAAACACAAGCTTGTTGAGCCTGAGAAATACGGGCTTGGATATCGGTTTGAATAACAGATTGGACACGAACACAATGAAGCTTAGTGCGTTCCTTGCGACTCAAAGCATCGGCTACGACATTCGCCTTACCAGGATGGTAGCGAATTTCGCAGTTATAGTCGTTTAGAAGTTCAACCCAACGTCGCTTTCTCATGTTGAGCTCTTTCTGATTGAAGATATGCTGAAGACTTTTGTGGTCCATAAAAACCACACATTTTGTACCGTACAAATAGTGTCTCCAGATCTTAAGAGCGAAGACAACTGCACCCAACTCGAGATCATGAGTGGTGTAGTTCTTCTCATGTATCTTCAACTGCCTTGATGCGTATGCTATGACTTTGTTTCTTTGCATTAGGATGCAGCCAAGACCTAATTTAGATGCGTCGCAATAAACGACAAAATCATCATTGCCCTCGGGCAATGTTAGGACAGACGCGTCGCAAAGCTTTTGTTTCAAAGTCAGAAACGCTTCCTCTTGCTTGACTCCCCAATCAAATGGCTTGTTCTTCTGAGTTAGAGCAGTTAGCGGAACTGCAATCTTTGAGAAGTTTTCAATGAAGCGGCGGTAATAACCCGCCAGAGCAAGAAAAGAATGAACTTCAGTAGGAGTAGTAGGCGTATCCCAATCCTTGATCGCACTGATCTTGGAGGGATCCACATGAATACCTTGTTCGTTGACAATGTGTCCTAAGAATTGAACTTCTTTAAGCCAGAATTCACACTTGGAGAATTTGGCGAAAAGTTGCTCTTTCTTTAGGAGTTCCAATGTAAGACGAAGATGTTGTTCATGATCAGCTCGCGTCTTAGAATATATCAAAATGTCATCAATGAAAACGATGATGAACTTATCCAAATAGGGTTTGCAGACCCTATTCATCAAGTCCATGAAAACAGCAGGAGCATTAGTCAAACCGAATGGCATGACTGTGAACTCATAATCCCCATAACGAGTACGGAACGCTGTCTTGGGAATATCTTCTTCATGCACACGGAGTTGATGATATCCAGATCACAGATCAATCTTTGAAAAATAAGAAGCGCCTTGCAATTGATCAAAGAGATCATCAATGCGAGGTAGGGGATATCGATTCTTGATGGTAAGCTTGTTAAGCTCACGATAATCGATACACATCCTAAAAGATCCATCCTTCTTTTTGACAAAAAGAACGGGAGCACCCCAAGGTGAAAAGCTAGGACGGATAAAACCTTTGTCGGAGAGTTCCTGCAGCTGTTTAGAGAACTCTTGCATCTCTGATTGTGCAAGACGATATGGGGCTCTGGCAATGGGATTTGCACCAGGTACGAGATCAATACGGAACTCGACTTGGCGTGCTGGAGGTAGACCAGGTAACTCTTCAGGGAAAACTTCAGAATAATCCCGAACGACAGGAATATCTGAAATAGACTTACATTTGCCTTTATCTGCTGTAACATGTGCTAAGAAAGCCACATAGTTCTTCCGTAGATACTTCCGTGCTTTAAAACATGACATGAGTTTGAGACCACCGGCAGGCTTCTCACCACGAACCTGTAGGATCTCGCCTGTCGACAACGGCACACGAACAATCTTCTCAGAACAAACTATCTCTGCGCGATGCTTAGATAACCAATCCATACCCACTATAACGTCGAAGCTTCCAAGTTGCATAGGCGTGAGGTCAATAGGAAAAATATGGTCGTTAAGGTTCAACTGGCAGTTACGGAGAACAGAATCAAGAACAACGGGTTCACCACTGGCAACCTCTACTGTCAAAGGTTTACCTAGTTTCGTTCTAGACACGCAAAGCATTGGCTCAAAAGATAATGACACAAAACTCTTGTCGGCACCCGAATCAAAAAGAACAGATGCAGGCTGATTATTAATAAAGAACGTACCGTTCACCACTTCATTGTCTGCTTGTGCCTCTTGAGCATTCATGTTGAAGACTCGTCCTCGAGCCTGAGCCTGATTCTGATTCTGGTTCTGGTTTGCTAGCCTTGGGCACCGGTTTCTGTAGTGGGTCAGATCCCCACAGTTATAACAAGCACCTGGTAGGTAGTTTGGTCGTGCAGCCTGACCCTGTTGCTGAGCAGGAGGCTGAGCAACTTGTTGAGCAGGGTTCTGAACTGCGCGATTTTGAGCAAACCGACAAACATCGGCAAGATGACCTGACTTCCCACAGTTAGTACAGAAATGGCACTGATGTTGTGGCTGATGGTGACTGTTGCATCGATTGCACAAAGGTGCACTTCCTGAATAGGGCTTCTTTGCTGGAGGCTGTGCGGCTTGGTTGGGAGCTGCCTGGTTAGCTTGGGCAGTGACAACAAAATTTTGGGAAGCCTTACGCTTCCTTGACCCCCTTGAGGAACCAGAATCCTTTCCCTTCTTGTTTTGACCTTTCTTGCTATCTTCCTTGTCAGATGACTGTTTCTTGCCCTTGTCACCCTTCCTGTGTAATTTATTCTTCCGAATCTGCGACTCAGTCAATGTCGCTGATAACTCGATTGCCTGACGGAGTGTGGTAGGGTTGCTACCAGTGATAATATCTTGTACCGAGTCAGGCAGGCCGTCGATGTACCTTTCGATAGCCTTGTCGAGTGGGGCGACCATAGTCGGGAAAAGTAGACTCAACTCCTCAAACCTATCAGTATATGCCATGTGCTCGCCACTATCTTGCTTCAAATCATCAAACTCTTTCTCCAACGCTCGTTGCTCATGACGAGGACAAAACTCCCTCATCATAAGAGCTCTTAGTTCAGCCCACGTCTGTGCTAGAGCAACTTCTGCACCACGGTCTCTCATTACCCCATTCCACCATGTAAGAGCCCTCTTCTGAAACACGCTTGAAGAAAACTCGACCTTGCGATTATCCGGACACTGCACGTGGCGAAAAGTATTCTCGATGCTCTTGAACCATTGAAGAAGCCCAGTTGCTCCCTCAGAACCACTAAACTTGAGTGGTTTAGCTGAGTTAAAGTTCTTGAAATTGCATGTACCATTGTTGTTGTTGTTGGCTTGGTTCCATTGAGCAAAGAGATTTGGGAATTGAGCAGCCATCTGCTGCGCAATAATTTCTGCCAGCTCGGCAGTTGCTATCTGGTGTTCGCGTCGAGGAGGCATTCTAAAAGAGGAAAACATGAAAGGAAACGAGTGAGATGATTGGATGAAGAGAATGAGATGAAACAGAATCAACAAAAGCAAAGATGGTGGTTACGCATCGTAAAGCAAACAAGCGACACGAAATGTCTAGTCAAAGTAAGTGGGTCAAAAATAATGTATCGCGAAGACATGTTTGCCTATAAGTGAACACTCACCCCGAGAGTTCCCAGGTAAGAGTGACTGGTCCGATTATGTGGATTTGTACGAACACTCTAGCCTTAGACAGAAAACTCAGGGTACAGGCATTCACTCTTCCAGTTCGCACGTGTTCACACTATTAAAGCCCAAAACTTTGACGAGACTTTTGAAAATCCAAAGGGGTTCAAAACCTTATAACAGAGGGTTCAAAACCTAGTAATCAATCATCCTAGAACAGATGATTAATTTTCAAAGCGGATTCGGAACCGAAGTTCCCGTTGTGGTTATCACCTAAGGATAAGTGAAGTGCATGTTTTAAAATCTAAACACAAGATAACTTGCGTTAGGGTCCTAGAAAGTTATAGTCTAGGTCAAAGCATTACTAATAACCTAATTCCCTATAACCAATGGCTCTGATACCAACTCTTCTGTCACACCCCGGCCGCGTATAACATGCAACCGCGGCGGAAACGCCGGGGAGTGTTGGGACAGAATTAATTGTTTCATAACCATGGAAATCAAAGTTACATTTTATTTATTAAACAATAGTAGTACATTGTCTTAAACAGGAAAACAAAGAGTTTATAACATAACTAACTAAGTCTATCTTCATTTTTAGTCTCTAAGGCACAGGTCCGCCCTAGTGTCACTATTGTCATCCTACACGATAGCTCCTGAAAACACATGTGAAAGTAGGTACGTCAGCATAAAAATGCCTGTGAGATACATTGGTTTTGTGAAAACGGAATTCATGACTTATGTTTGAGAAGATGTTTAGTCACAGTCAGTCATGAACCTTGTAATTTGTCTTGCTTTGTAAACCATTTGAAAAACGATAATATCAGATGATATGTATAGATAAGTGTAAGGTTAAACGAGTAACCAAGTAAAATGAGTTGAATAAGATAAGTTGTTTGTAAAAATAATGTCTTGTGAAGAGTATGTTATTTGTGTAAAATGTAATGTGTCTAAACTGAAATGACTTAGATAACGCTACGATATGTAATATTATACAAGCATTTATATATAGGAAGTACCAGCGGCGTATCCACCATGTTTGTATCATATTACATACGCCACGTTACTCCAACCATTTACCCAAACCAACCACCATGTAAATTGTTCATGTATAAATCAACAGTCAAGTGTTATTGTGTAAACCATATCGAAATGTCTATGTTCAATGTAAACCACCAAGTATGTATATCAATGTCAAAATGTTTATGTTTAATGTAGATCATGTAATGTGTACCCAACATATATCTTGTATGGTAAGTGAGATGTATCAACTAAACCATATGTAAAATGCACAAAACAAGGTGTTGAAGTAAAACATGGTTTAAATCAACGTTATGTTTTGTGGAACAATGCATGCTCTACTGATATAAACATTTATGCGGTATTGTGAAATATGCATACATTCAAGCCTTGAGACTGTGGCGATAAACCCTTAAACAAATTAAAGGTTTATCTAAGTTATGTATATCGAATTCGGTCATTCCTTCCAATCCAAACAAACCCAGGATTTCAGGAACGGGAGTTGTCAATTCCTATGGTACCACTACCTACTAACGAATGGCGTGATCAATGTTAATGAATGTATTGTTCCATGTTAAACAAACCAAATGTTATACCAAAATGAAGGCAAGTGATGTAAACAATTGTACTAAGTATGCACACAATGGGCATAAATAGCATGAAATGCAATGTGAAACAATGTACTAAGTACGCACACAATGGGCATACATAGCATGAAATGTAATGTAAAGCAATGTACTAAGTACGCACACAATGGGCATACGTAGCATGAGATGTAATGTAAAGCAATGTACTAAGTACGCACACAATGGCCATACATAGCATGAGATGTAATGTAAAGCAATGTACTAAGTACGCACACAATGGGCATACATAGGATGAGATGTAATGTAAAGCAATGTACTAAGTACGCACACAATGGGCATACATAGCATGAGATGTAATGTAAAGCAATGTACTAAGTACGCACACAATGGGCATACATAGCATGAAATGTAATGTAAAGCAATGTACTAAGTACGCACACAATGGGCATACATAGCATGAAAGGTAATGAAATCATGTACTATAATGTACTAACGAACATAGCAGGTATACGATGTGAAAACATGGAAAGCATGAAAGTAACAAGTAGGCACATGTGTTTCACCCCAAAAACAATTTGGAAAACAGTAAAAGAGGGGTTCAATGTACTCACCTGAGATTGCTTTGAATTTCTTGTGTAATAATCACACAATGCTAGAGATCACGGGATATCAAACGGCACCTAATAGGTAGCTATATTAATATACCGGACCAAAATCGGGAGGATCGGATAGTATGCGGGTTCGTAAACCAAACGAGAATGGAGACTCGTGAAATATGGTTTAACAAAGCCTACATACTAAAATGAAACCTAACCTAAGTGCTTACGACCCATTACGACCCGTTTAGGTAGCTTATGCTACCTTAACGCGTCGTTCGCGTAGAACGCGTTTGGAATGCCTAACATCGTGGCCATAAGGTATAACCTCAGAAGGTTATAGCTATGGTCACCTAATGTGTTTGGTAGGATCCTAATGATCGACCAAATGGGTCGAGTTTGAAAGTATAAGCGATGGTTTAGATCGCTTACCTTACGACCCTATATAAGCACTATACTAAAAGTGACGAGCTAAGCATGTTAGAACATGCTTAACTAAGTTTAGAAAACAGGTTTGGCATCAAAACAAACGGCTTTGATGCTCACGAGTAGTTTGGTTACAAAATACGCAAGAATGTGCATTTTGGACGAAACTACGACTCGTCACTGAGCCTAGATAACGTGGTAATCAGTAGGTATAGTCACTACAGACTATAACCATCGTGATCACGCTCACGTTATGAAGTTCCAATGAACTTCGTGTTGACCATAGGCTGGTCACACAGAAAGTCAAACAAAACTTTGACTTTTGGACTCGAAAAGCGAATAAAAGAACGAAAGAACACTTACGAAGGGTCCCCGAATGCTAATCTAGATCAAAATGGCTCAGGTATGAAACAAAGGTTCCAACTTAGAGCTTTTGATCAGATTTTTGTGGGTTTTAACCAAAGGGGGGTATTTATAGGAAAAGTAAGGCCGTTAGGATCGTTTCTTGAATATCGTGCCACGATCTTATGCGCACACTTGTCAAGATGTTGTGGTGGCTCAAAATGACCCCTAGCTCCTGAGATTGTGAAAGGGCATTGCCCTTTGGAGTGTTTGAAAGGCCAATCTTAGCAAGAAAACAAAGTTTCTGCTACTGAAGGGGCCATGCGGCCCGCATCAGGATCAGACAAAACTCAGGCGGGCCGCCTGGCTATGTCTGATCTGCACAAAGTTTCAGAAATGGCAGTTTTGGTCCCTGTTGCATGTTTAAGCCATTTCCAACACTTCTAAGGCCCGTAAAGCTAACTTCAAGGCCCTAAAATGATGCCTAAACATTGTGGACATGAAACATGCTCAAAAATGTGTCGGATGTTGGTTCGTTTGGCCGTACGATCGCGATGTTCGGTTAATTACGACAGAATGCGCATAAGCGCGAAAAACGATCCAAATGACTCGATGAATGGATTTTTCTTATGCCAAACACTAAGGCATAATATAAGGATGCTTACATAAATTTTTGGATGTCCGGATGTATTCAGAACGTAAGTTATGCGCGAAAGTGCAAACTTGTGCACTTTTTGACACTTTTAGCCCCTGAATGATCCAAAAGTTTGTTTTAGCATACCAAACCCCTCAAAGCCTATTTCTAATCTATGTAAAGGATATTTATGGTATGTTTAACTTATGGACATGTTCCGGAATGTTCGTTACAGTTCGAATTGGCATACTTTCGCAGTTTGTCAAATTTAGTCCCTGTAAGCGAATTAACTTGTTTTTGCCATACCAAAGCCTTCAAAACTTATTTCTAAGTTATGTAAAGGTTATTTAAGGTATGTTGATTATATGTTGATGTTCCGGAGTATTTGTCGCATTAAACTGAGTACGTTTACGCACCAGTTTGCGTGTAATTCTCCAGAAAGCGATGTAGAGTTTGAATTTGAACAAAAGTCAAAACATGAAAAATGAAAAACACAACCAAACAAACATTGGGATCAAATAACATTGTTTTATTGATAATAGAACTGTTCATAATGATTACAAGCACAAATGTTACATATATAAAACGCAATTATCAGTTTTATTTCTTTCATAAAACGCAATGTGTACTTTGTTTGAATGAAGTTTTATAAAACACAATTGTATGTTTTATTACCTTCATAAAACGCAATTAATATTTTAATTTGTTTATTGTTATGCAGGCTTTCACATTGAATGATGAGGAAGAAAAAATGATAGAAGAGTTCACAGAACATAGAAAAAATTCTTCAAGGTGTAAAGTTAAAAAGCATAAACGATTTTAAAATTATCCTTGTCCCTATTCTCCATGTGGAGCATTTCTTTGTGATCTCATTCAATCTTGAAGAGAAACAAATATTCATCATTGACAACAGTGCAAAAGATGTTACAAATAAACAAAAATATGGTGATGTGCCTGAAAAAACAGTAAGTTTTCCGACTTATGCTTTTAAAACACAATATAAACCACCTAATCTTTTTGTTTTTTTTTTCTGTAGAGGAATGCTTTGGCAGGTTACCTTAAATCTGTTGGTCATCCAAATGCAGATGATATAAAGCACAAAGAACCTGTTAGAATGGAGATGAAATGAAGGAAAAAAAGGTAACGACATTGACTGTGGTATATTCTGTATGCGTCATATGGAATGTTATAACGGTGAAGAAGTCGAAAAATGGAATTGTGGGTTTCATGAGAAATATGAACAACCTGCAATTATCAAGAAGGGTAAAAACAAAAAACAAGTGAACAAGCAGACAGCACAACTTGAAGATTTAAGACGAAAGTTTATCGCAAAGATATTATTGCACGATCTCAACGAACGCAAAGATTATGCTATTGAGGATTCAAGGAAGTTTCGCAACCTCAATGCAAAACTTAAAAAAACTTTCTTATGACACTAGTTTAGAAAGGATTCAAGATAGGCTTACTCTTGCTGGTTTATGAATCTATCTTGTTTAAAACAATTACTTAGATTTAGAAATGCTAGTCATTATAAAACGCAAAATTTTGTCTTTTATTCTAATTTATCATATAACGCTATATTTTGTTGGTATATCTTGTTTAAAACAATTACTTAGAGTTACAGATGCTACTTATTGTTTGTTATTATAAAACGCAATACAATGTCTTTGTTTATTTTTCATGTCTTATCATATAACACAATGATTCAAGATAGGATTGATATTTTATAAAAATTTGTACAATTTATCAATAATTTTTTTTAAATAATATGTTTTAAAAAAAGGGTACATAGATATTGAAATGCTATTATGCTAAAATGCAACATTTTATTTTATACACTTGTTTGTCTTTTTGTAATATTATAAAACGCAATACAAACTATTTCTTATTTTTCATATGCTATCATATAACGCAAACTTATTTTTTTATAAATATGTTATTTTTTTATGAAATATTTATTATATAACATTATATTTAAAAAAGTACATAGAAATTGAAATAACAGTATGCTAAAACTCAACATTGTCTATTTCATTATTGTTTGACTTAGGTTATTTATTATAAAACGCAATACAATCTGTTTCCTAATTATTCATGTCCAAACATATAACGCAATATATCTATATAAAACGCAATAAATCATTTTTTTTACTGTTTCTATAACGCAAAAAAAATATAGAATTAATGACAATCATAAAACTACTATTTTATACTCTTTCTAAAACGCAATGTTGTACAATAAAAATAATAATAATAGACGAAATGATAAGACAAAAAAAACTGACACCTTAAAGACAAAAGAAATTGATAAGACAAAAAATAATAATCATTATTATCATATAAAACTTAAAAAGCTTTTTGGATTCCTGATAAAAAACTGTATGATTGAACAATCAATTCAAAGAAAAAACAGAAATATAATCATTATTACCACACTTAATACCAATCCCTCGACCAATCCATTATATAAGAACAAAAATCCTAAACTATATTCACATTCCTCATACACCAATACCCAACCACAAACACACACAAATGGCTAATCAAGAATTATCAGTTTGGTGGGTTCAAAGAGAACATTTCGTTCTTCAGTTTCTTGATGGTCACAAAATAAGATACCATTCCATTGCTTCTGTTCTAGAAAACTGCAATGAGAATGTTTTGAGAAAGATCAATGAACTAGGAATACCACCAGCATGTTACACATATCAGACAGCCGAACTATTCAAAATTCTGCACAAAAGGTATGGAAAACCGAATGAAATGGCAATTGAAGACACACAAGTTACATCTTGGGAGTTCATTGAAGACACTTTCAAAATTTTAGTGACTTGGGATAATGGCGATGTGGAGCTATACGACCCAAAAGACATATCTTCCAGTGAGGATATAAGCTTTTTGAAGTAGTTGTCTGAAATTCCAATCATTAACAACTCTGCAAGCAAATTTGCAGAGAGGCTCCAGAAGGCAATAAAATCACAGGTTGAACTTTGGACTCAATCTGAAAGTGATGAGGAAATCCCAAATGGAAGCTTAGGGTACTCATCTGAAGAAGAAACCAACTTTGATCTATGATGCTGATGGTGCTTTCCAGTGGTTGTGGTTTGTTATGCTAGTAATTTTTATTTGATGTTTTTAGGGTACTAGAACAAAAATGATGGAAGTAAGTTTGTTATGATTGTAAACAGGTGATGATAGTGTTTTATCCATCATCTTTGTTTTTAACTTTTATCATCTACATAATGCAATATTTAAGATACCCGCTTGCTGTTCATGTTTAATTTGTTCTGTGTTCAAAAAGTAATATCAATTCATTGTTGTTATCATAAAACGTAATAAACAAAAAATTCTACTTGCTGTATATTGTTGTTATCATAAAACGCAATAAACAAAAAATTCTACTTGCTGTATATCGTTATATGTATAAAACGCAATAACAATTCATTGTTGTTATCATAAAACGCAATTAACAAAAAATAGCTGATATTTATGTAGGATATCACAAAATGCAATAACAAAAATAGCTGAAACCTATACATCATAAAACGCAATAACAAAGGTTTTTTTTTCTTTTTTATTAATATCAGAATTTTTATACGAACTTACATTGTATTGCTAGACCCTATAGCATTAGAAGAAACCTTCTCTTTACATGTACGACTGTTATGTCCTTTTCCACCACATACACGACACAATTTCTGGATCTTTGATGATTTCTGAATTGCAATCTCACGATTAGACTTAATCCTTTTTTGTACACCGCATCGTTTGTCCTTATTTTGATCGGGACACGAATCATAGAATCAGACTTTTCTAAGTTCCCTCCCATATCAGCAAACCTATCTTTGCAACTAGGAGGCGGCGCAGCGACCATGACCTCATCAGCTTTATCAATATAACCTTTAATATGATCTCTATAACGACACAGCTCATCTAAATCCCCAACCAACCTATTAACCACATATTCATTTGCTACAACGATTTCTCTAAAAACTTTATTAATGTCACTACTCCTACCAGTTTCATCAAACCGAATATTACAATGAATTGAGCCATTCGAAACAACATCTCTCATCCATCTTCTAAGAACATATCTTCTAGGAAACTCAGTTATATCATCATACCGTAGAACATAAAATATATGGCGGCACAATATACCAAATTATTCAAACCGTTTGCAAGTACAGCTTATACTTAAACCATCTTCTTGTTTGTTGTATTGAACCTGTAATAAAAATTAAAATACTATATAAAATTAGTGAGATGTAATATAAACGCAATAAATACTAAGAAATATAATAAAAAAATTAAGCACATGATCATATAATATTAAAACGCAATAAACATAATGATAAAACACAACTAATGATGAAAAACATAAAATGCAATAGATGTTTAAAACAATATTAATTTAAAAAATTACCTTGAATAAAGATGTGCATGGCTGTTTGAAATCCTTTATTTCATAATATTGAACATCACCCACAGTATCATGAGTCTTTGATATACACTTTGTAATGGCAGCATCAATTTTAATCTGAATATCTTTAAAAATTGTTTTGGTATATATTTCTGATGCTTGTTTCTCCAATACAAAGTCACTCCAGATCTTAGACTGAATATACCTTGTATCATGATCATTCCTCCTATGCTCATGCCTTTGAAAATCCATTGCACTCTCAAAATGAGTGAAAAATTCAACAAGTTTACATCTTGGATTACAAAACTGACCAAAGAAGTAATTCTCGCTTTCACATCTAGACGTAATACGCATAAGACCAGCCAAATTCTCTACATGGTAATAAGAGGGTATCCAATCAAATCGAAGATCGTACATATCTTTTAACCATTCATGATTTTCCAATCCAAAAGTAGACATTATTGAATGCCACTCAGTTTCAAAATCTTCTGGAATAATAGTATCATTCCAAACAACACGAGTCATTCTTGTATTAAACTCAATGTTGGATGACAAAACAGGACCAACCTGTATAAAAAGCAATAAAATAATTAAACATAAAATGCAATAATTTAAACTATATAAAAAATTGCAATTTATAAGATCATAACATGTTTTCATTTATTCTTCTAATAAAACGCAATATCATGAAAATGATAAAAACTAATACATTATTGGTAAAACGCAATTGTATTGTTATATTAAAGCGCAATTCTATTGATAAAATTGTTTGGGGATCTTATTGTATAATACATAAAACGCAACAATAAACCTATATAAAAATTGCAGTTTAGATAATAAATTGCAGTTTAATACCTTTGTCTTCAATTTCTCCCATATATGCCACATACATAACCTATGTCTACTTCTTGAAAGAACATCTTTAATAGCTCTCTTCATTGCAGCATCGTGATCAGTAACAACAACTTTAGGATCATTTCCAAAAGCATTAACAAAGCACCTTAAAAGCCATCGATAAGAATCTGCAGTCTCAGAACCAAGTAATGCACCACCAAACGTGACATTCCAAAAATGATTATCAATCCCAGTAAATGGTACAAAAACCAAATCATATCTACATAAAACAAACAAATAATGCATTAGAAAAAAAAAAAGAAAACAGGAATATATAACGTAATAGAATATATAACGCAATAAAAGTAAAAAACTTACTTGTTTGATTTGTAAGTAGCATCAAAACCTACTATGTCACCAAATACTGTATAATTTGTTTTTGATTGCTCATCAGCCCAGAAAAGTCCTTTCAATCTTCTATCCTCACCAATAACATAATCACATGTAAAACCAGGAGAACATTCTTTCTTCCTAATAAAACGCCTAACTACCATTTCTGTATCATACTCACCTATGTAAAGATTCAAATCCCTTTTATAGTTCTTAAAATCAACTTTACTAGCACCAACTTCACCAAAACCACCATACATTGTTTTCATAATATTGAATGCTTTAATAGGTCCAACATTGATTGCAGACAATCCAGATTTAAAATTTCTTTAACATAATCAATACTTCTGGCAGCAGGCAAGAAATGAATATCTTCATCTTCAACAAAGATATGATTATGTTCTTCTTCAAAGTAGTAGATTTTAAACATATTATTATTCTCTAATATTAATTTCACATGAGCATTGCATCCAACTCTTTTTGAACCTCTACTACGTCTAACAATCTTTTTACTATTTTCATCAACTGAACCAGAGTCTATTGCTTTGCTAACATGAAATCCTTCTTTTGAGCAGACAATATATCTTATTTTCACTAAACCACCATTTTTCCAAGAAGTATATTTTCTTGCAGAAAAACCTACAGCAAGTGCATATCTCTGATAAAACGCAAAAGCCTCATCAAAGGATTTAAAAAACATTCCAACAGAAGGTCTAATCGATCCGCTGACTTTAGGTTTGTAAAACTTTCTTCCACTGTTTAAGCATACACGTTCCTCCCATTTTGAATTGTGATCTGAAATATTTAACAAGTAATTATAAAACGCAACACCTCTTATATAATCATGTTTTGAGTGTTAAATCTAAAAATATGTTATTCAAAATTGAAAAATTACAAACCTTTAAAGTTTGTATATCATCTAATGTGGTTAAAAGCATAAAACGCAATAAGTTCTAGTAAAACGCAACAATTGATAAACAAACAAAACAATGAATAAAACGAACAAATTACTGTTAAATTATACAACAATGACAGTTATGTGCTTTATATTAGAACAATTACAAATTTAAAGTTTGTATGCATATAATGTGAATAAAATCATAAAATGCAACAACTTCACTAAAACGCAATAACTGATGAACAAACAAAAATTAATAGAGCGATCAAATTATGTTAAATTATACAACAATAATAATTAAACTTATGGAAAATCAAATAATAATAACAGAAAGACGAATTATAAAACGTAAAAGATTGAATTTCGGCAAAATAACAAAAAAATTACTCAAAATTGAAGCTAAACTTACCAACAGGGTGTGCAGAGACAATGACGTTGTAGAATTGACGAACAAAACAAGATTATTGCTTGAAAAAAGGTGAATTTGCGATCGATTACGATTTAGGGTTATACAATCTCAGTTTTATTATGAAATTGATGATCTAAGAGAAAAGGTAACAAAATCTGGTATAGTATTAGAAAGAAGATATGATAATGTAAAATGACAAAAAAGCCCACGCGTCCAAAATTTTAAAAATTACAGATGAACGGCTAAGATTGCTTCCTATACTTCCTAGAGAAAATAAACTTGATATTTGATCCCCACCCAACACAACTAATATAGCAATTGAGTATAAACAAAGAATTGACATAAAAAACAACAATCACCAAGGTTCTTTTTCTTTTAACGACCAATGATAAAAGCTCGCCTCCCTTTCTATATATGTTCCTACTTTCGATCATGTGCCGAATTTTATAAAAAGCAACATAGATGATTCAAAATAAATATAAATTTTATTCCTTCTTGCTAATAGTCCATAACGGGCTATTGATTTGCCCGAGTTTCATTAATTCGTCCATCACACTCATCACAAGTTCAAGAAACATACCCTTTTCGTACTGCATATCCATCCCACCACCACTGCCACCTGGAGCCATCATTCGAGGCCTCGAAGGTGACAACAAAGGAAAAGCATTCGACATCCCGTTGCTATAATGAATCCCCATTAACCCTACATCCATCAGGTTTAAACCGTACCCATTTCTCCCAACCGCAAGTTCTAAGCTAGAACTCGTCATTCCGTGAGGCATGGAACCACCAAACGATGATAAAGGCCGACCCAAAAACTTATTAACAAGAATTGATATCCGGCTAAGTTTGTCTCTTAATCGGGTATTCTAGATTCTAAGATGATGGTCGTCGATAGATATGTCACCGAGAATCGCCTGGCCACCACAAGTTGTTGCAAACCGGAGCTCAGGTCGCTTCTTTCATCGCTATGTTTTCGATCCGAAGCTTATCGTTTTCTTGTTTCAAGATCGCATTTTCATGGCGCTCGAGTGGCGTCTGAACCAATGTAATCGAACAGAATAAGACTCGTTTATTTCAGGAGTGTGTGGTGAGACAATCTTGATTTTGCAACAAGTAGATAGAAGAAAGTTTTAAGGACCAATAATGCACAAAAGAAAGAATGGCGTACTCTGGAACAATGAATAAAGCAACAGACGCCTTTTGCAATTTTAATAGATGCAAGAAAAAAGCATAATACTTATGGAATTAGCCTAAAAAGAAAGTAATGCCAATGATAACACGTACCTTTGACAAGCAGCAAGACATCTTATACTCCAAACCATTGACCACATTAACACCTTCCATCGCAACAGACATCGCAGAAGATTCATCCATGTCTGAGAATTGACGTTTACTTCTGCATATAGTTAGAATTATGTTATCATGTAACACCCCGAAAATATAAAACTTTATGTTAAAATTTAAAGATTTAAAATAAACAAAGGTAAACTAACTAGGAATAAATAACCTCATTAGTCATAAGGCTAGAAGTAACAAGGAAATTTGGTTAAAACATTGAAAATATAAGTTGACAATAATAGGAGGGCCAAAAGTGTTAAGTTGGAAACTTGGTTTTTATAAAACAAAAATCAAAAACCCATACACACACTTATGTGTGTGTGTCTGGTCGAACTAAACACAGGGTTCCCCCACAAACCCTAGTTCCTGCAATTTTCACCAAATTGGGAGCTCTAATCTGTTCCAAATCGATTCTCAAGCACAAATTCGTGATCACCTCGTTGAAACGATCAGAAGGTATGCTAAATTTTATCATTTGGTTTCATCTCAAATTCTTGGTAAATTGTGAAATCAAAATTAGAGCTTGATTATGTGATGTTTAGATGAAACTTGTAATGAAAAAAAGTTTAGGAGTGAATCCTAGCTGATAATTTGCAGAAAATATGTTTAAATTTATAAAACTCATGATAATCTATTCATAGGTTAAATGGGTTTTACAAGATAGGATGAACACAAGAATTATAACTATCAAAAGTAGTATTACTTGATTTTTATGTGATGTTTTGATGTTAGTATGCATGTTTGACATGATGGAATCAAAATATGTGATTGAAATTGGTGAAAATAACAAGTTATGAACTTGATTCTAGTTATGTAAAAATTAGACCCACTAGGTGTTCGTTAAAATGCCTAAGTGAGGAATGAAATATTAAAAATCCAATGAAAACGCATGTTTGATTTTTATGGCAAATTATGTGTTAAAGTTTATAAAAAGGGTTCTAAATTGATTGTCAATTGAACTCTCTAGGCAAAGAATCTGGATCGTCGAGTGGACAAGCCGGAGGGGATACACGCTTGAAAGGGGTGCTCTAAAGGTACGCGACTTTAGTCCCGTTACATTATGCATAAAAGTTTGGATTTAGTTTGTTAATGGTGTCATAGTGTAGTATGTGTATTTGGTGTGTCACTAAAGTGGCGAAACTCACTTGACAATCAAACGGGTCAAAATAATGGTTGGAAATAGTTTGGCTTGTCATTAAAGTGATGGCCTTCACTCGACAACCAAACGGGTCAAAACTATGTCTTTAAAAAAATCATGTGTGTAGAGACTTGGAGGTCTCATATTGTGCTAGCATTAGATAGCATTACACCAATAAATTGGTTATGCTAAGTTCAGTTTACGAATCCGAGATATCGGGTCAAACAGTAGAAATCAATTGTAAGTGTTGCATGAAGCGGCATGCTTGAATTTTAAGAAAACAAGCATGAAATTCTAATGCGAGCGTAAAGCCATGTAATGGCGCGGATACGCCAAGATTTGCAAGCCCGGGGATTTGGGTGATTAAGTCTAGAATACCCAAGAACTGAATAGAGAAATTATGCACACATAGCTAATGGATCGAATAATTGAAACAAGGATTTTGTGAACCGTTGTTCGTAAAATGGGTTTCGTTATGTGAAATTTACATGATTAAATCCGTAATTTTATTACGGACGCATAGGAAAAAGAATCGACTAAAACGGACAAGCAGGTAAAAATTTATGCTAGTTTAAAGTTAGATTTTTTACAAATTTCGGAGCTGGGAAAATATGCAGGTCCAGGAACCGGACCTGTTGGAAAACGTGCACCCCGCGCCACGCGACGGGGTAACTAGATGCTGGCACGACACGCGGGGCCGCCCACAGCACGCGAAGGATACACTTGAGTCTGTCGCGTGGCGCGACAGACCAAAAATCAAGATTTTTTTTTTTTGTTATGCGTATGCTATTGGGGCTTGTCTATGCTTATTATAACGTTGTGAAAACTAATAATTGGTGTGGTTTTGACCTTAGGTAATGCTCATTTCATTTCGGATGCCGATCAAGCAAGAAATCAAGAACCGAACACAAGTTTTGAAGCTTCCACACTAATCTAATCATGTTTAGACAATGTTGTTTTGTAAACACTACTAAATGTCGAATGTTTTAAACTAGCTAGTTGGTTATGTTAAAACACTATAACGATGTACATCTTAGTTTATTAACTAAGTTTTTGTTAATTATGCATTTTTTTAAAAGTGCGTATTTTATAATAAAATAACAAATAAATAAGACGAGTGTTACATATCATTATAAAATAAACTGGCGTTTGCATCCTGTCAAACCAAGAATGCTCATATAGAAGTGTTAAATCGTATTCCATGATAATAGGTTCAGTTTTCTAATTTAGAGTAAAATGTCATTTTCATCCTTGAGGTTTGGCCAGTTTTGCGACTTTCATCCAAAAGTTTGTTTTTTCCACATCTGGATCCAAAAGGTTTGAAATCTTGCCATTTTCATCTGGCTTGTTAACTCCATCAATTTTTCTCTGTTAAATCAAAGGTATTTCCATCTTTTTTGTTAACTTATAGGGTTTGAATACTTGTACGTTATGCTAAATGCTTGTACATAAAGTGAAAAAGACTGAATTGCCCCTTAAAAATAACAAATAAAGACAAAAATACCCTGACTTAACGGAGAAAAATGGATGGAGTTAACGAGTCGGATGAAAAAGGTAAGATTTCAAACCTTTTGGATCTAGATGCGGGAAAACAAACCTTTAGACAAAAGTCGCAAAATTGGCCAAACCTCGGGGACGAAAATGGCATTTTACTCTTTAATTTATTGAGCTAGAGGGAGTGTTTCCACCTCTGTAACATAATGCCAGATTCTTTTTTTCCAGACACAACAGAAAGAAAATCATTATGAAGATAAGCGGCAAATTTGGGGTCCACAGAAACCGCAACTGCTTCAGCCTTTTCATTCAAATCATCCATCAGCTGGATAGTTAAACAACTAAGTCCAGAAGACTACAAAACATAGAGAACAAATAAACCAAAAACGCTTACAAGCAAAATAAAAAGAAAAAAATTACAGAGGAAACACAAAAAAAGCTTACACATTGAAATCTGAATATGTTTCCTTCATGAAGAAAATGATGTGCATTCTCGTAGTATACAGAATCAACAAACTTATCAGGTGTTCGCAAGCTTTCATACTCGTATAGGTTTAGTAATTTGTTGTCCACCTCGTCTTCTGCAACAATTTGAAGTTGCATCCATAAAGGAGTAGTCAGAACCTTTCCAACAGACATTAATGAACATGAGAAATTTCATATACATCCCACATAACTTACAATATATATATATATATATACACATATAGTAGGAATGCCTGCGCGTTGTGGCAGGTTCGTCTGTTTTGTCACTATCATCTAAATGACTTAACGGGTTTCGTTTCCTCGCAGCCGCATAACAGTCCAAAACTTCCTTTATGAACATCGAACACTCACCTTTATAAAACTTGGCCAGAGAATACCAAGCCCAAGAGTTCATCTGGTCTGCAATGCTTCGGTCAAGAAACTTCTGACTACTGGTCCAGACTTGCCACCAAGCCGTATTAAAACCATAGTCATGAAAAGAAGATAGTAGAACACCCGCGTAATGAGGTAATGTTGACAATTTAGGTATTTAACTAATATTTATTTATCTATTTTGGGATACCCGAGTTTGGATTCAAATGGTTGGGTACCCGGAAATATGCTAAACAAGGCTAATCAGATCAACCATCTGCCTGCTCAATTTGACCCGAGTCCAACCCAAGTGCTTGTTAAAAAGTATCTATTTTGTCATTTACATATTCATTCAATCATTCAACATTATTAAGCAAAATAACAAGGAGTATAACAGAACAATTTCATACTTTCTTTAACCAGGAGTATAACCAGAATGATTCACATTTCTAAAATGAAAGTTACTCACCAGAAAAGCCATGCTTTTCCTTGTTATCTCCCTGCAATTATTTAGAACTGTAAATGAGAGTTTATAAAAAAATGTGAAAATAAGAAGCAGAGTATAACAGAACAATTTCATACTTTCTTTATATCAGATTTCTCTTCCCTGTCAGCATGCTTTAAAAGTGGTAAAGATTTCCTTTAAAATACAAAATTGAAACAATTAATTCAAGGACATTAGCATGTTGATTAAAAATATAAGTAGACGCTGTGAAAATAGAAAACTTTGTGGTGGGCAATATGCCCATGCAGATTTCCTAAACAAATAAATAAAATGGATCATAATTCATAACAACCATAATAACAAATTTTGGGGGTTTCATCTTCGATCAACACCAACATGATATAACTATTAACCATCGTGTGTGAAATTATAGTTAGGATAATGAAAAGGAAAAAAATAGCATACCATGAAGAGGATGAAATTTGCAAGGAAACAGACTGAATCGAAACAATATGTACTGAGGTGGTTTATCACCCCAGTTCATTCAAACCCTAATTTGTCGGTTGATTGATGTTGATACGTTAGGCAGAGGGTTACTTGAATATCAAGAAAGCAGCGGAAACAGGAGAAGGGGAGCTGATAATCGCGTGATTGATGTGTCCATTTCACCGCCGGATATGGCCACCGGAAATACGTCTGTGTCCCCCTTTTCTCTTTTTCTATTTTATTGATGGGTGGGTTTTGAGGAGCGAAGTAAGGGTCATAAAGAGGCAAAGCCATGTGATTGTGATGAAAGCACATTCAATTTCCCTTTCGATGGTGTCTATATGTATAAATTGAACATGATTGAAGGAACTGAATAGATTAGAAACCGAAGCATTCAATAGGAAGGCTGAAATCCCCCAATTAACCCTCTAGTGTCTTAAAACTTTAGGTTAAATACAGATTTAACCCCTCTAAAATGGCTTACTCATCCTTGTACATGGTGCTTGATAACTTGTATGCATGGTAAAATTACAATCTTATCCATCACATTTGCTTTATATAGTTATATAGATATATAGATAAATTTAGAGAAAAACCCATAAACTAAAATGAAAAAGGGCTCTAGTGGTTGGGGCATAGAATTTTTAAAGTACAGGTCAAGTGGCTCTTGACAAACAAAAAAAAATTAAGTTTTTAAATCTTGAATGCAAGCTTAAAAACCAAATTATGGTTTTAAATTACTGTAACGTATCACATAGCCTACACTCGCCCACTCAGCCTCTGAACTCCTAAAAGCAACAATAAACCATCGCCATCAAGCCAAGAGAGTAAGTATCGGAATAGGCTTACGTCTCGGTGGGGAATTCGAGGAATTCGTACAACATAAATATTAAATTTGTCTTTCTGGTAGGTATATATACTGTTCAACTGAGGGGGGGGGGGGGCAGTTGGGTGACCCTAATTGTGGGGCATCCTGACACATTCTTAGCCATTTTTTAATCATTAAATATTGTATGCGTGGAATTGTTGATAGATCTATCGGGTTGACCACCCCGTGTGAACGGTAGCTCCGTCTCATTTAAGCGACGAATTTACATTCTCTAAGTTGTGTCTGGCTTGATTAAAACCTCATTGTTGCTATATAGCTCGTATTGTCTTGCAAACTTACAAATCTAAACGATTAGATTTAAATTTAATACATTAACCTTGGGAAAATGATCTATTACAGGCTTTCTACAAAATATTTAAATCTGAGTTGTGACGAATTTGCTTGATCTCAAGAGAGTAAGTATCGGAATAGGTTTACGTCTCGGTGGGGACTTCGGGGAATTCGTACAACATAAATATTAAATTTATCTTTCTAGTAGGTATATATATTGTTCAATTGAGGGGGGTAGTTGGGTGACCCTAATTGTGGGGCATCCTGGCGCATTCTTAGCCATTTTTAATCATTAAATATTGTATGCGTGTAATTGTTGATAGATCTATCGGGCTGACCACCCCGTCGTGTCACACCCTCAAAATCCACAAGCGGAGTATCACCGTGAGGTGTGTGACTGGCCAGGATCATACCACCAATCATACTGAATGAGAAGTAAAATAAAGTAAAACCATCACAATCAAAATGTTTAGCATTCATGCAAGCAATATCCCAAAACCAAGTTTAAGTGTTAGCGGAAGAAAAAAATTTAAAACCCATAAAGCAGTTTAAAAGTCATAATGTTTATTATTAGGAACCCAATAGTTGGTTCCTTGCCACAACGCCCACTCCTCGTGCAAGCTCCAGCCATGTACCTAACGACCTGCAAAGCATGCAGTAGTGTGTCAACATAAAGTTGGCGAGTTCACAGTTGTTTGTTTAGTATAGTTCCAAAAACCATAAGTTATTACGTTCCTTTGTTCTTTATAAAAACATGCCATGGGGAGCTACCACACTGTTTTAAACCACTAGACACGTACCATACCGACTACTGACTAAAGTTACGTTGAGTGCCCTGAGTCAATGTCTATCATCATTGATGTAGGATCGTGTACAGACCCGAACGAGTCGTTCAGAGGAGTTTTGATCATTTTCAGGTGCGGAAAACAAGAAACTGACTTCGAAACAGCAAGCAATTCACTTTAAACACACTTTTGATTAATATAACAGCTTGTACAGTCACAAAACACACCAGCAGCACTTCGGTATGAAAATTCTGAATCGATACATCTGATTACGCTTGAACAACTATATATAGGGCAGAGGTTCCGCTTGAAGTGACATGATTCATTTCAAGCGGAATCATATAAATGTGATTTCGCTTGAAACTGATCAATGTCAATTCAAGCGGAATCAGTAAGTTCAAGCGGAATCACCACTTTTAACACTAAAACTTCCTATTTTCTTGTACAACATGCCCTGATCTAATCTATCTTGTCTAAGACTCGATACAAGACGAAGTCGACAGATGCATGCACTAACAGACTCCCCCTCAGATGTTGACGAGTCTTACAGTGTCGAGTCTTTGCAACTTCAATCTTTATCAGTCTCTGGGCTTTACTTTCTCTATCAGCATCAACAGACTCCCCTTAACAATCTACTGGCATTCCTCAAGTTCATCAGCATCATCTGCCTCAGGATCGTTGTCACACCCCGATATTCACACGTTTCACCGGTGGGCCCGGTGGGGGATTATCGTGACGTAGTTGGTAACATTACAGTCAAACAACACAATATTTAAATGCACAGCGGAAGCAAAAGATAGATACATTGTTCAACAGGGGATCAAAAATAATTAGGAAACATTTTTCAACAGTATGACATCCAAGCTCGTGAGACTTATTGAGGACGCTAGGAGAAAGCCAGCCTAGTTCGCTTAGTACCTGCACTTAACCTTTTTGGGAAAATATGTCAGTTTACACTGGTAAATACATTCAACCGACTCAGTTTGAAAAGTTTAATAAAATTTATTTGAATGCACGTGGCACAAACTTTTATAACTTGGGATAATTATTTGAATATAATACTTGTAAACGAATTACATGTTCCTTATGCGTTCAGTAGCCCGATCCGTAGACCGGGTTAAATATCAATAGACACACCACATTATATATTCATTTATGCACAGACGGGTGTACGCCTACACCCCGTGCTCAAGTCGAGGCCATCTCGTAAGATGATGCCAAGGATATCCGGGACATGGTCATTAACCCTCCAAAGGCTTTAAGCAAACAAAACATTTCAAAACACAGCATATCTGTGATTTAATCTCTAATTGATTAAAGATTCAATGCCGGACCAAGCGGTATTTTATATACCGTACCCCAAGCCAGTATAAAGGAAAATAAGTTAAAAGTATTTACCTTTGCAAGTATCAATCACAAATAGCAAGTGCAGGTAGCTTTTACCGGGTCTCCTATTCTGGAACGAAGGTTTATAACAACCTATTAGAATCCTAACGGGTCTTTTATTAAGCCTAAACTTAGACCGGTTAGTTTTAACGGAAGATACGGTTTGAACGCACGATTAGGCGAAGACCGGAATAGAATGTGATTTAGACCCGACAAGTTTGAACACTTGTTTAATATGGATAATCTAACCACATTCTGGATTTTGAGATAAAACCGACAGGGTTTGACCCATTTCGGCTAATTTATGTAAACTAGTTACATAAACTGAACCGAACGCGTAAGTAGCGTAACGGGTAACCGAAAGAGTCACTTACAGGTTTCCTAAGTTAATATGCCCTAATTATGTTGTGATATCAGTAGGATACCTTTCATTATGCCCAAAACGAGTTTAATCTCAATATAGGCCCCGTAGGGGTATTTTGGTCATTTTAAAGGTTATAAAAGAGATTAATTAAACTCCTGTGATTCGGGTTTGAATAAATCAGTAAAATAACTTATTTTAACAGGGTAAATCAGTTGGCGATAGGTCGTATGCGACAAAATAGTTTTAAAGCTATACTAGGCGTTTAATACGCGTAAAAAGCCATTTTAAGCGATTTCCGGGTTAAACAGGAAATCTGAGTTTTCTGATCAGGTTACTTAGTCCAAAATACTTTATTTATTATATAAAATCAGTAGCAATTGGATTTGTGTCAAAATACTATGTAGAACTCATTTTATGTCCGAAAAGGGTATAATCGGTATTTACCGAATCAATGCTATAACCTTAGGTTATGAGCAGGTTAAAAATAATTAAAGATCTTTAAAAATCTCAAAATATTATAGTACATCAGTGGGTAAAAGGTTTGGTGTCGAAAGTTGGGTTTAGATAGGCTTTATGCTAAGTGCGCCGTTTAATTAACAAAAGTTTCTTAATTGCGCTATTTAGCATAACTCCTATTCTAGACCTCTAACTGTTATGAAACTTTTAGGAACAAGCTTATAAATCAGTAACAGAGATTTTTGCTCTCTCACATTCCCAAAATTCTCGTTTTATGGACAAAACGGCATTATGGTCAACTTTTAAGCATTTAACGGAAATGTGCAAATGACTCGGGCATTCAACGAACCAGCCACAGAGGGTTATACTATCATGTAACCTGGTCCTAAGGAAGTCCTAAGGCATTTCTAAACTCTACTAAAATGGGTCAGAACTGAAGTCAAAGCAAAAGTCAAAACTTTGCGACTTTCGGTTCCGAACCGGGTCTAAAAAGGAAATTGTCGGATCAAACAAGTTTAGATCAGTTATTATACTTGTTATCAAGTTATATGAGTGATAAAATAGGTTACATGCCTTTTACATTGTTAATTATATGTAAATTCGAAAATTAAGCTTCTATTGACTTTTTCTAAACATCTTTGACCCGACATTTGATCTAGTTAGAGTGGGAATCAGAGGGTGCCCTTTTGAGGGTTTAATGCCCACATAATTACCAACTTATAACTACCTTTGAGTCGATTAATCACTGGACCAAAAATGATTAATCGTTAAGTCAACCGTTAATTACGACGGTTTGACTTTTAAGCTAAAACTTAGTAAAAACTCAACTAAGAATAGTCAAGCATACTTACTGAAGTCTAATGCACGATTAGGAAGGCTTAGGGAAGACACTTGCGCTCCAGAAAGCTCCACAAATGCAGAAGGAAGGAATGAACACAATGTTGCAACAATGTGGCTTTATATAGTGTTCTTAATCCATTGAGATCATGACAATTAGGTCTATTATTGATCCCAGATCATTTACAAGTGTTTCCTAGTGCCTAGGAACTGTTAGGGGTCGCCCATGTTGCTGAAAATATCGTTCTAAGTCGGTTAAATGTTTATAACAGCCAACAGCCAAGCTGCTGTCGCTGGACACCCCTTATGGACCGTAAGGCAGGACCTTTACGGTCCGTAAGCCTTTGCCAGAAAGCAAAAAAATTAACCTTTCATGCATTGAACATGCAACTTGCATAGCATTATTTTGAGCCAGGAAAATGTCAGTATGAGGCCTTTCTACCCATGCTTGATCAGTTGTGTCTACCTATCTTGCAATATTATTGGGTTGAACAATGATAATATTCACAAACGAAGGTTTTATTGAGCATTATTTTCATAGGATCCATTCTTGCAAATTTGGACATCCATTATTATTAGTGATCACCGGATTAGAGGTATACTAGATGTTTATTAATCATGTTAGGGTCTTGGGATTTATAATGAGGTCGTTCAGAGGTATAAATTAACATGTCGACGTGTTTAAAAATCCTGCCATACATCTTTAACTAAATCCGGGTTTATAATGTTTTTGTCGTATGTGACACGTGTCGTTATTTCATTTGACGGAAAATTTCGAGGTGTTACATCCTCACCCCCTTAAAAGAAATCTCGACCTCGAGATTTACTGAAACAACTGAGGGTATTTCTCTTTCATTGTGGACTCTACCTCCCACGCATACTCGGGACCTCTACGGGCATCCCATTTAACCTTTACAATCGGTACATGCTTCCTTCGAAGCTTCTTAACCTGTCGATCCTCGATCAACACAGGTTTTTCAACAAACTTCAAGCTCTCTTCTATGTGTACATCTGTGTGTGGTATGACTAGTGAATCATCAGCGACACACTTCTTCAGATTGCAGATGTGGAATACATTGTGAATACCACTGAGCTCTTCAGGTAAGTTTAACTTATAGGCAACTGATCCAACATGTTCGATGATCTCGAAGGGTCCTATGTATCTCGGGCTTAACTTGCCATTCTTACCAAATCGCATCACTCCCTTCCAGGGTGATACTTTAAGCAGTACCTTGTCACCTACCTCGAAGTTAAAAGGTTTACGCTTTAAATCTGCATAGCTCTTCTGCCTATCTCGGGCAGCTTTCAGACGGTCACGAATCTGGACAATCTTGTCCGTCGTTTCAAAAACTATTTCTGGTCCTGACAGTTGGACATCTCTAACTTCCGCCCAACAAACGGGCGTTCTGCACTTCCTACCATACAAGGCCTCAAAAGGCGCAGCCTTAATGCTGGTATGGTAGCTATTGTTGTACGAGAACTCGACTAATGGCAGGTGGTTATCCCAACTACCACCTAAGTCAAGTACGCATGCACGAAGCATGTCTTCCAAAGTTTGGATTGTACGCTCACTCTGTCCGTCCGTCCGTCTGAGGATGGTAAGCCGTACTGAAATTTAAGCGCGTGCCCAAAGATTGTTGGAAACTTTTCCAAAAATGAGATGTGTACCTAGTATCTCTGTCAGAGATAATAGACACAGGTACGCCATGTAGAGATACAATCTTATCTACGTACAATTGGGCTAACATGTCGGAGTTATAGGTCTCCTTGTCTTCGGCAGCTTGGTGATGAAATCCATCGTCACCATTTCCCACTTCCATGTGGGAAGTTCAAGCTGTTGTAGCAAACCTGACGGCTTCTGATGTTTAGCTTTGACTTGCGCACATGTCAAACATTTAGCTACATAGGTAGCTATAGACTTCTTCAAGCCTATCCACCAGAAGTTTGCCTTCAAATCCTGGTACATCTTGTCAGCTCTAGGATGAACTGAGTATTTGGAGCTGTGGGCTTCCTGGAGGATAACATCTCGAAGTCCTCCATAAACTGGAACCCATATTCGTCCATTTAACCTTAGAATTCCGTCCTTGCCATAGGATAACTGTTCTTCAGTTACTCCTAGCTTTTCATTAGGATAGTTAGCTTCTAGTACAGCTTCCTTCTGTGCAGCTAACAACCTTTCATTCAAACTATTCTTTATCTCGATGCTCTTGACATTAATTCTTATAGGCTTCACCCTTTCCTTTCGACTCAAGGCATCAGCGACTACATTCGCCTTGACAGGATGGTATCTTATCTCACAATCATAATCATTCAAAGTTTCCATCCATCGCCGCTGCCTCATATTCAAATCCTTTTAGTTGAACAGATGCTGGAGGCTCTTGTGATCAGAATAGATCACACATTTGATGCCATATAAATAGTGCCTCCACAGCTTCAGTGCAAATACAACGGCACCCAACTCCAAGTCATGGGTGGTGTAATTCTTTTCATGCACCTTTAACTGACGTGAAGCATAGGCAATAACCTTGCCTTTCTGCATAAGCACACATCCCATCCCGGTGTGTGATGCATCACAGTATACTACAAACTCTTCTATTCCATCAGGCAATGTCAACACCGGTGCATTGCTTAGCTTTTGGTTAAGGATATCAAAAGCTTCTTGCTGCTTAGGGCCCAAGTTAAACTTAATATTCTTTCTAGTCAAAGAAGTTAGGGGTGCAGCAATCCTTGAAAAATTTTCAATAAAGTGCCTGTAATAACCTGCCAATCCCAAGAAGCTGCGAATTTCTGTGGGCGTCTTTGGTTCTTGCCAATTCATGACAGCTTCCACCTTAGCGGGATCCACTTGGATACCACGCTCACTAACCATATGTCCAAGGAATTGGACTTCTCGAAGCTAGAATTCACATTTAGAGAGTTTGGCGTAAAGCTTCTCTTGTTGAAGTAGTGAAAGAATACATCGAAGATGCTTCTCATGATCAGCTTCGTTCTTTGAATAAATCAGAATGTCGTCAATGAAGATGATGACAAATTTGTCCAAGTATGGTTTGCAGACACGGTTCATGAGATCCATGAATGCCGCTGGTGCATTAGTGAGCCCAAAAGGCATCACTAGGAATTTGTAATGCCCATAACGAGTCCTAAATGCAGTCTTGTGTACGTCTTCATCTCTAACCTTCAGTTGGTGATAGCCTGACCTCATATCGATCTTAGAGAAGTAACTTGCCCCTTGATGTTGATCGAACAGATCGTCGATCCTGGGTAATGGATACCTATTCTTGATAGTGACCTTGTTAAGCTCACGGTAGTCGATGCAGACGCATCGATCCATCCTTCTTCTTGACAAATAAGATTGGTGCTCCCCAAGGAGACGAACTAGGTCTAACGAAACCTTTGGCTAGCAATTCATCCAGTTGTGTTCTTAATTCCTTCATCTCTGTTGGTGCCAATCTGTAGGGTGCTCTTGCAACAGGTGCTGCCCCAGGAATAATGTCAATCCTGAACTCTACTTGCCTATCTGGGGGTAAACCAGGTAGTTCTTCGGGAAAAACTTCAGGTTATTCAGAAATGACAGGGATATCTTCAATCTTGGGTTTCGGCTCATCGATAGTTACTTGTTCCATGTAGATGACACAACCCTTCTTCAGACACTGATAGGCCTTGAGCATAGATACTTGCTCCGGCAGTCCATACCAGGTATCTCCCTGAATGGTAAGTGACTCTCTAGACGGAGTCTTGATCACCACTTGCTTCTTATTACAGACAATCTGGGCCTGGTTATGAGATAACCAGTCCATACCCAGAACTATGTCGAAACCGGCTAACTTCAAAGGAAGTAGGGACAAAGGAAAAGAGTGGTTCTTAATGGATATGAAACATCCATCTAATATGGTTGAGGCGGTTTCTAAGGTGCCATCTGCTAATTCCACCTCATACTTCACACTTAAGGTTTTGACAGGTATATTCAGCAATTTGCAAAACTTATTATCTACAAATGATTTATCAGCTCCTGAATCAAATTGCACCCTTGCATAAACATCATTTATAAGAAAGGTACATGTGATCACGTTATCGTCCTGCACAGCTTCCTTTGCATCCATTCTGAAGACCCTAGCATTGGTCTTCTTCCCCTCATCAGCTTTCTTTGCATACTTTGGGCAATTTGTCTTGATGTGCCCCTTTTCATTGCAATTGTAGCATGTGGCGTCTTTCAGTTTCTTGCACTCTAGGGTTTTATGTTCTGTGGATTTGCAAATCCCGCAAGGCCTTGTCTGAGACTGGGATTTGGAGTCAAGTCTGCACTTCCCAAAGTGGTATTTCTGACAAGTCTTACACTTGGGCTTATCCCTAGATTGATGCCCATCCTTCTTTGAACCAAATCCCTTCTTGTGGTCATTGTTTCCTCGGTGCTTCTTGTTTGATCGTCGTGAGTTGTCATCATCGTGCTTTCTTTTCTCGGCATCCGTGTTCCTCAGCGATCTCTGCCTGACCGCGTCTAGTGTGAGGGACAAAGATATATCAGCCACAGATCTGAATGTGGCTGGCCGAGAGGCTTTTACACTTGCCTTGCTCTCCAGGGCTAAACCCCCGATGAAACGAGCTATCCTTTTGGGTTCCGGGGTCACTAGATAGGGAACCAACCTTAACATTGTGTTAAAGCTCGTAAGGTAAGCTTGGCAATCTAGATTCTTCATGACCAATGACAGAAAATCCGACTCAATCTTCTCTACCTCATGCTGAGGGCAGTAGTTCTCTCGGATGAGGGCAACAAATTGTTCCCATGACATGCTGTATAGTGGAATCTTTCCCGTAGCTTGAATCAATGATCTCCACCAGGCTAAGGCCTCACCTTTGAACGATTGAGACACAAACTTTACTACATCCTTTTCAGCGCACCCGCTGATATCTACTACTATGTCCATCTCATCCAACCAAGTCATGCAGTCTATTGTTCCTTTCTCCCCCGTAAAATCTCGGGGCTTACATGAGACAAAGTATTTGTAGGAGCAACCCTTATCACGGGGTCCTTGATTCAGCACGACTCTTTGAGACGGGACACTATGATGGTTTGAAGAGTGACGATCGTCATCATCTTTCTTTGTTTCTTCTTTCTTGGAGAGAGGCTTCTTGTGTGCCTCGGAATGAGTTTTGGGCTTAGAATGCGGTGCGGATAGGGTCCTAGTCCGAGTCCCGCTCGACTCACTATACTGCCTATCCAAGGCTTTTGTAACAACAATGTCAATTAATGCTTGGAGTTCCGTCCCTGCTATATTAATCCGGGCATCATTCTGATTCTCCTTTGGGTGACTATTTATTTCATCCGAGTCAGCCATCTTATCTTGAACTGCTACATAAGATAATGACAAAAGTTTATTTGGGAGTTTATTATGGAATTACCTTTTTGGGCAATTCATTAACCATGGTAAACATAGACCATATTTGGTTAATTTGTTACTCACATTTACTTAGGATTTTAATACAACTTATCCTAATTATTGTGACAACCTTCACAAAACCAGGTATCCGTACGACTTAATTAGCTATTAACTGTTGCCTAATTACTGTGCTTAACTGAGATTTCTGATAAACTGCTACTTGAATACTGATACATGAACTTACTTGCGTCATACTTGCTTGCTGTCACTACACTATTTACATGCTGAACCCTAGTGACAAACTTGATGCACAAGAAGCACAGTAGCACTAAACGGATACACAGTGAACATGCTGATATAACCAGCATCAGGCAGACACTGCCTCTAAAGGCCTGAATGAGCCAGAATTATTTTACTACACCCATAGTGTGTGTAGAGATACAAGGGTTGTATAATTGCGTCTCTAGGAATAAGATACAGAGATTGGATGTGCCTAAAACGTACCTTAAGCACGGAACACAGCACTTTTATTTACACACTAGCTTCTAGCTAATTAATAAAGTGCCAAAATACAAAGAATTATTCCCGACACTTTGCTGAATAAATTGTGTCGCTAAAAATATTACTTACGACGCTTAAAGGATATCTTAAGCACTTTAACGGATTCCTATCCGACCGAACAACCGGACAATACCCGGAACATAAAATTATTGCCAGGATTATTATTGGTATTTTTCTGAGCCAGTTAGGGTCCCTGATTACCCTAACACCCGCAATATAACACATTAAACAACTAACGGGGTTAGACCTTAAAGTAACCGACTTTAACCAAACTAAACTGTAACTGCACGATCGAGACCCAACCGGGCGACCCCACACCCCCTTGGGCCGGTTCCATTGAGATGGAACTAGGTGGTACAACTTTTAGTATTTTATTAGAAATTGCGGATATCTAGAGAGCATGGAGAACCGGTGGACGATAACGAAACTTTTTCTATTTAAACACTCACTCTCTCACACACTAAACACACACACAAGATCACAACTCACTCCCTCTCTCCCTTGTGCTCTCCCTCTCGGCCGAACATCACCACACCCAACCACCCATCTTCGGTTTTCGTCTTGCAAGTTCCAAGTGCATACAAGTCTTGAGGATCACGTACAACGAAGCTTGGAACAAACGGAAGTTGAAGGACCTCGCCACGTTGCTTTTATCCACGCCGTTTTCGACTAGAATCTTCCCTAGCCCCGAGCTAGAGGTATATCATTTAAAACTCGTTTTTAATCATATCAAAAGTGGTTAAAAGGATTTTTATCGGTTAAATGTCGGTAACCCACTATTCGAATCTAAAAAGTCTACTAAAACATGAAAATCGTTGGATAAAAGGTCTTAACGCGTGTAAATGTCGTAGTATTTGAACATGTTGGTTATTATGGCCCGATCTATGATGTGGTGGCTCTTATCATCGTTTAACCCGACTTTGTTAAGATCCCGAATCTTGACATACACTTGTTTCTAGCAGTACAAGGGTTAAAAGGTGAAACTCCACCACACGGGAAACATGAACTTGTGTAAAAGTGTTTTGACATGCAAAATAGTGTTTAAAACGAGCCGATCTACGTATGTACAAGTGGTATATTCGTAGGACCGGGTGTCGAGAAAATCATGTTTTATAAAAGTGGATAACATGTTGATAAAAGGATGTTTTCTATAAACTACAAGTGTAGAAACACTTATAAAATGAAAGATCCGACAAAATAACAATTTTTACAAAAATTGTCGAGAAGTTGTAAAGAGTGATTTGTTCCAAAAACGGGGTTTTTGCAAGACTAAGTTATTTTATGTATAGATCCACTAAATATAAAGTGATCTACAATACGACTCTCGGAAAAATTACAAGTTCATGTGATAATGCGATTTTACATTTTAGTCTACAAGTTTGAAGTGTTGAAACTTGCTGATTGTGTTGGAAATTGATTGGTTGATTTAAAGGAAGTATTGAAATGATTTTGTAAAAGAAAATGATACGCTTGAAAGCGTGGCCACCTCCAGTTACAGGGGAAACTCTGGCGAAATTTTTTTCTAAAATCTAACACTTAGAATTATTTACAAGTGTTAGAACTATTATTGGAAATATTTACAAAATATATTCGCCATGACTTTATTTATTAAATAATCGGAGGTGGGATTTTCACAAAACTAAACGTGATAAGTATATATTCGGTAAATATATTTTGTCACAACACTGTTTATGATTATTTTGTGAAAATGTATAAATATTATTTTTAGAGTAAAAATGATATTTACTAACTTGTCAAACCCAAAATAATACCAACGCTTATACGACAAGCATAAAAGTTACAATGGTGATTACTATTACCATCTAATCATTAAAACGTAACTTACGCTTATTACGGAAATATTCACCAACACGTATGTTGTCAACGTATTATTTTGGAAAGTATTATGTAAAGAGAAAATATATTATTTTTTGAGAAAAATAATTATATTTTGGGAATGAGAAATAAAAATATATTAAGTGGGACTTAATGAGATAGTATAAATACACATGTATTTAAATCCCCCATCCTTGGGAAGGAAAGTAAAATACCAAGTATGTACACGAAACGGTTGTCTAACCGTCTCCTAAAAATATAAGTTATAAAGCTAAGGCACGGCCATCCGTCTAATAGAATTAGCACCTGTAGGTCGTTGCACAGCTTCGGATATTCGGATTACTTGGTAGAGATACGCATTCACTGTGAGTTCATGTCCCCCTTTTCTCTAACTGTTTTCAGTTTACTTAACTGCGGGGGTGAAATACATGTTACTATGATTTACGAGTACTTTACAACGGTATGTTTAACGTAAGGAGGTGTTATACGATCATGTGAGTGGATAGGAACAACATGGGGCCATTAGTCCTCATGGAGGGACCGAGGGACAGGAGCGGTAGATCTATCTGGGTGTAGCGAGCCCAGCCCCCGGCCAAACTAGAAACGGACCGTGGGGTGACTTTGTCCACATACTTTGCCGTGGCGAAATCTGCTAGGTTTGAGTCTCCCTATTTGCACTTCACATATGTCAGTGGCCTTGCAAACCATTGGTGATCACAAGTCCTCTTACACTGCTACATACCATAACTATTTTTATACTCACAAATGTTTTACATACTCACCTACACGTGAACTCGCTCAACATTATTGTTGATTTTTCAACTCACATGTATTTCAGGAAATTAAACGGATCTGGCACGGTATGGAACGTTTTCCGCTGCACTGGTCATGAAGTCATCAGGGTTTAGGGTTGTGTCTCTTACCTGGACAAGACACAAACCCTAAATCACGTTTATGTTTTGTTATAAGTTGTAATGTTACTAAACAAGGTTATGGTTGCATGTTAAAAACACTGGTATTGTATGATGTTTTCAAAAACTTAATGGATGACTTGCATGGTTTTTAAATTCATATAGCTTTGTTATGATTAAGCTATGGTATTAAGAAGTCACACAAATTAACCACGCTTCCGCAAAGCCAGGGTGTGACAGCTTGGTATCAGAGCTCTGATCATAGCGAACTAGGATTCTTTCTTGAGTCTAGACTATGATCACTAGGGCTCTCACGAAAACATTTTTACTGCATACCACTTAAGTCCAGATCCAAAACCTTTTTATAAACAAATGTTGAGCATATTTTATTTATTATTATTTTTTTAGGCTCAGTCTGGGAGGCTGAGGCTCGGTCTGGGAGACTGAGGCTCGGTCTGGGAGGCCGAGGCTCGATCTAATGGATCGAGGTAGTTGGCTAGTGGGACTAGGGAGTCAGTCTGGGAGGCTGGGAGAATTTGCTAGTGGGACTAGGGAGTCAGTCTGGGAGGCTGGGAGAATTTGCTAGTGGGACTAGGGAGTCAGTCTGGGAGGCTGGGAAAGTTTGCTAGTGGGACTAGGGAGTCAGTCTGGGAGGCTGGGAAAGTTGGCTAGTGGGACTAGGAAGGACAGTCTGGGAGGCTGGGAGGCTAGTGGGACTAGGAGAATTATGTGACTATTATTTGGTAACTTATGTGATTATCTGATTTACTGATTATTTGTGCATACTTGTGATTGTGTTACAGACACATGGATACATCAGACACCGGAGACTCAGATACCACTGGACCTCTACCCATAGTGTCGGATGACATTGTGTCATCGGAGCGTGAGGTGCATACCTCAGACTACACGAGCACGGATGATGATGACTTCCAGCCGTTCGCTCTACCCGACGGCATTGATGAGCATGCTGATGACTCCTTGCCCTTCGCGTTACCCGAGGGTGCCTATGAGCCTATTGATGGCGATCCTGCTGAGTATCTTCCCCTTGTTGTGATTCCAGCTCCGATTCCTCTTGCTTCTTATCCAGCACACGAGCTATTACTAGACGCCGAGGCTGACGGCGACATCGAGCTTTACGAGGACGAGCCATTTGAGGACGAGGATCCTGACGTAGCTCCTCTACCTGCTGGCGGTCTCTTGATGATAGCTGACGTTCCAGCTGGAGACTCGCCCATTCACTCACCAGTCCCAGACTCTTTTGAGTCTGTGGCATCGGTATCATCTCGAGGGGCGAGCGCGCAGCAGTTTATTCACGACTCAGACCCTGATCAGGCATCTTCAGCTGCCCCCATTCCGAGCTACGCGTTTGAGCATGATGATATCGAGGATTCTGACCCTGTTTTCCCTCCAGGATTTGATCCTGACCATGATATCGAGTATATTCCTATGGATGAGCATATGGAGGACCCTGATGATCCTATCGGTCCCATTGATCCAGATTTTGACTTTGACATGGCGTTCGACGACCCTGAGCCTGCCATAGACCCAGAGCAGGCAGCTGCTTTTGACCCTTTACCTGAGCATGACCCTATTCATGCTGATTTTCCTCTTGAGCCTGTTGATGCTGATCCCCCTGTAGATGTTCCTGTGATCGAGGGCGATCATGTTGCTGCTGATCCCATTGTTCCTTTACCCGTTGGTGACATACCTGCTGATCCTGTTATTGATCCTGTCGATCCTGATATTGCACCTGTTGACCCCGTTATTGCTCCTATCGATCCTTTACCCATCGAGCCCGAGCACGCTCTTTTTGCTGAGCACATGGATCCTCCAGATGAGGAGGCACAGCACGGGTGGATACCGGCGGACGAGGATGTTCCACCGTTTCCCCCACATCACACTGGCACACATCATACTGATTTCTCATTTCAGATCCCATCATTTATTCCTCCAGCGGGGCCTGGAGAGGGCTCTTCAGCCCACCCTTTCGGTCATGTACCGATGACCATGCCATTCATGCCTCAGATAGCATCTATCCCATCTTCTGTTGCACCTATCGATCTTACCAGCACGCCATTACTTTGGTCGACCCCATCTGCCATGCCACCTACAGATCCATACCACCCATTTCATTTGGGCCATACTATTGAGGATCTTTTGATGTCGTTTGTACACCAGCACGAGTCTCATACACAGCGACTCCAGGAGCTCGAGAGAGCTCAGCTATCTTTTGGTCCATATCTTGGTCAGACATCTTCATCTTTTCAGCCTTTTCGATCATTACCTCCTGACTATGCTGCCCGACTTACGACCTTGGAGCAGCAGATTGCATCCGTTATCCGCACTCAGCAGGCGATGGAGGAGGATTGGTTTCATCTTCGCCGCTTACTTTACGCTCACTTTCCCCCTCCTCCACCCCCATCCGCATAGGGCTCATTGGTACCGTAGTGGTAGACGTGGTGAGACGACCGCGATTGCGATTGCACAGATTTTTGGAGACCAGCCGACGATACAGATTTTTGTTGTTATTTGTTGATGTACTGGTTGTATGTGACACTGATGTGATGCTGTTTTTGACAGGGGTGATGTAGCCCCTATTTGATTTGTGATTGTACGATACAGTGACGTGCTGACACACTTGCTACACTTTATGGTCTCGATATATAACAATCGCTGTATTCTCACCATATCTGATTCACTTGATTTCTTATTTATGTTTTGCAACATGGGATGTTGGGACATGGGATGTTGTAAGTATGATATTTGCAACATGGGATGTTGGGACATGGGATGTTGTGTATGATATTTGTGACATGGGATGTTGGGACATGGGATGTTGTGTGTGATATATTGATAACATGAGATGTTATATGCTATTACTATTACTATATACGTATGTTTACTTTGGCCTAATCGACGTACGCATCTTTAGAAGATGGCACCAAGACGTCAACCGCAGCCGATGCCTACTACTCCTGAAGAACTACATCAAGTTATTGCTGCCGCCATTGCTCAGTATGCTGCCTCGCAAGGAGGACCAAGCGGAAGTAGCTCGAACATTAACGGCAACCAAAACCCTCCTCATGGGTGCACCTACAAACAATTCTTGGACTGTAAGCCCATCAACTTCGACGGCACAGGTGGTGCTGTTGCTTTCGTTCGCTGGGCAGAGAAGACTGATTCCACCATCCGCATGAGCAAATGTGCGCTTGACCAGCAGGTCACTTACATCTCAGGGCTGTTTCTAGACGGAGCCCTATCTTGGTGGAACTTACAAGTGCAAACACTAGGCGAAGCTGCCGCCTACGCCCTGACTTGGGCCGAATTGAAAGAGCTTATGCGCAAGAAGTACTATTCCCGCGCAGAAATTCAAAGATTGGAGACTGAATTTTGGCACCTAAAGATGGATGGACCAAAGGTTGCAGAATACGTCCAGAGGTTTCATGACCTATCTCAAGTGGTTCCTTATATGGTCACGCCTGAATACAAGCGAATCGAGCGCTTCATTTGGGGATTAGCTCCCCAAATCATTAGCATGGTGACCTCCTCCAAACCGGCAACTATTACGGAAGCCATTGATTTGAGCGTGGCTCTCACTGAGGAGGCAATTCGTTTAAACAAGTTTGATGAAGTCAAGGCAAAGAAGACAGAGACTCACGTTGAGTCCCCAGGAGATAACAAAAGGAAGTTTTCAAACTTCAAACAAGGCGTCAGTATGGCAGTAAAGAAAGGAAAATCAGCTGGTAGTACCAAGAAAGGGAAAGGGTACCAGGGCACCCAGCCCAAATGCAACAACTGCCAACGCCACCATACTGGCAATTGTAACGTGAAAGTTTGTGAATCTTGTGGAAAACCGGGCCACTCAAAGGAATCATGTTGGGCTAGTGCAGGCCGGGGAGGCCAGGGAGGATATATGAATAGAAACGATAATCGTGGTGGTTTGGGAAATCGCCCACAAGGGAATAATCGAGGCTATAATGCAAATCAAGTCGGAACTGCCAATCAAAACAACCCGCCAGTTGGGGATGGTGCGGGAAATGGAAAAAGATTAGGATGTTTTCATTGCGGTGACATTGGGCACTTCAAGAAGGATTGCCCGGGATTGAACCAAGCCCGTGGAAGGGTGTTCCAGATCGGTGCACGGGAAGCACGCCAGGATCCCAACGTTGTCACTGGTACGTTCCCTGTAAATCAACGCTATGCATCTGTTCTGTTTGATACTGGTGCCGATTATAGCTTCGTATCACTAGAATTTAAGAATATACTTGGGCTAGCCGCTAATAAGTTAGACATTCCCTACGCAATCGAATTGGCTAATGGAAAGTTGGTAGAAGCCAATGATGTGATCAGAGGCTGTGTGATTGAATTAGGAGAACGCGAGTTTACTCTAGATCTACTACCAGTCCAGTTGGGAAGCTTCGACGTGGTGGTAGGAATGGATTGGTTATCCGGGAACAAGGCAGAGATAGTATGTCACGAGAAGGTTGTTCGTATTCCGACCAACGATGGTGAGACCATTGTTGTTCATGGAGAAAAGCGTGAGACGCCGTTAAGGATGATTAGTTGCCTGAAAGCAAGAAAGTGTCTGAAGAAAGGATGTGTTGCTTTTCTAGCACACATTGTGGATAAGAAGGCTGCTGAGCCGAAGATCGAAGACATCCCTGTCGTGAGGGAATACCCAGAAGTCTTTCCAGAAGATTTGCCTGGCTTGCCACCTCAAAGGCAAGTGGAGTTTCGCATCGACTTAGTACCAGGCGCTGCGCCTGTGGCTAAGGCACCTTATAGACTTGCTCCGTCTGAGATGCAAGAACTGTCGACGCAACTTCAAGAGTTGTTAGACAAGGGTTTTATCCGACCAAGCTTCTCGCCTTGGGGAGCTCCAGTTTTGTTTGTGAAGAAGAAGGACGGTAGTTTCCGTATGTGCATTGACTACAGAGAGTTGAACAAGCTGACAATCAAGAATAGGTATCCCCTGCCAAGAATCGATGATCTGTTCGACCAGCTTCAAGGTTCAAGCTTCTATTCAAAGATCGATCTTCGATCCGGATACCATCAGCTACGGATACAGGAGGAGAGTATCCCGAAGACAGCTTTCAGAACTCGATATGGGCACTACGAGTTTCTCGTTATGCCGTTTGGTTTGACAAACGCACCTGCAGTGTTCATGGATTTGATGAACCGGGTTTGTAAGCCGTACCTGGATAAGTTTGTGATCGTATTCATCGATGACATCCTGATTTACTCAAAGACGAAGGCTGGACACGAGCAGCATCTTAGAGCCATTCTGGAGCTGCTAAAGAAGGAACAGTTGTACGCCAAGTTCTCTAAGTGCGAGTTTTGGCTACGCGAAGTCCAGTTTCTTGGACATGTGGTTAATGGGGATGGAATTCATGTTGATCCCACCAAGATCGAGGCAATCAAGAATTGGGAAACGCCTACAACGCCAACCGAGATTCGACAATTCTTGGGTTTGGCTGGCTACTATCGAAGGTTCATCGAGGACTTCTCGAAAATCGCTCAACCTTTGACGCTCCTCACGCAGAAGGACAAGACGTTTGATTGGGGAATCAAACAGGATGAAGCATTTCAGATATTAAAGGATAAGCTTTGTAACGCGCCAATCTTAGCTCTACCAGAAGGCACCGACGATTTTGTGGTATATTGCGACGCATCGCGTCAGGGATTGGGTTGTGTGTTGATGCAACGCCAAAAGGTCATTGCTTACGCATCACGTCAACTGAAAGTGCACGAAAAGAACTATACCACCCACGATTTGGAGCTTGGCGCAGTGGTTTTTGCACTAAAGATCTGGAGACACTACCTGTATGGTACGAAGTGCACAATCTTCACAGATCACAAAAGCCTACAGCATATATTCAACCAGAAGGAGTTGAATATGAGGCAAAGACGATGGGTTGAATTATTGAACGATTACGACTACGAGATAAAGTATCACCCAGGGAAGGCGAATGTAGTCGCCGATGCCTTAAGTCGTAAGGAAAGGATCAAGCCCCTAAGGGTTAGGGCTATGGAAATGATAATCCAAACCGATCTCTCCTCGCGCGTTCGTGCAGCGCAGAAAGAAGCTCTCAAGGAGGAGAACCTTGAGAAAGAGTATCTCCGTGGGATGGAGAAGATATTGGTGCCAAACGAGGAAGGAACGTTATGTTTTGGGAAAAGGATTTGGGTTCCTCTATTTGGTGAATTAAGGGAAGTTATTTTCGATGAAGCGCACAAGTCACGGTACTCTATCCACCCGGGATCGGATAAGATGTACCAAGATCTCAAAAATTACTATTGGTGGCCTAGGATGAAAGGCGACGTTGCTATTTACGTGAGCAAATGTTTAACGTGCGCTAAGGTCAAGGCGGAATACCAGAAGCCCTCGGGACTTCTGCAACAACCTGAGATTCCCAAGTGGAAATGGGAACAAATCTCAATGGATTTTGTTACAAAACTGCCAAGAACGCCAAGAGGCCATGATATGATTTGGGTGATTGTTGACCGCCTAACAAAGTCCGCACACTTTCTGCCAATCAAGGAGAAAGACAGTACTAGTAAACTTGCGGAAATTTACTTGAGAGAGATCGTAGCACGACATGGAGTACCCCTCTCGATCATCTCTGATAGAGACGGAAGGTTTGTGTCGAGGATATGGCAATCCTTCCAAGAAGCTTTTGGCTCACAATTGAATCTGAGCACTGCGTTCCATCCGCAAACTGACGGCCAGAGCGAGCGAACGATACAGACTTTGGAAGACATGCTGAGAGCATGTGCTATGGATTTGGGCGGTAGCTGGGATAAACACTTACCTTTGGTCGAATTCTCATACAACAACAGCTACCACACCAGTATTGGTGTCGCGCCTTTTGAAGCCCTATACGGACGCAACTGTCGATCACCACTATGTTGGGCTGACGCAGGTGATAGGCAGCTTGCCGGTCCCGAAATCGTTCAAGAGACGACGGACAAGATTGCGCAGATTCTTAAACGCATCGAAGCCGCTCGCCACAGACAAAAGGCCTACGCGGATCCAAACCGAAAACATGTGGATTTTCAAGTTGGAGAGATGGTGTTATTAAAGGTATCACCCTGGAAAGGGGTGGCACGCTTTGGGAAGCGTGGGAAGTTAAATCCACGCTACATTGGTCCTTTCAGAATTCTAGAAAGAATTGGAACCGTAGCATACAAGTTGGACCTACCTGCTGAACTAAATGGTGTTCACGATACATTTCATGTATCCAATTTAAAGAAGAGTCCAACTCAAGTTGACGTCGCCATTCCTATCGACGAGATTCATGTTGACGACACGCTCCACTTCGTAGAAGCACCTGTCGAGGTCACAGGTTGGAAAGTTAACAGGACCCGCCGGAGCAGCGTCAAACTCGTCAAGGTTCGCTGGAATGCCAGACATGGTCCTGAATACACCTGGGAGCGTGAGGACCGGATGAAAGAGAAATACCCCCACTTATTTCCTAAAAACTCTGCATCTACAAGCAGAACTTAAATTTCGGGACGAAATTTATTTAACAGGGGGAGAATGTGACAACCTTCACAAAACCAGGTATCCGTACGACTTAATTAGCTATTAACTGTTGCCTAATTACTGTGCTTAACTGAGATTTCTGATAAACTGCTACTTGAATACTGATACATGAACTTACTTGCGTCATACTTGCTTGCTGTCACTACACTATTTACATGCTGAACCCTAGTGACAAACTTGATGCACAAGAAGCACAGTAGCACTAAACGGATACACAGTGAACATGCTGATATAACCAGCATCAGGCAGACACTGCCTCTAAAGGCCTGAATGAGCCAGAATTATTTTACTACACCCATAGTGTGTGTAGAGATACAAGGGTTGTATAATTGCGTCTCTAGGAATAAGATACAGAGATTGGATGTGCCTAAAACGTACCTTAAGCACGGAACACAGCACTTTTATTTACACACTAGCTTCTAGCTAATTAATAAAGTGCCAAAATACAAAGAATTATTCCCGACACTTTGCTGAATAAATTGTGTCGCTAAAAATATTACTTACGACGCTTAAAGGATATCTTAAGCACTTTAACGGATTCCTATCCGACCGAACAACCGGACAATACCCGGAACATAAAAATATTGTCAGGATTATTATTGGTATTTTTCTGAGCCAGTTAGGGTCCCTGATTACCCTAACACCCGCAATATAACACATTAAACAACTAACGGGGTTAGACCTTAAAGTAACCGACTTTAACCAAACTAAACTGTAACTGCACGATCGAGACCCAACCGGGCGACCCCACACCCCCTTGGGCCGGTTCCATTGAGATGGAACTAGGTGGTACAACTTTTAGTATTTTATTAGAAATTGCGGATATCTAGAGAGCATGGAGAACCGGTGGACGATAACGAAACTTTTTCTATTTAAACACTCACTCTCTCACACACTAAACACACACACAAGATCACAACTCACTCCCTCTCTCCCTTGTGCTCTCCCTCTCGGCCGAACATCACCACACCCAACCACCCATCTTCGGTTTTCGTCTTGCAAGTTCCAAGTGCATACAAGTCTTGAGGATCACGTACAACGAAGCTTGGAACAAACGGAAGTTGAAGGACCTCGCCACGTTGCTTTTATCCACGCCGTTTTCGACTAGAATCTTCCCTAGCCCCGAGCTAGAGGTATATCATTTAAAACTCGTTTTTAATCGTATCAAAAGTGGTTAAAAGGATTTTTATCGGTTAAATGTCGGTAACCCACTATTCGAATCTAAAAAGTCTACTAAAACATGAAAATCGTTGGATAAAAGGTCATAACGCGTGTAAATGTCGTAGTATTTGAACATGTTGGTTATTATGGCCCGATCTATGATGTGGTGGCTCTTATCATCGTTTAACCCGACTTTGTTAAGATCCCGAATCTTGACATACACTTGTTTCTAGCAGTACAAGGGTTAAAAGGTGAAACTCCACCACACGGGAAACATGAACTTGTGTAAAAGTGTTTTGACATGCAAAATAGTGTTTAAAACGAGCCGATCTACGTATGTACAAGTGGTATATTCGTAGGACCGGGTGTCGAGAAAATCATGTTTTATAAAAGTGGATAACATGTTGATAAAAGGATGTTTTCTATAAACTACAAGTGTAGAAACACTTATAAAATGAAAGATCCGACAAAATAACAATTTTTACAAAAATTGTCGAGAAGTTGTAAAGAGTGATTTGTTCCAAAAACGGGGTTTTTGCAAGACTAAGTTATTTTATGTATAGATCCACTAAATATAAAGTGATCTACAATACGACTCTCGGAAAAATTACAAGTTCATGTGATAATGCGATTTTACATTTTAGTCTACAAGTTTGAAGTGTTGAAACTTGCTGATTGTGTTGGAAATTGATTGGTTGATTTAAAGGAAGTATTGAAATGATTTTGTGAAAGAAAATGATACGCTTGAAAGCGTGGCCACCTCCAGTTACAAGTTACAGGGGAAACTCTGGCGAAATTTTTTTCTAAAATCTAACACTTAGAATTATTTACAAGTGTTAGAACTATTATTGGAAATATTTACAAAATATATTCGCCATGACTTTATTTATTAAATAATCGGAGGTGGGATTTTCACAAAACTAAACGTGATAAATATATATTCGGTAAATATATTTTGTCACAACACTGTTTATGATTATTTTGTGAAAATGTATAAATATTATTTTTAGAGTAAAAATGATATTTACTAACTTGTCAAACCCAAAATAATACCAACGCTTATACGACAAGCATAAAAGTTACAATGGTGATTACTATTACCATCTAATCATTAAAACGTAACTTACGCTTATTACGGAAATATTCACCAACACGTATGTTGTCAACGTATTATTTTGGAAAGTATTATGTAAAGAGAAAATATATTATTTTTTGAGAAAAATAATTATATTTTGGGAATGAGAAATAAAAATATATTAAGTGGGACTTAATGAGATAGTATAAATACACATGTATTTAAATCCCCCATCCTTGGGAAGGAAAGTAAAATACCAAGTATGTACACGAAACGGTTGTCTAACCGTCTCCTAAAAATATAAGTTATAAAGCTAAGGCACGGCCATCCGTCTAATAGAATTAGCACCTGTAGGTCGTTGCACAGCTTCGGATATTCGGATTACTTGGTAGAGATACGCATTCACTGTGAGTTCATGTCCCCCTTTTCTCTAACTGTTTTCAGTTTACTTAACTGCGGGGGTGAAATACATGTTACTATGATTTACGAGTACTTTACAACGGTATGTTTAACGTAAGGAGGTGTTATACGATCATGTGAGTGGATAGGAACAACATGGGGCCATTAGTCCTCATGGAGGGACCGAGGGACAGGAGCGGTAGATCTATCTGGGTGTAGCGAGCCCAGCCCCCGGCCAAACTAGAAACGGACCGTGGGGTGACTTTGTCCACATACTTTGCCGTGGCGAAATCTGCTAGGTTTGAGTCTCCCTATTTGCACTTCACATATGTCAGTGGCCTTGCAAACCATTGGTGATCACAAGTCCTCTTACACTGCTACATACCATAACTATTTTTATACTCACAAATGTTTTACATACTCACCTACACGTGAACTCGCTCAACATTATTGTTGATTTTTCAACTCACATGTATTTCAGGAAATTAAACGGATCTGGCACGGTATGGAACGTTTTCCGCTGCACTGGTCATGAAGTCATCAGGGTTTAGGGTTGTGTCTCTTACCTGGACAAGACACAAACCCTAAATCACGTTTATGTTTTGTTATAAGTTGTAATGTTACTAAACAAGGTTATGGTTGCATGTTAAAAACACTGGTATTGTATGATGTTTTCAAAAACTTAATGGATGACTTGCATGGTTTTTAAATTCATATAGCTTTGTTATGATTAAGCTATGGTATTAAGAAGTCACACAAATTAACCACGCTTCCGCAAAGCCAGGGTGTGACAATTATAGATAATATTATTAGTGGCACGAAAGCCTAGTCACAGGGACGTTTTAAATTATAAGCCATGATTTCAGAGAATCAAGGCATGAAGGTTTGAACATAGTTCTTTACCCTTTTCTGATAGGGAGTCATAGGCTACTACTGTCTTTTGTCTTATATGACAATGAGTATGGTCCGTAGGCACTATACTACTAACATATGATCATCTTAATTGATGATTTAAACCCATGATTTATATATCATTAAGTTAGGTTTAGGAATCTTTTGAAGAATCCTTATGTAAGAATGACGTGTGTGCTTTTAACGAATCACATCTGCCAGGAGTGTTAACATATTTACAGAGGTTAACGGGGATCTGAATCCTTTTAAACAGGTTTTACCATCTTGGCCAAGTCTTATAAAGACATGTAGGCTAGGTTATACCTTGAGATTCTTATTTAATAATTGGTAGGCGGATTATTTTTTAAAGGAATGATTTTGAATTATTTATTTCATATATAATGTACATACTGACAAAATGAATTTCATAAACTTAACATTCCGTTAAACATAAAAAGGATTACACACTGCCCTAAACGGGACTTTTAATAGACAAATTACATATGCAGAGCTTAAACTAGAAAACAAGTCCACGCAGGGACCAATAATAGGATAGATGTCCTCACAGGGACAGAAAGACAAGTCCACGCAGGGACTGAAAAGACAAGTCCACGCAGGGACTGAAAAGACAAGTCCACGCAGGGACTGAAAAGACAAGTCCACGCAGGGACTAAATACACATATAAATGTCCACGCAGGGACTTGATTGAAATAGGAATTACGATAATACATCTAGAGATTAATGATCTCGCTTCTTCTTCCCTTTTAACAGGTTTGCCAAAACTTTGAGGAATCCACGGTTGTTCTTACGTTCTTCTTCAAAATCTCGTTCTACCCTGTTTAAACGGTGGAGGATTTCTTCCTACTCCGGTGGGAAAAACGTGAGGGCTGTGATAGGTGCTGAGCCGGAGGTCTAGCAGGTACTGGATACCCATGAGTCGAGTATCCCATTCCCCAAGGAGTTCCATAAGGTCCTTCGGGATGAAGGGCGTTGTAGTTTGCCGCTGCTTCTAGGTATGGGTCGACATCAATATAGTTGTAGTGAGTGTGAGCTGGCTGCTCAAAGGAGTTATATGCCGTGGAACCGGCGTATGTAGGTATCGGGTTATCATAACCAAATGGTGGCGGAGGTGGTGCAACTGGTGCAGAATTCACCTCTGCAGCTGGGTTAGAAGGTCCACCCATTTGTGGGTCTTCATGCAGTGGCGGATAATGACTGCCACTGGAGTGTCGAGGGGTGCTAAAGTGAAAATCCCCTCTTCGTGCGGATATCCACGTGCCTGTTCTCTTACGCCTTGGAGGATCTGGAGGTGCTTGATGAACTGGCGGCGGTGGAGGCGGTGGCGTAACTGCCACGAAACGCGAATCCTCGGAGGGATCCTGTTGCTGTTGTTGTTGCTGCTCATAAGGCGATAAATGGTGAGAGGGTGTAAAGTACCACTCATACTGGTTGAACCTTGCTTGGTAACTGTCTGGACCCTGATAGGGTGTTCCATGGAAAGATGATCCATCAAAGACTTCAATAGGGTGCGTGGGAGTACCGCGTGCAGGCTCGACGGGATCCGTGTCCTCGTCCATGTCCATCGCATTGTCTTCTGAGAAATGGTCCTCTGGTCCAAGAGGGTTAAAACCTACTGGTTCTTGGATAAAGTTTGCCGGGTTAAACCGGCCCTAAAAGACAGGAGTAGGGTCGCCAAAGGAACGCTGCGAAACGGAACGCTGGAGAGGTATGAATGAAGGTTGAGGGTTATCGGGCTCGTTTTCTGAGTTCGGCCCAAAAGAGTGACGGTAAGAAAGTGTTGAACTGTGCGAGATAGACCGTCTAGCGGGCTCAAAAAGGTTCCTCATGTTTCTCTGAGGATCGGCACTCACTGTGCTGGAAGGAGCTCGCATGTGAGAAGGCCCGGCCTCGTGATCGTTGTGGGTAGTGATTGGCCCCTTGCCTCTTCCTCCTCTTCTGATTCTCGGTGGCATAATTCCTGCTTAAACAATTGAAATAAATAACAAATAATAAAGGACAAACTAAAGCAACAAATTTGGATTTGTCCTAAGTTCTTGTCTAGACTCGAGTATGTGCAATTGTGTCATTGAGATTAAACACATAAGGATAGTGTTTAATTTACTCAACGTTGGCTCTGATACCAACCTGTCACACCCCGATATTCACACGTTTCACCGGTGGGCCCGGTGGGGGATTATCGTGACGTAGTTGGTAACATTATAGTCAAACAACACAATATTTAAATGCACAGTGGAAGCAAAAGATAGATACATTCCAAGCGAATATTATTGTAATATCATGTATCACAAACAGTTGAAATTAATCCACAGGGGATCAAAAATAATTAGGAAACACTGTTCAACAGTTTGATATCCAAGCTCGCGAGACTTATTGAGGACGCTAGGAGAAAGCCAGCCTAGTTCGCTTAGTACCTGCACTTAACCTTTTTGGGAAAATACGTCAGTTTACACTGGTAAATACATTCAACCGACTCAGTTTGAAAAGTTTAATAAAATTGATTTGAATGCACGTGGCACAAACTTTTATAACTTGGGATAATTATTTGAATATAATACTTGTAAACGAATTACATGTTCCTTATGCGTTCAGTAGCCCGATCCGTAGACCGGGTTAAAGATCAATAGACACACCACATTATATATTCATTTATGCACAGACGGGTGTACGCCTACACCCCGTGCTCAAGTCGTGGCCATCTCGTAAGATGATGCCAAGGATATCCGGGACATGGTCATTAACCCCCCAAAGGCTTTAAGCAAACAAAACATTTCAAAACAGAGCATATCAATGATTTAATCTCTAATTGATTAAAGATTCAATGCCGGACCAAGCGGTATTTTATATACCGTACCCCAAGCCCGTATAAGGGAAAATAAGTTAAAAGTATTTACCTTTGCAAGAATCAATCACAAATAGCAAGTGCGGGTAGCTTTTACCGGGTCTCCTATTCTGGAACGAAGGTTTATAACAACCTATTAGAATCCTAACGGGTCTTTTATTAAGCCTAAACTTAGACCGGTTAGTTTTAACGGAAGATACGGTTTGAACGCACGATTAGGCGAAGACCGGAATAGAATGTGATTTAGACCCGACAAGTTTGAAGACTTGTTTAATATGGATAATCTAACCACATTCTGGATTTTGAGATAAAAACGACAGGGTTTGACCCGTTTCGGCTAATTTATGTAAACTAGTTACATAAACCGAACTGAACGCGTAAGTAGCGTAACGGGTAACCGAAAGAGTCACTTTACAGGTTTCCTAAGTTAATATGCCCTAATTATGTTGTGATATCAGTAGGATACCTTCCATTATGCCCAAAACGAGTTTAATCTCAATATAGGCCCCGTAGGGGTATTTTGGTCATTTTAAAGGTTATAAAAGAGATTAGTTAAACTCCTGGGATTCGGGTTTGAATAAATCAGTAAAATAACTTATTTTAACAGGGTAAATCAGTTGGTGATAGGTCTTATGCGACAAAATGGTTTTAAAGCTATACTAGGCGCTTAATACGCGTAAACAGCCATTTTAAGCGATTTCCGGGTTAAACAGGAAATCTGAGTTTTCTGATTAGGTTACTTAGTCCAAAATACTTTATTTAATATATAAAATCAGTAGCAATTGGATTTGTGTCAAAACACTATGTAGAACTCATTTTATGTCCGAAAAGGGTAACATCGGTTTTTACCGAATCAATGCTATAACCTTAGGTTATGAGCAGGTTAAAAATAATTAAAAATCTTTAAAATCTCAAAATATTATATTACATCAGTGGGTAAAAGGTTTGGTGTCGAAAGTTGGGTCTAGATAGGCTTTATGCTAAGTGCGCCGTTTAATTAACAAAAGTTTCTTAATTGCGCTATTTAGCATAACTCCTATTCTAGACCTCTAACTGTTATGAAACTTTTAGGGACATGCTTATAAATCAGTAACAAAGATTTCTGCTCTCTCACATTCCCAAAATTCTCATTTTATGGACAAAAGGGCATTATGGTCAACTTTTAAGCATTTAACAGGAAATGTGCAAATGACTCGGACATTCAACGAACCAGCCACAGAGGGTTATACTATCATGTAACCTGGTCCTAAGGAAGTCCTAAATCATTTCTAAACTCTACCAAAACGGGTCAGAACTGAAGTCAAAGCAAAAGTCAAAATGTTGCGACTTTCGGTTCCGAACCGGGTCTAAAAAGGAAATTGTCGGATCAAACAAGTTTAGACCAGTTATTATACTTATTATCAAGTTATATGAGTGATAAAATAGGTTACATGCCTTCTACATTGTTAATTATATGTAAATTCGAAAATTAAGCTTCTGTTGACTTTTTCTAAACATCTTTGACCCGACATTTGATCTAGTTAGAGTGGGAATCAGAGGGTGCCCTTTTGAGGGTTTAATGCCCACATAATTACCAACTTATAACTACCTTTGGGTCGATTAATCACTGGACCAATAATGATTAATCGTTAAGTCAACCGTTAATTACGACGGTTTGACTTTTAAGCTAAAACTAAGTAAAAACTCAACTAAGAATGGTCAAGCATACTTACTGAAGTCTAATGCACGATTAGAAGGCTTAGGGAAGACACTTGTGCTCCAGAAAGCTCCACAAATTTAGAAGGAAGGAATGAACACAATGTTGCAACAATGTGGCTTTATATAGTGTTCTTAATCCATTGAGATCATGACAATTAGGTCTATCATTGATCCCAGATCATTCACAAGTGTTTCTTAGTGCCTAGGAACTGTTAGGGGTCACCCATGTTGCTGAAAATATCTTACTAAGTCGGTTAGACGTTTATAACAGCCAACAGCCAAGCTGCTGTCGCTGGGCACCCCTTACGGACTGTAAGGCAAGGACCTTTACGGTCCGTAAGCCTTTGCCAGAAAGTAAAAAAATTAACCTTTCATGCATTGAACAGGCAACTTGCATAGCATTATTTTGAGCCAGGAAAATGTCAGTATGAGGCCTTTTTACCCATGCTTGATCAGTTGTGTCTACCTATCTTGCAATATTATTGGGTTGAACAATGATAGTATTCACAAACGAAGGTTTTATTGAGCATTATTTTCATAGGATCCATTCTTGCAAATTTGGACATCCATTATTATTAGTGATCACCGGATTAGAGGTATACTAGATGTTTATTAATCATGTTAGGGTCTTGGGATTTATAATGAGGTCGTTCAGAGGTATAAATTAACATGTCGACGTGTTTAAAAATCTTGCCATACATCTTTAACTAAATCCGGGTTTATAATGCTTTTGTCGTATGTGACACATGTCGTTATTTCATTTGACAGAAAATATCGAGGTGTTACAAACGTAGTCCCCTTTCTCCACCGAGTCTTCAGGTATCGGAACCTGGCTCTTCAAACACAAGCTTTTCAGAATCAATCAACCTAACTCTACTAATGTTGTTCCAAGATCGTGACCTGGCTCTCATCCATCTCAGGTTATCTGCACAATCTCTACCTCAAAGTAAATTTCATGACAATTTAAAATCAAAATGTGTGCACTAACTTAAACTCTCCCCCAAACCAAACAGAAAGATTTATCCAAGATAATCCTGATGAACCACATGTAGATTTGATAAAAATATATTTGTTTAAGAACAAACTCCCCCTCACAAAATGGTCATCATGTCTAGCACTTAGAATTTTGAAAATCAGTTCTCCAACACCAGTTGTCGAAAATCTTTCTGAATTTTTCAAAGTTTATGCTAAAACACACAGAAAATCTTTTTGGATTTTTGAATATAAAGATATGCAGTAAAGGAATATTTACAGACAATATTTTTGAGAGTTTGTGTAAGAGGATCATATAAGTTTCTGAGACAAATCACCAACACCGTTAAGCTTCATTTCATTTTAAGTTCTAAACAATTCACTTAGATTGTCAGTATACTTATCCACTTAAATTTTCACACAAAGTTCAACTGTTTCGAAATACGATATTAATGTCTTAAGAACTTAAACTTATTCGCGTGTCCCACTATTTGAATATACTCCCGTATCCAGATCCCAATATTCAGTCTTACAGGTGAGTATACCACAGATGATATCTGTAAAGGGGTTATATTGCGAGGGCCGTGAGAGCTCAGGTCGATACTTCCGTATACGCAAAGAGATGACGGCTTCGACTTTTGGTGTATCCCCTTTAGAGGATCTTTTCTTCAACAGCAATGATTATCAATTTTATTGTTTCATCATTTTTGCTGAGGGCGAGCTTATATTTCAAAGCATTTGCAGAAAGTATTATACAGGGACTAGGTCAGAATTTCCATTCAGCAGAAGTCCCGGGATAATACCCCAGATATCATTGAGTATAAAGACCTAGTATCTCAGAAAGAGGGACCTTTCAAACAAGATTTCGGGGGTTACCCATATATCCAAGAAGTTGTTCCCCATGATATAAGCAAGTTTGAAATTTAGGTTTATATCTCGTCACAATTTACTAAATGTGCAAAAACCTACTGGCATATCCTCAGTGAGATTGTTTATCATATTTTTTAACTTTCCATTTCTTTAGCATGTTGTGATTGTCCGCTGATGTACTATCTTTTCCTCTTTTCACAACAAAACTCATTTTTTGATTTTTTTATCATGTTTTTGGCTTTTTCAAATTTTCTAAAGTTTTTGGATTTTCTGAAATTTTACTCCCCCTAAAATGCAAACACATTTAAGAAATTTGAAAACAAAACTGAGCTCTTGACCCACTTTGTAAAAACAAATTTTGAAAACAAACTATACATGTAAAATGACAACCGATATCAAATCGCTTCAATTCGCCATTCACTTGGCATAAACAATCAGAACTCCCCCTTTCAACAAACTATTTTCTCATTAAGATTTCAAAACACTTAAGTTTAGTTTAATCAAAATGATTTTTTCAGAAAATAAGTTTGCTTTTACCACTTGTAGGGACTGGTTCATCATCTTGTTCATTTAATCACATATATGAGGATTACATCAAGTTCAAACTAATGACCTTGATGAATCACTTGTAAGATCCAACCTCTTACTACTTGTAAGTATATTCAATTCATATAACCATATGTAGGAATAAAACATCTACAGAAACCATTTTACCAATCAGAATGCCGATTCCTGCTTCGCACTTACCAACGTGGAAGCTCCGACATAGTCCATCACCTGTAAAATTTCAACAATTTTAAATTCTTTCACAAAATCTATCAGATCAAGAATGATGCCGATTCCTGATCCACGAATACAAACTTGGGATCTCCGGCAAGTCAGGTTTTTCAAGCAAAGAAAATGTCCACCCAAGCCTGACCAGCCTTGGGTGAAATCAACTCATCTGCAGTCAGGGTGTAAGTTGCTTTCTTTGTAGCATAAAAGTCCTTTACCCCTTTAACCTTCCTATCGATCATCTTTCCAAAAATTTTCTTTACATTTCCATTAAAAGCCTTCTCAACATCAAATTCATCCTTTTCAGAATAAAATTGATTCGAGATCTCAATTTTTCCAACTTTTGATTTAAAGTTCTTAGTCCTCAATGGTGGAAAGTTCTCATCATCCATTGAAAAAACTGAGTTTTCACTTTTTTTTAACAACATGTGGCTCCTCTGATTTTGTGGAATCAGATTCATCGCCAGATTTTACGTCAGATTTCTTAACAACCCACTTTTGGTTGTCAAACTTCACACTTCTCTTGTAAAATCTCTTTGAACATTCACCAACTTCATATATAGAATTTTTCAACACTTTAAATTTCTCAGTTGGTGGTTCAATTTTATCAACAACAACTTCTTTCAATTTTCCAGAAACTCCCTGTTTAGTGTTTGTTGCTAATGGACAGTTCCATGCAATGTGACCAACTTCATTGCATCTAAAACAGGTTCTGGTTTCTTTTCTTTGAACTTCATTCTTCTTCTTCGTAGCAAGAAATTCTTGATTCGATTGTCTCCAGAATGAGCTCTTCTTCTCTTCTTCAGCAGATGGTCCTGAAACAAATTTTGTATTTTTAGAAATTTTCTCATTTTTATACTTTTATGGTGGAATAAAACCGAGACCTTTCTTTTTGAGATTACCATTATGATTTGGTTTCTTTTGAAAACCAGGACCACAATTGTAACCCTTTTTCTTGTTTAATCGTTGTTGAACTCTTGAAGTGTATTTTTTAGGTTTTCCAGTAAGATTTAAATCTTTTATTTCAAAAATATTAATTTCTGTCATTTTGAAAACCTTTTTGATCATGTCAAATCGAACACTTCTTATTGGAAACTCTTTATCAAAATATAATTTGTCAGAATCATTCAAAGTATAAGCAACTTCAAATGTTTTATCATTCAAATTAGATTTTGACAACAAAAATTCTTTACTATAAACCAGTTTTTCCGACGATTTTGAACTTTTTCCAGACGAACTCGAACTCTCGACTGACAAACACGAGCTTTCGGACTCGGACTTTGACTCTGACTCCTCATCCTTATCCAACACCTGATCGACCATTCTTTTAATTAATTCGGACTCATGATCTGTGTCAGACGCTGTGAATGTGATATCAATGTTGTCTGGTAATATATCGGTTAACTCGGACTCTAACTTTATATTGACCGCCTTTTTGACTTGTTCCTCATTCGGTTTTCTAGGCGAATATCCTTCCCAAATCGGAGGCGGACACTTGTTATAATAGACACTCTGTCTCTTACCAGTATCCTTTTTCTTCTTTGACTTCTTTCTTCATCCTTAAACGCCTCAAAACCTGCAACAGTAGGATAAATTCTGTCAATTAAGTAATCAGAACTTGTATAACTTCTTAGTAATCGTCTGATTCTTTCGTTTTCAACTTTTTCACCATCCAACTCTTGCTTCCATTTCGCACATTCTTCAATATAAAAATTTATCTCTTTCTGCTTCAACATCATTGTTGCATTCATCATCTTCAAAGAAGCTTCTCTTTCTGAGTTAGTTTTCTGCAAACTATTCACAGTTCTGTTTAATACATCATATGATTCTTTTAAATTCTTTACATCAAACAGTAACTTTTCTTTCAGCTTTTCTGATTCAATAAACCTCTCATCTTTTTCTTCACATTGTTTGCAGGATTCTGAACATGTAAGACACGGTTTTGTGACTTCAACTATCTTTTCGACCTCCACAATCTTCTCAATCACCTTTTCTACTTCAACTATCTTTTCAACAATCTTGATTTCTTTCCTGTCTTTTGCAGCTTTTCTCTCCTTGAGTTTCTTCAGTTTATCTGCAAAATAAAATTCAAAACTGTCAGAAGATAAATGAGTTTTTCCAACATTTATCTGTTCAATCTCCTCATCATCATCACTTGTCTCTGATGGACTGGTTTCAGATGAAACAGATCCTTCATTTTCATTTTTCTCCTCATCAGATAACACTTCTATCTATTCCTTCATCAATTCTGGCTTTTGAACAATCTGAGCAATGAAAGCTCTAACATTGATAACACTTCTATCTATTCATCATCTTGATCAATGATGCCATAATAAGCTTTCTTGTTTGCATCTTCGATCATTTTTTCCATGAGCAGTTTGTGAATCTTTTTGATGATGTGGTTGATTTGTGATTTGTTGATAGATAGCCTTTCTATAGTAATCATCCTTTCCAAACGGATTCTTTGCTCCACTTGTCTCCTGGTTTTTGCACTCTCTTTTGAAGTGACCCTTCTCCCTACATTTAAAATAAGTAACTCTCTTTTGAAGTGACCCTTCTCCCTACATTTAAAACAAGTAACTTTAGATTTATCAAAACCTAAAGATGAAAGATGAGCATCCAAAAAATCATTTCGTCCTGTAATCATTTTGAACTTTTCAGCTCTTCTTAGAATACTAGCTAAAGCCCATTTTATATCCATAAGCTCCAATTCTTCTGCATCAATCTGGTCGTAATCTTCTTTTGTGAGCATCGGATTACCAATTCTCCTAGCAATCAATCCTTCATAAGATTCCAACGCAGTAACCAATAATCCCATGTGACACTGTACAACTTCTTTAGAAAAATTCTGCCCATTTTGAAGATGCAATGCCACATTACACTGAATCATATGACCATTTCCAACACTTGCACTTTGAACACTTGGAGGATTCACATTTGAAAACCCACTAGTGTTGACTGAACTTTGACTGCCTGATCCAGATTGATTTCCTGCACTAAACGCAGTTTGGATCTTTGGACTTGTTTCAACAGTTTGAACATTTCCTTTATAATACAATTTGATATCCTGTTGATTGCTTGAACTGTTCATTCTTGCAATCTTCTGCTGTTCAAGATCCTGTGCCTCCATCTTTTAAATAAACTGTCCGATCGACAACCTACTAAACTGTCCAGAATTCTTTAGAATCATGAGGTATGTACCCCATTCCTTTTGTGGTAATGCGTGAGCAAGTTTTTCAACCCATTCTGCTGGAGTTTTAGTAATCTTCAACTGGGACATGGTGCGCACAAGATGGAAATATCTCTCAATGAGAGTCTTTGTAGTTTCACCAGGCATGCTCGTAAACAACTCAAACTCCTTTTTCAGCAATGCTGCTTTACTCTGAAGCATTTCTGTACTTCCTTCAAATTTCTTCTCAAGTGCTTTCCAAATCGAAAACGCATTTCCATCATGCTGAAGCAAAACAAATATATCCCCTTTGATAGCTTGCTGCAACAGACTTATCATCATTTTCTCTCCTTTATAACTTTCTCTCTCTAAGTCTGAAAACTCCGAGATAATTTTATCAACATTCATAGCAGTCTGTGGTCTGATGTATTCTGTTTCAATGCTTTCCCAAGCTCTTAGATGGTTTGCCTGAACCCAATTCTCAAAACGATTCTTCCATACATGGTACTCTTCCATTCCCATAAGTTTTGGGGGTTTTTGCATTGTTCCAGTTTCATTTTCCATGTTCATATTCTTAGCAATGTCAGCCGGAGTAGTCGGGGATGTAGCAAACGCATGTAGAATTCAGAATCCATGTTTTGGCAACACGTTTTTCAAAAACAGCACTGTTCAAGCGGAATACCAACTTTGCAGTTTCAAGCGGAATACCCTCACAAACAGTTTGGAGCGGAATCACAACTATTTTGAAGCGGAATCAAACTTTTCTGTTCAAGCGGAATACCCACAAATCAGTTTCGAGCAAAATAACCAGAAATTAATTCAAGCGGAATACCCAATTGCCAATTTGAAGCGGAATCCCAACTAATTTGGAGCGGAACCAGACAATCTCAAGCAGAATCAGTCCAGTTCAAACAGAATCATTCAAGCGGAATAGAAATTTTGAGCGGAATAGCAATCTGTTCGTTCAAGCGGAATTAGTTCGAAGGTCCATTTTACCACTTTTTAGTCGAATTTTGCTTTGAAACTTTCTAGGGTTTGTTAATATGTACTTTTACACAGACTGTGAAAAATTGAACCGATTTTGACCGTGAAATTTTGTTCAAATGATTAAAGAAGATGAAGAAGTCAGAAAACACAAAGAAAACCAGCTGAATACGGTAGAACTCCTCCTCCTGTGCTCTGTTACGACTTGTAGGTTTGATAAAAATATATTTGTTTAAGAACAAACTCCCCTCACAAAATGGTCATCATGTCTAGCACTTAGAATTTTGAAAATCAGTTCTCCAACACCAGTTGTCGAAAATCTTTCTGAATTTTTCAAAGTTTATGCTAAAACACACAGAAAATATTTTTAGATTTTTGAATATAAAGATATGCAGTAAAGGAATATTTACAGACAATATTTTTGAGAGTTTGTGTAAGAGGGTCATATCAGTTTCTGAGACAAATCACCAACACCATTAAGCTTCATTTCATTTTAAGTTCTAAACAATTCACTTAGATTGTCAGTATACTTATCCACTTAATTTTTCACACAAAGTTCAACTGTTTCGAGATACGATATTAATGTCTTAAGAACTTAAACTTATTCGCGTGTCCCACTATTTGAATATACTCCCGTATCCAGATCCCAATATTCAGTCTTACAGGTGAGTATACCACAGATGATATCTGTAAACGGGTTATATTGCGAGGGCCGTGAGAGCTCAGGTCGATACTTCCGTATACGCAAAAAGATGACGGCTTCGACTTTTGGTGTGTCCCCTTTAGAGGATCTTTTCTTCAACAGCAATGATTATCAATTTTATTGTTTCATCATTTTTGCTGAGGGCGAGCTTATATTTCAAAGCATTTGCAGAAAGTATTATACAGGGACTAGGTCAGAATTTCCAATCAGCAGACGGGATAATACCCCAGATATCACTGAGTATAAAGACCTAGTATCTCAGAAAGAGGGACCTTTCAAACAAGATTTCGGGGGTTACCCATATATCCAAGAAGTTGTTCCCCACAATATAAGCAAGTTTGAAATTTAGGTTTATATCTCGTCACAATTTACTAAATGTGCAAAAACCTACTGGCATATCCTCAGTGAGATTGTTTATCACATTTTTTAACTTTCCATTTCTTTAGCATGTTGTGATTGTCCACTGATGTACTATCATTTCCTCTTTTCACAACAAAACTCATTTTTGATTTTTTTATCATGTTTTTGGCTTTTTGTAGGATCGTGTACAGACCCGAACGAGTCGTTCAGAGGAGTTTTGATCAGTTTCAGGTGCGGAAAACAAGAAACTGACTTCGGAACAGCAAGCAATTCACTTTAAACACACTTTTGATTAATATAACAGCTTGTACAGTCACAAAACACACCGGCAACACTTCGGTATGAAAATTCTGAATCGGTACATCTGATTACGCTTAAACAACTATATATAGGGCAGAGGTTCCGCTTGAAGTGACATGATTCATTTCAAGCGGAATCATATAAATGTGATTTCGCTTGAAACTGATCAATGTCAATTCAAGCAGAATCAGTAAGTTCAAGCGGAATCACCACTTTTAACACTAAAACTTCCTATTTCTTGTACAACGTGCCCTGATCTAATCTATCTAGTCTAAGACTCGATACAAGACGAAGTCGACAGATGCATGCACTAACAATTGACTAAGTGCCCAAGTATATTAGTCCACTCCCGTCCTCTGCGGCACGGTGTGAGGCTTGTCAAACCTAATAGCGCTATTTAACTAATAACCCGTTCGCCATTGGCCCGGTGATTAAGTCGGTATAAAAATGAGTGGGGACTTTAAGATAGAGTTGTTGTCTAGTATGCTTAAGACATATATTATAACGGTTGTCGTCCTTCACCAGGAGGACGGTAGTACGTATTCTACCCAAGGAGAATACGCAGGTTGCATCCCACCTAAGGGGGATAGTTGTTGTTTAACCCATTCCCAAACCACCGGGAATCACATGCTTTTAAGAAAAGTGTGAACTCACCTTAGATTAGCTCGGCAGAAAAAAGTACTTGAGCTAATGTGGTTAACCACGTCCTATTATGGTTACCATACAAGTCAGGTTCGTATTCAAACAGTAAGCACATAGTTCTACACATATCCTAACACATTGCATACAATCTCGGTTCAAGACATAGCACGTATAGCATGGCAGTTAACAGTAACATACAATTGCACGTTTAAAGCCCAGGTGTGCGGCCTAAGAGCATGGGCCTGTGATAGTGTGCGTGTTCCATTTAAGTGCGGCCCAGTTAGGTTAGGTGTCGAGACCATGAGGTCTCGGGTCGAGACTAGAGATCTCGAGTCGAGATCATGCGGTCTCGAGTGGTGATCCAACGGTCTCGAGTCGAGACTAGGGAGATTTCGGGTCATGCATGCAAGTCGAGACCATGAGGTCTCGAGTCGAAACCGGATCCGCAACCATGGTCTCAAGTCCTCTTGTCTTTGTGAAAGTGTGGTCTCGAGTCGAAACCAAAGGATTCCGACTCGCAACCTCAGTCGAGACCTGGAGGATGTAACTGATTTCCTTTTTGTGTGTTCTTAATTTTCGTAACATCAGTTAGCAAATTTGGCAGTTTCAATCAGATCAAATATCAACAGTTAATCAGCAACATTTATCACAACTACTCACATTCATACAACCCTAATTTGTAGTCATTTATCAAAACCAATACAATCACATTAGCATCACCGATTTTGCATGGACCCTAATCATAAAACTAGTCATTAGCAGGACCAATCATCAACTAATCATTGAAAACCCTAAGATTCGTAACCTAAACAATCTTCAAACCAAATTGGCAAAAACAACAATTAATCCTAGTTTATCATTCAAATCAAATCGGATCAAACTACTCATACATATCAACTCATATTCATTACCCTTAAATCATGCATACATAGTTTCACGTCGAACCCTAAGTTCATGCAACCCTAGTTATCAAAAACCTTCATGCGATCCCGACACATACATTCAAATCAGATCCACGTAACTATACGATTCATTATCATGAGCATATCATATACGAATACACATGGCTGAAGATAAACAAGGAACACAAACCGAAACCAAACTAGATACTAACCGAGAGTTATGTATGCACAATAGTATTAGAACGAGAGAGAGATGAGGCTGCGATCCAAAGACAGCTTCGAAGGAACTAGGGGCTTCGAGAGAGAGGGCTGCCTTCAGTTTCGATTGAGAGAGTAGAGAGATTAGGGTTTTGGTAAGTTTTGTGTTTTGTGAGATCATGAGAGCCATACACATAAACCGTGTATGTGTATGCGCTCAACAAGTGAGCCGGGCTTCCACAGGCTTCGTTTGGATTGGGCCGAGAACGAGTAGAGAAGGAAAGGGGGTTCGGCCCACAAGACTAAGTATCATAAAACATGACATTTAACATTTACCACTTAAAACAATCAAGCATAATTAAACATGTACATGTATTTTACTTCATAAAACTAAGTATGCAAGGACCAATACATAGAACGACAGTTGAAAGTACAAGTTGTCACACGTCGTGACTGGTTACTCCGTGTCATTTAAGCAATGAATTTATATTCTCTAAGTTGTGTCTGGCTTGATTAAAACCTCATTGTTGCTATATAGCTCGTAATGTCTTGCAAACTTACGAATCTGAACGATTAGATTTAAATTTAATACATAAACCTTGGGAAAATGATCTATCGGAGGCTTTCTATAAACCGCTCATGATGGTTAACCCTCAGAGTTTTATAAAGGAAATAAAATTTGCTTTCTTAACTCTATATGGATGTTTTACCATTAAAAATCTATAGTAAGAAAGTTTTCCTTAAACAAATTGTTACGAAATTGAATATGTGAACTCACCTTCCTTTGTGTTGACACTTGATTTTTACGTGTTCTTCAGGTGCATGAGTTCGGCTTCGGGAATTTTGGCATGTCTTGTGGTAGTTGATGCAATGGTTATTAAATAATGTTTTGGACAAACTTTTAAAACTAATTTGAGACCGAATGTACTAAGATCCATAAGGATCAAACAACTATGTGGTGGTTGTGGTTAAGTTTAAACGTTAATCTTTAAACTTTATGCTTTAATTAAGTGGTATATCTAAAATTATTATTACGTCGTCCACTAAGATAGTTATGGGTACCAATCTACGTCACCGCCACGTTTGTAGTTCCGCTGTGACGTTTTTGGAATGTGACAGTTTTGACCCGTGATTTCAATAAATCTCTAAGCTCTCGTAATAATATTTGCCTTGCACCATTTTATATCAATTAATTCCAACTCCTCAAGATCTATCTGGTCGTAGTCCTCTTTTGTCATGTTCGGGTTCTCTATCTTACCCGTAACAAGACTTTCATACGATTTTAGGACTGACGCTAGAAAAACAATTTGTTGTTTAGCTGCAACCTCGTTTAATCCCTGAGAATTCTAGAGGTTTACATCTATGTTGCACTATATTATGTGAGGATTTGAATTGTTCTGGTTGGAGTAATTATTGGAAGCTTGAGATGATTAAGTGTTTGGGGTTGAAGGATTTGATTCAAAGTTTGAGAATCCTGAAGAAAACCCGCTGCTGCTAGATGAGCTGTTTGGAGTTGACCCTGATGCATTATCAGCACTGAACACTGTTTGTATCTTCGCGCTCTGAACAACTGATGGCACACTACATCTGTAGTACAAGTTTACGTCTTTTTGGATATTTACACTTTGCATTTTAGCCATCTTCCTTTGTTCCAACTCATGCCCCTCTAGCTTTTCAATCAGCATGCTAAGACTCGTCTTGTACTCACGACTGTTTTTAATGATCATGACATAGGTTGACCAGTCACCTCCCTGTGGAAGTGCATCAATCACTTTGTCAACCAATTCATCCCTTTCTTTCTCGATTCCAAACCTTCTCAGCTACACAATCAGATGACAATACTTCTCGATAAGTTGTTTCAAAGGTTCACCTTTTAGACAGTTGAAAATGTCGAACTCTTTCTTAAGTAATGCCCTCTTGCTCTTCAACATTTCTTTCCCACCTTCATACTTATTCTTTAAAGCAATCCAGATTGAATGTGTGGTACCAGAATGTTGTAACAATGTAAAGATATCATCTTTTATTAACTGTTGGAAATAGTTCACCATTTTATTTTCTTGAATAAAGGTATCCTTTTCTTGCGGATTGAACTGCAATAGTGTCTTCTTTGTACCATTCTCATTCAGTGGTTCAGAATATTCTTCAAAAATAGAGAACCAACATTCCATCGAATTGGCTTGCGCCCAATTGCAGAAACGTTCACGCCATACGTTGTATTCTTCCATACTCATTAGTTTAGGAGGCTTAACGTTTGTTCTGAGTTCATTGTCGAGATTCAAGCTTTGAGCCATCGTTGTTGATGAGGTAGCAAAAGTGTTGTAGAATTCAAAATCCATCGTCAGAATCTTGAACTTCGTGAAAAGTACCTGAAAAGTCAAACTTGGCCAAATAACACTTTTGTGCGAAGGGAAGTGATCCTTCGTGCGAGTGGTAAGTGCCACTTGTGCAAATAGTACTATTTCAAAAACAAATGAAATTTAGGCTCTGACGAGATATGACCCGAATCGGCTAACCCGACCCGGTCATTCACTATTATTTTATTATAAATAAATAATCATAAACATTTATTCTAGAATATTCCGTCTTGCATGGATAGGCCATGCAACCAAATCTCCAACCTTTTGGGAAGATTATGCAAATCCCTAACTTATCGGAGCTCTTCCTAAGTTAAGGGAAACCCTAATGGTAAACTATAAATAGGGGTAAACGTCAAAGGTTTTGATCATCTTACTCTCACACAACTCTTTTCCACACATATATTCCTTTACTCCCAAAATCGAGACTTATTCTCACGCTGGAGGGTGGTTACAGGAATAACCCCATTCCTGTAACGAGTCCTAACGGTGTTCTGTTTTGCAGTTAAGCTGTTCGGATCGTCCAGTGTTGAAGTCCTCGTTGGATACTACCGTGAAGGTCAGTGTTTCTTCATTGGCGCCATCCGTGGGACCAGATCAGTAGCAACAACAAGACCGAACTCGATGGCAAGCGATCAGAACATAGAAGCAACACCAAGTCAGGCAATGTTAACTAGCAATCCATTGGTAGAGACAAGCCCCGCTATCTCCATGCCAGTTTCACCGATTGTAACCAGGTCACTCGACTTGGAGTTTGGAGCAGAGGGACCCCCACCAGATTTTGCTGGTACTACCGCTGCCTCTTCTAGGACGACGGCAGCGGATTTATTTTCATACACTTCTTAACAACTCCAGTCAGCCGGACCAATCACAACAGGCGTAAACGTTTTCGCCTCAGCCGCAACCTCCAGTGCACAGACTATACATCATAGCACTATGCCGGTTATCACATCAGCTAGCCCTAGCACCGTCAAATCGCAGGGTGGCGCACCCCAATACTATCAACCTTCAGTTACTTACGCCATGCCACCTCTGTATTCAGCAGCGCTAACAGCGGCCTTGTCCACGCCGCCACATCAACCTGTGATCATGCCAGCGGGAATCATGAACGCTCCAGTTACACCAGGAAATCAGGCTTATTTTCCTGGGTATTACTTCGCTCCTCCATACGGATACTTACCCCAATACAATACACCAACGTATACCCCCCAGGGAGGACCACAAGGCTATTCTCAACAATCGCCATACGCGGCATATATGCCGCCTTGGTGGTCTCTCCCGATATCTCAACCTGTTTACAGTCAAACCCCTCCCTCGGCAGAACCCGTACATGATAGAGGAAATACGTCTAGGCCTCGTTTCTCTCCAGGAAGAGGCCCCAGCTCAACAATAAACATTACTCTGATTTCACTCCCTGTCACCCAGGGTGTTAGCCAGGGCGGGATAACCCCACCTGTGCAACCCATTAATGCGGAAGAAGACGAGCTTACCCGACCCTATAAGTCGGTGGATACTACTTTCAAATCCAAATTCACCAGAAGAATAGCGAAAGCTCCTATCAAGGAAAAGCCCAAGATGCCTCAGACGGTAGGCAAATATGACGGGCTAGGCGATCCAGATGATCATCTCAACCTATTTAAAAGTGCGGGAGAAGTAGCCTGTTGGCCTATGCCTCTTTGGTGCAAGATGTTTGTCCAAACACTGGTAGGCGCGGCTCGCGTTTGGTGGGACAGTCTCCCCACAAGGGAAATTGACAGTTTCGAAGATCTAGAGGCTAAGTTCACCTTGCAATTCAGCCAACAGCACAGACATAAGAAAGAACGAAATGAGCTCCTCCATATTCGTCGGCGAGACAATGAAACGGTGGAAAATTTCATCGTTAGATTCAATAAGGAAAGCCTGGCAATCTCGGGTGTCACAACGATCTAGCGTGTGGAGCTTTTCTACAAGGAGTAAATGACGACGAGTTATTAAGAACACTTCATGGAAGGGATGGCATACCTCCCACTATTGATGAAATACTGATGATAGCTAAAATATACGTTATACAAGAAAAGGTCGTGGCCGCCAGTCACGCGGCCAACAGGAAAAAGGAGGCTCAGAAAAACCAAGAAGAAAGAGAACAACGAGGTTCTAAAGGTAAGGGTAGGGGAGACCGATACCAAAGGAGTGACAGGACGGATTCGCGGTATGACAGATCCAGAAACGCTTATTCAAGGAATGAATCCTCTAAACCGCGGTCCGACTACCCCAACCTAAGCAAGACACCAGCAGAGATCCGAGCTTCAGAGAACCTCAAGTTCAATCCTCCAAAGCCGCTGAAAGACAACCCAAACAAAGACACAAGTAAATATTGTGAGTACCACAAAGGGAGCGGTCATGATACAAATGATTGCTTCCAGCTAAAAAAGCAGATTGAATACTTCGTAAAAGCGGGTAAACTGGCACATCTAGTGAGGGACATCAAGCAGGGCCCGTCCCCCGTCAAGGAAGAAAGCGACAAGGCGGCGGGTAAAAGACTGCGGGAGCTAAATATGGTATATGCGGATAAGGGAAAAGGGGCAAAGCGGAGTTTCTCCACGCTCGAACCTTGGATGTTAGCAACCATGACCATCGAACCTCGCGTGGAAGATTTGCACCTCACTACGGATGCTCTGATCATATCCGCTGCAGTGGGAGATTATCACATGAGAAGGATCCTGGTAGACGCCGGGAGCTCAGAAGATATTATCTATGAACACTGTTTCAATAGAATGCAACCAGAAGACAAAACGCTGCTCGAATCAGTACACGCCCACATTAAAGGTTTCACAGGGGAAAAGGTGGACCCTATCGGTCAGATTACCTTTCCGGTCACATTCGGACAAGAGCCCCGAGAAAGGACCATACTCCTAACATTCCTTGTGGTGCGCGCTAAGTCATACTACAATGTGATCATTGGAAGGTTCACTCTAGGAAAACTGGACGCCATAGTCTCCACAGCGCGCGGTTTCATGAAGTTTCTTACCCCGCGGGGTGTTGCAACAGTGTTTCGTGACAAACTAGGGGAAGTGTTGAACACTAAAAGATGTCGCCAAGGACCTACCGGGGCCATCGGTCCGGAAAGATGGGTATTGAGCACACGCCATCCGGATCAGACGTTTATAATAGGAGATAGCCTCTCTCCCGAGGTCAGGAACGATTTAAAACAACCGCTGAGAAGGAATGTAGACATTTTCGCTTTCGAGCATTCCGACATAACGGGAATACCCCGCGATAAGGCGGAACACAAGCTAGCAACAATCCCCGGCATTAAGCTGGTTGCACAGGGCAAGCGCAGTATGGCTCCAGATCGAAAGGCAGCAGTTGTTAGAGAGGTACGAAAGTTGGTGGAAGCCGGAATCCTCAGAGAAACACAGTATCATACGTGGATATCAAATCCTGTGATGGTGAAAAAACCCAACGGCACATGGCGGATGTGCATTGATTTCAAAGACCTGAACAAAGCATGCCCCAAAGACGCGTACCCACTGCCCGAGATAGACTTCAAGGATGACTCCCTGGTCCCTTATAGGTATAAGTGCTTTTTAGACGCCTATAAAGGGTATCACCAGATCAAGATGTACAAAGAAGACGAAGAAAAAACAGCGTTCCACACTGCGGTAGGCATCTTTTGTTACACCAAGATGCCTTTCGGCTTACGAAACGCCGGGGCCACTTACCAGCGACTCATGGATAAAGCTTTCGAGACACAAATCGGCAGAAATTTAGAAGTATATGTCGATGATCTAGTGATCAAGAGTAGGGAAGAAAAACAAATGCTGGAAGACATTGAAGAAACTTTCCAAAGACTCAGAGAGTACAATATCAAACTCAACCCCAAGAAATGTTCTTTCGGGGTAGAGGAAGGAAAGTTCTTGGGCGTGGTAGTCACCCGGGACGGCTTTAAAGCTAACCCGAAAAAGGTAGCCGCCATAACGCGGATGCCCTCTCCCAGGACTTTGAAAGAAGCGCAAGCGCTAAACGGGCGTTTGGTGGCTATAAACAGATTCTTAGCAAGACATGCCGAAAGATATTTGCCATTCATAAAGACACTAAAAGACTGCCTCAACAAGAAGAACTTCAAATGGACCAGCGAAGCGGAAGAAGCCCTACAAGACATGAAACGCTTCATCGAAAAATTACCCATGTTGACAGCGCCATTCCCTAACGAAGTGCTTAAGATGTATTTGGCAGCGACCCATAATGTGGTAAGCGCGGTACTCATGGTGGAAAGAGATGGGAAGCAAACACCTATATATTACATCAGCCGGGTACTGGCGGGAACAGAAACGCGGTATCCAACCCTAGAAAAGTTGGTACTAGCATTAGTACATGCTACTCGGCGATTGCAAAGGTATTTTCAAGCACACCGCGTGCAGGTCTTGACGAATTACCCGCTGCAACAAATTTTGCACAAACCGGAAATCTCCGAAAGATTGGCCAAATGGGCGATTGAATTAGGAGCTTTGGATATCGAATACCGAAAACGAACAGCAGTCAAAGGGCAGGTAATTGCCGACTTCTTGGCCGAAATCCCCGATGGAGAAGCTATAGTAGACCCCGCTATACGAGACATCCCGGAGTCCAGTACTGCACGACAAACATGGAAACTTTACACCGATGGATCATCTAGTGGAAAAGGGTCCGAAGCAGGTCTAATGTTGATAAGCCCAGATGGGATAAGACTGATTTACGCCTTACGTTTCGATTTCGAATGCTCCAACAATGAAGCAGAATATGAAGCGCTACTCGCAGGATTGAGAATGGCCCAATCTATTGGAGCCACACGAGTAGACGCGTACGTTGATTCTTTATTGGTTAACAATCAAGTCAATGAGACATATGAAGCCAAAGACGAATCAATGGCAAGGTACCTGGCAAAAACAAAGGAGCTTATGGCTTCCTTCGATAACGTCACACTCAACCACGTTCATAGAGGAAAAAACCAAATAGTTGATGCTTTGAGCAAGCTCGCCACTTCGGGTATGGAAAAAGAAGTAGAGGTTGAAACATTGTAGATGCCCTCAATTGAACCCCGGGACGTCTCCGCCGTTACAGCAGAGGAACCCTGTTGGTACACCCCATTGCTAAAATTCCTTACTAGGGGGGAATTACCCCCTGCTAGGGGCGAAGCTCAAAAAGTACAAACGAAGGTACTGCAATACGAAGTGAACAACGGCTAAAATCCATAACGCTGGGTACTATTGGCCCGGGATGCACGAAGACGCGGTACAAGAACTGAGAAAGTGCCATAGCTGTCAGAAATTCTCCCCTCAAACACTCAGGCCTAAGAACAACTTAATCCCGTTTACCGCGGCCTGGCCTTTTCAAAAATGGGCAGTGGATATCGTTGGACCATTCCCGCTAGCTCCCGGAAAGCTAAAATACTTAATTGTGGCGGTTGATTACTTTACCAAGTGGGTGGAAACCAAGCCTTTGGCTAAAATCACGGCAAAATGCTAAAAAATTCCTTTGGGAACACATAGTATGTCGGTTCGGATTACCGCTGTACCTGGTAAGCGACAATGGAACACAGTTCACTGACAAGGTTCTACAAGAATGGTGCGTCGACCTCCAGATCCAGCAAATCTTCACGTCGGTGGCGCATCCTCAGGCAAATGGCCAGGTAGAGCGGGCGAATAGGAGTTTGCTGGATGGCATAAAAAGAAGGTTGGGTTATGAGGGAAGCTCCTGGGTGGAAGAACTACCAAATGTCCTATGGGCACATCGAACAATGCCTAAGACAAGCAATAATGAAACCCCTTCAGCCTAACCTACGGCGCGGAAGCAATGATACCCGCAGAAGCGGGATTGCCGTCACTACGCCGCCTCACCACCGACGATGATAATGATAGGCTACTAAGGGAAGGCCTGGATTTACTTGAAGAAAGGCGTGAAGCTGCCGCCATCAACGAAGCAAAATACAAGAAGACATTAGAAAAGTACTACAACAAACGCATGGCACAGCATACTTTCAAAGAAGGCGACTACGTCATGCGCGATAATGAAGCCAGTAGGGCGGAACTCTCAGGCAAACTGGGACCCAACTGGAAGGGCCCCTACGTCATTCAAGAAGATCTGGGCAAAGGGGCCTACCGCTTATCTAGGCTAGATGGTACCGTCGTGCCGCGCAGCTGGAACATGGCTCAATTGAAAAAATGTTACCTGTAATATCTTGCTCCTAACAGCAAGAGTAGACCTTCCTTTTTCTGACAAACAAGTGTAATCCATCCACAGCGATTTCGCATCTTTTCATTTAAGTTTTGAGTTTAATAAAAAGTTATTTCCTTTTGTTTTCCCTCATTACTTAACATACAGTAAAAATTTACCATCGCGTTTTTACTGCATATAACGGTAAACAACAAAAGTACCCTTAAACACGAAATATTTTCACACATAAGTCATAGGGTCAATACATACAGCGCTAAGAGCGGGTATCTTGGTAATAGATACAATAACCGCTGCAAAAAGATAGGTATTTTGGTCATACATACATACGAACTATCTTACACAAACCAAGTACTTGTCCCCATCATTAAAGACCAACAAAGGGGAACCCAAAAAAAGAACATGTTCTAATACCTACTCCTGGGAACGGGTTGCCATCACCTCTGCAGGGGTATGCAACACCTTACTGGTACAGCCCAACAAACAAGGATCAACGGCCAAGTCATAAGTATGCCCTCCAACCACTGGTGGAGCTCCCATCCCTAGGTCACCGACGGGATTCTTAACGGAACAGCCACCACGGCGACGTTCTACACCAAATGGCAACGTTGAACATGATCAGCTGGGACTACCTTCATCAAATTATCAGCTGACAGTGATGCCACATTCGTGTCAGCTGGCAAGGGATCCTCATAAATAACACTTTTGCATGACCGGCTCACCTGGGGCAGGACAGCATTGGAAGGTGACCCTCTTTTCCGGATCATCGATCTCGATACCGGAATTTGCAGTTGAACCAGACCATCGGCGGAATCTAAGCGCCGGAAAATATCAGAAAGTCTCTGTCTATAACTTTTCCGACTCATCTTTTCAAATTACCAAATTAGGAAAAAAGAAGCCCAATTTATAGGAGGGCTAATAGTATTTAACACAGATGACGATAGCAACATTAATGGAAAATAATCATTACAGTCGCCACATTTCAGAAGAATGGCGGTGTTATCAATCATGACATTAGCATTAAATGTCTGACAAACCATTCAGATATTTTCACAAAAACCAAGTCAAATAGTGTCATTACAAATGTTGCATATATAAACAAAACAAATTACTTATTCCTCCTCCGACTCCTCCGTGGGGTCCAGCATCAAACGCAGGGACTTGACGCCATCCTCATTCACCTTGTCCATCAGATTGGCATACGCTGGCAACGGCTCATTGTACGCTGCCTCCAGTGCATCGGCCATGTCACCTTGAAATTTGCCCCTTTCCGCATGGAAATCAGGAGCAATCTTTTCCGACTGCTGACAGTCAAAGTACCCTTTATAAACACCATCATGGTAACCAGACTGATACGCGGCAGCGGAGAGGCGATCTATCAGCGCTGTAAAAGGCGCTGATTGGTGAAGGTATTCGAATAGCCCTACTAATCCGTTTGTTATCAACCAGTTGCTGTCACCACGCAAAGCAGCCAGTTGACTGGTTAAGCTATCCACTTCAGCGTTTGCTTGCTCCAGGGCATTTTCCACCTCCTTCAGGCGCGCGGCGGAGGATTGGGCAAGTGCATTTCTTTCAGAAAGAAGGGAATCACAACGATGTTGAACTTCCCTAAGCTGCCCCTCCCGTTCCTCCAATTTCGTTTGTTTCGCCTGGGCTTTAGCATTTAAAGCTTCCACCTCAACGGTCAAAGCTTGATAGCGCTCCTGCACCTGAGACACAAAGTCAGTGTCAATTCGGAATTTTTCCACTTGAGCAGACATTTCAGATCTCACCTGCTGGGCCTCAGTAACAGCTTTACGCTCCAACTCCTCCTGCACGCTTTTAGCGTGAACAAGGACCCGGTCCTTCTCCGCTATATCGCGAACCCATATGAGCCGCTCCTCAGCAAGGTGGGCAGTCACCCTCTTCAAGTCGTCCTCAGCTTTGTTTTTCTCTGACAAAAACCGGCTCTCCCTTAACCCAGCGGCTTGAAGCTGACTCTCCAAGCGGTACTTCTCATCTTTGAGTTCTTTAATAACGGCCCGCGCTCGGTAGAGTTCATTGTTGTCATGCATCCACCTACGCCGGATCTCTAAAAGCCGTCGGGGCTGACTAACAGAATCCACAATCGCGGAGTTCATCAAATTCTCGTTGTTCAGACCTTCAACATACGCCGCTTCAGCCGGGGGGTAAGCCCGCTCAACCCAATGCTGAACCACTTGGGAAAGATCAACCTAGAAGACTCCGCAATTTTCCACTGGGGCTGGTAGCGTTTATCCCGAGTGTTGGGATCCCAGTTGATGGTAGGCAAATAAAGGTCATCACCCAGGCGGGCCCCATCATCAGCAATGCCACTGCTGGACCACCCAGTATCGCCAGCAGCGTGATCTCCAGCACTAGTTGCCTCGTGAGCAAGGGATACGGCAGGCATTTCTTTCTCGGTAGCAGAAAATATACTCAATGGAGAATCAAACAAAGAGGAAGGAGCAACACTGGAAGTCAGTGGCGTGGAAACGGGACTAGCTGTTACAGTCACAGCGGTGGTAAGCGCAGGCGGCCGCATGGCACAGCTAACGGCGGCGGTAACGCTGGCCTGAGGTATAAGCTCTGTAAGGCTGCTGCCGCCAGCAATGGGAATCACTACCCCTACAGATGACAAAGGGGTAGGTGTCACATTTTCAGTTTGAGCCCCGCTAGTAGTACCTGTATCAAAAACAAGCTTCAGTAACACGAAGCTCATAATTCATAATAACATTCGAAGACAAAGAGTACATACCAAGCGGCAGGGCATAGGCGGCTTGCACAGCCTCGAACGCGGTCAGAGTAGGAGCAACAAATGTTTTCCGTTTTTTTGACACATGAGTGGGGCTTGTCATTGCAACGGTAGTAGAGATATCACCCCTAGTGAACGTTGTCCCACCAGCGGAAGACTTGGCCGCACCAGCTGCCATGTATTTCCTCCCGGTAACCTTTATCTGGGTGGGTCTCTTCTCTAGGGCGGCAACACCACTACCCGCGCTGAGAGAAAGGGGAGATACGTAGGCAGCGGGATCCGCCGGCAAGGCGGGTAACAAAAACTGCTCCAGATGCAGTCTCAACACATCTGGCTCTTGTTCGTCGAGCACGCGGTCCGCGGCCCTCAACGCAAGTTGCCGCGGAGGGTCAACAAAGTCAAACAAGCTCCATTCCCCTGAAATGTACATACATGTTATTTTCAAAATGGTAGCATACAGGACCAGCAAAAAACATGCATACCTTCATCATCCCTTCGAAAGGAAGGATACTGCTTGATGTCGCGCCACATCAAACTCATCCCCGCCATTACCAGGGCCCCATCTGGGATTACTGTGCACTCGAAAGGGCGACCACACAACCTTGTATACAGGGCGTTAGACATATACGCATCTTCAAAAGGACCATCGTCCCTCACCTTGTCTTTTGGTCCCTTTTCTCTCCAGTGCATCTCGCCAGGAATCACACAGGCATCAATATAGAAAAATTTCTTTTTCCAATCCTTGTCCTTCGAACTGGTAGGAATATCCCTCAGACAAGACACATCGGTATCTCTCCGGTCGAAGGTGAAAAAGGGGGATTTCCACACAAGAACAAAGAAATCCCTAAACACAATAAGTTCCGGAATGTGCCCTAGGGCTGCACAAGCAAATTCGAACTGTCGAAGTTTCACTAATCATAGTGGATGCAGTTGGGAAATGTGAATACGGTAATGGTCAAGTACCAATTTGAAAAACTTGGTAACGGGCAGTCGGAAATTGCAAAATTTGAAGAAATCACTAAACAACGTGATTTTGCCCTCCTTCAACGGAAATGATGTGTCCGTTCTCGATGGTAACATGGGATTCCACTCAGCCCTGAAACCATAATCTTGCACAAGGTTGTTGTAAGACACAACTCCCCACTTGCAGAACAGGGCATCAGAGCCGGCTGAGGCAAAGGAAGAAGATTCACCGGCCTTAGAGGCCATTTGTTCGAAATAGGGAAGTGAAAGAAAGAGTTGTGAGGGAATGGAAATGGAATTCGAACCTCACAAACAGGGGTACTATTTATACACGAAGGTAACTTTTCAAATTCAAAAAGACGAACGGATGGAAATACGCGTCCGAGCAGGGTAAATACAGTTGTCATCCCAATGATGACTTAACTGTCACGTCCTATCCCATCGCCGCCATTTTCTCATAACACATAACGGCACTTTACTCGATACAATTTGCCCTAAACAGGGTATACTAACTTTTCCTTCTTTTAGTCCGATCTCATGAATTTCATTTCATAACTTCGGACTGGGGGGACATGACGAGGTATGACCTGAATCGGCTAACCCGACCCGGTCATTACCTATTATTTTATTATAAATAAATAATCATAAACATTTATTCTAGAATATTCCGTCTTGCATGGATAGGTCATGCAACCAAATCTCCAACCTTTTGGGAAGATTATGCAAATCCCTAACTTATCGGAGTTCTTCCTAAGTTAAGGGAAACCCTAATGGTTAAACTATAAATAGGGGTAAACGTCAAAGGTATTGATCATCTTACTCTCGCACAACTCTTTTCCATACATATATTCATTTACTCCCAAAACCGAGACTTATTCTCACGCCGGAGGGTGGTTACAGGAATAACCCCATTTCTGTAACGAGTCCTAACGGTGTTCTGTTTTGCAGTTAAGCTGTTCGGATCGTCCAGTGTTGAAGTCCTCGTTGGATACTACCGTGAAGGTCAGTTTTTCTTCAGGCTCTTCGCGCGAAGGGGAAGTGCTCTTCGTGCAAATGGAGAGTTCCCTTTGTGCGAATGGTCCCTTTGCTCAAAGATCAAGTTACGTATTTTGACATTTTTTTTCACAATTTTTCGATGATTCTGATTGTATTTTGGTCTAATTTGTTCAAGGGTTTATCATTAGTGTATTTCACACAATATGTCCAAAATTAGGCCAAATTTGTTCATGAATTCGTCCTGAATTTGATAAAAAAGAAAGATGAGTAGAAAAGAGATGTGAAAAATTCTTCAATTTGATGAAATCTGCTGAAATCTTGTGTTGCTAGTCGTTGAAATCGGCCTCCGAGCTCTGATATCACTTGTGAGGACCATTTAGCTCCTGAAAACGCTCCGGCTGATTCAAATAAGCACTCCGTAATGTGCGGAATCCGTTAGGAATGATGCCACACACAAGAAATCACATATAAACACATATAAACACTGGTTTCATTGATTGAAAGCAATTATAGATCCAAGAAACCAATTTGGCAGAGCTTTGCTTCTTATATGCCAAAGTTACAAATGAGAACACTCAGTCACCTATTTATACCGAACATCCTTCGTGCGAAGCAACCTAGGGACGAAGTGCACTCTCGTGCGAGTGGGACTAGCTCCCTTCATACGAAGGACTCCTTCGTGCGAAGGGGCTTTACATGACAATCCCGACACTTTTGCACACTAATCTATATAATTAAACACGACACGACACGTAGGCTGCAGACATTATGCACTCACACGGTAGGGTTCGGGTTTTCAATACCTGGGTATTAGAATACCCTATTTCCGGGTTCGGGTAGGGTACGGGTATTTGTCGTGTATGGTTTGGTTATTAGTCGGGTATGGTGCGGTGTTCAGATATAGATCGGTTTTTCGATTCATTTTATTGACATAAAACATATAAATATGATGAAAACCTTTATTTATACATATTGTATGCCTTAAAATCTGCCTTAAAAGGCCTCACACAAGCTCTAAACGTTCAAAAAAAGCTGTTGTAGACAAGGGTCCATGTATTACGAAAACCCGGGTATAAACGGGTACGAAAAAAACCCAGGTTTAGGTTCGGGTATTGAGCAGAATATGCATACCTTGTCCCTAGGTAGAGGTGTACAAATCGGTTTTTTTTTTTCACAAACCGGTTCCGATTATTAACAGAACCGGTTTTTTCATCAAAAACAAAAACTGGTTTTTTTATAACCGGTTTCGATTACTAACCGGTCTTTTTTACTCAAAACAATAACCGGTCCAACTGGTTAGGGTCGGTTTTTAACCGGTTTATTCCAAAAAAAAAAAAACGGTTTTTTACCGGTTTAAACCGGGTTTTATAACCAGTTTCGGTTTTAAAACCGGTTTCGAAGATAAATATCCCTAACCGGTCTACATCCGGCGATTCGGTTCGGTTCTAAAACCGGTTATGAAAAACCGGTTTCGGTTCTAAAACCGGTTTTTTTGTAGACCTCTACTTACGGGTAGGGTCGGGTTCAAGATTAAAAACTAGAAAACCCGAGTTTGGGTTTGTTTGCACCTCTACCAGGTTCACTCTGCAAGCCAATTAGTTTGACTTCAGAGTGGCCCAATTGTTTTAAATGAAAACATCGCCACTCTTTGGTCACGCCAGCTCGAATCTGATGGTTTTAAAAGAGAAATCAGCCTCAAAATCATTAACCCAAATCCATTTATATTTTTAGTTTGCAGCCTAAATTAGCAAGTTCATAATAGCACCTAGCGTTGTTTTTTTGGTTAATTACATGTGTTAACAAAAATGTAATACACCGGTAAATCATTAGGAAATCACTAAAGGAATAAAATTCCAACTAATAAAAGCAAGAAATCTTAGTTAAAAAAAATTTAAATAAACGTCCCAAATTATTCTGGGCAGTAATTTTAAACAAGAAGAATCTGATACAAGATTCAGAGTGAGAGTACTTAAAAACATGATATAACTTAAACACGAACAGGCGGAGGGCCAGCAGCACCACCAGCAGCACGGGGTGCTTTAGGAGCATCATCCTGAAACAATTAAAAAGAACGAGTACTCATTTGCCGGAGTGAAAACCAGGCATAAACCTTGTTTAAAAATGTATCAAAATCAAAGAAACCAAGAATCTTGCATTAACAATTAAATTACAGTTTTCCACTTTATATATAAAAACACAAATTAGCGAAATAATACATAGTTGTCAATAGCGACAAGCTAATCATACGCTATGTAGCGATAGTGATGAAACATCGGGTGCTTGATCATGTTTATGAATATTTGTATCAAAATACGCTGTATATTTCATCTAGATTCGCAATTCTATATTATGTAGGTTATGTTAGAGCAGTAAAAAAGCCTAAAACCCCGCTATTTAGATTTAAACAATAAAACATGGAAAAACCCGAAAATCCTGCTAAGTTCACGCTACGAAGTCGCTAATCAACAGATTGCGAGATACGGGCGATACACTACAAAGCGCGCGATTAAAAATTGGTGATTGAAATTTTGTGTAGATGCATGTTTTATGCAATGGAAGACATGATTTATCCTAAATATTGCAGGCTGATTCGTGTTGTTCTTATCACATAAAATTTAGGCACAAGTTTAGTAAATCAAGAACTCCAAACCTGTATGGCTTGAATTCAGATTACTTTACTGTGTTAAATTATACAGCTTTTTAGTCAAATTGATCATTTACCACATTTACTTTGGATATTAAAACAAATTACTAAATATTATTCTTGTTACATAAAATACATCTTTAAAAATTATTAAGATTATACAGCTTTTTAGTAAAACTTATCATTTACCACATTTAACGATCTGACTGGTAGTTTTGAAGATGAAACAGACCCATGTAAACCAAACGGGTCTTATAACCCTTTTTTATTTATTTATTTTTAAAAATGATAACCGTCTTTTTATCAAAATTATTTAATATAAATGAATAATTTCGTAAAATATTGTTCAATGCAACAAACCATTAAAAATATATAAACAGACCTTAATAAATAGAAAACAAACATACCCTTGGGCGAGTGAAACGCTTTGGAGGCTCACGGTTCCTTCTATCAGTCCGTGAGCGAACCCTAACAACTTTTGAGTGAATTGCACAAGAAACGCAGTATTGCACTTTCAAATACAACTTTGGAAGTGTGTACTCTAAAGCAATGGGAAAAAAACACATTTTAATCACAAAAAAAAAAATCTTATATAAAGCAGTCTATACTACTTAAAATACACGAGTAAAACTTACGATCAAAAGCACAAGCTTCTTGAACATCCCTAACAGCAGCTTGTTCCACTATGTTCCTCACGTTAAATCTCTTAATTGCCTTATCCTGAACAATCGGTAACAGTGGTCGTTAACAAGAGACAAATACAGATGAAAAAAACGTAACTTTTGGATGTAAACAAAGCTTATTTGCTTGTGCATAGTCGCCTCAACTTTTAGAACCAAAACTGATCGCTTGTTTTAACTAACATTATATTGATAGCTTAAAATAATACACTAAGGACCTTTGTGCAATAAAATAGCCAATCAGCAAAGACTCACTTTCAGTGTTTGTTCGTAACATAAAAAGAGTTTATAATCTCCAAGTTTAAAGTCAATTGGTATAATAAATTTAAAATTGAAGATCAAGTCTCAAGAAACGTTTAAACCGGTTTTTATACCATACCGGGTCCGGCTCAAAAGCGGCACAACCAGTTGTACTGGGCGGTTCAACCGGTCAACCCTATAATTCCATAAAAATACAACTTCAACGATACAAAAAAAAGAAGTTGAAGTTACCAATGGAAAATTTAAAACTCAAAAATTAAACATGAGTATAAACCGGCACCAGTAATAGCGGATTGTCCAGTAATTGAATACTAAACCGGTACCGAATTAGACCAGGCTCTATCGGGGTAATGTCCCTGGTAACCAATTCAACCGGTTGGTGTAAATCGATTTATAAAACATTAGTCTCTAGAATGAATGTAGTATATAACAACTAACATAATAATTCATAATTGCACAATACAACATTATCATAAACCACTCTCAGTCAGCAGATACAAAAACTTCAATAACATCTAACCTAAAAACACAAAACATGCAGATCAAAGGGAACCAGGTCTGGGCTGGATTGTATTCTCTTCCTGGGATTTTTTATGGGGCTGGGGATCACTTAAGGTGTTTGGGTTCAGGCTGGTTATTCTTTACTGTGCTTGGATCAACTGCTGGAACTCCTTTTATGCCCGTAGTCAGTGGCTGGTGTATGTGTGGTTGTCCCGTAATATGATGTTTTTGGCTCTTGAGAGGTGGTATATTCACAAATCTTGGTCCTACGAGAGCTGGATACATCATGGTTGGAAAAGATATTGTAGCAGGCATCTGTGGCAAAGTGTTATAATGCAGAATTTAATCAATATGTGCAGGGGTATCATGGTAAAAACAGCTGATGGTATTATGAGGATCTGCAAAGTCAACGGTTCAGGCTGCAATGTTGTCTGTCTATTTATCCAGATTCTCTTATTCCAGGTCTGTGGCCTCCGTGCTCCATTTCCGTGTCTCGCCCCCATCATGGTTTAAAAAAACGGTTGAGGCGTGCGCCTCGAGGCGCGCCTCAAGGCGAAACGGCCAAAAAACGATTCTGAGGCGCGCCTCAGGGGGTTTCTACTGTTTGTGCGCCTCAGAGGGGCTGAGGCGCTAAAAAGGCTGCGCCTCAGGGGTTTTAGATATTTGTTTTTGATGTTTTTGCGTTTTTGTGTCAATTTCAAGCAATTTATGTCTTTTTTATGTGTGTTTTTTTATTATTTTGATGAATTTGATGATGAATTTAGTTAGTATTACTATTTTTATAAGATATATAATATTTATATTTATTTTTTAATTCCGCCTCGGGCTTACGCCTCGGTTCGCCTCAAGGCTTACGCCTCGTGAGGCGAAGTGAAAACGCCTCGAAACTCGTTTCCGTTTTTTTAAACCTTGGCCCCCATGTTTTGGTTCCGGCTTTGCTGTTGCTCTCTTGGTGTTTCCGAATTGGGTCACTGGATTTGTTATCCTCGGTTGTGGTACGCCTGGGTCTGCTGGTTTGCTACTAATCTCTCAGAGTTGGGCTTCCGGGTTTGTTATTCTCGGATGAGCTGGTTGCTGATGTATGGGGCCTCTAATCAGGCGGTTCAGACTTATCTCGGGCGTACAAGCTGGATATACCAGAGGCTTAATAGTACATGTAGGACTATTCTGTTCTGGAAGGCCCAGCTTTGGGTTGTTAAGCAACGAGTGAAGGCCCAAAATTTGCTTAATTGCAGCTCCTTGAAGGCCCAGTTTTGGGTTGCTAGTCTATACGTCTCGAAGGGCCTTATGATCCTATGGAATGCCCCATGCAGCTGTTTTTTGGATCCACAAAAGGACGTAGTCTCAACTCTGTTACGTGGAAAATCAAGTCTCCATGGATTGTGAATTATCATTGGTATCGCTATAGTATTAGGCGTACATGTAGCTTTTGTTACCAAATATGGCTGTGTCGTATTGTTAGCATAGATACTTGTAGTGTTAGGTTCTTTTGTAACCCGAGACAGGGCTGGATGACTTCTTACTTTTGGTCCCCAAAGTCTGTTTCGGGATGATACGGGGTAGCCCCTTTGATGATGTAATATTGGGTTTGTTATACATTTGCCGGGCTATTCCCTTTATCCCAAAAAAAAAAAAAAAAAAAAAAAACACTAAACAGATCCCTCTAACAAATCAATCACCAACATACATTTCACAGATCTAAAAACCAATCCTACAAATGAGGCAAAAACAGAGCAAATCGGATACCTTGGGGCAACATTTTCCACAATTCGAACAGCGAATGAACTTGACGTGACCACGCCCGTGCTTGTTCCGTCCGCCATTTCTTCGCTTGAACGTCTGCAATCAAACAAATCAGATAATATGAATTCAATCACAAGTCAGAGGAATCATCAATCAACGAACCATTTTGTGAAGTTCTGTGCTGCTGCTGAATCTAGGGTTTCTGCAAATGGAGTGTGATTTTGGTGTTTTAGTGTGTAGGTCATGGGCTTGGTTTCTAAACTGGGCTTTACTAATTGTCACGATGGCCCATTCCAATATGTTAGGCTATAGGGTGTGGTCATGACACTCATAACCATCATGACCCTCCATGTTAGTGTTATGTAACTCATCTTTAATCCACCATCCAAAACCACTACCCTAAGGGTATGGTCATGACCCAAACCATTAGCCCCTTATTTATTATCTTTGTCTAAACAAAAAGGAAATGATTTGTTGAAAAATGGAAAGGAGGATCATGGTTGCCATGGTTTAATTCATGCAAACCATGATGGATCAATCAAGGGGGTTGTGTAGCCTTCCATTCATGTTCCTAGGTGGCAAATCATGTCCCAACCATGATCCCCACACCCTATAGCCTTATTGAGTACCAGAGATGCACATTTAATTTAATTTAAATACCATAAACTAGCAACTCATATATGCATCTAGGAGTCTTTCAAAAAAAAATTGGATTTTTTAGTTTTAGTCCAAATAAAAATTACTTATAATCCAAAACTATTTTAATTTCTACTTTTAACCCAAAACTTTTCATATTTTCAAATTTAACCTCATAACTTTTTTATTTTCAACTTTGGTCCCATATACATTTCATCTTTCGCTAATTTTTTCACTTTACGCTTCGTTCTAGATTTTGCAGTTCGCACGGCACAACGTGCGTGTGTGGTTCAACGTTTTTACGTTTCGTTTTACGCTTCGTTCTAAGTTTTGTGAGTTAACACGACGCAACGTGCGTGTGTTGTTCAGTGTTTTTACGTTGTCTATTTTTTCCCGTTTTACAGGTTCGTCAAAATATGCAGGTCCTAGATCGACTTAGTTATTGTCTTCTTTGTTTTACGCTATGATCTAATTTCTTAGCATTAACACGCCGCAAATTCAGTGTTGGTGGTGATTGCGGTGGTGTGACATTGATGTTGTTTAGCAAAATTATAGGCCCCTGCCGCAACGCGGCGGGTGCTTAATACTAGTTTTGGTTTGCAGGATCATTTTCGTACCCGAACGAGTCGATCAGAAGAGTTTTGCTTAGTTTGAACGGCGGAAACAAACAAACTAAGGTCAATTCAGCAATATTGTCACTTTAAACTATCGATTCTATTGATAAAAATGACTTTTACAGCGAGTCGACACTTCGGAAGCACTTCGTTGCAAAACCGGAAGAATTACTACTGATTTCGCTCCAAACTACCCTATATATAGAGGTTCTGATTCCGCTTGAACACATTTGAAGCGGAATTAACATGTGACCACTCAAGCGAAATCAGTCAGCTAGACTCAAGCGAAATTAGAACTTTGTGATTTCGCTTGAAATGTCTAAATGTCATTTCAAGCGGAAACTTCACTAATTCACTTTCTTGTTTTTCGTGCCCTGATCTAACTAGTTCTATACAAGACTCGATACAAGACGAAGTTGACAGACGGATGCACCAACAAACTCCCCCTCGGATGTTGACGGAGTCTTCAGTGTCGAGTCTTCGCATCTTCAGTCTTTATCAGCCTTTGGGCTTCTCTTTGAAATATCTGACGCTGTAAGCTCCTCAATCTCTATCTTCTCATCTCTTATCATCATCAACAAACTCCCCCTCTCGGATGTTGATTACTTAAACTTGTCAGCAGCAACAATCTCAGGATCAGAATCTGACTCTATCTTCTCTTGATCAGATCTCTTGATTCCTTAAGTTCATCATCAGCTTGCGTGGATCACAGGTTTCCAGAAACATAACCTAGCTCTTACAGACTCCCCCTTTCAATTAGCTGGGATCGTTGCCTGGCTTGTGCTCTTGCTCAGAATTGAACCTGTCAAACCTGCATAATCTCTACCGCAAACATAAGTTTTATGATATAAAGATTTGTACTCTAAGACACCACTTGCAGATTACAATCTGATGAACCACTAGAATGAATATCATTTTCAAACCTTTTGATGATCACTTGTAAGATAGATTGTTAAAACCTTATAAACACAATCTTCCTAAACCTATTCGTCATGTTTAGCATTTGAGATTTTGAAAATCAGCTCTTTAACATCAGTTGTCGAAAATCTTTTTGAATTTTTCAAAATTTATGCTAAAACACACTAAAAATCTTTTTGGATTTTTTTAACCGAAATGCAGTAAACAAATATTTACAGATAATCTTTTTGTGAGTTTATGCAAGAGGATCATATCAGTTACTGAGACAAATCACCAACACCGTTAAGCTTCATTTCATTTTAAGTTCTAAACAATTCACCTAGATTGTCAGTATGCTGGTCCACTTTAAATTTTCACACAAAGTTCAACTGTTTCGAGATACGATATTAATGTTTTAAGCACTTAAACTTATTCACGTGTCCCACTACTTGAATATACTCCCGTATCCAAATCCCAATATTCAGTCTTACAGGTGAGTATACCACAGATGATATCTGTTAAAGGGGTTAGATGCGAAACCGTGAAAGCTCAGGTCAGAACTTCTGTTCAGCAGAGAGATGACGGCTCGACTTTTGGTGTGTCCCCTTTAGATGATCTTTTCTTCAACAGTACATGATTAACATTTTTCAATGTTTCATCATTTTTTATGCTGAGGGCGGCGCTATATTTCAAGCATTTGCAGAAAGTATTATACGGGGACTAGGTCAGAATTTTCATTCAGCATAAGTCCCGGGATAATACCCCAGATATCACTGAGTATAAAGACCTAGTATCTCAGAAAGAGGGATCTTTCAAACAAGATTTCGGGGGTTACCCATATATTCAAGAAATGTTACCCACGAGATAAGCAAGTTTGAATTTTAGGTTTATATCTCGTTACAATCTACTAAATGTGCAAAAACGTACTGGCACATCCGCAATGAGATTGTTTATCACATTTTTGACTTTACATTTCTTTAGCATGTTGTGATAGTCCACTGATGTACTATCATTTACTCTTTTTCACAACGAAACTCATTTTTGATTTTATCATGTTTTTGACTTTTTCAAATTTTCTAATGTTTTTAGATTTTCTGAATTTTTACTCCCCCTAAAATGCAAACACATTTAAAGAAATTTGAAAACAAATTGTACATAAACTTGACAACTGTTGTATCAAGCTTCAAATCGCCATTCACTTGGCATAAACAATCAGAACTCCCCCTCACAACAAACTATTTTCCCATTTAGATCTCAAAACACTTAAGTTTGTTTTAATCAAAATGGTTTTTCCGGAAAATAAGTTTTGTTGATTTTACTACTTGTAAGAACGGGGATCAAATCATCATCTTGTTTTCAACCACTTGTATAAAGATTACATCAAGTTCAACTTAATGACCTTGATTAATCACTTTTTAAGAACCAACCTCTGTACCACTTGTACGTAAAACAATCAAATACAAAGAATGATGCCGATTCATGTTCCATTCTTACCAACCTGGGAACTCTGGCAAGTCAGGATTTTCTATTCAAAGAATATATCCACCCAAGCCTGACTAGCCTTGGGTGTTGCCGAGCTACCAACACTCGGTTTCTTACCTCCCGTCTTCTTCTCATAGAACTCTTTTCCTTTGACTTTTCGGTCAATCATTTTTCCAAAGATGTGTTTTACTTTGGGGTTAAAGACCTTTTCAACATAAAAAACCTGCTTATCAGAATAGAATTGGTTAGAAATTTCAACTTTACCAATTTTCTTCTTAAAATTTTCAGCCCGAAGTGGTGGAAAATTATCATCATCCACAGTCAGAACTGATTCTTCACCATTTTCCTCAACCTGTGGCTCCTCTGATTTTGTGTAATCAGATTCATCACCAGAAGATAGCTCCTCTGATTTTGACCTATCAGAATCATCGCTAGAACTATCACCAGACTTCTTAACAACCCATATCTGGTTGTCAGATTTAGCTCTCTTCTTGTAAAACCTGTTTGAACATTCACCAATTTCAAATTTTGAATTTTTGAAAATTTTGGTTCTATCAATTGGCGGTTCAAACTCAACCACTTTCTCTTTTAGTTTAGAAACTCCCTGTTTGGTTTGAATTGCTTGTGAACAATTTATGGCAATATGACCACTTTTTCCACACTTGAAACAGGTTCGAGTTTTCTTCTTCTCATCCACAGTCAGCATTTCTTCCTGCTTCTTTGCAAGGAACTCTTTGTTCGACTGCTTTCTAAATATCTTTTCTTTTTCTTCTTCAGAAGATGTACCTGAAACAAATGTCATCTTTGATTTAAAATCTCGAACATATTTTTCATTTTTCTGTTTTTCAGTTGGAGTAAAACCAAGACCTTTCTTTTTGAAATTACCGTCATGGTTTGGTTTCTTTTGAAAACCAGAACCAGAACTGTAACCCTTTTTCTTGTTTAATCTTTGTTAAACTCTTGAGGTGTAAGGTTTAGGTTCATCAGTAAGATTTAAATCTTTTATTTCAGAAATATTGATTTTTGTTAGTTTGAAAACCTTTTTTATCATTTCAGTTTTGACACCTTTTATTGGAAATTCCTCATCAGAATATAATTTGTCTGAATCATTCAAAGTATATGCTACTTTAAATGTTTCATCATTCAAATTAGATTTTGATAACAGGATTCTTTATCATAAACTCTTTTGCCCTGTTTTTCATTTTGACACGGAGTGCTGGACTCAGACTTTGACTCCGACATAGACTCCGACTTTGACTCCTCAGTTTCATCGTTATCTAACACATGATCCACCACTTTCTTCATCAATTGAGATTGTTGATCAGTGTCAAACGATGTAAACGTGACATCAATATTTTCTGGCAAATTTACTGACGACTCCGACTCCCACTGCAAATTTGTTGCCTTTTTGACTCTTTCAGCATTTGGATTTCTGGGCAAATATCCATTATCTAGAGGTGGTGGACACTTGTTATAACTGACACCTTGTTTCTTACCAGAATTCTTTTTGTCAGACTTTTTCTTTGTGTCATTCTTCTTGTCAGTCTTTTTCTCAGAAGTCTTTTCTTCAGTAACTTTTTGTTCTTCAGTTACTTCATCATCTTCAAATGCCTTCATGCCTTCAACAGTTGGATAAATTCTGTCAATGACATAAGAAGTACATGAGTAACTTTTCAATAAACGATTCACTCTTTCCGTTTCAATTCTTTGAAGCTATAATTTTTGTTCAAGAACAGCACACTTTTCAATGTAATTATTCACGACTTTTTGCTTCGTCATGAATGCTCCTTGAAGAGTTTTCATAGCAATTGCCTGTTCTTCACTTGTGTCATTATACATGTTCATTGCTTTGTTCAACACATCGTAAGATTCCTTCAACCTGTTCATGTTGTTGATCAACTCACTGTTTTTCTTTTTCATGATCTCACAGGTTTCACAATTCACAGGAATCTCTTTGGCAATAACCTCTTCACTAATTTTGAACTTCGGAACTTCTTTTACTTTTCTTCTGACCACCGGAGCTTCATCATCACTGCTCACTGGTGTCTTGATCTTCTTCTTCTGCTTAGCTTTTTCATCTTCACTTTCGCTTTCGGCCATCATTTTCAAATGATCTCTCGTCTTTTTAGCATAGTATTCAGTATCATCATCACTATCTTCTTCAATTCGGGCAACAAAAGCTGTGTGAACTGGAGCTTTGTTAGGATCATAATCATCCCAATTAAAGTTCTCCCAGCTAAACCCTTCAGGTAGTTTTTCATCATCTTGATCAATCACACATGCTTTACCATCAGCTGGTATATATATATTTGTCCCAGTTGAATCCTGTTGATGGATTCTTTTCATTTTGATTCACCACACAAGCTCTCTTTGAAGAATCTTCAATCACATTTCTTCCATGTGCTGTTTGTGCCTGATGCTGAGTTGGTTGTTGAGCAACTTGATAGTTGATGGCCTTCCGATAATAATCATTGTTGTTGTTTGTGACAACTCGTATTTTGAACCCAACCTAGTATAACTCGCTTGAACTTTATGTGAATATTTGAACTGATTGTGTGAACTTGAATGTTATGTGATTATGATTTTTTTTGTGACATTGTGCATCGGATATAAACGGACCAAACTCCAACCCACTTGCCTACACAACCCATTCGGTCCATGTGGTTGGACTCGAGACCGTGGGGACGGCCCAAGTGGGGGTCGGCCCACCCTTCTTAAACATGTAAACACTAAGGGGAGGGTTTTGTTCTCTCATTGTTACAACAACACAAACACACACAAACCCTAAAGAACTCTCTCTCTCTCTCTCGTTGCTTGAAACCCTACGGCACCAAGGAGCATTCTTGTTCGGATCACCCTCTTACCATCATCAACCGGTTAGTGTGCTTAACGATTGTTTCATGATTGACTGTGTATGTTGTTAAATGGATTATGTGCTAATAATCGGCCCACTTGTATGCATTGTGTGATGTTCTTGTGAATTGATAATCAATTGTCATATAATTGATTCGGAGGGTATGTGATGATGTTGATGTTAATGATAATATTCTTGTTAAATCGGACGTGTTTATGTTAATCATAGGTTGCCATGTTTCGGGTTACATGTCATTGATTTAGAGCCGTATAATTGTTAATCAAATGATCCGAATTGCATATTATGTTGATATTGAAATTAACTGTTCTTGACAATGATATGAATACGAATGAAACTGTTTGAAATCGTGTTTGATCTGATTGTGAAACTGCCATAGATGTTTACTGAATTTACGGAATGATTGTTGCTGTGTAATCATGGAAAGTTGTTACATGCACCGTTGCGACACCGATTGCGAGTCGGAATCACCCGTTACGACTCGAGACCTCACACCGACACACAGCAGCACAACTCGAAACCGTGGTTGCGAGTCCAGTTGCGACTCGAAACCGACACAAAACAGCATGAACCGAAACCACGGTTGCGAGTCAGGTTGCGACTCGAAACCGGACCATGACAAGCCGGAACCACAGTTGCGAGTCCCGTTGCGACTCGAGACCTTCCTTCGTTGCGACTCGAAATCCCGACTCGAGACCATACACACGTACACACTGTTGGGCCTGCACACTATTACGAGCCCAACTGATTGGGCTGAACACTTGGACTCTACTTGTTTATGTGGAATACGATGATGAATACTCGTACAACCTGTTATAATACGTGTAGAACCTATGTGCAATACTTGAATACGAATCTGATTGGTATGATAACTGTGGTAGGACGTGGTTAATCGCTCTATAACTTAATTGAACTGTGTGAATCATACCGAGCCCAGGTGAGTTCATTGCATTTTCTCAAGCATGCGTCCCGGTGGTTTGGGACAACTGGTAAACATTTGGAAGGGAAACTTGGGGTAAACAACTGAAACATAGAAACAATCATTTACCGGATTGCCTGTAAGGCAATGGGGTAATTAGTTGATAGCGCTATTAGGTTTGGCACCCTCACACCGGGCCGTAAGGACGGGCGTGAACTAATTACTGGGACAACTTGTAACGCGGATATAAGACCTCCTACAGTTTGTCAAGGTTGTTTGATACCTTGACTTGACCAATGCCTGTAGGGCATTGGAGTTAGGCATTCCCATCATTGACGCTGCATACGGTACAACAAACGAATTAACAACGATATCAGAAACAAACAACGAGTTGACTTAACTAATATCTGGTAACTTCACACGTAAGCAACACCTTGAACTCACCAGCGTAGTCTGACACACTTGTTGCATGCTTGTAGGTCGTTAACTTTGGAGCGTGGGCTTGCTATCTGGGAGTGCTGGAGTTGTCATGGATCGTAGCTATGAGATTACTAGTATTGACACTTTGGTTTTGAGTTATTATGAAACGATTACAAAACAATTTATTATATGCTTCCGCTACTCGACATTATTGAATTGATAACATGTTTTATTAAGTATTTTCTATTGGTTCAATGTGATTGGTGGCTCAGACTCTGATGTGTAACACGCCTCGCGGGGGTTTCCGCAGGTGGTATTTTGGGGGTGTTACAGTTTGGTATCAGAGCCACTGGTTATAGTGAACTAGGTTTTAAAACGTTTTGTAAAACCAGACTATAACCGAACAACTTCGACAATCGATCATGACACTCAGCACCAGATTGCAAGGTTCGCTTCTCTCTCACTTTATACATTACTTGCTTAGCAGTCACACACCCACAACGTATATGAACTGAAACATTAAACACCATAGTGACTTGATAGTGTGACACTACTCTTCGACTCATGTGAACCATAGAACTGTGATATCAGCTGTTGTGTTATTTGAACGGGGGAAACTTCGAGCGCAAGCTAAGAGGCTCTGAGATGAACATGCAAATCGCCTTATTATTATGGGTGCACACTTAATAATAACGCGAGATGCATGCAAGTCCCAGTGAGGCTTATCGAGCGGGAGAAGGGTTCTGCCTTACTATGTGCAAACTTGGTAGTATATAGACATCTGTATGACACCTGACTTCCATCTCGTTTCGATTTCTAAATCGGTTTATTCCCAACTATAGAAACATGAGTGGACGAGGACACGGACGTGGCAACATCAACATGACTCAGGCTGAGTTGACTGACCTAATCAATACCCGCGTGGCTGAGGCTCTAGCAGCCTATCAAGCTGGTACGGAATGTACCAAGTACTCCTTATTCTTATACCGCATACACGTCTTTTCATTCCTGTAATGTGTTTCCTCCCGTTATTTAGGTCAACAAGCGCAACCTCAACCTAACCAGCCTGCGTGTACATTCAAAATGTTTATGGACTGCAAGCCACAGACCTTCACCGGAACTGAAGGGGCTGTGAGACTCCTAAGATGGTTCGAAAAAGCAGAGTCCGTGTTTGCTATCTGTAACTGTCCCGCTGGGGACAGGGTGAAATATGCTGCGGGTACCTTGGCTGATGGTGCCCTAACATGGTGGAACGCCCAAGTGCAGTTGTTGGGCATTGAGGCAGCGAATGCCACAACTTGGGAAGATTTTAAAGAACTGATCAGGGAGGAGTACTGTCCTCGGGACGAGGTACAGAAGTTGGAAAACGAATACTACGACTTGAAGATGGTTGGATCTGAAGTCGAAGCGTATGTGAAGCGATCGTATGAACTGGCCGACATGTGCCCGAACTTGTCTCGGCCTATGTCCCGGAGGATTGAGTTATTCATCAAAGGGTTGCCTCCGCGTGTGAAGAGTTTGGTCACTGCAGCCCATCTCAATGACTTGACACAAATCGTTCGTCTGACTCATAAGATTGTGGACCAAGAGGTGGAAAGCGAATCGTTACCTCCGCGCATTTCAGCCACTGCTGCTGCTACACCCACTGCCACTGCGTCCGCTAATGATAACAAGCGGAAGTGGAGTGATTATGACAAGGCATCCAGTGCTGGCCAAAATCAGAAAAGGCCAGACAACAGCAACCGCAACATCAGCCAGTCGTCTTCTGTCAATCAAGGCCAGGGAAGTGGTCAAAGTCAGGGCTCGTATGCAGGGAAGAAACCACAGTGTAATAAGTGTGGTTACCATCATTTCGGGCCGTGTAGTCGCACATGTCGCAGGTGTGGTAAAGTGGGCCATGAGGCCAAGGATTGTAGGGCTTCACAGCCCAAACACCAGCAGCAACAGAACCAGCAGAATCAGAGACAACAGGGACAACCACCCCAGCAGAACCAGGGTTTCAGGAAGGGGTGCTTTCAGTGTGGGGATGAGGGCCACTTTAAGCGGGATTGCCCTCAGTTAAACCAGAATGCCAACGACAACAACAACCGCCCGAATAACAACAATGCTGGAAACAACAACAACGGTAACAACGGGGGCAATGGTGCTCGGGGCAGAGTGTTTCAGCTTGGAGCAGGGGATGCCAGGAATGACGGCAACGTTGTAACTGGTACGTTTCCTGTTAATGATCGTATTGCTTCTGTATTATTTGATTCGGGTGCCGATTGGAGTTACGTGTCCCTAGAGTTTAGTCAACGATTAGGGATAACCCCAACACCTTTAGAGGTTAAACAAGTAGTAGAACTAGCAGATGGTAAGACGATAGAAGCCTCAAATGTCCTTTTTGGATGCAAACTAGATCTCGTGGGTCAGGTGTTTGATATTGACCTCCTTCCCGTTACGCTCGGTAGTTTCGATATAGTGGTAGGCATGGATTGGTTGTCCAAGCACCAAGCCGAAATTTTGTGTAAAGAGAAGATCGTGCGTATCCCTCTCCCTGACGGGGAGTCACTGTTAGTTCAAGGACATCGTAGTGGGACGATGGTTGGGATTATCACGGCCATGCGTGCACAACAGTATCTACAAAAGGGGTATCCTGCACTGTTAGCGCTAGTTACCAACGCTCAGTCTGAAGAAAGTAAGATCGAGGATCTACCAGTGGTGCGAGAATTCGCGGATGTATTCCCAGAGGAGCTACCAGGGTTACCTCCTCACCGTCAAGTAGAATTTCAGATTGATCTTGCACCGGGAGCGGCTCCAATTGCTCGAGCTCTGTAGGATCGTGTGTTGACCCAACCGAGTCGTTCAGAGATTTGCTCTTGCTCTTCAGATGCGGAATAATAAGAAAAACAAGTAGAAATAGCACGATCTTCCTTTTAACTCTCTTTTGTATTGAATATAAACGTTTTACAGCTCAAACATCACACCGGCAGAGCTTCGGCGTGGAATTCAAGACCTCTACTACTGGAATCGCTCATGGACCTATTTATAGTGTTCTGGAGCCGCTCATGTGGTCAAGTGACACATGAGCGGTCCATACATGTACACATAAGCGACCCAAGGTGACAAATGAGCGACCCGACCATATCAAGACCCTAAAAGCGACCCGACAATCTAAAACCTATACAGACTCCTGTTTTCTCGTATTTCGAGCCCTATGCTATACAATATGGTATAAGACATGATTCTAGACACTTAGACGGAATCAACAGATGTAGTGCACCAACAGACTCCCCCTCAGATGTTGATGGAGTCGTTACCACACTCTGAATTTAACGTTGTATCTTCACCTCGTCAGACTAGATCAGTCTCTGGGCTTTCTCATTCTCTCTTTCTTCAGACTCCCCCTCTCGATTTACTGGTATTCTTTTGTTCTTCAGTAACATCTTCAGGATCGTTGTCTGGCATTCAAACTCTCTAATTCTCTTGATCAGATCTCTTGATTCTTTAAGTTCAACAGCATCATCAGTTTGTAATGATCTTCAGAATCAGAATCTAATCTTCATAGACTTTTAGAATTGATTTCCAGGATCGAAACTTGGCTCTCTCCTATCATTTTCGAAACCTGGTTACCTGCAAAATCTTAACCCAGAAATAAATTTCCTAAATTCATCATATATCAACAACCTGTGCACCAACCTATGACTCTCTTACCAAACTATGATGAACCACTTGAAGAAGGTTAGATTTATTAAAAACAATTAGATTTACACAAACACTCCCCCTCAAATATTGCTCATCATGTTTAGCACTCGGAATTTTGAAAATCAGTTTTCCAATATCAGTTGTCGAAAATCTTTTTGACTTTTTCAAAATTATGCTAAAACACACCCAAAATCTTTTTGGATTTTTCAAGATGAGAAAATAAAATGCAGAAATAAACTATTTACAAACAATATTTTTGTGAGTTTGTGCAAGAGGATCATATCAGTTTATGAGACAAATCAACAACACCGTTAAGCTTGATTTCATTTTAAGTTTTAAACAATTTACCTAGATTGTTAGTATGTTTGTCCACTTAAATTTTCACACAAAATTCAATTGATTCGAGATACGAAATTAATGTTTTAGAGACTTAAACTTAATTGTGTATCACTCCACTTGAATATACTCCCGTATCCAGATCCCAAATATTCAGTCTTACAGGTGAGTATACCACAGCTGATATCTGTAAAGGGTAGATGCGAAACCGTGAGAGCTCAGGTCAGAACTTCCGTTCAGCAGAGAGATGACGGTTCGACTTTAGGTTGGTCCCCTTTAGAGGATCTTTTTGCATTTCAACAGCAGCGACTATCAATTTTATTGTTTCATCAGCATGCTGAGGGCGAAGCTTATGTTTCAAAGCTTTAGCAGAAAGTATTATCCGGGGACTAGGTCAGAACTTCCATTCAGCAGAAGTCCCGGGATAATACCCCAGATATCACTGAGTATAAAGACCTAGTATCTCAGAATACGGGACCTTTCAAACAAGATTTCGGGGGTTACCCATATATTCAAGAATAGTTACCCACGAATTAAGCAAGTTTGATTTAGGTTTATATCTCGTTTCAATTTACTAAATGTGCGAAAATCTACTGACACATCCGCAGTAAGATTGTTTAACACTTTTTAACTTTTCATTTCTTTAGCGTGCCGTGATAGTCCACTGATGTACTATCATTTCCTCTTTTTTGCAACAAAACTCATTTTTGAATTTTATCATGTTTTTGGCTTTTTCAAATTTTCAAATGTTTTTGGATTTTCTGAAATTTCCCTACTCCCCCTAAAATGCAAACACATTTTAAAGAAAATTTGAAAACTTCTAAATTTTTACCTACTAGAAACATAAAAAGTAAAACAAACTATACAGAAACTTGACAACTGACACTGAATCACATCAAATCGCCAGTCACTAGGCATAAACAATCTGAACTCCCCCTATCACAAATCATTTTCTCATTTAGATTTCAAAACACTTAAGTTTGTTTTAATCGAAATGATTTTTCCGGAAAATAAATTTGTGTTGATAACAACCACTTGTAGGTTTATCAATCTTAAAAACGGGGATGTGGTTCATCATCTTGTCTATCTTTTGTCATGAATAGTAAATCAAGTACAAATTAATGTCCCTGATTTACCATTTGCATTCAATAGTTTCCTGTACCACTTGTAAATGTAAACACTTCAAAGTATCCAAACATCTCAAAATTTAACCACAATTACCAATTGTGGGATCAAGATTACCACTTGTAGATACAATGGTTACCACTTGTAGGAATGTGACCTCTACATTACCATTTTTCAACCAAAATGCCGATTCCTGCTTCGCACTAACCATCTTGGAAGCTCCGGCATAGTCCTTCAACCTGTAAACAAAACATTCAAACATTAAACACAAACATTCAAACTTCTCAAATACTAGAAAGATGCCGATTCATGATCCACGATATAAACTTGGGATCTCCGGCGTAGTCCTCTGACTATTCTGGGAAGCAAACTTCCCTCCAAGTCTTTTCAGACTTGATGGTCTGTAGCTCTTGAGCTGTTGGATTGTAAGTAGCCTTTTTCGTTGCATAAAAATCTTTCACCCCTTTAGCTCTCCCACTCAACATTTTCTCAAATATCTTCTTAACATTCCCGTTGAATGTTTTCTCAACATCAAATTCTTTTTCATCATCATAAAATTGATCTGAAATTTCAATTTTTCCGATTTCCTTCACCACCTCCTCAAACTTCAATGATGGAAAAACATCATTATTTTCTGAACTTTTCTCCATAACTTGTGACTCGTCTGGCTTTGTGGAACCAGATTCATTGCCATCTTTCACGTCTCCTTTCTTCGCAACCCACACTTGGTTGTCCTTTCCTTTCTTCTTATACTTGTTCTTTTGCGAACATTCTCCAACTTCATTTTTCGAATTCTTAAACATTTTGGATTTCTCAGCTTTTTCTTCAACTTTGTCTTTCATCCTCTGAGAAGCTCCCTGTTTTGCTATGAAATCTTTCGAACAATCCGATCCAATGTGACCAGCTCCATTACATTTCAAACAGGTTTGAGCATTTCTCGGATGAAATACTCCAGTTCCATTCTTTCTCTTTTCAGCAAGAAACTCTTTGTTAGTTTGTCTCCAAAATGATTTCTGCTGTTCATCTTCCGAGCTTCCGCCTGTCACAAATTCAGATTTCTTTTTAAAATTTTTCATATTTTTATCATCTTCTAGTGGAATAAATCCTAAACCTTTCTTTTTGTAGCTACGATTTTGGTTAGATTTCTTTGGAAAACCAGGACCAGAATTGTAACCCTTTTTCTTGTTTAAACGCTGCTGAACTCTGGAAGTATACTTTTTAGGTTTTTCAAAATTTTGTGAAACTTTCAATTCAGAAATATTTACCTCTATAAGTTTAAAAGTTTTGTTGATTAGATCCGTTTTAACACTAAAAATTGGAAATTCTTTGTTGTAATATAATTTGTCAGAACCATTCAAAGTATAAACAACTTCGAATGCTTCATCATTCAAATCAGCTTTTGATAACAAAAACTCTTTACTATACGACTGTTTAACTGACGACTTTTGACTGTTGACAGACGACTTTGACCCTTCAGACTCAGATTTTAACTCTGTCTCCTCATCAGTATCCAACACCTGATCGACCACCTTTTTGATTAGAACAGACTCATGATCAGTATCGGACGAGGTAAACGTCACATCAATATTTTCTGGTAAGACGTCAGTTGTGTCTGTTTTAAGTTGTATATTGACTGCTTTTGCAAGCTTTTCCTCATTTGGTTTCCTAGGTGAATACCCATCCCAAATTGGAGGCGGACACTTGTTATAGCTAACGGTCGGTTTCTTACCACAGTCTTTCTTCTTCGTTAGCTTCTCGTCTTGAAAAGCTTCCATACCTGCAACAGTTGGGTAAACTCGATCAATAACATAATCAGAGGTAGAATAGCTCAACAATAACCTCCTAATCCTCTCATTTTCAATTTTTTCCTTCTCCAACTCTTGCTTCCATTTGGCACTTTCTTCAATATAGAAATTTATAGCTTTTTGCTTCGACATTAAAGTTGCATTCATCATTGTCATCGCCTGTTCTCTTTCTGTGTTTGTCTTTTGAAGACCAGTAACTGTTTTGTTCAATACATCGTACGATTCCTTCACATAATTGAGATTGAACAATAACTGCTCTTTCTTTTTCTCGTACTCAGCTATGATTTCATCTTTTGCTGTACACTCTTTGCAGGCTTCCAAACACTTCTCACAGGGCTTGATGACTTCAATAATTTTTTCAACTTCGACTGTTTTCACAACTTCTACCACTTTCTCGACTTCGATCACCTTTTCCACTTCGATCACATTTTCAGTAATCTTCTCAGCAACACTTTCAACATTCTGAAATTTACCTTCAAATTCAGATTGTTTATCTTTTTCATCTCGTTCCTCTACCAGTTTCTCCATTTTTTCTGCAAAATAGAAATGAAAACTATTAGAAGACAATTGAGATTTTGCAACATTTATATGTTTCTCTTCTTCATCATCGCTACTGCTTAGATCAGGTGATTGATCAAAATGTACAGACTTATCAGAATCACCATCTGATACATCAGAAACCGATGGTGTTTTGTCAAATACAATATCCTGATCTTGCACAGTTTCATCTTGTATATTTTCATCTGAACCATCTGTAACATCTCCAGAGTGTTCTGAAATTCCATCAGTACTATCTGAACTATTGTCTGATGACACAGATTTTTCATCACCACTTGATACAATCTCACCAATAGATCTCATCCATGCAGCAAACAAATTTGGCTCTCGGACGATCTTTGCAATGAAAGCTTTAAAACCTCCCTTTTCATCTACAAACATATCCCAACTAAAACCCTCTGGTAGTTTCTCATCATCTTGATCGATAACTCGTTCTGCTGTGGCTTCAGATGATATGTAGTCACTCCAGCTGAAATCTACCACACATGCTCTTTTGGAATCTTCAATTTTTCTTCCGTGAGCTGTCTGAGGTTCCTGGGATTGACCAACTTGCTGATAGATAGCTTTGCGGTAGTAGTCATCTTTCCCGAATGGATTCTGTGCTCCGCTAGCTTCTCTTCCTTTGCATTCCCGCTTGAAATGGCCTTTCTCCCTGCAACGAAAACACGTAACTTTAGATTTATCAAAACCTAAAGTAGAAACATGTGCATCAAGAAAGTCATTTCTCCCGGTAATGGTTTTGAATTTCTCAGCCCGACGAAGAACACTAGCAAGACACCATTTGATATCCATAAGTTCCATTTCCTCAGCGTCTATCTGATCGTAATCCTCTTTGGTGAGCATAGGATTTCCGATTCTACCAGCAACAAGACCTTCATAGGATAATAGAACTGAACCCAGAAGTGCCATATGGTCTTTAGCAGTGTCTTCAGAGAAGCTTTGACCTTCTGGAAGGTTGAGAGCTATGTTGCACTGAATTATGTATCCATTTCCGGTTTTTGTACTCTGAGACTGAAAACCTGTGTTTGTCTCTTTCGGATTCACACTCGGAAATGATGAAAATCCACTGATGCTTTTGTTTGAACCCTGATCAGCTTTTTCTGATGAATCTCCAGCACTGAATGCAGTTTGTATTTTTGGACTTCTTTCAGATTCAGTAACTGGAACACTTCCTTTATAGTACATTTTAACATCTTGTTGACCACCTGAGCTATTCATCCGGGCTATCTTTTGTTGTTCCAGATCTTGCCCCTCTAACTTCTCAATAAACTGCCCGATAGTTAGTCTATCATAAACCCCTGTGTTCTTCAATATCATCAAATACGTTCCCCACTCTTTCTGAGGTAACGCATCAGCCAATTTTTCAACCCATTCCTCTCGACCTTTTTCAACTCCCAATATTGATAACGAACGCACTAAATGGCAATATCTCTCAATAAGCTTTTTAGTATCCTCTCCCGGCAAACTGCTGAATAAATCAAATTCTTTTTTAAGCAAAGCCTTCTTGCTTTTGAGCATGCTTTCACTACCCTCGAATTTTGCTTTAAGAGCATCCCAAATTGATTTAGCAGTTTTGTCATGTTGTAGCAAAATGAATATATCTTCTTTAACTGCCTGCTGTAACAAGCTAATCATCATCTTTTCTGCCTTGTACATTGCCCGTTCTTGATCTGTAAATTCAGATATTTGTTTAGTAACTTGCAGCTCTGTTTTAGGCAATTTGTACTCTTCCAATATGCATTCCCATGATCTGAGATGATTTGCCTGAACCCAGTTTTCAAACCGATCTTTCCATCCGAAGTATTCTTCTATACTCATCAGTTTCGGAGGTTTCTGGGTAGTTCCCGTTTCGTTTTCAATACTCATGGCTTGTGCAATTGTGGCTGGAGTTGTTGGTGTAGCAAAGGCGTTATAAAAACTAGAATCCATGTTGACTTAGCACGTATTTCAAAGTAACTGACAGAAAAGCGATTCAACAATTATCACAAAAGCGAACCAAACAAAATGTCAAATACGCGATCCACACTTTGTTCGAAAAAGCGATCTTCAATGATCCAAATAAGCGATCCAGAAAACAATGTTTTGGAGCGGTCCAACAATTTTCCTTGGAGCGGTCCTGAGATGTGAACTTAAAAGCGGTTCAAAGTGATGTGTGAAACAGCGGTTCACAATTTTGCTGTTCGAGCGGTTCAAGTAATCCAAATCAGCGATCCAAGAGTCCGAATAAGCGAACTAAAACATCCCGATGAGCGGTTCAACTTGTCTGAATAAGCGATTCAATGAGTCAAATAAACGGTTACAGGTAATGAAATGTACGAATGAGCGGTTCCACCTAATATCTAAAGGCGATCCATGCTGATGTCATCTCAAGCGATCCACATTTCGAACTTGTTTTGAACTGTTTTTAAGCTGATATTTGATCTGGAACTTCTAAGGGTTTATCTCGGTACTATGATGAACAGTCTGTGAGAACTTGAACGACTTTTGACCGAGAAATCTTCTTGAAATGAGAAAAGATGGTGTAGAAGCTAGAAATAACACTGAAAACCGGCTATATTCTGTAGAAGATCTCCTCCGTGGCTCTGATACCACTTGTAGGATCGTGTGTTGACCCAACCGAGTCGTTCAGAGATTTGCTCTTGCTCTTCAGATGCGGAATAATAAGAAAAACAAGTAGAAATAGCACGATCTTCCTTTTAACTCTCTTTTGTATTGAATATAAACGTTTTACAGCTCAAACATCACACCGGCAGAGCTTCGGCGTGGAATTCAAGACCTCTACTACTGGAATCGCTCATGGACCTATTTATAGTGTTCTGGAGCCGCTCATGTGGTCAAGTGACACATGAGCGGTCCATACATGTACACATAAGCGACCCAAGGTGACAAATGAGCGACCCGACCATATCAAGACCCTAAAAGCGACCCGACAATCTAAAACCTATACAGACTCCTGTTTTCTCGTATTTCGAGCCCTATGCTATACAATATGGTATAAGACATGATTCTAGACACTTAGACGGAATCAACAGATGTAGTGCACCAACAAGCTCCTTACTGGTTAGCACCAGGAGAGTTACAGGAACTGTCTAATCAACTGCAGGAGTTGTTGGACAGGGGCTTTATTCGACCCAGTTCGTCGCCTTGGGGAGCCCCAGTTCTATTCGTGAAGAAGAAAGACGGGTCATTCCGTATGTGTATCGACTATCGAGAGCTCAACAAGGTGACCATTAAGAACCGCTATCCGTTACCACGCATCGACGACTTGTTCGACCAGTTGCAAGGGTCGAGTTTCTATTCAAAGATCGACTTAAGGTCGGGTTATCACCAGGTAAGGGTTAGGGAAGAGGATGTTCCCAAGACAGCCTTTCGAACGCGCTACGGACACTATGAGTTTTTGGTCATGCCGTTTGGATTGACCAATGCACCAGCAGTTTTCATGGATCTCATGAACCGCGTATGCAAGCCATATCTCGACGAGTTTGTTATAGTGTTTATTGACGACATCTTAGTCTATTCCAAGAACAAGGAAGATCACGAGCGTCACCTACGTCTCATCTTGGAACTCTTGAGAAGGGAACAGCTGTATGCGAAGTTTTCTAAGTGCGACTTTTGGATTCGGGAAGTGCATTTCCTTGGGCACGTTGTTAACGAGAAAGGGATACATGTGGACCCTGCGAAGGTGGACGCAGTTAAGAATTGGGCGGCACCAAAGACTCCGTCTGAGGTGCGTCAATTTCTTGGTCTTGCGGGATACTATCGAAGGTTTATTAAAGACTTCTCGAAAATCGCGCAACCTCTCACCTCACTGACACAGAAGAACACGGCGTACTCTTGGGGAACGAAGCAGGAAGAGGCCTTCCAATTGTTAAAACAGAAACTTTGCAGTGCACCGATTCTGTCGCTACCAGAGGGAACCGAAGATTTTGTGGTTTATTGCGATGCTTCGATTCAGGGTCTCGGTTGCGTGTTGATGCAACGCGAGAAGGTAATAGCTTATGCTTCTCGTCAGCTGAAGGTGCACGAGAAGAACTACACGACACACGACTTGGAGCTAGGAGCGGTGGTGTTTGCGTTGAAGATTTGGAGGCACTATCTGTACGGTACCAAATGCACCATCTACACCGACCATAGAAGTCTCCAGCACATCTTCGACCAGAAAGAGTTGAATATGCGACAACGACGATGGGTGGAGTTATTGAACGATTATGAATGTGCCATCAAGTATCATCCGGGCAAGGCGAACGTTGTAGCTGACGCCCTCAGCAGAAAGGATAGTGCACCCAGGCGTGTACGAGCATTACAACTAACGATTCAGTCCAACCTCCCTTCCCAGATACGAGACGCTCAGTTGGAAGCGTTGAAACCAGAGAATGTTCGCTGAAGCTTTACGTGGCTCGAGGCAACGACTAGAACAAAAGGGAGACGGCGCTTACTACGTAACTGGACGCATTTGGGTCCCACTCTTTGGCAACTTACGGGAACTTGTGATGGAAGAGGCACACAAATCACGTTACTCTGTACATCCTGGATCAGATAAGATGTACCACGACCTGAAAACTACCTACTGGTGGCCCAGCATGAAGGCTCATATAGCAACCTACGTCAGCAAATGTTTGACTTGTGCTAAAGTCAAAGCAGAACATCAAAAGCCCTCAGGTTTACTGCAGCAACCAGAGATACCCACATGGAAGTGGGAACAGATCGCTATGGATTTCGTGACAGGACTACCAAGAACTCAGGCTGGGAATGACACTATTTGGGTGATTGTTGATCGCCTCACGAAATCAGCACACTTCCTAGCAATCAAGGAAACGGACAAGTTTTCTCAGCTGGCAGCAGTGTATCTCAAGGAAGTGGTTTCTAGGCATGGAGTGCCAACTTCTATCATCTCAGACCGTGATCCGCGTTTCACTTCAGAGTTATGGCAGTCTATGCATAAATCGTTTGGGTCCCAACTCGACATGAGTACCGCTTATCACCCGCAGACGGATGGTCAAAGCGAGCGCACCATCCAAACACTCGAAGATATGCTTCGGGCATGCGTACTTGACTTTGGAAAAGGATGGGAGAAGCACCTACCGTTGATAGAATTCTCCTACAACAACAGCTACCATTCAAGTATTAAGGCAGCTCCGTTCGAAGCACTGTACGGGCGGAAATGTCGTTCACCTCTCTGTTGGCATGAGGTGGGGGATAGTCAGATCACAGGACCTGAGTTTGTTCTTGAAGCATCGGAAAGCATTGTGCAGATCAGAAACCGTATGGCCGCAGCCCGCGATCGTCAGAAAAGCTACGCTGACAAGCGTAGTAAACCACTGGAATTTGAAGTTAATGACCGCGTTATGTTAAAGGTTTCACCCTGGAAGGGTGTGGTGCGTTTTGGGAAACGCGGCAAATTAAACCCTCGTTATGTAGGACCCTTCAAAATTTTAGAACGGATTGGAAAGGTGGCCTACAGGTTGGAATTACCTGCTGAGTTGGGTAATGTCCATGATGTATTTCACGTATCACAGCTAAAGAAGTGTTTGGTTGACGAAACACTAGTAGTACCATTCCAAGAGCTAAAGATAGACGACAAATTGCAGTTTGTCGAAGAACCAATTGAAATTATGGATCGGGAAGTCAAAGTTCGTAAGCACAGCCGCATACCGATTGTCAGAGTTCGTTGGAACTCGAGACGGGGTCCAGAGTTCACGTGGGAACGCGAGGACCAGATGAAACTTAAGTATCCACATTTGTTCCCCACAGATCAGGCAGAACCTAGTGAACCTAGTGTTGAGGCAACTAGCGAATTTCGGGACGAAATTCCCATTCAAGTTGGGGAGGATGTGACACCCCAAGAAAACCAGCAAACGATGTAACCTACCTAGCTTTAACTTGTATAGCTTACGTTAGTGAGTGCGTACCAAATTTCGGGACGAAATTTCCTTTTAGTTGGGGATACTGTGACAACTCGTATTTTGAACCCAACCTAGTATAACTCGCTTGAACTTTATGTGAATATTTGAACTGATTGTGTGAACTTGAATGTTATGTGATTATGATTTTTTTTGTGACATTGTGCATCGGATATAAACGGACCAAACTCCAACCCACTTGCCTACACAACCCATTCGGTCCATGTGGTTGGACTCGAGACCGTGGGGACGGCCCAAGTGGGGGTCGGCCCACCCTTCTTAAACATGTAAACACTAAGGGGAGGGTTTTGTTCTCTCATTGTTACAACAACACAAACACACACAAACCCTAAAGAACTCTCTCTCTCTCTCTCGTTGCTTGAAACCCGACGGCACCAAGGAGCATTCTTGTTCGGATCACCCTCTTACCATCATCAACCGGTTAGTGTGCTTAACGATTGTTTCATGATTGACTGTGTATGTTGTTAAATGGATTATGTGCTAATAATCGGCCCACTTGTATGCATTGTGTGATGTTCTTGTGAATTGATAATCAATTGTCATATAATTGATTCGGAGGGTATGTGATGATGTTGATGTTAATGATAATATTCTTGTTAAATCGGACGTGTTTATGTTAATCATAGGTTGCCATGTTTCGGGTTACATGTCATTGATTTAGAGCCGTATAATTGTTAATCAAATGATCCGAATTGCATATTATGTTGCTATTGAAATTAACTGTTCTTGACAATGATATGAATACGAATGAAACTGTTTGAAATCGTGTTTGATCTGATTGTGAAACTGCCATAGATGTTTACTGAATTTACGGAATGATTGTTGCTGTGTAATCATGGAAAGTTGTTACATGCACCGTTGCGACACCGATTGCGAGTCGGAATCACCCGTTACGACTCGAGACCTCACACCGACACACAGCAGCACAACTCGAAACCGTGGTTGCGAGTCTAGTTGCGACTCGAAACCGACACAAAACAGCATGAACCGAAACCACGGTTGCGAGTCAGGTTGCGACTCGAAACCGGACCATGACAAGCCGGAACCACAGTTGCGAGTCCCGTTGCGACTCGAGACCTTCCTTCGTTGCGACTCGAAATCCCGACTCGAGACCATACACACGTACACACTGTTGGGCCTGCACACTATTACGAGCCCAACTGATTGGGCTGAACACTTGGACTCTACTTGTTTACGTGATTGTTTACGTGGAATACGATGATGAATACTCGTACAACCTGTTATAATACGTGTAGAACCTATGTGCAATACTTGAATACGAATCTGATTGGTATGATAACTGTGGTAGGACGTGGTTAATCGCTCTATAACTTAATTGAACTGTGTGAATCATACCGAGCAACCCCAGGTGAGTTCATTGCATTTTCTCAAGCATGCGTCCCGGTGGTTTGGGACAACTGGTAAACATTTGGAAGGGAAACTTGGGGTAAACAACTGAAACATAGAAACAATCATTTACCGGATTGCCTGTAAGGCAATGGGGTAATTAGTTGATAGCGCTATTAGGTTTGGCACCCTCACACCGGGCCGTAAGGACGGGCGTGAACTAATTACTGGGACAACTTGTAACGCGGATATAAGACCTCCTACAGTTTGTCAAGGTTGTTTGATACCTTGACTTGACCAATGCCTGTAGGGCATTGGAGTTAGGCATTCCCATCATTGACGCTGCATACGGTACAACAAACGAATTAACAACGATATCAGAAACAAACAACGAGTTGACTTAACTAATATCTGGTAACTTCACACGTAAGCAACACCTTGAACTCACCAGCGTAGTCTGACACACTTGTTGCATGCTTGTAGGTCGTTAACTTTGGAGCGTGGGCTTGCTATCTGGGAGTGCTGGAGTTGTCATGGATCGTAGCTATGAGATTACTAGTATTGACACTTTGGTTTTGAGTTATTATGAAACGATTACAAAACAATTTATTATATGCTTCCGCTACTCGACATTATTGAATTGATAACATGTTTTATTAAGTATTTTCTATTGGTTCAATTTGATTGGTGGCTCAGACTCTGATGTGTAACACGCTTCGCGGGGGTTTCCGCAGGTGGTATTTTGGGGGTGTTACATTGTTGAATGGATTTTAAGCTCCACTTGCTTCACGATTGGTGCACTCTCTCTTGAAGTGACCTTTTTCCCTGCAACGAAAACAAGTGACTTTAGATTTGTCAAAACCTAAAGTGGAAACACTAGCCTCACGGAGATCATCTCTTCCTGTGATCTGCTTGAATTTCTCAGCTCTCCTCAACACGCTAGCCAAACACCATTTTATATCCATTAGCTCCATCTCTTCAGCATCGATCTGATCGTAATCTTCCTTAGTCAACATAGGATTTCCGATTCGACCTGCAACAAAACTGCTGTAAGATTCTAATACAATTCCCAACAAAGACATGTGATTTTTAGCAACTTCCTCTGAATAATCTTGATCATTCTCAAGATTTAATACAATATTGCACTGTAATTCCCTTCCATTCTTGGTTGCTGAAATATTCGGATCAAATGATGAAAATGATGAAAAACTCATTTTGCTGCTTGATCCTTTAGATGAACCACTTGATGAACCCTTTGCATTGAATGCAGTTTCAACTTTTGGTGACATGTTGGTTGTTTTATCATTCAACCCTGCTTTGTAATACAAACAAATGTCTTGTTCACCATCAAACACTTTCATTCTTGAAATCTTTATCTGTTCCATTTCTTGTGCTTCAAGCTTCTCAATAAACTTGCTCAGTGTTAGATTGTTGAAACCCTTTTTGTTTCTTAGCATCATTAAGTATGTACCCCAAGTCTCATGTGGTAATGCATCAGCCAGTTTTTCAATTAACTCTTCATTCTCTTTGGTGATACTAGCCCTCTTCATGTTCACCAATAAATTGCAGTATCTTTCAATTATCTGCTTTGTGCTTTCGTTTTTCAAACCACGAAATAAATCAAACTCTTTTTTCAGAAGTGATTTCTTGTTTTTGATCATTTCTTGGCTTCCAACAAACTTAGATCGCAACGCTTTCCAAATCGAATAAGCACTCCCAGTGTGTTGCAGTAAAACCATGATATCCTCTTTGACTGCCTGTTGCAGTAAGCTAATCATCATCTTTTCATTTTTGTATTTCTTTTTCTCATCAGGACTAAGATCTTTGATAGCAATCAACTCATCATCATCATTTGTTGGTCTAACGTATTTCGTTTCAATACATTCCCAAGCATCTAGATAGTTTGCTTGCACCCAGTTCTCAAAACGTTCTTCCCAACTCTTATACTCCTCGATGTTCATAAGTTTGGGCGGTTTTTGCATAGTTCCCATTTTGTTTTCTAACATCGTCTGCTGAGCAACTGTGATAGGGGTAGCAAAGGCATTATAAAAATCTTCGTCCATGATTCGGTTTTCAAGAAATTATCAACACTATCTTTTCAAGCGAAATAACCAACTTCAAACTAAATCACTTTCAAGCGAAACCCCTGATTCAAGCGAAATCACTCAACAACTTTCAAGCGAACTACTGGTTCAAGCGAAATCACCAGTATTTTTCAAGCGGGATCCTGTTTCGAGCGGAATCAACTCAAAAGTTCAAGCAGAATATGAATTTTCAAACAGAATATGGATTTTCAAGCAGAACCAGCAGAACTTTCAAGCGGAATCTATGATTTCAAGTGAAATCAACCAGAAATGTTGCTGATGTCATCTTTTACACGCTGATTTTGAAGCGGAATAACGAAAATTGTTAGTTTTAGATCGAGTTTTAGCCTGAAACTTTTATGGATTTGTTAAAATACAATTGCGCGTGATGAGTGAGAAGTTGAGCCAATTTTAACCGAGAAAAACTTTTCAATTTGAAAAAGAAGGTGTAGAAAAACAGAATTTGTGGTAAGAACTCTTCCTCCTGAGCTCTGATACCACTTGTAGGATCGTTTTCGGACCCAAACGAGTCGATCAGAAGAATTTTGCTCAGTTTGAACGGCGGAAACAGACAAACTGAGGTCAATTCAGCAATATTATCACTTTAAACTGTCGATTCTATTGATAAAAATGACTTTTACAGCGAGTCGACACTTCGGCAGCACTTCGTTGCAAAACCGGAAGAATTACTAAACTTCAAAACTTACAATTTGAAAATAAACTTTAAATTTTCAACTATAATTTTCCAAATATTTCTTTGTAAACAACATTTGCAGTTGTATTCGTTGGCCTTCCATCTTTGTCAAATATTAAAAGCTTCACGCCATCTCTGGTCTTTAGTCTCGACAACACAACATAAAGCTGACCATGTAAGAAAACGGGGTCTATTAGGTACACCGTCAACATAACATGAAAGTTCAAACACATGATGTTGAATAGGTTTGAAAAGCAACAGTGAATCCTTTGACAATTGAAGGCCTTTAACAACTGCTGCCCAACCATCAGCCAAAGCCGGTCTAGACTCTAAGGTTTTCATCGTTATGGTCCAAGACTTACCACATTCATGACGGATTTGGAGATCAATACGTGGCCATGGTCGACCCCAATGGTTATAAACAAAAGTGAGAGGTAACTCCTGAATACAAAGATAGTACTATTAAGTATATAATGAAGTTAAATAAATATTATATGAATTAGGCTATTAAACATCAGATTATTCAGTCAAACATAAATAAAATCATACCAGCTTTAAAGATTTTGGCTCTTCTAGAATCTTCACAAACGATAAATTCATGATTTCACCTAAATTATAACATAGATATATTAGATCTTACATTAAATAACATACCCAATTAAACTGAAAGGTTAAGAATCAAAAAAATTACAGATTCTGGAATTATCATTCATATATCAAACAAATAACACATCTACAAATCAAAAAATACTTTCAGCTTGATGGTGGAAAATAATATTAAATATATTTATAAACTATAATGGATATCAAAATCGGCCTAAAACACCAACGAAATTCCATGTGGAAGTACACAAACTCTTATTGAACATAGAAACTACACAAACTCTTCAAAGAAAGAAACATGGAATTATACAACATTCATACTTGTGGAAGTAAAATTAAAGATAAATATGGTTCATTTACTTTGTCTATCTATTACAAGTTACAGTTAGTATATATACATGTTGATTTATAAATGTAATATGGCAATAAGGATAGAATTGTTAATTATTATCAAATTTGGATAAAAATATATATCATAAATAACATAAGATGATGGGTAATAAAAGTGATAGTAAAAAAAATGTTACATATTAAATCACAATAAATTTGATACGAAAAACATATTAATGCTAAAATGTAGGTGACACAACGGTCTCTTCAAAAGATGCTACGTTATATAGTCCTTGAAAGGTCTCAGCGTCTTGTAAGTATTGAAAATCTTTGGTGCCAATTTTTATTTCAATCATACTACCCCAGTCGGACATAAAAGACCAACTTTCTCTTCCTTTCTCAACTAACTTCTTAAGCCATGACTCAAATGAAATTGATTTTAGCTTTGTAAAAGAAGACACTTCTGACCATCCTTGATCTTGAAATTTAAATAGCTTCACATTTATAGCAGGGGTCTTTACGACAACAAACATATGAAGTGTGTTGCGGATTTTGAAAAACCTGCTTTGGCGAGCAACAACATGAGTACATTGTGGTATTGAAACCTTTGAGAAAGTTTCATAAACCACATCAAAAGCAATCATATAACTTTTAGCAGGCGCCTAATAGTGTGGAGATGCAAAATATAAAACATTTTTGCATAAAGTGCCGGGAGACCACAAATATAACCTTGAAGGGTAATCTGGTCCTTTGAAAAAAGTTAAAGTTTTCCATTGAAGTGTGTTCCGAGAATACACACGAGGTACCACATCATCCATACGACGTTGGAGATGTAATATTTTAACATCGTTAAATGAGTCTAGATAAATCCCAACTGCATCTGCCTTGATATCGAAATAACTTTTAGGTTTATTATGACACAAATTCAAAAATTTATTGGTGGTTGGATTCCACAGAATCAATTGGTCTGAAGGACCTTGGATGCACATCAGTAAAAGACCATATTGAGAAGCAAGAATCGTTAGATTGGAAATAGGGGTATCAACGGGGAAGGAAATAAACTTCCTTTCAGAAATGTCTACCTTTCCTCCAATCAAGTTGTCAATATAAATCGATGACATACTCAACGTGAATAATAGAAAACATAGGTGAAGACAATTCATAACGCCATTGCTTGTAAACTGATTTAAATCGTCCAACACATTTACTTGGTAGCCTTGATAGAATTTCATGAGCAAACATTTCAAACTCAAGAGGTTCCATCCTAAAAAAAATCATATGAAACAATTAATGATATGATTTATGTATATGAAGTTGTGAAGCAAGCAACCAAGAAACATTAATGATCTACAAACATATAACAGAGAAATAATGAATCATATAAAGATGAATGACAATTTAAACAAAAATACCACAATAATAGATACAAAAGCAAACCGAAATTCCGAGTTGGAGATAATAACCTCTTGTGTAAACACATCTAATCTGACCCACTAACAAATGCTTTATTTATAATTCCATTTGAAGGTAAATATTTATAATTAATGAAGATATTTTATTTTAAGCATGAGATGTCAAGGATTATATAAAATTTAATTAAAATGTTGACTCCATAATTAGATAAAGCGGCCATACATCTATTTCATTTTATAATAATTTATAAGTAATTAGGATACTCTATTTTTAGCATGAGATGTAAAAGATTATATAATTTTTTTTTTATAAAAATAGTGACACGAAATTTGAATTTTGAAATATTTATAATTAATGAGAATATTTTATTTTAAGCATCATACGTAACCGATTATATAAATTTGAATGACAATATTCAATCCATAATTAGATAAACTGAACATAAATCTATTTCAATTTGATATGATTGATAATTGATAGTATTGATAATAATAAATATAAATAATAAATAATAAAGAAGAATGAATAAAAACGGTCAACAATGTGCTTGATTAAAGGAAACAAATAAGAAGATTGATAATTGATTTATTATTCGTAAACTTAAAAAACAGTCAATCATAGCAAAATACAAAATAGATGAAGAAAATGAACGCCCATGCAAGTTCTCAAATGTCAAACGGATCTGGAAACATGTCTTGTTCCAATAGTTCATCCTGTAACAAATATGAGAAAGAATTTGACAATTAATATGAACGTTGTATAAAGAAATATTAATTTTGTAATCATTAAAATTATCTAACGACATTAACATCTTACCACTGTATTACTAACGCGATTCGTATGCCTCTAAAAATTCAAAACTTGAAAGATCTTCATACCATTTTTTACATACACTTCTAAACCGACATAGTGATTTGTAAGGGAGCCTAACAAAAATTTTCATGATCACAACATCAAACGGAATTTGATCCATTATACGAAACACCTAGTAAAATGGAAACGTATAATAAAACATAAATGATATTAGTTTGTATTGATACATGAAAAAGAGATTGTGTATTACTTAAGAATTTTGCATAGTACCTGGTTGAAGGAACCAAAGAATAGGTTGAAAGTTGATATGTAATGGAGATGTATGTTGTAATTTATATATAATGATATTATAAATGGAATGTTCTTTTATGAAGGGAAATTTAAATTAATTTTAGTAAACCGGTTGGGATTCACATATGATAAGCACATTCTTGTATAAATGTAAAGAATTGTTAAAAATTAATACATATAATACTATCTGTAAGTATACACTCACTGGTGATTTAATTATTTATTTAAAAAAACCCAAAAAAAGTTGACTAAAATAATTTATATACTAAGAATGTTATTATAATGTTAGGTTTATAACGTTATATTTGGATTGTACATTGTTAATAGTTATCTATAATAATATGTATATATTCTATGAATAAATAAATAACATAATTAAAAACATTTGTACATAAAATTTAAAATATGCAAAGAATAATTAATAATAAGTCTTTATTTATATTCAATATCAAGAACTACAATAACTATAAACATAATTACATACAAAAAATGCAAAGCCTGATAAATACTATCATCTTCTATGGATATATAGATCACAAACCACAATAAAGTGGTTAACAATAATTTCATGCTATTGATATAACAATGCAAAACCACAATAAAAATAAAACAACATCGATGTTGGGTAACAAACTAACATGACGTCAACGCATTAAAGTATTGAATTTCAATGTAATAAAAATAAAAGTTTTTAATGCTAATGTAATAAAAAAAACGACGTATAATAAATATAACTTGACGTACAAAAAAAATACAAATGCTAATTAATAATAGCATCTCTTATTGATATAACGATAATAAACGAAAATCAAGATAAATTGCAACAAACATTGAGTAAAAAGCAACATCAAGTACTGACACAAATGTTCTGAATACGATTGAATGAAAAAAAACATTGAAAAGTTGTTTGAAGACACTGAGATGACTATTAGATTCTGAGACTACTTTTCCAGCTTTGGATTCAAAAGACCCACCTTCACATTCAAACCTTCATTGTTCTCACAATCACCCTTACGCGGTTAATTGAAGACTGAGATGAACATAAATCCACATCATAACCGACATCCAAATTACGCTTAAGTTCATTCTCCAGCATCTTCGAAGAACACCAATTATCCGCTCCGGAGAGTGTAGTAAACATGCTATTGTTCAAATTGGACATCGGCGTGTTGTCATCACCGGTACGGGAAACAGAATCCTGTAAAATAAAATTAAAAAGGTAAAAAAACAGTTGAAAAAAAAGGTGAATGACAAAATATTGAAGCATTAGAGGACTAAAGAATTTGTTTAACAGACCCAGATTTGGATGTTAACAGTTGGATTTGAATCAAAAGGAACAACATTTAAAGGTTCATCATGAGCAGGCTATATTTATTTCATATGTTTCAATAAATATTGTAATGTACTCTAAGTTTTTTATAACAAAAAGTAAAGCTAACGTATAGAATAATTTTCGAACCTGGAAAGCATCAAAAATTTGTCTTTTATAAAAAGTAATGAATCTTCTAATACCAAACCATGTCAATATTTAGGTAAGATAATTGATTAACAACTGAACCGACGAACTTGTAACCCAAATCTGCAACAAACAATGAATAAAGGGAACAATTGCCAAATGTTAACCTACTTCGACAAAAAAAAACACACAAAGAATGAGAATATCATATTACCGATGAAAGAAAATCAATGATTCGGAGCATACCTCAGAAACCCTAACAACACAGGCAGCCACAACCAGAACCATTGCTAATATGATATTCTCATTCTTTCACACAAACCCAATTCCATCAATCCATTCAAAACTATACAACATCACATAATAATAATGAAACTCGAAACCCCAAATGTGCAGAAATAAACAAAAAATAGAGCAAAGATTATAACTGAAAATACAAAAGAATGTATGAACATTCCATATAATAATGTGAGTTTTTTTAAAGAAAGTTCTATATTACATGCCTTAAAGTTAAAACCATGTCTATATTCCACGCATAGTTATTGAGGTAAACTTCTATCCTCATGTGTGGTAATACTTTTTCTTACAGCTGGAGTGAAAAGTAGAATCTTTTACCTATAATCGCTCGTACCAGCAACAATGGTTGCTTCATGAACCACAACATCAATTTCATCACTGGTCACACCAGGGCTCACAACATGTCCACTTGCATCATAAACTTCTATTGCAATCTGTAAAAATATGTGTCATTACTAATAGTAAAATGATATAAAATATTGTATTTATATACATATTTCAATAGAAATAAATGAAATTAAAAAAAAAAAGATAAAGTCGGTTAGTTTATCTAATTCTCGTAATTTTCTCTGTAGATTTTACCTTCAGAAGCAAAGTACTTGAAAAGCGAACTAATTCACAACTCCTAAAGAAAGAGAAAAAAAAATTCAGCATAGTTAATAAGAATATCTTAATATCTGAGTGAAATGCAAGTTTTGTCCTTTATCTTTAGGCCATTTTGCAAGTTTTGTCCTTTATGTTTAAATTTAACGAGTTTTGTCCTTTATGTTTAAAAATCAAGCACGTTTTACCCTTTGGGCCTTAAAAATCAAGCACGTTTTGTCCTTTATGTTTAAAAATCAAGCACGTTTTGTCCTTTATGTTTAAAAAATCAAGCACGTTTTGTCCTTAAAAATCAAGCACGTTTTGCCCCAAAGGGTAAAACGTGCTTGATTTTTAAACATAAAGGACAAAACTCGTTAAATTTAAACATAAAGGACAAAACTTGCAAAATGGCCTAAAGATAAAGGACAAAACTTGCAATTCGTACATGAGAACTCAAGAGAACTTGAACCATGTGGCATACTCGTACATATAACATACCTATAACAAATAAAACAAAAAATAGGCTTAAAATAAAAAAAATTACATTTTTTAAACATCTATGAAATTCTTTAAATGGCTGGAAATAATGTGATTGTTTGTTTTCAATAATTGTGTGTTTAATAGGCTTGTGCGTCAACAACCGAACCTAGTTTGACATACAGAGTGGTCATTTAGGTTTAAAACAAATGCTATATAGCTTTCCAAATTCTGAGAAACTTGAAAAATAATGTGATTGTCGAAAATTATGGAAACTAACACAAAATTTGAAAGCAATTAAAACTTTAATATAAGTTATCTTGATAAATTTGGAAATACATTACAATTTAGACAACTTTGATAAGTATCCATAATTGCTATCTATTTCAAAAATTCAAATTTTGAAATAATCAGTCAATGTGATCCATAATTACTTAAAATATGATTAGTAATTAGAAAACCAATAAACGTACAAAAAATATTGGGTCATCTTCCTCAATAAGCTTTAAAAATGAAGGACTGTTGTTAATGTGATCCATATCTGAAAATTAAAAAACACAATCAATATCAATATTCCTCAATAAGCTTTAAAACTTAATGTAGTCATGGGAGAAACTTCAAAAACCAAAAATAAAAAGGAACGGTTTCAAAAAAATTTAAAAACTATTTATTTTTAGAAACACAATTAATATTCCGAAAACAAAACATTATACCGGATGAAAAAATATCAAAACACTGTAAATCATCATCAACAACAAACTAAAAGATTGTAAATAAAAATACCAGTAACATGATAACACAATCAAGACATCAACAAAATATCAACAATAAAAAAATCAACATGTGCACTTGCATCCTAAACTTCTATTGCAATCTGTAAAAATATGTGTCATTACTAATAGTAAAATGATATAAAGTATTGTATTTCTATACATATTTCAATAGAAATAAATGAAATAAAAAAAAAGATAAAGTCGGTTAGTTTATCTAATTCTCGTAATTTCCTCTGTAGATTTTACCTTCAGAAGCAAAGTACTTGAAAAGCGAACTAATTCACAACTCCTCAAGAAAGAGAAAAAAAAATCCAACATAGTTAATAAGAATATCTTAATATCTTGAAGTAAAAATAAAAATTTAAAAAGCTTACTGAGGACTCAAGAGAACTTGAACCATATGGCATACTCGTACATATAACATACCTATAACAAACAAAACAAAAAAATAGGCTTAAAATAAAAAAAAATTACATTTTTTAAACATCTATGAAATTCTTTAAATTGCTGGAAATAATGTGATTGTTTGTTTTCAATAATTGTGTGTTTAATAGGCTTGTGCGTCAACAACCGAACCTAGTTTGACATACAGAGAGGTCATTTAGGTTTAAAACAAATGCTATATAGCTTTCCAAATTCTGAGAAACTTGAAAAATAATGTGATTGTCGAAAATTATGGAAACTAACACAAAATTTGGAAACAATTAAAACTTTAATATAAGTTATCTTGATAAATTTGAAAATACGTTACAATTTAGACAACTTTGATAAGTATCCATAATTGCTATCTATTTCAAAAATTCAAATTTTGAAATAATCAGTCAATGTGATCCATAATTACTTAAAATATGATTAGTAATTAGAAAACCAATAAACGTACCAAAAATATTGGGTCATCTTCCTCAATAAGCTTTAAAAATGAAGGACTGTTGTTAATGTGATCCATATCTGAAAATTAAAAAACACAATCAATATCAATATTCCTCAATAAGCTATAAAACTTAATGTAGTCATGGGAGAAACTTCAAAAACCAAAAATAAAAAGGAACGGTTTCAAAAAAGTTTAAAAACTATTTATTTTTAGAAACACAATCAATATTCCGAAAACAAAACATTATACCGGATGAAAAAATATCAAAACACTGTAAATCATCATCAACAACAAACTAAAAGACTGTAAATAAAAATATCAGTAACATGATAACATAATCAATACATCAACAAAATATCAACAATAAAAAAATCAACACTAGAATATTAGTTTGGACCATACTCATACTCATCCACAAATCACTTACGAACTCGAATTAAGAATTAATTTGACGAACAATAACAAAATGCAAACAAAATAAACGGTTAACACTTACAATATTATTGAATATGAATGTTATATTCACTAATTTCAAAGTGTCATGTTCTGCAATTTGTCAAGATAATCAAGCTTGAATATACCTGTGAGGCCATATCTTCAAATCTTCTTCGGCCGGCTTTAGTAACAAATCAACAAAAACCCCATTGGTGACCTTGAATGTATCTGGAGATGGTTTATTGTCTATGGTCCAGAATCTGTTTCTAGCAAAGCCATGTGATTGAAGTGAGCCAAGATTTGAGAACTGCATACAAATTTATGTCAATAACTATAATAAATGAATAAAAAACCAGTGAATTAACCAACTGGAAAGATGATGAAACTGTTGATCTGGTATCAATTCAAACCCTAATTTTGTTACTTTGTTTCTTGTTTTATCATAATCGATTGCATATAATGATGAATCGATGAGAACAGATGAAACAGGTTTGCGATTTTGGGATTTAGGGTTTGAGAGAAGTGAGTTTGTGATTTATGATACGAACCTTGGATGATCAAACCTGAGATTGAACCAGAAATCAAGTTTTGCGATTTATGGAAGATGATTTCCTCATAATCGCCCGGAGGTAATCAGAATCAAGGGAACAACGAAGAAGAAATTAAAAAAAAAACAACGAAAAGATACGCGTACCTTGATCTTTAGACACGAACAGGATAAGCTTGAAGAGTTAATGTTTCCGATGTATCATGGAGAAGGAGCATGTTCTACAATCGGGTTCACACACTGATGGAGGAGCGCATAGAGATTCAATAAGAAACCCTAATTGTGTTTGTGTTCTGAAGTGTGTAAAGCCATATAAAAAAATTAATTTATAGTAGATCCAAATTCATAGACCCGATCCAACTGCATTCGGATCCCGCCTCTTTTTTATTGAAATCGTGTTGTAGAAGGCATATGTGATTTCCCTCCTAAACTCAACACAATTAGTTGCCACATCAGCAAAAATGGCCAAATTCAAATGCCACATAGCCTACATCACATCTCATTTATATATATATATATATATATATATATATATATATATATACAGGTAGAGGATCCTGTAAAAAGTGCTCAAAGTGTGAGAAGTGTAAGAAGTGTATTATAACACTATATATAATACTATATAACACCATATAAACACCGTATAACAATATATAACACCATATAATACCATATAACACTATGTAAAACTATATATCATTATATAACAAATATAACACTATAGGTTGTCTGATAGCATGTCTATTATAGATGTATAGTGTTATATTTGTTATATAATGATATATAGTGTTACATAGTGTTATATGGTATTATATGGTGTTACATATTGTTATACGATGTTTATATGATGTTATATAGTATTATATATAGTGTTATAATACACTTCTTACACTTCTCACACTTTGAGCACTTTTTACACTATCCTTACCCTATATATATATATATATATATATATATATATATATATATATATATATATATATATATATATATATATATATATATATATATAGATTTTAAAAAATTATGAGGCCCTATATTAATTTGGGTCCTGATCGCAGGCCCACCCTACACATGCTTGTAGTCGCCCCTGGTTGAGTTTGAGCTCATGTTTGAGATGACATTATCATTAGAGAGAATTTTAACCATCTATGATTATAGCACTAATACTTGTGATAAAATCCATAAACTCGACGATTAATCAATAATAAGGTTCCAATATAAACACTATATATGAAATATATCACGTGTACATATAACTAATTTGTTGTAGTTGCACTGCTTCTCGATGTGACCTTGATCGGGAGACCCATGGACGGATACGACATTGGTTGTCGGGTAATGACTTCGTCAGGATGTATTAGTGACCACTCGTATATAGTCACTAGTTTATGTATTGTGACCAATGTCTCCACCCTTGCAAACTCATTGCCGATACACGAATGTTGTCCCCCTCCAAAGGGTATATAGGTATAAGGAGGAATCGGTTTTGACAAGTTGGTTTCAAAACGAGACGGGTCAAACTCCTTCGGGTTTACGAATATGTCTTTATCCATGTGCGTATTGTAAGCAGACCAAAACACCTAAATAAGTTTGTTTATCAAAAAAATGTATGTGTTTTTTGATTCCAAGTTTAACAATTTTAAAAGAACCGTAAACTTTGAACAATACCTGCCATCCTTTTGGGAAAACTAATTTTATATATATATTTTTTTCTTTTAATCCTTTGTATATATATTTATATATTATAATAACAATTATTTTTTCATCTACCCCGTGTTTCTTTTAATCATTTAAATAATAATAATAATAAATATTATAATTAATATTATTATATTATATAACATAATACATACACTAATACACAACTCTCATATAACACACAATTGCAGCTTGTCTCCGGCAACCACCACCGCCATGAACCACCAAGCTCGTCTCTGCCATTAACCACCACTCCCACCATTTGTGTCGCCGTCTCCTTTACCCATCACCGTACGTCGCCACTCGTCGGCAACCTTTTCCGGCCACCATCATTTCCCCCTAACAAAATCGGCTTGTCCATCTTCAAATTCTCACCATCCCCAACATAAACCCTTTAATTCAAAAACCCTCCTTCCCAAAAATCTCACAAACGCCACCACCATCCCCATCGTGCACCTGTTTAAAAGCCACCATCATCACCGTTTACCACCACTATCACCGTCATTCAACCCCACCACCGTTCACCTAATCAAAACCCATCATCTGAATAACTTGTAATTGTATCCCTATCACCAAAATTACCAAATCCCAATCGCCATAATCACCCGCAAGTCCACAACTATATCCCCAAATCTTCCTTAGTAAACCCTAAAAATCAAAATTAATGGCGAACAACATACCAATCGACTAACTAGTGGAATCTTTGGTGATGGTGTGTTTGGCGGTGGTGATCAGCGTTGAATCCGGTTCCGGTCGTTTGATTTCCACATATACCACTACCTTCCATTGAGATTAATGGCGGCATGTAGGGAGGAGTGATGGTGGAATTGGTCGGAAAAAGGTAGAGGTGGTGTTGTCGGGTAAGTGGTGGCGACGACGGTGATTGTGGTGGGGTGATAGTGATGGTGGTGAGGTGGGTGGAGGCAAGTGGTGATGAAATTACCTATATTTTATTTTAAGTTAATAAGTTTCTTAATTAAAGAGTTTTCTACTTAAAAACTATTTAATATATTTTTTTAAAAAACATTTTTTTCTTTTAAAAAATATAAATGATTAGAAAAAAGATGGATATAAAATGGGATTTTTGATGAAAATGACAATATATATATATATATATATATGTGTGTGTGTGTGTGTGTGTGTGTGTGTGTAATTTTACTTAAGTTAACTGAGATTTTTAGACTAGGTTAGATAATGTTATCAAAATAGCAAAAATTGAAAAATATCATGAACTAGAAAAAAAAAACAAACTATTTGGACTAAAATGATATAGTGGGTCAAACCGTAAGTAAAAAATTACAATTTACTCTATATTGAAAAAGAATTGAATGATTTAAGAATCGATAAACGTGTATTTATATATTTTGAAACCTTCTAAATTGATTTACTAAAAAAAACACTACCAAATTACGGATTTCTAAGCGGTCGCAAATGAGTCGTTAAATTAATTTTCAATATCATACTGAAGTTTCAAATTATGTCGATTTTTATTTAAAAATTATAAAGCTTAGAGGTTAGCACAGTTTGAGTCCAACAAAGTTCTAAAAATCAAGGCACGACTCATTCTATAGTGTGTAGGATCGTGCTCGATTCGATTGTTTGATGAGCCTATATCTAATTAACCTCTCTGACCCGCCCATTTCCCCAACTAACAAAAACACGTACCTTGGAAAACATTACGATAGATCTCAGGATCTTTGGACATCTTCCATACCATTAAACTCATGAGAATTGCAGAAGTATCATGGCCAGCAATCATCATAGTGACGAAATTATCATTAATCATCTCATCAGTAATCGCGTCTTCATTCTGCATTTTGAGCGCGATTAAGCTTGACAAAATGTCGCTTGCAGGGTTCAAACGCCCCTCACGAAGGCCTTCCTTTTTCTTTTTAATGATCGGCATTAACCGATCAATGATTCTGGACCGTGCTCTCATTCCTTGCCAGTAAGTTGTCCCTGGAAAATTGACTGGAAGAGACCAAACTGCTTTGAAAGCAATTGCGAAATCGTGACAGAATTCATCGATTAGGAGCTCGTTTTCAATGCCGAATAAAACTGTGGATGCGATGTTGAATGTGAGGCGTTTCATGAAATCGACGGTCAGGATGATGTTTGTTTTTCGGGTTGATTTTAGGAATAAATCGGTGATCAAATTGTCTATATGTTTGACGTTGGATTGAAGGCTTGTTGGCTTCATGAAATTTGATATTGCTCCCTTGATCAGTTGGTACCTGTTTAGTTTACAAAAAAAAAAAAAAAAAAAAAAGATTATATAGATGATTAATTAATATCTAATACTAACTAACGATTATAATAGAATCTAGAAGTTAAATATCATGACATTTTAAATTAAACAAAATCTAACAAATAAACAAAATGTTAATAAACCTACATTATCCAATTAATCAATAACAATATAATCTTTTAGTTGCTAGACTTCAATCATTCTTATTCTTATTTTAAACAAATCTGGACTTATTGAATTTTGTATATGCTTTTTTATCTCTAAAACATGATAAGACACTAGTAAAAGAAATCTTGAATTGATCCGCCACTACTAAACAAATGAGTATCAATAAGGAAGATTACTGGTAGAACTTCGAATGATCTTGAAAAAGCAGAAAAAAAAAATTAGGAAAGTTAAATAAAATAAACCGGTAGGGAATCAACAATCATGCAGTAATCACAGATAAGACTTTAAAGGAACCCGTTGGTAATACGTCACTAATGGTATCATCGATAATCTGTTGGAAGAAAAACCTTTATGGACGAGGCAACTAAAGCCTAAAGGTGCCAGTGATCCATCGGCGATGGCGAAGCTTGATATTTCCGACTGGGGATCGAAAACGTATATACCAAAAAATTTCTATACGAAAACTACATATCTCCACTACTAAGCGAAAAGATCAGGGTCGGCCGCCCCCTCCCACACCCACTATGCTTCGCCAATCATCGCCATATATCCACGGTCATCACTCGGTAAATGTTAGTCAGTAATCTGTCGCATATCAGATAATATTACCCACAGTCAAACTCCAAGCGACCAGACAGATTTCCGTCAGTTTTTTTTTTTTTTTAACAAGAGAAAAATCAAACCAAATATACATTAGAACGAAAACATCAAACGATCGGTTCTAAGTCATCTCTCCCGACTAATAAAAACATCCAAAATTTAGCTCAAACTCGTAATTAATCAAAACTTAGAAACAATAAGCTATAAAACATGCATGCACCTTGATCCGGTGATCTCAAAAATATTATATTTTCCGGCAATGGTCGACAGGGTCTTGGGTAGTTTCGCGACAAGAACATCTTCATCGGACCCGAGTATGAACTTGTTGCCAGACTGACCAACAATGACCACCGTAGGTGCACCCATGAGGGACGTTTTGAACACCGGTCCATATTTGTTTACCCTTTGCCTGATCCATTCAGGGCCTTGGTCTTTCTTCTGTGCTTGAAGAAAGCTAAATGTCTCACCTATCATAGGGTACCCTAAAGACCCTTTGGGCAGATGTTTATTATTTGTAGACTTCTTTTTGTATAACTTGAAAACCAAACATGCAGAAATAAGTGTGACTGCAATTAATATCAAGACAGACATATTCCCCCACTTGAGCATTGGTCACAAGATCCATCTCTATATATAAGTCTAAATGTTGGACGTTATTGTTAGCTTGTTTTTAATTAGTGTTTGTTTAATTATGATTTATTTAATATTCCATATATATTTTTAATTGGAAGTATCGTTTCGGAAGAATCTAGGTGAGCATAGTTTTGGTGGTATTAACGACAAACGGCAATCTTGTTTATCAACTATTTTCTTGTTGGCATAACATATTTGTCTTATTTCCACTCCAACACAAATAATATTAGTATATTATTACCGATGACAATTCTGATGGCAGAGTAACAACAGTCGGTGAAGTTCGCTGAAAAGTGAGCATGTTTAATATCATTCATAATAGATTCCTTATATTTGTGTAAGTGAATTAATTACATTTTTCTTACAAGATTGGTTATGAGTAGTGAGTGGAATAGAGAAAAAATTATATGGGAATGTTAATATTCATATGGAGTAAACTGCCATCTTGGTCACTAAAGTTAGTTTGGTCAGTTTGTTGCCCGTTTACCAACTATCTCGATGTAAATCTAAGACATAAGTTGTGCTTTGTCACTTTAGTTTAAATTATACCCTTATACAATTACCAACTTAGGTTGCCTCTACACACTATCGCATCATTTCATTGGAAGGCACCCTTTGATTCCCAACACTTGGTAACGCGTGTTTATATACTTATTGAACAAAATTTATGCAACAAAATGCAAATCGTCGCTCTGGTAGAAACATATCTTCATCTTTTCAATGTTGCCGGTTCGACTCCCGTACGCAACCTTTGAATTTCCAACCTTCTTTTTTCTTTTACTACGTACTACTACTAATTAATTAATTAATTCAATTTACTTGTCTTTTATTACGTGTTAATCAAAATTAATCAATTACAAGGGCCGCTGAATTGAAAGGCATCGAAACAATCAAAATAGGCACCTATTCATTAATTCTATATATAACATCCCCTTCTACCGAACCGTTTCAGTCCACCGCTTCAAACAATATTTATATACCCTATTAAAAAAATTCACTGAACCGTTCCAAATATTTATATGTAATTCCAGTCTGCTGCGTCTAATTCAAATAATGTACTCTATTAAATACACATCCGATCTGTTTTCGCAACTGTCAACTTCATGATCAACATCCCCACAGGAAGTCCGACATCGAGTTGTTGGAAATGGTTTCAGTGATCAAGAAGTTTCCGATGAAAACGATTTTTTGGATGATTTCTTTGACGAGGAGATCCAAGAAGTTTCCTTATCAACAAACCATTTATTATATCCATATCCCTTTCTTCCAGTTCAAGCGCCATTCCCGTTCTTAATCACATCATCATTTTTTGTTAACCAATAACCGCCTCAAGAATAAATAATCTAAAACAAAACAGATTGCAAATAACAAAAAATCTCATGTTATAATAACACAATATGTATTGCAAACTATAGTATATATTCTTCAGGATGGAGAAACACATGCTCAAGATTTTATACAATGCCAGGGATAATAATTAAATGTGAATTATCAGCATTGACGCGCATGGTGTGTTGTTCATGATCTACCGAGGGGATTTGGGGGGTATGAAAGAATTTGGGGGAGACGGAGGCGGTGGTATCGGTTCGTAAGTTGTATCATTTTATTTTATGTGCTAATAATTAATTTAAGGTGGCATACATTTTATAACAATTTAGATTGTGATGAGGATGCGGGAGATATTGCAGATTTTTAAGTATTAATTTGATTTGAAGTTGTGAATCGATGTGTTTATTTAATTTTAGTTAATTGGAATGTGTTAATTTAGAATGTCTGCGGCTTTATTAGGACACGGTAAGTTTTTGAGCGATATCTCAAGTAATATCGGTTTCGGTTTAGTTTGGTTTGTTATGTTATTGGTACCATATCGACATTTTAACCATTATTCTTATATGACGATTTTTTAATTTATAATTTTTCAATATTTTATTGTGCATGTTACGTCTTTGTTTTTTGGAAATTTTCTTTCATTTGTTTTTTTATGAGTACCGGTAGCGTATAAATAACATAATAAACCGAACCGTACTAACTGATTCATAATTATTTACTGATTTATCTATTAAATAAGCATACATTACTGTTAAATTTTATTTATTAAGTAGAATATTTGGTATATATATATATAATGAAAATCTTTTAGATCTGACATATTAACTCAATATTGATAATAAACATGCTAAAGATTTTTGTTACCAACATCCCGCCGCAACGCGCGGGGTAACGTTAACTCGTTTTAAACCTTTTGCATCTAGGGCCCTGTTGTTTTGTTTTTGTTGTCATTTTAGTCCAAAAGTTAAATTTGGCAGATTCCCCAACTTAAACCCTGATATTTTGTCTTTATCCTCAGGGGTATTTTAGTCATTGTAGATTTATTATAACTCAATATTAATTAAAGAGTTAATTGTCATTTTAGTCCCTGTGGTTTGGGCCATTTTGCCAGTTTAGTCCAAAGGTTTCATTTTTAACATCTGGATCCAAAAAGGTTTCATCGTTGCCATTTTGGTCCAACTGACTTAACTCCATCCATATTTGTTAAGTCTGCCAATGGCATTTTAGTCATTTCATTTTTCTTTTTATTAACCCTTTATTCTTTATTGTTTTTTTCCTTTTAGTTAAAGCTTTATTGTTTATTGTCTTGCTATAACTAACAGTCACCTTCTACATAAATCTTGTATGAGGAAGACAACAAATCATCACCTCCACCACAACAATCATCACCTCCACCTCAGCCTCCACCGACCTTTGGCACACCTCCACCACTACCACCCTAGCCGGAACAATTCAGGAAGACAATAAATCGGAACCGATTGGAACCGACAGATCGGACAGACCACAGATCGGAAAGATAATGGTGGTGGTGAACGGTTCTCTCTCTCTCTTCTCGGTTCTCTTCAGATTTGACCTAAATTTCATGTGAATCTAACCTGCTATCATCTTCAAATTCATTTAACGACAATCAAACAACAAAATCTACATGGAAATTTCATGATAATATGATGCAATTTCATATATAAGCAGTTCAATTGAAACAACGCAAGTGATTTGAAGAATTTAGGATGAACATATCAATTTTGACCTAAAATATATTCAAATCTTACTGGCTATCGTCTTCAAATTCATTTAAACATCGATTAAAACAACAAAATCTTCATAAGTTCATAGAATTTCAAGATAAGATGACGCAACTGTTCTTGATGTTGCTGGTGTGTACCCTTCAACCGCTTCTGGAATGAGATGGATGACGGTTTGATGGTGGTGGCAGCGGATGGTGAAGGACGGCGGTGGCAGGGGATGGTGACGGACGACCGAGAGTGGTGGTGCGGCCAGAGAGAGTGGCGGTTGGTGGATGACGGTGAACTAGCGGTGGAGTACCAGTTTGATTCGACCTCTCTTTCTCAAGTTGTGTTTGTGGGTTTGAGAAAAATGGGGGTTAGGGTAAAGCTTTAATTTAAAAAAAAGCACCATTGAAATGACAAAAATACCCCGTGACTAACTAACATATATGGATGGGGTTAAGTCAATTGGACCAAAATGGCAACGATGAAACCTTTTTGGATTCAGATGTTAAAAATGAAACATTTGGGCTAAACTGGCAAAATGGCCCAAACCATAGGGACAAAAATGGCAATTAACTCTTAATTAAAAATAATAAAACCCAAAAATAGTAGTCAACTTGTTCATGAATAATTGGGAAGAACCTGAACAACTGTAAAATTCTCCAATGACTTATAAAGTACGAACTAAACTAAGTTATTTGAAGATGTATATCATTAAATTAAACTAAAAATTATAGTCAAACAAAAAGAAAAATCTGTTAATCGAAGTTCATACCAAAAAGGGTAGGACTAATTCAATTACAAAGTCAACTTCTCAACAAGAGGAAGCTCTAGCAGGAAAGATTTGGCATTCTGACCAATTCCATACCATGGATATTTGAAGATATATATAACTAAATTAAACATCCATGTATATATCTTCATATAATCTTTTTTCCCATTGCACCCACAAACACATTCAAGAACTAAGATGGATCAAGGATTCAAGCATTTCAGTCACTTGCACAACCTGATCATGCACCAGATACAAACACCCATACTCTCTTTATTACCGCCATCACCACCTGCCACCTCTCTTTATTAATCGCACAAATCTTCATCTCCCCCTCTCTAGCTTCGTTCATCACTGACCACCAGATTCGTCGCAGATCTAAAAACGCTCGATGACAGTGAAGAAGACACAACGGGTGGAGGTGGTGGCTGATTATGCACATACCACCATTGACGATGCTTAGGTGCAGAGGAATTAGGGTTTGGATTAGGGTTTTTGAACAGGTGAAGTTGGGTGAAATGAGGGAGATGAGTGCTTTAAATAGGGTTAAACGATTTTTGGGTTTTATTATTTTTAATCAATATTGAGTTATAATAAATCTAGAATGACTAAAATACATCTGAGAATAAACACAAAAAATCAGGGTTTAAGTTGGGGAATCTGGCCAAAATTTAACTTTTGGACTAAAATGACAACAAAAACGAAACCATAGAGCCCTAGATGCAAAAGGTTTGAAATTTGGACTAAGTGGCAAAACTGGCCAAACCTCGGGGACCAAAATAGCAGTTTACTCTATTCATATGTAAATATACCAGAAACACTGTTGACCCTTATAATTTTTTTAATATTTTTAAAGATGGTTGTGAGTAGAGGAGAAAGAAAAAGTAATGATAAAGATATAATTAGTAGGATCAAATAAAAACCACGTTTCGTATACAAACTGTAAGAACTATTTAAAAAGTGTCATGTGTCATCTAACCAATTACAGGGAAATGGTAAAATAATAACCTAAATAATATTAATTATATTGAATTCCCTGTAATTATGCTAACAAGTAATTAATTCTTTATTTAAGTAATTAATTCTTTATTTGAATCTTTCTTTTGTTTTCAATGTGCTGATATAATTCTTAATAAAGGAAAAAACTAATGTCATTCACATATGTGCTAGAATCAATTATCTTGATTAATTTTCATGTGCTAATATAATTTAAAAGTACTACTTTTATGTATGCATTGTTTTAGTATGTGCTAATTTAACTTTTTTTAAGTGCTAGGATTTGTTCTTATGATTTGTAGGATAAATATAGTTTGTACCATAATAACCCCTATAAAAAATATTATTTAATTAAAAAGTAGATAGAGAAAAAATAATGATTTTTAGTTTAGTTATATAAATATAAATAAAGAATCAAATGTAAATGCTCAAATAGTTTTATCGATGGATGGCTCACAAATGCTAATGACATCATCGACGGAATTCTTAGCAACAAATACTGTATTACCGAAAATAAAATTCAATTTTTTAAACAGATGCATCGGTATTCTGTCACAAATCCGTAACTCAAATTACCACATAATTTATTAAGAAAATGTTCTTTTTTATTTCCAGATGTAATCTATACTATATATTATAATATTTTTTGGAAGGAAATTTTCACATACCTAAAAGTTAAAAATCTTTTTTAGTTTAATAGATAGGATAAATTAGTATTTTAAACACTAATTACATTTTAACCTCTTCATCTTAGTTACACAATAATTCACTCATTTTTATTCAATTTATAGATAATTAGTTACTAGTTACATGTTTCCCCTTTATAAAAAACTAACAACTCTCACGGATTTTAAAATGGCCATAACTTTTCGTACATTAATATTTAAAAAAAATTACACAACAAAAACGAGCATTTTGTTCTTTTTAAATTAAGTATAGTATTGTTTTAGTTTTTTTAATTAAAACATTTTATATGTTACATGATAAAGAGTGTCTAGGGCCTAGGGGTGAACAATAACCAAATCGTTAATCGAAATCAAACTGAAAACATACGAAACCGAACTGAAATCAACAAAAACTGAATTAACTAAAAACCGAATTAACCAAAATATAGTTATTGGTTTTTTATACCCTCGTTTAACCAAAATTAATCAAATCAAATCAAACCAACCAAACCATTCATATTATATTATACCTCAAATTAATGTATTTATACCTCAATTTCATGTATTTTTAAGTAAAAGTTTAGCCTATGTTTGGTTTTGGCTATCAACCAAAATAAATGAACCGAACCAAAGCCCGTCAATCTAACAGAATAAACCGAACTGATTAACCAAAGTGGATCTTTACTAATCCATGGTCTTGTTTGGTTACCATGGTGGGCAGGAAAAGACGAAGGAATACATCGATGGTGGGTGGCGGTAGTGGGTGGTGGCGGTTGTGGTGGATAGTGACGGAGAGTGGTGGAGATGGTGGGTGGCAGGTGTTGGTGGTGGGTGGTGGCAGCGATGGCGGGTGGCGGCAATGATGGTTGGTGGTGGTAGTGGTAGTTGGCGGTTGTGGCGGCGGTGGTTGTGCACCCGGCTTTTCAGACCGTACCATACAATTGTAACACGTGTTATGAATAAATAAAAGACTGTATTTGACTGATTATGATGTTTATATATGATGTTTAATGAGTTGGTAAATTTAAACCTTGGTAAAAATTTATGTTGGCAACGATAAGATAAACGCTTATCGCCTAACGAATAAAATGCGAAACGAACGTCGGTGACCACCCGATCAGTGTTAAAATCCTAAAAATAGTCTGTTATGATTAGAATAATAATTTTAATCATATTCGCGAGGAAAAATAAATTAAAACACTAAGAAACTCTATTTTTCGAGTTTGAGCGCGTACCGCGCGACACTGCGCGCATTAGACAAAATACTGTCAACGCATCCGGTAAAGGCAACTGATAATTATTTCAGTAATAATTTTGTGTGATTATTTTTATAGAATGATAAAAATAATTTAAAACGCACTAAAATGGGATTAAAACGCTAGACAAAATACCCGGTATCCAGTAAAATACCAGTTTTTAACAAAAATTACATATATATATGTATATGTATGCATATAAACTCGAAACTTGTGGAAGGAATGTGAGACAAAGAACCTTAGTTTGCAGCCATGCATGAACTATTCTCTCTCTCTCCTCCATCTATTGGACCAAAAGGAGCTGAGATAATGATTATGTTTAACAAGAGCTTCCATCTTCTCTCATAATTCCAAGGATCATTCAACACAACACACACTCACTCTCTCTCTCTTGATTCACGGCTGGTCACACACAACACACACACTAAATTTCAAAAATTTTGAAGATCCATACTTCTACATGATCTATTTCAACGAGATTTCAAGTCCATTTAAAGTTTTAAAGGTGTTTTCAAGAAGATTCAAGCTAGAACAAGTTTCACACCATCGTTTTTATTCAAAAACCCACTTGAGTCTTGAAGGTATAAAAATTATTTTCTTAAACATGTTCTTGATTCTTGGTGATGAAAATGATAGTGAAAAGTTTCTCTTGATTCTTAAGATAATTCACAAGACTTAAAACTAAAACAAATGAGTTTTCAAAGGAAACAAAAATGGATGAATATGTATGTGTGTGTAGCCGTAGGTATATGTGTGTATATATGTGATTGTGTTTTGATTTTTGATTGAAGGATTCTTGAATAATATGATATTTGAATGATAGATTTGCATGCAAGAATAAAAAATGTCATAAAAGAATGATTATGTGATGATGGATGATATATGTTGTGTTATGTAAAAACATGATATTAATGTGTTCTTGAGTATGATTTGAACATAAATGACGATGATGATGATGTTGTAAGAGTACATTAGATGTATTTACTTAAACATGCATGATGATATGAGATCATAAAAAGGTGATTTGAGTATGATTTAATAAAAATCAGTTTTAAACAGATTATAAACACTAAAATAAAGTTATTTTAAAGTGTTTAGTGACATATAACTTTGTCATTATGTTTGCTAGCTTTGCATGTTGTACTTGGTGCATTAAAAGTTGTAAAATACGTGAAATCGCATGATTTATGTGACTTACACAAAAACTGCACTAATCTGATTATAACCACTATTTTAATCAGTAAAAAATGTGTATCGTGTTAAAATATCAAGTCATTCCGAGTTGGGATGATTATAGTAACGTTTAACGCAAAACTATGCGTTAAAACGGTCAAAAATCGGCTTTTCGAGTGATTTTTATAAAACTGATTTAGATCAGTAAGTAATATGATATTTTTAGTTTAAAAATGAGCATTTTAACTAATTTTAAGATTACTTGGTGATTGGTTAGTCATACGTGACTTCCGACGCCCGAAAACGTTACCGAATCACTAAAATACGCATTTTTCAATGAACACTAGTATGGGTAAATTTTGGGTGAACCTTATGTGTTAAGATGTGTTATGTGATTTAAACATTTTAATATGTTTAGTTTGAACATGATAATGAAAATTTGGATTATGCATGTATAGTTGTGCGTTTTGTGCGGTAGAAACGGTAAAAATCGCGTTAAATGTGTAACTTGTATGTCGAGCATGAAATTTGATACATATGAGATATTTTATGTATAATTGCTTTGGAAATGACAAAATAGATAAGTTAACGAGATTACGCGTGTTACGGTGTCAATTTATGTGTACGTTTATGTATATATATTATGAAGCGCAAATCGTAGGTATATTACGTATAAACAGGTGTGTTAAGGGATTTACATGATAACGGTCACCAATAAAATCGTTCAAGTCGCAAAATCTTAATATATATATATATATATGTATATATATTTTAATGTGCCAACATAATAAAAAATGATTACTTTTCAAGAAAATCTTAAAGTTATGTGAACAATTCTAAGAAACGAAGAAACTTAGGATTTTTGTGTTATGTATATTGATTTAAAATCGTTCCTATATATATATAATAGGACGTGTAGAAATCAATCTCTAGGATTGCGCTATTTAAAATAAGCACCCAAAGGTGAGTGTCACTAAACCCCTCTTTTTACTGCTTTGTATATATTTTGGGGGTAGAATGTCACACCCCGACCGCGTTAAAACAACAAACCGCGGCGGAATCGTCGCAGAGTGTCGTAACAGAATCATTGTTTCACAACACATGGATTTGAAGTTTCGTTTTATTGAAATAAGTTTATTACATTGTATTGAAATCAGAAACAAAATACGAACAATTGTCTTTCATTGTTATTAAGTCACTAAGGCCTCGTCCATCCCTATGTGAGCAGTCATCATAATCATCATAAAACATTATCAAACTATGGTACCTGAAACATATGTGAAAAATACGTCAACATAAAAATGCCGGCGAGTACATAGGTTTTGTGAGTATATTAGATTCATGGCTTTAAGTTCATATTGCAATACCTCGTCCAACTACGGGAGTTGTCGAGTGTGTACCTTGAAAACAAAAGAGTTTGATATTGCAACATGTTTCTATCAACTTTTACAAGTTGATATATGTATAAACCAAAACCATTGTAGCCATGAATCTTAACTGAAAACATTTGTCTTTGTTAACCAAGTTGTAAATCATTCTCTTAATAAAATTCGTAGAGTTTATATCGTTAGGAAAACCTTGTAGTGTAACTTCGTTTTGAAAACATTCGTCCAAGTGATCTAGATAACACAACGATATGTAATGTGTTAAAAGCACTTATATATAGGAAGTACCAGCGGCGTATCCACCATGCTTTTATCACATTACACCCGCCCCGTTACCTAATCACTTACCATAACTCAATCGTTCAGTAGTTCAAATAGTTCCAATCGTTCAAATAGTTCAAGTAGTTCACATAGATCAAATAGTTCCAATGGTTCAAATAGTTCAAATAATTCACATTGATCAAATAGTTCCAATGGTTCAAATAGTTCAAATCATTCACATAGTTCAATAGTTCTAGTGGTTCAATAGTTCACATATTTCACATAGTTCCAGTGGTTCAATAGTTCATATAGATCAATAGTTCCAGTGGTTCAATGGTTCACATAGATCAATAGTTCCAGTGGTTCAATAGTTCACATGGTTCCAGTGGTTCAGTAGTTCATATAATTGAAATCGTTGTGTTCAATATAAACCATAGCATTCGTTTTAGAAAACTCGAAATCGTTTGGCACATATGAATCACCCCAAAACAATTGAAAACAGTAAAAGAGGGGAACTATGTACTCACATTGAAAAGAGGGGAACTATGTACTCACATTGAAGTGCAAAGTATCCTTGATTAAATGAACTAGCAAAGCTCGAGTAAACCAAGGAATCAAGTGGCACCTAGTATCAGATCACTAAGTTAATAAATCGACACCTAAATCAGAAGATCGGGTAGAATGAGGTTTTGTAAACCAAATGAGTATTGGAACTCATGTGATATGATTTAACAAAGCCTACATTCTAAATCGGAACCTATCCTAAGTGCTTACGACCCGTTACGACCCATTAAGGTAGCTTACGCTACTTTAACGCGTCGTTCACGCAAAAGCACGTTCGAGACGCCTAACTAGGCCTTTTTATGCATAATTGGTATTTAAGCATAATTGGTATTTAAGCATATGCTTAAATACCAATTATGCATAAAAAAGGCATTTTGGTCATTTTTCTAAGGCATATAAACTACCTATCATACAACTAATTAAACTAAGTGACCATAAGGTATAACCTCGGAAGGTTATTCCTTATACAACTATGGTCATAAAACATGCTTGGCCGGATCCTAATGATCGACCAAACGGGTCGGGTTCGAAAGTCTAAGCGGTTGTCAAGACCGCTTGACTTACGACCCTAAACAAGCACTAGACTAAAAGCGACGAGTTAAACATTTTAAAACATGTTTAACTAAGTTAGAAAACAGTTTTGATATCCAAAAATAGCTTCGTTGCAAAATACACATAAACACGTATTTTGACCGAAACTTTGACTCGTCACTTCGACTAATCAACGTGGTAATCAGTAGGTATAGTCACAAGGGACTATAATGTCACACCCTGGCTTTGCGGAAGCGTGGGTTTATTTAGTGTGACTTCTTAATACCATAGCTTAATCACAACAAAGCTATATGGAAGTAAAACCATGCAGATCATCCATTGATTCATGTTTTAAAATAAAAGTACCACAACGTAGTTTTAAAATGTCGACACATGCAGCGGAATTACAACATAACAATATAAAAAATTGTTCATAAGACACAAACACCAACATGAAATAAACGCAGTTTAAGAACTGTGACTCGTCCAGGTAAAAGCCACAACTCCTAAACATGGATGACCCCATAACTCTTACGCAGTGTGAAAACGTAGCATACCGTGCCAGATCCTTAATTCCCTGAAATACATGTAAGTTGGAAAAATCAACAAAAATGTTGAGCGAGTTCATGTGTAGTGAGTATGTAAAACCTTTGTAAGTATAAAAACCCTGGTATGTAGCAAATAAGGAAATAAAGAGATCACCAATGGTTTTCAAGGCTATTGATATGTGTGAAGTGCAGTTGGAAGACTCAAACCTAGCAGATTTTTGCGTCGGGCACCAAGTCACCCCGAGGTCCGTACTGTTGGGCCTGGGGCTGGGCTCGCTACACCCAGATAGATCTACCGCTAAAGGCCCTCGGTCCTACAATGAGGATTAATGGCCTCCAGTTCCCGCCTACCCACTCACATGATCTAAGTAGTAACCCTCCTTACGCTAACCATACCATGTAAAAGTATTCGTAATCATAGTAACATGTATTTCACCCCCGCAGTTTAAAACTGAAAACAATTAAGAGAAAAGGGGAACATGAACTCACAGAAGTGTGTCTCGAAACAGTAATCTCCCAGTCAACCCACTACGTGACGACCTACACGTACTAACTTCTATTAAACGGACGACCGTGCCTTGGCTTAAGGTTTAAGTTTTTTTGGGAAATAGTTAGGAAACTATTTCGTATTTGCACTTCGTAATTATGTATTACTTATATTCCTTCCCAGTGATGGGGGTTTTAATACATGCGCGTTTTGTAATTCCAAAATATATTATTAAGTCTCACTTAATAAAATATATTTTGATTTATTTGTCTAAAATGTTCTATCTTCAAAATATACATATTTTTCCCAAAAATTTTATATTTTACTTCTTATAATTTCCAAAATAATACCTTTATCAAAATACACACTTACGAGTATTTTTCCGAAAATACATAAGTTACATTTAAAGTTCGGGTGGTAATAATAATACCTGTGTAACTTAAATATTTATTGTGAGGGCGTTAGTATTATTTTGGAATCGTTACCATTCAGTGTGTTCAAGTAATATTATTTTTACTGTAAAAATAATATTTATATAGTTCACAAAATAATCATAAAATTACACAAGTGTTACTATGAAAAATATATATTCTAAATATATATTTAGCAAGCTTTATTTACGAAAATTCCACCTCCGACACTTGGTTACTTTGTAATAAAAATCGTGGCGAAATTTATTTGGAAAAACCAAGTTAAAAATATATTTTTATAGACACTTGTCATGAAAATATTCTAAGTGTTATTTTCTGGAAAAATTTCGCTAGAGTTTTCTCTGTAACTGGAGGTGGCCACGCTTTCTAGCGTATCATTTTCTTTTCAAAATTCAATCAACAATTTTCCCAACATCAACAAACAATATTCAAACACTAAACTAGTCAAAACAAGTATAAATCGCAAACACATGAACTTATAAGTTGTGTAAAAGTATGTAGTAACTTTTCAGCTTTTTGAGCGGATCTTTATATCTTTAAAAATAAAATCAGTTTCTCAGAAATCTTATTTTTAAAGAAAATGCAAGTTTACAACTTCTAGTCCAAGGATTACGAAAATATTTCTTTGTTAAAACCTTTTGTCACACAAGTGTTTACACACTTGGTTGTTCACAAAAATGCCTTTGTTTCAAGAAAGATCCGGCTTTTAAACATGGTTTGCATCTTACACTTGGTTCTTTGAAAATACCACTTGTAGATCTTTAGATCTACTAGTTTTGAACTCCATTTTACAAGAAAAATCACTTTTACACAAGTTCATGTTCATAAGTAGTAGAGTTCATCATCTTACCATTTTTACACTTTACATAACACTAGTTCATGTTTCATGAACATGACCTAGCCGGGTTAGATGACGATCCGAACTACTACTAGCATCAAACAACATAAAATAATCATAACAAAACAAGATTTATGAGTTTTACACTAATATTTACTCTTTAACCACCATGTTCATCATTTTCACAAGACTTTAAGTTTTGATCTCTAGTGTTCATGATTTTTATCCGATAAATCCCTTATTAACCACTTTAGATAAGATCAAGAGGGTGATTAGAAACACTTACAACTAGCTCAAGGCTAGGGAAGAATCTAAGCGAAAACAAGGTGGTTAATAGCGTTGTAGAGAGGTCCTTGTGATTCCGTAAGCACCGAGCCTCCTTGTATGTGATCCTTCACCTTTGTATGTAAGTAGAATGCCTTGATCAAAACTTGAAAGTGATGATGGATGTGGGTGTGTGTTTGGCCGAATATCAAGGGAAGAGGGAGAGAGTATGCAAGTTTTGAAGTGTGGTTTGTGAATGAGAGTGATTACCCCCTAAACCTTTTTATAAACCATAAAACCTCATTAACCAATGGATAAGGTGTCATCTAGATATAATGCACAAGTGAATAAAATATTCTAATGTGTAAGGGTTTGTCCCACATGGGACGATTTCGGTTACAAGGGGGGGGGATCATGGTTGAATTCCAACTAGATAGTTAGTGAGAGTTAAGATTAGTTAGGAGTCTAATTAGTGTATTATGTGTGTTGTAATTTATAACGGGTGTTAGGGTACTCGGGGACCCTAACTGGCTCAGAAAAGGAAAAACAATGTTATTGTCAATATTTTTATGTTCCGGGTGAAGTCCGGTTGTTCGGTTGGATACTGATCCGTTAAAGTGCTTAATAAGCATTTAAAGTGTCTTTAATATTATTTTTAGTGACACAATAAATTCCCCGACACTTTGGAAAGTGTCTAGTATTATTTTCCCATGTTTTTGCGCTTAACTAGTTAGCTTAAATGCTGAATTTTGTGGTAGAGAGCAAGATTTTGTGTTTAAAGCATGTTTTAGGCACATCCGGTCACTATAACTATCACCTAGTGACGCAGTTCTACAATCCTCATTTCCCTACACTCCCTACTAGTGTAGTGATCTATTCCCGGCTCATACTGGCCTTAGAGGCAGTGTCTGCCTGGTGCTGGCTATGTCAGCACGTTTACTGGGTTATCCGTTCATTGTGCTACTGTGCTTTTGTGCATCAAGTTTGTCACTATAGTTCTTGTGTAAATAAATGGAGTAACAGCTAATAAAGTATGATGCATGGTTATGTATATATCAAAAATCATGTAGCAGTTCATTCACAACTGTAAGCAAGCACAGTAATTAAGCATTAATTAAATATTAATTAATTTGTACGGATACCTGATTTGGTGAGGGTTGTCACATATAACCATCGTGATTACGCTCACATTGCAAAATGCAAACGAACTTTGTGTTGACCAAATCATGGTCAAAGCAGAAAGTCAAACACTGTTTGAATTTCATGCTTGAAATACATAAAAATCATGAAAGAAGCTTACAAAAGGTCCAAGCAAGGAAGATTTGATTCAAATTGCTCAGGTATGAAGTATAGAACTCCAACTTAGAGCAGAATTGAATCAAATGTGTGAGTTGGAATGAATACATTTGGTGGGTATTTATAGAAAGTCAAGAACCGTTAGGATCATTTCTCGGGTTTTGAGCTTCGATCTTGGCCCTCCATGTGTTACCCACTGATTTAGTATACTAGGGGAGTCCAAAACCAGCTCAAGGTATTGCAAATTTTGCACAAAAGACCCTAGAAATCAAGCTGGTTGCTGAAAATGGAAATTCTGTAAATTTAGAGCCGTCGCGTGCCGCCACGGCACAACCCTTAGGCTGTGGCGCGACGCCACCCCTTCACAGTTACAGAAACTTTCAAAAATTGGCAGAATTGGTCCCTGCAGCATGTTTAAGCCATTTTTGATGCGTTTAAACACCGTTAACCCATTTTCCAGGCTCTACATGGATGTTAAAGCATAGGGGACTCGAAACATGCATGAAATTATCTCGGATGTCGGTTCGTTTGGTCGTATGGTTGCGTTATTCGGTTAATTACGACGAAAACTCGAACGGACGCGAAAACGATCCAAATTACGCGACGAATGGTATTTTTGTATTCCAATCACTAAAATAAAATATTTTAATAATTAAAATTTTTTTTGGATGTACGGATATGTTTAGAATGTTAGATATGAGCGAAAATGCAAACTTATGCACTTTTTGACGCTTTTAGTCCATGTTGATCAAATAAGTTTATTTTCGCATACCGAACCCCTCAAAGCCTATTTCTAAGCTATGTAAAGGATATTTATGGTATGTTTAGCTTATGATCAAGTTCCAAAATGTTCGTTACCATACGAATCGGTATACTTTCGCAGTTTGACGCAAATAGTCCCTCCGATCGAATAAACTTGTTTTCGACACACCAAACCATCCAAAACTTATTTCTAAGTTATGTAAAGGTTATTTAAGGTATGTTAAGCCTATGTCACTATTCTGGAGTGTTTGTTGCGTTAATTTGATTACATTTATACATCTGTTTGTGTATAACTTTCTAGAGAGCAATTTAAAGCTCGAAATTGAACAAGAATTGGTATGTGCAAATGATACACATATTTATACAAATACCAAGTATGAAACACAATATTTCATTGGTTTTGTATTCATATGATGGTCAAAGAGGCTCAGATGTCACATAGAACACGCCAATAAAAGGGTTTAATAATGTTTTTGGATTAAAACATACATTTTAATATAAAATATATATTTTCGTTGAAAATATATGGAGTTTGATAAGTCATACGTTTCGAGGTAAAACGTTTTGATGAATGAATGTTTGGAGGAAATTGGGATGGTACGGTGTTTCTGAGGTGAAACAGACCGTAAAGTTGGGACGGATGCCGACCTGGTCTCAAGGGAAGGGGATTCGTACAACTTCGTTTATTAAATTTGTCATATTAGTAGGATATATATATATTGTAGGTGAGGCAGACATCATATTGGTCTCGAGTGGACCCTGCGCCCGTGATGTCGTTTAATCATTTAAGTATTGCACGCGAGGAATTGTTGGTAGATCTATCGGGTTGACAACCCCGTCGTGATCGGTCGCTCCGTGTCAAGTAAAACGACGAATTGATATTCTATTTATTGTCTAGCTTTGATTATCCCTGCATGGTAAATATATAGTTCGTATTGTCTAGCTAACATGCGAGTCTAAAAATTGACGCTATGAATTTAATATACGAAACCTGGGTAAGAGCTTTATTGTCGGGTTTTTGAACTGCGACGGATGACCCATGGATTTTATTAAGGAAGTAAAACGGACTTTCTAAAAATTATATGGATGTTTTAAAATAAACACATAATCAGAAAGTTTTCATCTGGAATGAATTGTTTGAATGTGAATATATGAACTCACCTTCCTTTGTGTTGACACTTGATTTTAACGTGTTCTACAGGTACTTGAGTTCGGCTTCGGGAATTATGGCGTATATTGTGGTTGCTGATCCATGTTTGGTTTGATAATGTTTTGGACAAACTTTTAAAACTATTTGGGACCAATGTAATAAGATCCATAAGGATCAAAACAATTTAACTATGGTGTGATTGTGACAAACTTTAAGACTTTATGTTTTAAAATCTATGTTTTAATTAAGTTCAAGTGTCCAACATTATGATGCATCGTTCAACAAGATACAAATGGGCACCAGCTTCCGTCACCACTACGTTTTATATTCCGCGGCGACGTTTTTGGGGTGTGACAGAAGTTGGTATCAGAGCCAATGGTTGTTCGCGAACTAGATGTTTTCGGGAGAAAACAATAGACTTCAACCGAAGAATTTTGAGATTTAAAGTCCAAGATTCTCGAAGCCAAGATTTTTAAATAAACATGGAAAATTTTATCATGTATGAAAATCCTATGTGTTTATATGCATTTGTGATTTTCTGTTTATTTGGGCCTTATGTGTTACTATTCATATTGATCACACACTTACTTTGTACGGTTACGATATGTCACGTCTCGGCCTATAGAGCCGTTAGTAGTCCTGCTCACTGATACTGTCGAGCCTACACTTGAGATTCTTTCGCCCGTTGTTGCAGAATCGTTTGTTCTGCTATTCGATTCACGTGTTTTGCTACACCTCTTTTTAGTCTACACTCGACATAGGAAGAGGACTCGACCCGTTGGAGAGATCGCATTTGGCTTCGACAGCTGAGACAGCATCCACTATGAAGAAGCAGAAGGGGATTTAGGTCAATCGCTCTAACTGCGATCGTCAGTTCGCCATGTTATATGGAGACTTAGAGACGACGAAGGGCAAGATGAAAGACCTAGAGGGACAGATGGACTAGTATGATGAGCTAGAAGAGCTTGTTAGGAAGATGTTGGACTTCCAGGGATTGAAGCGTTAGTTGTTTGTTGTTTCTGTTGTCTGTTTTGTATATCTCATTTGATGAACCCTATTTATGGCCTGTATGCCAAATTTTCAAATATTTAGGAGGAAATTTCATATAGACTTGTTGTGGGTGTTGATGTAGACATGCCGAATTCTAATTAGTCTTTGTACTAAAACACGTTTTGTAAATTTCTGGTATAAATCAAATGGGTTTCTTTTGGTTTAAGAGTTGTTCTCATTAATATGTGGATATTATACATGCGCAATGTTTGGTCCGCTATCATTTAATGATTGAGTTATTTTGGATATCGTCTTATGTTGATATTATGTTGTAATAATAGAAACGACGAAATGCCGCCAAAAGCGAGACAGGGTTCTGGACTACCTATTACCCCGAAAGAGTTGGCACAACTCATAGCCCAACACGTTATTACTGCCATGGAACAGCGCGATGCTAACCAAACCTATTACCCCGAAAGAGTTGGCACAACTCATAGCCTAACACGTTATTACTGCCATGGAACAGCGCGATGCTAACCAAAATAATGGCCAGGAACGTGGACGTGATGCTCATGGGCATGGTTTTGGTGGGACACAGAATCGGAAACCCTTCAGGTGATATAAATGAACGGAAAGTTTTAGTAGTTCCTGTGTTATGATATAATCGGAGCGTAATTCTGATTTTTCATTAACTTTGTGAACAGTATATAGATGTACACATAAAAAAACCCAGGGTTGTAACCCAAGATCATTTACTGGTACCCTATGTAATGACGTGGCAACGGTATGCGTGATGTCGGGTCGTCACAGCAGGTTGACCATTCAAATAATTCCGCATTCCGAGCCTAGATCTGGGGATTTGCGAAAGCGAAAGTCTGAGAGTTCGAGAAAGGAAACCGATGAGAAGCGTGACAGGAAACGCAGTTCAGGGAAAGCGTATGTGGTTAACTCTAGTGGTTGAGAAAGGATAATGCCAGGGATGGCAGGAGTAGTTCTGAGAGGAAGACTCACGAGAATGAGCAGAGAAAGTGCGCCAGATGTGGTCAGACTAGACATATGACTCGCGAGTGCTATGCTAAGAGTACATCGGAGGGAGATACACTCGAGGGATGCTACGAGTGTGGTGAACAAGGACATTTCAAGAGAGATTGTTTGAAAATGAAGGGTCGGAATGCCAAGGGCAGAGTTTTCAAGATGAATGCTGGGAAGGCGTGTAACGATCCTACAGTTGCTACCGATACGTTCTTAATCATCAACCAATCTACCTTCATACTTTTGATACTAAGGCTGACTTGAGTTTTGGTTTGAAAAACTTTGAACCATTTCTTAGTTCTCCAACAAGTAAGCTAAGTATAAGGTGCTCGATAGAACTAGCAATTGGTAAACCGATATAATCTAGTGAGGTTGTTCGCGGTTATAGTATTTAGTTAGGTGATTATAGTTTTAGTATCGATTTATTACCGGTGGAGCTGGGAGCTTTAATGTAGTTGTGGGAATGGATTGGCTATCCCAGGACAAGCTAGGATTATTTGCTTTGAAAAGCAATCAAGGATACCTCGTTTTGATGATGGTGAAGCGGTAGTTGTTCATGGAGACCGACCGAGTCGAGTGTTGAATGTTGAGTGACGTCAGTGTTATGAGGATGCTCAAGTTGTTGTGAAAAGGTTGTCTTGCGTTCTTTGTTAACGTGGTGGATATGAAGGCTAAATGTAGGAATATCGGGGAGGTTCCTATTGTTCGCAACTATCTAGAGGTTTTCCAAAAAAGACTTACCTGGATTGCACCCTGCGAGACAGATCGAATTCCGAATTAATCTGGTACCCAGTGCTGCACCTATTTGCAAAATCTCCTTATAGATTAAGCACCGTCTGAGATGATAGAAATGTCAAATCAGCTTCAAGAGCTACCAGACAAGGGTTTCATTCGAGCAAGCTTCTCACTTTGAGGTGCATCTGTTTTGTTGTGAGGAAGAAGGATGGATCCTTCAGGGTGTGTGATGATTTCTGAAAGCTGAACGAGTTGACTATCAAGAATCGGTACCTTTTTACCGAGGATTGACAATTTGTTCGATCAAGCTACAGGGATCCAGCTACTACACGAAGATCACCCTACCATCAGGATATCATCAGTTGAAGGTTGCTGACGAAGATATTCTGAGGACTGCTTTTCGAACACGATATGGCCATTACGAGTTATTAGTCATGCCTTTTGACTAAATTAATAAGCCATTATATTCATCGATCTCATGAACAGGGTATGGAAACCCTAATCGGATGAATTAGTGATAATATTCATCGACGACATACTTGCTTACATGCGAGCCAAGGAGAATCATGAGTAACCTTTGAAGTTGACTATGGAGTTGTTGAGGAATAAGGAAGGTATGCATGTAGATCAGTCTAAGATTGGAGCAATCAAATGATGGGAAGCGCCAAAGACCTCGTCGGGAGTACGACGATTCATAAGACTAGATGGGTGCTACCGGAGATTTATTAAGAACTTCTCTAAATTAGTGCAGCATTCGACACTAATAACCCCAAAAGGAAAAGGGGAATTGATTGGGCATACAAGTAGGAGGAAGCTTTTCAAACCTTTGAAGGAAATGTTGAGAGCGTATACGATGGATATCGAAGGAAGTTAGGATACTCACATGCCCTTGGCAGAGTTATCCTACAATAATAGTCATCACGCTAGTATCTAGGTTGCTCCGTTTGAAGCCTCGTATGGAAGGAAGTGTTGATCGCCATTTTGTTGAGCTGAAGTCGGCAAGAAGCCTTTAACCAGACTCGAGTTTATCCAGGAAACCAACAACAGGGTTTGCCTAGATCGAGGGAAGGTTAAAAGTCGCCATCGATCGATAGGAGAATTACATGGACAATTGAAGGAAACTGTTGCGATTTCAGATCGAAGTTTTGGTTCTATTGGAGGAGTTACCTTAAAAAGATGTTATTAAGTTAGCAGAGAAAGGGAAAAGCTGAGCCACATTGATTAGGTCCTTTCAAGAGCCCATCTTGAGTTGGATCAGTTGCTTATGGGTTCAAGCTACCATAGGGACTGAGTGGTGTACATGATGTGTTGCATGTGTCCAGTTTGAGAAAGTGTATAATGAATAATACACTGATTTTGTTCTTTGTAGAGATTTATTTAGAAGATAAACGGAAGTTTATCGAAGTACCGTAGAAGCAGTACGCATAGCCAGAAGAGTTATGTTTATAACCGGAGAGGCGATTACAGAATTCTAGTAGTATATGTTATTTATTGGTTGTGCAATTTGTAGATACCTGAAATGAATGTAAGAAGGAAAGAAAACGAGTTTATGAGATTTGATACTTTCGAGAGCCCATCTCGAGTTGGATCAATCGTGTGTAAACTTAGACGACGTCGGGTATAGGGCAATTTATATGTAAATATACGTATGTTAAACCCTAAATGGTGGAACTTTGACTTAATCTTCTTGATTAAGTGCATGTAAATGTTGAACCTTGGAAAGGGTGGAGAGCGTTGAGACGTAAGATTAGGAATTGAGGATGTGCGTAATATAGGTCTATGAAGATTCTTCTTAAGAATCAAAGTTTCTCGCAGAAACTACAAGACCATATTCAACAAGCTTGTTTTTATTGTTTCCACCTAGTGCGAAAACAAAACCTGTAGAGTAAAATTTCGGGGACGAAATTTCCTAAACAGGGGGAGACTTTGACACCCGGTTTTTCAGGCCGTACCGTACAATTGTAACACGTGTTATGAATAGATAAAAGGCTGTATTTGACTGATTATGATGTTTATATATGATGTTTAATGAGTTGGTAAATTTTAACCTTGTTAAAAATTATGTTGGCAACGATAAGATAAACACTTATCGCGTAACGATTAAAATGCGAAACGAACGTCGGTAACCACCCGAGCAGTGTTAAAATCCTAAAAATAGTCGGTTATGATTAGAATAATAATTTTAATCATATTCGTGAGGAACAATAAATTAAAACGCTAAGAAACTCTATTTTTCGAGTTTGAGCGCGTACCGCGCGATACTGCGCGCATGAGACAAAATACTGTCAACGCAGCCGGTCGAGGCAACTGATAATTATTTCAGTAATAATTTTGTGTGATTATTTTTATAAAATGATAAAAATAATTTAAAACGCACTAAAACGGGATTAAAACGCTAGATAAAATACCCGCTATCCAGTAAAATACTAGTTTTTAGCAAAAATTACATATATATGTATATGTATGCATATAAACTCGAAACTTGTGGAAGGAATGTGAGACAAAGAGCCTTAGTTAGCAGCCATGCATGAACTATTCTCTCTCTCTCCTCCATCTATTGGACCAAAAGGAGGTGAGATGATGATTATGTTTAACAAGAGCTTCCATCTTCTCTCATAATTCCAAAGATCATTCAACACAACACACACTCACTCTCTCTCTTGATTCACGGCTGGTCACACACAACACACACACTAAATTTCGAAAATTTTGAAGATCCATACTTCTACATGATCCATTTCAAGGAGATTTCAAGTCCATTTAAAGTTTTAAAGGTGTTTTCAAGAAGATTCAAGCTAGAACAAGTTTCACACCATCCTTTTCATTCAAAAACCCACTTGAGTCTTGAAGGTATAAAAACTATTTTCTTAAACATGTTCTTGATTCTTGGTGATGAAAATGATAGTGAAAAGTTTCTCTTGATTCTTAAGATAATTCACAAGACTTAAAACTAAAACAAATGAGTTTTCAAAGGAAACAAAAATGGATGAATATGTATGTGTGTGTAGCCGTAGGTATATGTGTCTGTATATGTGATTGTGTTTTGATTTTTGATTGAAGGATTCTTGAATAATATGATATTTGAATGATAGATTTGCATGCAAGAATAAAAAATGTCATAAAAGAATGATTATGTGATAATGGATGATATATGTTGTCTTATGTAAAAACATGATATTAATGTGTTCTTGAGTATGATTAGAACATAAATGATGATGATGACGTTGTATGAATATATTAGATGTATTTTACTTGAACATGCATGATGATATGAGATCATAAAAAGGTGATTTGGGTATGATTTAGTAAAAATGAGTTTTAAACAGAATATAAACACTAAAATAAAGTAATTTTAAAGCCTTTAGTGACATATAACTTTGTCATAATGTTTGCTAGCTTTGCATGTTGTACTTGGTGCATTAAATGTTGTAAAATACGTGAAATCGCATGATTTATGTGACTTACACAAAAACTGCACTATTCTGATTATAACCACTATTTTAATCAGTAAATAATATGCATTGTGTTAAAATATCAAGTCATTCCGAGTTGGGATGATTATAGTAACGTTTAACACAAAACTATGCGTTAAAACGGTCAAAAATCGGCTTTTCGAGTGACTTTTATGAAACTATGCGTTAAAACGGTCAAAAAATCGGCTTTTTGGGATGATTTCATTGCTTCTTCAAGATTTCATTTCAAATGTTTCTAGTGTGTCGATCACATCTGATAGTGTGATTGGATTCAGGTTGTTCAAGTAGTGTTGTTTGATCGTCATACATTTCAAGCCCCATTCTTTTGGAAGTGAGTCCAAAAGTTTGCGTATTGCACCGCGATTGGTGATCGGATTACCGACCTTCTTCATTTTAGCCATCATGTTTCGAAATCGGCTAATATAACATGATAGGCTTTCCCCGCGAACGCCGCCGAACATATCATACTCTTTTTGGATCATGCTCCTTTTGTTCCGAATCAATTCCTTGTCTCCTTCATAGAAATCAATCAACGCTAACCAAAGTTCATTCGCCGTCGTGTACTCTTCAAACATGTTGTAGTCGTTCGTTGATAGGGCCATTGTTAAAGCAGCGTGAGCCCGACGGTCACGTTGGATCAATGCCTTGTCTTTATCTGTGTAAGTCGAGGGATCGTTGTTGACTACACGCATGTCATCACGAACGGTCATGGGGACGTGAGGTCCGACAGTGATCGAGATCCATTGGTTATAGTCCGTGTACTCGAAAAAGGACTTGATTTGGTTTTTCCAACTGCTGAAATTGGCTGATCCTTTCAACTTTGGAGGTCGAGGTGCGGTTACGGTTTCAAGTTCCACTTGTGCAATGCGAGTTAACTGATTTTGAAACATTTTTTTTAATTAATCTCCCCCCCCAAAAAAAATATTTGAATCAGCTCAAAACCTAGGTTCAAGTTACTTTGAAAATAACCCGGTGTCGCCTCCAAATTTTAATAACACTTAGCCTAAATAAACCTGAAACACCTGGCCTGGTGAAATTCTACGAACACAAATTAATTTTAAAAGGCCCAAAAATAAACTATGGATACCCGGCCAAAACTAGTCAATACTTTAGGCCCACAAATAAAAATACTTAAAACCCGGCCCAATTTTGGTTAGAATAATCTTTAGCCCAATAAAAATAACCCCGAACCAACACAAAAGTGAGGCCTACACAAGAAATATGTCTCAACTTGTTTTAATTCATTCAAATTTGACTTTTGAGATTTTCTAAATCGCCTTCACAAGCCAACAGACTTCAAAAGAAATAACAACTGCATTTGATTTTCACTTTTGTATTCCCAAGACCAGCAACATACCATTCTTATTTTCACTTTCTTTCACAACATTCGAATTTCAAATTAAACTCTCATCTAGATTTCAAATTGTTTTACTTTTAGTTTTTTTTTAAATTATGTAATTCAAAACATCATCTTAGAAATAAAAATCATTTTCATCGAACCTTTTAAAATGAGATACAAAACCAACGGACTTCAAATGAACTTAAAAGCAATTTTAACTAATTATTCCATATATAAATAACCAAGTTTTTTGTGCATAACCATTTGTACCTTGTGCTTTGGGAGTTTTTCAAAAAAAAATTATTTTTACTTTTAACCCAAAGGTTTTTAGCTTTTGTAATTATAACCCTACACAATTTGTTTTTTAACTTTAACCCAAAACTAAACTTGATTTTTTACTTTTACCCTAAAGGTTTTTAGCTTTTCCAATTTTAGCCTTACATAATTTGTTTTTTTTTTTAACTTTAACCCAAAATTTTTCATTATTTGCGATTTAACTTCATAACTTTTGTCACTTATACTTTTCATCTTTGGCAAATTTTCGTTTTATGTATAGTTCTAAATTTTTCGACTTAATACAACGCAACGTACGAGTGTGGTTCAACTTTTTTTATGTTTTGTTTCAAATTTTGCAAGTTAACACGGCGCAACGTACATGTGTGGTTCAACGTTTTTTACCTCTATTTTTTCATGTTTGACAAGTTCGTCGCAACACACAGATCCTAGTTCTAATTTAATTTCCAATGTCAGCTCTCTTGTTCTGTCTTTTCAAAGAAATTGCTTTTCTTTTACGCAAACAGACACTATCTTTTTTTTTTTTTTTTTTTTTTTTTTTTTTTTTTTTTTTTAAGAACGGATGTGAAGAGATACTTAAATAGAATGGATAAAAATTTGAACTTTTCCTCAAAACCCTAAAGGAACAAACTGCCGTCACCTCTCTCTCTCACTCTATCAAAACTCTGTCTATTTCTTTCAAACTCTAAGCAGATATCTCTCTCACTCCCTAATGCAGACAACAACAAAAAATGACTCAAACCCTAAATCAAAACACGATCAGCCGAACTCACACACATATGCTTCTCTCCTTTTCTAAGACAAAAATAGCAACAAGGGTGGGTGACCGGCAACGGAGATGTGTGGAAGGCCTACGGCGATGGAGGGTCCAGGGGGGAGATGCGGCGGTGGACGGTAAAATGGAGGTGGTGTTTGGAGAGGTGTCGATGTGGTGATAGGCGGCGGTTATTCGGAGTGGTGAGGGTGTTAGGGTGACAGGAGATGGATGGTCGTACGACGGAGGAGACGGTGGTGGTTAGCTTCTGTTTTTACACCGAAGCTCAGACATGCACAATATACAGTGGTTCGTGGGGTTCGAGTGGGTGGTGAAGTTAGTCGGAAATGGTGGCTTTTTATGTATGTAAATGAAAAGCAGAATGTGATCGATGTGTGTGTGTGTGTATGACGTAATACAGTTGTTGATGGTGTCGAAGATGTCAATAATTAAGAACACCAAACAGATCTGTTTCTACTCTATTCCTTTTTTTTAAATACGCTCGGAATAAAACCGGCGGAATCACGGCGACGGAAACAGTGACTTACCGACGTATTTAATATGCCGGAGAACTTGAACTCGCGTTCAAGATTTAATTTCGCCGCCAAATTCGCCGGAACTTTCAATAAAAACGCTATATTCAAAATAGAATCGCTGTATTCAAAATAAAATCGCTGTATTCATAAAAAATCGCCCAGAAACTTCAAAAACTCAACTAAAACCTTCTGATTTGAGCCGAAACCTCTTTAAATGATATAAAATCACTATGAATCTTTCAAATAATACTAGTCTCAACTCACAATCAGCAAACACATAATTTAAACCTTTTAAAAGAAAAGATTTTTGAAGAAAAAGTGAATAAAATCAAAAACCCTAAAAGTTTCAAAACTTTTCAACTCAAAATCAGATTTTTTAGGATGAATTTGAAGATTGTTGAATCCCAAATTCGAGTACCAAGCTCTGATACCAAATTGTAGGATCAAATCGAGCCAAAAATCTGATTTTGAATAAGAATCAAGATGAACACACCAAAAATATAGCAATAAAACCCTTGAGAAGATTTGCAAAAGATGAATACAATTTAGCCCCTCAAATCTCTCACTAAGTGTGTTGCCAAAACCCTAATCATCTCATTCTATTTATAGCCTTTACCATTTTAGGCTAATTACAATTAAGTCCCTAGAGATAATAACTTACTAAAAATAGCACTAAACATGAAAACTCATTAAACAAGATAACAAATATATTTTGAATACTCAAAATATATTTAATTATCCAAAGCATTATAACTATCGAATCTTGAACTTCCACGCGCCATATCTTTCTTCGATCTTCCCGTGTCGACTTGTGCGTTGACTTTGACTTGATGGCGTTGACTTTGTTGACTTGATTCGTTGATAACATTAGACTACACGATTTAGACCCAGCAATCTCCCCCTTAGGCTAATGTTATCAAACTCTTGCATCATCTTTAGAACCGTCAACATCATGCATGATGTGATCTTCAATTTGGCAAGCTTCAGTCTCAATTTTAGACCCAACAATCTCCCCCTAGACTGATGCTTTCCAAATTTTCTTCACTGAAGATCTTCTTTTGACACTTTGCTCTTTGAGTACTTTATCTGGATAAGCTCCCCCTTTTTGCATGCATCATCTTTGACAAACAGGAACAACCTTTTTCAACTCTCTTTAGCTTGAGTGAATCAGAAGACGTAGGAGGAGGATTCCTAGCTTGGTGTCTTCTACAATCTGCAGGAAACCAGTGCTTTGGTCTGGTATCTTGCTCAATTGATGATCGGCCATCATTGCAGCAAATAGTCGAAGTAACCTGTTCACAGATATAAACACAACTCCACATTTTCTTTTAGACTGATTCAAAGTACAGACAAAACCGTATTCATCTGTGGTATGCAATGGAAAGAGTATCTCAAGCGGTTTAAGACACGATTGATGTGATATGGAAGACTTAGAAAAACAACTGTACACAAATCAAGAATATTTTTGGATTTTAGATTTTTTTTAACATTTTTTTTTAACTTTCAACCTTTGAGATATAGATCTGATCAAATACGAGATCATACCAACTTGAAAAGTCTAGCCACACTTTATCTTTCTTTAGGATAGCTACGACTCAAGAACGATTGCTGGTATGTTTTTCTGCTTAAATCCATGCACCATTCTTTCGACATACATCCGGTGATTAATTATCATGTTTTGGGTATATTGACAAGTCTTCAATGGCCCCCACACAAGCTATTGAGAATAGAGACATTATGCCCGTGAGTCCCACATCAGGACATACCCCCGCGATCAAGGTATGCACAAAGATTCCTCATAACATGTGAGTATATTGGTTTCATTCTCTTCAACGATAGAGCGGAGATCAGGTCTGTACTTACGTACAACAGAGATCCCAAGAACTACCGAAGGCTAAGACAGATAGTTTGGTGAACAGGTCAGTACTTCCGCACAGCAAAGTGACCAAACTAATCTATCTAGGTTTTGGCCAAAAATGGCACTTATTATGAGAAGGGTTTTGGCCAAATATGGCACTTATTATGAGAGGGGTTTGGCCTATTTTTTTTAAGGCCCTTAATTTATAAAAGGATATCATAGCGTCTAGGTCAGCATGTATCTGGATGCAGCAGAAGAACAACTATGATATCCCCGAATGAAATACCAATATAAAGACCCGAGATCTCAGACTTTGGCAATCTGTCAACGCAAGATTTAAGACCATTAAGCCATATGCCGCAACGTGTTACCCACTATGATGCGTAATGCCTGAGAAAAGCCAGAATCCTTGTGTAGACGTTATCTTTATCACCGAGATGCAGTTTACTTGTCTGAAATGCTGAACCTACCGACATATCGTTAACCTGGAGCCGTATCCTCCATCAGATCCTATTCATGCGAAGACATAATCAAGTTAGATCCCATCATTTCTCATATAAGATCATGATTATTTTGCAATAATCACATCTCATGGTCTAGGAAGTATTTTAATACTCCCCCTAAAATTTTATTTATGTACAATCAATTACTGAAAAATTAAAAATTATAAAACATGTATTTACAAAATAAAGTCTTCCACATCAGGCACACAAAAGCATACGTCAACAAGAAAATGAGTGTGTTACAGTGCAGTTAATTGTGCAACCAGGTTAGATACCATAACCAAACCTGTGATTTTCCCCAACTTGTATCTAGAACAACCACTGATAATAACCGGTGTTACTAACAGTCCTCCTTCGATGTTTCTACACTCATAAGCAATTCAGTTAGAGAGTGGAACCCAAGCCATCATAGTCTTGGGTTGTCCCCTTTCATCAAAATAATAAACCTCCCGATATGCCAAATCTTTTCCCTCATTGATTTCTTTTACAACCACTTGTTTGACTCGCCAAACTTGTGTTGGTTTAAAAATTTTGTTTGTAAAAGATTTAAAGTTTGAAACAATCTTATGTTTAAGACCCGGAGGGAAAGATTGAGGTTTTGATGTGTTGGTCCTTTTCATCTTTGAATCATGTGAAACCAGCTTCACATGTGGAGATTTGGATTGAAAGTTTTTCATCCGATCTTTCAAAGAGGTGTGATTTTTACCTTTTGATCCAGAGAAGTAATATTGGTTGTCTTTACCGTCTGGATCGTGTTGTTCTGGGCATTGCTTGAGCACATGACCTTCTTTTCCACACCTAAAACAAGCCTTGAATGGCTTTTGAGACTTTGCAGTTCCGTGTGATGTAACTAGGGGAGGGGATTGCTTTGAGCTTGACTCAGCATGTTGACAGACGTGATGTTCGACAACTTCAGATGATCTTTTGATCTTTGACTCCCCAACACTTTCATTCAACACTGATTCATCATCTGAGCTTATGCAGTCTTCAATAACTAAGTGTTCTTCTAGTGGATCTTGATTGACTGGACTTGCAGTGTCATTTGAGGTTGTTGGTTCTTGAACACCCGATGGTTCAAGGTCTTCAACCGTTTTACAAGCATCCGTTACTGAAGTTTCCAAGTCATCTGAGCTTTCCCACTCTTGGAATGACTGAAAGTCTGAATCGTGGTCATCACTTGAGCTTCCTTCGCCTTCTTCTGAAGTTGTGGTGCTTGAGTCTTCACTACTACTTTCTTCATTTAGCTTTTTCTCTGACTCAGACGCACCTGTGTGAGATGGAACAAATTCTGGAATTTCCTCCGTGAGGAATTTTCCGAATCTGTTTTGTTTCAACTCTGGAACAAACACAGGAGGTTCACACACAACTTGTTCATCACAAAAAGCAGATTGTAAATCAAAACATTCAACCACTACATTGTCATGGTTGTGGGTCTTGGGTTTAGGCAGATGCCCATTACAGTTATCCCGAATGGAAGTTTTGTTTGCCTTATTACAATTCCAGGTGAACCAGTTAACAGTAGAATAACTGTCGCCTGAATAGCCTATACCTATCTTTGATCCACCACAATCATCATCGCATCCATCCTCTTCACGCTCGATCACATCTGCATTGTTATCAGAAAGGTTAGTAACCTCTTCACTTTCACAAGAAACATCTTTAGCAACAAGGTCATTTTCATCAATCAAATCATTATCAGGATGAGGAGATGGCATGGGTACATAGTTTTTGCTATGTGGAGGAAGATAGAGTTTTCTTTCATTTCCAAGCTTATCTTTGTACCCTATCCCATCTTTCACATATGTCGGTCGTTGGCAATTTTTAATGTCAACCAAGGCCTTTTTGCTAACATTCCATTTATCGATTACGATTTGCAATTTATTGTTGTCATTAAGAGATTTTTCTAATCTTTCAGTTAAGTCGTTAATGATAAAATCTTTTCTGAAAACAAATTCTTTTAGAGTCTGCATTTCAGCTAAAGTTGAGTTCAACTTTCTTTGATATGCAGCCTCATTTTCCTTAAGTTCTTTGTTAAATTGCAAAACTCTTTCTTTGTCCCTAATTAACTCAAGGTTGAGAGATTTGTATTGTGCCACTACGTTCACACATGATTGGGAGCACAATTTAACTTTAAACTCGTAAGGGATGTTATTCTCCAGATTTTCCTCATCCTTTTCTTTGTTTGACTCCATTTTCATTGCTTCTTCAAGAATCTTTTCTTCTAGCTTTTCACTAGTTGCACTGCTCCTTTCTTCCTTCTTTATAGCTTGAGCATCATCGACCACAGTAGTCTTTACATCAGACGGTGGAGCCTTTTCAGAGATTGCGGAAGCATTGTTGAAGTGTGACGCTTTTGCAGCTTGTGGGCTTGAGCCGTTGGAGGTTGTTGGGGTTGCAGATGTGAAGTTCTTGTGACTATCAGCAAATTGGACAGATTTCTGACGATTTATCCGTTGGGGAAATGAATATCCGTTGTGTAACCCTTCATTTCCAACTCTGATGAAGCAACCGTTGAAAATGACTCCGTTAATTCATTTTCGTTTCTGACGATTTATCCATTGGGGAATTGAATATCCATTGTGTAATCCTTCATTTCCAACTCTGATGAAGCAACCGTTGAAAATGTGACAACCCTCACTAAACCAGGTATCCGTACGGTTTAATTAATAATTAATTGCTGTTTAATTACTGTGCTTACTTGAAATTACTGATGAACTGCTACTTGATTTCTGATACTTGTATATTCCTGCATCATACTTTACATACCGTCACTACATTATTTACATGCTGAACTCTAGTGATAAACATGATGCACAAAAGCACAGTAGCACTATGAACGGATAACCTATTGAACATGCTGATAAAGCCAGCATCAGGCAGATAATGCCTCTAAGGCCTGTATGAGCCAGAAATATTTTACTACACCCATAGTGAGTGTAGGGATACAAGGGTTGTAGAACAGCGTCTCTAGGAATGAGTTACGATGACTGGATGTGCCTAAAACGTACTCTAAGCACAAAACACAGCACTTTAATTAACATATCAGCTTCTGGCTAACTAATAAAGTGCCAAAACATGAGGAAAATATTCCTGACACTTTGGGGAATAAGTTGTGTCACTAAAAACGGTATTTACGACACTTAAAAAGCTTTGTTAAGCGCTTTAACGGATTACTATCCAACCGAACAACCGGACTATACCCGGAACATAAAAATATTGACATTAACATTATTAATCTTTTTCTGAGCCAGTTAGGGTCCCTGAATACCCTAACACCCGCATTAAAACATAACACACCACTAACCGAGTTAATCCCTAAACTTAACAAGGTTAACCTAACTAATCATCAACTAACTAGTTGAAATCGAACTAAGACCCCCCCCCCCCCATTGTAATCGGCCCAACTAGGAGGAGACAAGACTTGATTTCTTTTCATTATTTTAATCAAGGGTGTTGGATATCTAATAGACACATGATCCAATGGATTTAGAACTTGATTTTTGTCTATAAGTAAACTCACTTACACACTTGATCTTACACTCCACTTCACCACAAACTCTCTCTTTCCCTCTCTACCTAGCTCACGGCCGAACCCCCCTTGGGGCATCCCTTTATTTTCGAATTCCATCTTGCAAGTTCTAAGCATATACAAGTGTTGCGGGTCACATACGAGGAGCCTTGGAGCAAACGGAAGACGAAGGACCTCTCTATCTAGCTTTTATCCACCCGATTTACGTCTAGATTCTTCCCTAGCCTCGAGCTAGAGGTATAATGCTTAAAACACTCCCTCGAACTATTCTAAAGTGGTTAATATGTTATGTAACGGTTAAAATTCGGAAACTTGCATTTTGAAGCATAAAAGTCTACTAAAAACATGAATATTGTTGGTTAAAAGATCACTAGTTGTGTAAATGTTGTAGTAATTAAAAGTTGTGATTATTTAGGCCCGATCTATGATGTGGTAGCTCGGATCATCGTTTAACCCGGTTTGGTTAAGGTCATGGATCTTGACATAAGCTTGTGTTGAATGGTACAAGGGTTAAAAGGTGAAACTCTACCACACGCGATACATGAACTTGTGTAAAAATGTTTTACTTGTAAAATAGTATCTAAAACTAGCAGATCTACGTATCTGCGGGTGGTATTTTCAAAGAACCACATATCACAGAAGTCATGTTTTCTAAAAATAGATCTTACATTAACAAGCATGATTTTTATAAACCACAAGTGTGTAAACACTTGTGAAATGAAAAGTTTCGACAAAATAACAATCTTTGTAAAAGATGACGAGAAGTTGTAAAGATGGATTTACTCTAAAAACGAGGTTTTTACGAGATCAAATTACCTTATATGAAGATCTACTAAATTTAAGGAGATTTACACCACAGTTTTGGGAAAACTGCAAGTTCATGTAATTTTTGGCGATTTACACATATGTTGATTAGTTGTTGTGATGAAAGTTGTTTTGATCAAATAAAGAAAATTGTTGGAAATTGATTTGCAAAAGAAAATGATACGCTTGAAAGCGTGGCCACCTCCAGTTACAGAGGAAACTCTGGCGAAATTTTTCTAAAAACCTAACACTTAGAATTATTTACACTACAAGTGTTAGAATTATTTTTTTTACATGTTCTCAAAATATATTTCGCCACGACTTTATTTACAAATATTCGGAGGTGGGATTTTCACAAAAACTAAACGTGATAAATATAAATAATATATTTTCACCACACTGTTTACGATTATTTTGTGAAAATACATAAATATTATTTTTAGAGTAAAAATAATATTCACGAACGTTAACAGATCCAAAATAATACGAACGCCTCTATGATAACTATATAAGTTACACTGGTAATATTTATTACCACTTGATCGATAAAACGTAACTTACGCATTATGCGGAAATAATTACGAACGCGTATTTTATCAACGTATTATTTTTGGGGAAATTATGTGAAATGAAAATATAATATTTTTGAGAAAAAATACTTATATTTTGGAATTGGAAATAAATATATATTAAGTGAGACTTAATGATATAATTCAAACGCACATGTATTAAATCCCCCATCCTTGGGAAGGAGATTAACTACCAAGTATATACGAAAAGTAAATACGGAATAGTTGTCTAACTATTTCCCAATAACTTAAACTATAAAGCTAAGGCACGGTCGTCCGTCTAATAGAATTAGCCCATGTAGGTCGTTGCACAGCTGCCCGATTTGGAGTACTTGGTAGAGACGCACCGACTGTGAGTTCGTGTCCCCCTTTTCTCATAACTGTTTTCAGTTTTCTAAACTGCGGGGGTGAAATACATGTTACTATGATTACGAATATTTCTTACATGGTATGCTCAGCTAAGGAAGGAACTGTTAGGTTATGTGATTTGGGTAGGTGAAACCTTAAGAACATTAGTCCTCGTAGTACGATCGAGGGATACAAGTGATAGGCCTATTTGAGCATAACAAACCCCACCCATGCGCCCTAAGGTTGGACCATGTGGTGACCTTGTCTTAACACCACCCATGCGCCCGCAGGTTGGACCATGTGGTGACCTTGTTGTAACACCACCCATGCGCCCGCAGGTTGGACCATGTGGTGACCTTGTCCTATCCCCTCCCATGCGCCCGCAGGTTGGACCATGTGGTTACACATTAACTGATAAGTTTCCTTATTTGCTTTCATACCAGAGCTTACAAAATATTCACACTTACAATGATTATAAAGGTTTATTCGCGCGCACATACTAAACACATGAACTCGCTCAACATTATTGTTGATTTTTCAACTTACATGTATTTCAGGGAACTAAGGGATCTGGCACGGTATGGCACGTTTTCCCGCTGCACTAGTACGAGGTCATCCGGGGTTTAGGGAATGTGACTCTTTCCTGGACAAGTCACAGTCCTTAAACCGTGTTTATGTCATGTTTGTGTTGTTGAATGATGTTATGGTTGTTAGGGTGTTTTCCCGCTAAGACAATGGTATTGTATTTGAATTTTAAAACTTAATGGATGATCTTGCATGTTTTAATTCATATAGCTTTGTTATGATTAAGCTATGGTATTAAGAAGTCACACCAAATTAACCGCGCTTCCGCAAAGCCGGGTGTGACAGCTTGGTATCAGAGCTCTGATCATAGCGAACTAGGATTCCTTCTCGAGTCTAGACTATGATCACTAGGGCTCTCACGAAAACATTTTTACTGCATACCACTTAAATCCAGATCCAAAATATTTTTACAAACGAATGTTGAGCACATTTTATTTATTTATTTATTTTTAGGCTCAGTCTTGGAGGCTGAGGCTCGGTCTTGGAGGACGAGGCTCGATCTAAGAGATCGAGGTAGATGGCTAGTGAGACTAGGGAGAATAGGCTCAGTCTTGGAGGCTGAGGCTCGGTCTTGGAGGCCGAGGCTCGATCTGAGAGGTCGAGGTAGATGATAGAGCAGTCTTAGAGACTGGGAGGAATTTGGCTAGTGGGACTAGGGGTATCAGTCTAGGAGACTGGAAGGCTAGTGGGACTAGGAGAATTATTAGATTGCTTATTGACTAATATGTTTATATGATTATATGATTGATGATTATACGTATATGTCTTTGTGTTACAAACGTCATGCTTTCATCATGTACTAGAAAGAAGGACACTACGAATCCGATGGCCATAGTATCAGACGACATAGTTTCATCGGAGCACGAGGTGTACATTTCCGATACTACCGGCACAGACGATGACGACTTTCAGCCCCTTTGCGCTGCCTGATGTCGTAGTAGAGCCTACTGATGGCCATCTTGTTGGGAATTTGCCACTCACGGTGATCCCTGCTCCTGTGCCCCTTGTCGCTTATCCCATTGTTGATATGCCCCTGACATGGCCTCTGTCAACGATAACGATCTACTAGAGGAGGACCCATTCGAGGGCGAGGCCCTATTGCTGCTGGTATTAGCCTACTGCTTGCGGACGCTCCTGCGGGGGAAACTCATGCCCATTCCCCTGTCCCAGACTCATTGAGTTTCCGACATCCGCATTTTCGCATATACAGGGAGTGCAGCACCATTCACACAACGCCGACCCTGTTACGGCATCATTAGCTGCACCGTTTCCTGCACACAGCTTTGAGCTTGATCACAGTATTGAGGGTGATCCTGTTCTTCAACATGGCTTTGATCCAGACCATGACCTTGAGTTCATACACTAGGACCAGCCCTTGGAGGATCCTGCAACCCCCCTGTGATGGTTGATCCAGCTGATTTTTGAGATGGAGTTTGTTGATCCGGAGCCAGCCGTGGCCCTAAGCCAGGCGTTGCTCCTAACACCGCATTGGAGCATGACCCTGTTCATGCCGATGCACCTGCTGTTGCTCCTTGATTGATCATCTGCTTGGACGAGAGAAAATTTGGGGTAACTGTGCAAGACAATTTATTATTACGGGGGCCCACGTAATAACGACTTGTAGTGCACAGAAATCCTGGTGGACTCTGCGGGTCAAGCTAATGAAAACCAATGTAGCAGGAAATAACTCGAACACGAATGACCAAGGCGATGAAGCCTCGAGTTCATTCTATTTCTAGCAACAAACCAAATTGGCAAGCCTATGTGAAGGCTCAGAAAAATTTATTTCCCCACCCATACATTGTGTAAAATTGGGTGAGTACATGATGGCTTATGGTGCTATGTATCTCATAGACAATTGGAAAGTTGTCTAACCCACTTCATGCCATTTCGGCAGAAGAGAATGCCACCCAGGCGTGACACAAACACCAGTATGTTGCCAAGGATAGAAGCCGAGCTGCAAAAAAAACGCAACTCACAGGCAATTGCACGACATGAAGCTCTCCGCTTTTAGCACAGCAATGGCACTACTGGAAATAACCCCCCAGCTGACCGCGCCTATAAGCAGTTCCTGAACTGCAAGCCTTTTAACTTCGACGAAACAGGAAGCGCCGTTGCATTTGTTCGTTGGCCCGAAAAGATTGACTCCTTCTAAGAATGACTAACTGTTCGCCCCAACAGAGTGATACCTTTACCTCGGGGTCATTTCTAGACGGCACACTCTCAGGGTGGGACCATCAAGTTCGGGCCCTTGACATAGATGCTGCTTACGCACTGAGCTGGGATGAGCTCAAGGAGATGATGGAGGAGAAATGTGGTTCTAAGACTGGAATTCAGAAGCTTGAGATAGAGTCCTGGAATTTGAAAATGGACGGACCAGAGATTCCTGAATGCATCCAGCAATCTCACGACTTGTCTAGGGTCGTCCCCTACTTAGTCAAACCGGAGTTCAAAAGGATGGAACGATTCATTTGGGGACTTGCACCCCAGATCAGGGGCATAGTTACTACCTCGAAGCCCTCAACCATTGTAGAGGCTATCAATATGGGTGATTGATTTATAACATGAGATGTTATGTGATTGATTTATTTATAACATGAGATGTTATGTGTTGATATTGTTGTATACTTACGTACACTTTACTTACTATGACCTGACCCATACGATCATCATTTAGAAGATACTTCTAAGACGGGATGTACGCATACCCACCAACGAGGCGGAACTTCAGGGAATCATTGCTGCAGTCATCGCACAATACGAGGCCCATCACTCCGAGCGCAACAGAGGTACCTCAGGAAATAACCCACCCAACGGCTGCACCTACAAGCAGTTCTTAGGCTGCCAGCCCCTACATTTCGACGGCACTAGGAGTGTCGTAGCCTTCCGTTGGATTGAGAAGACGGACACTGTTTTGCGTGCGAGCAAATGCGCCCCAAGAGATCAGGTCACGTACATTTCCGGGCTGTTCCGAGATGGGGCTCTGTCATGGTGGAAACTTCAGGTTCAGACAATGGGCGAGGCTGCTGCGTATGCTCTATCATGGGATGAGCTGAAAGAGCTGATGCATAAAAAGTACTGTTCGAGAACAGAAAGCCAGAAGGTCGAAATTGAGTTCTGGAACTTGAAGATGGAAGGTCCAAAAATAGCTGAGTATGTGGAGAAGTTCCAAGTTCTATCGCGTATCGTTCCTTACATGGTAGACCCGGAGTTTAAGAGGATTAAGCGTTTCATTTGGGGATTGGCACCCCAAATCATGAGCATGGTAACGGCATCAAAGCCTGCAACAATCACTGAGGCCATAAATCTAAGTGTAGCCCTGACGGAAGAGGCAATCAGGATGAACAAATTTTCAACCTCTGAGGAGAAGGAGGAGACTCATGTAGAGTCATCTGGCAACAACAAGAGGAAGTTGGCGAATTTCAAACAGGGTACCCAGTCGAGTAGCGACGACAAGGCCAAAAAGAGAAAAGAGTACATGGGTATCCTACCAAAGTGCGACAACTGTCGACGTCACCATAACGGGCGGTGTAGATATGGAAAATGTGGTAACTGTGGCAAGGTGGGACATGTCAAGGAAACGTGTCGGCAAGGTACTAAACATGGAAATAGAGGTCAAGATGGTAATGGAAATCGCGGAGGAAATAACGACGACGACAACTATCAAGGCAGGGATGGTGACGATCAAGGCTGTGGCCAAGCATGTTTTAATTGCGGTGATGTGGGGCATTTCAGGAAGTATTGCCCTAAGAACACTCAGGGACGTGGATGAAAGCTCAACAGCGGGGATAGAATCCAAGCGTGGATATCGGTACGTCTCATAATAGTCAATGTTACGTTCTATTTGACAGTATTGTCAAATTTTAGCTTCAGAAAATATAGTTGTTTTAGTAGTAAGTAACCTAGATACCCAGTTCTCGATAGAACAAGCCTAACGGAAGCTTGGATGTGATAATTGGGATGGACTGGTTGTCGAACAACCCGGCGGAGATTGTCATCCGCACCCCGACGACGAACGGAGAAATGATTGTGATTCATGGAGCAGGATACGCTCCTACGGATTATCAGGCAAAGAAGACACAAAAATTTTCGCACAAAGGATGTGTTGCTTCTCTGGCACACATTGTGGATAAGAAAGTTGAAGAACCGAAGATCGAAGACATCCCTGTCGTGAGGGAATATCCAGAAGTCTTCCCAGAGGACTTGCCTGGCTTGCCGCCTCAGAGGCAAGTGGAGTTCCGCATTGACTTAGTTCCAGGCGCCGCGCCTGTGGCTAAGGCACCCTATAGACTTGCCCCATCTGAGATGCAAGAACTGTCGACACAACTTCAGGAGTTGTTAGACAAGGGATTTATCCGACCAAGCTTCTCGCCTTGGGGAGCTCCGGTCTTGTTTGTCAAGAAGAAGGACGGTAGTTTTCGTATGTGTATCGACTACCGGGAGTTGAACAAGCTGACGATCAAGAATAGGTATCCTCTGCCAAGGATTGATGATCTGTTCGACCAACTTCAAGGTTCAAGCTTCTATTCGAAGATCGATTTGCGATCTGGTTACCATCAGTTAAGGATACAGGAGGAGAGTAACCCAAAGACAGCCTTCAGAACTCTTTATGGACACTACGAGTTTCTCGTTATGCCGTTTGGGTTGACAAACGCACCTGCAGTATTCATGGATCTAATGAATCGAGTTGTAAGCCGTACTTGGATAAGTTCGTGATTGTATTCATCGATGATATTTTGATTTATTCAAAGACGAAGGCTGAGCACGAACAGCATCTAAGAGCTATTTTGGAACTGCTAAAGAAAGAACAGTTGTACGCCAAATCCTCTAAGTGCGAGTTTTGGCTACATGAAGTCCAATTCCTTGGGCACGTGGTAAATAGAGATGGAATCCACGTGGATCCCACCAAGATCGAAGCGATTAAGAATTAGGAAACGCCAAAGACGCCAACCGAGATTCGACAATTCTTGGGTTTGACTGGCTACTATCGAGGGTTCATTGAGGATTTTCCTAAGATCGCTCAACCATTGACGCTCCTCACGCAGAAAGATAAGAAGTTTGATTGGGGAATCAAACAGGAAGAAGCGTTCCAGATATTGAAGGATAAGCTCTGCAATGCGCCAATCTTAGCACTACCGGAAGGTACAGATGATTTCGTGGTATACTGTGACGCTTCGCGTCAAGGATTGGGCTGTGTGTTGATGCAACGCCAAAAGGTTATTGCTTACGCATCACGCCAATTGAAAGTGCACGAAAAGAACTATACCACACATGATTTGGTGCTAGGCGCAGTGATATTTGCATTGAAGATCTGGAGACACTACCTTTATGGTACGAAGTGTACAATTTTTACAGATCACAAGAGCCTACAACACATATTCAACCAGAAGGAGTTGAATATGAGACAAAGACGATGGGTTGAGTTGCTGAACGATTACGACTGCGAGATAAAGTACCATCCAGGGAAGGCGAATGTGGTCGCCGATGCCCTAAGTCGAAAAGAGAGGATCAAGCCCATAAGGGTTAGGGCTTTGGAGATGGTTATTCGAACCGATTTTCCTCTGCGCATTCGTACCGCGCAAGAAGAAGCTCTCAAGGAAGAAAACTTTGAAGAGGAATATCTCCGTGGGATGAAGAAGTTATTGGTACCAAACAAGAAAGGAACGTTATGTTTTGAGAAAAGGATTTGGGTTCCTTTGTTTGGAGGTTTAAGGAAGGTTATTTTCGATGAAGCTCACAAGTCGCGGTACTCTATCCACCCCGGAGCGGATAAGATGTACCAAGATCTTAAAGATTATTATTGGTGGCCTAGGATGAAAGGCGACGTTGCTGTTTATGTGAGCAAGTGTTTAACATGCGCCAAGGTTAAGGTGGAATACCAGAAGCCTTCAGGACTTCTGCAACAGCCAGAGATCCCCAAGTGGAAGTGGGAACAAATCTCCATGGATTTTGTTACGAAGTTGCCAAGAACGCCAAGAGGCCATGACACTATCTGGGTGATAGTGGATCGATTAACGAAGTCAGCGCACTTCTTACCTATCAGAGAAAAGGATAACACAAGCAAGTTGGCCGAAATTTACATGAAGAGAAATTGTTACACGTCATGGTGTACCTCTCTCGATCCTCTCTGATAGGGATGGAAGGTTCGTATCAAGGATATGGCAATCCTTCCAAGAATCTTTTGGCTCGAAGTTGAATATGAGCACCGCGTTTCACCCGCAGACCAACGGTCAAAGCGAGCGGACGATTCAGACGTTAGAGGACATGCTGAGAGCATGTGTTATGGATTTGGGCGGTAGCTGGGATAAGCATTTACCCCTGGTGGAGTTTTCCCTACAACAACAGCTACCACACCAGTATTGGTGCCGCGCCATTCGAAGCTTTATATGGGCGCAAATGCAGATCACCGCTCTGTTGGTCTGACGTCGGTGATAAACAGTTGGTTGGTCCTAATGTAGTCCAGGAAACCACAGATAAGATTGCACGAATCCGAGATCGCATCAGTGCGGCTCGTGACCGTCAGAAAGCCTACGCGGATCGAAGCAGGAAACCTCTAGAGTTGGAGGTAGGTGATATGGTTTTGTTGAAGGTATCACCTTGGAAGGGTGTGGCACGCTTTGGGAAGCGTGGGAAGTTGAATCCGCGGGATATAGGTCCGTTCAGAATTTTGGAAAGAATCGGGTCCGTAGCATACCAGCTGGACTTACCTGCTGAACTAAATGGAGTTCACGATACATTTCATGTATCCAATCTGAAGAAGAGCCCAACGCAAGATACCGTTGCCATTCCTACCGACGAAATTCATGTTGACGACACGCTCCACTTCGTTGAAGAACCTGTTGAGGTCACGGTTTGGAAAATGAACAAGACCCGCCGGAGCAGTGTCAAGCTCGTCAAGGTTCGTTGGAATGCCAGACATGGTCCTGAATTCACCTGGGAGCGTGAGGACCGAATGAAAGAGAAATACCTCCACTTATTTCCTAAGAACCCTGCTTCTACAAGCAGAACTTAAAATTTCGGGACGAAATTTTTCTAACGGGGGGAGAATGTGACAACCCTCACTAAACCAGGTATCCGTACGGTTTAATTAATAATTAATTGCTGCTTAATTACTGTGCTTACTTGAAATTACTGATGAACTGCTACTTGATTTCTGATACTTGTATATTCCTGCATCATACTTTACATACCGTCACTACATTATTTACATGCTGAACTCTAGTGACAAACATGATGCACAAAAGCACAGTAGCACTATGAACGTATAACCTATTGAACATGCTGATAAAGCCAGCATCAGGCAGATAATGCCTCTAAGGCCTGTATGAGCCAGAAATATTTTACTACACCCATAGTGAGTGTAGGGATACAAGGGTTGTAGAACAGCGTCTCTAGGAATGAGTTACGATGACTGGATGTGCCTAAAATGTACTCTAAGCACAAAACACAGCACTTTAATTAACATATCAGCTTCTGGCTAACTAATAAAGTGCCAAAACATGAGGAAAATATTCCTGACATTTTGGGGAATAAGTTGTGTCACTAAAAACGGTATTTACGACACTTAAAAAGCTTTGTTAAGTGCTTTAACGGATTACTATCCAACCGAACAACCGGACTATACCCGGAACATAAAAATATTGAAATTAACATTATTAATCTTTTTCTGAGCCAGTTAGGGTCCCTGAATACCCTAACACCCGCATTAAAACATAACACACCACTAACCGAGTTAATCCCTAAACTTAACAAGGTTAACCTAACTAATCATCAACTAACTAGTTGAAATCGAACTAAGACCCTCCCCCCCATTGTAATCGGCCCAACTAGGAGGAGACAAGACTTGATTTCTTTTCATTATTTTAATCAAGGGTGTTGGATATCTAATAGACACATGATCCAATGGATTTAGAACTTGATTTTTGTCTATAAGTAAACTCACTTACACACTTGATCTTACACTCCACTTCACCACAAACTCTCTCTTTCCCTCTCTACCTAGCTCACGGCCGAACCCACCTTGGGGCATCCCATTATTTTCGAGTTCCATCTTGCAAGTTCTAAGCATATACAAGTGTTACGGGTCACATACGAGGAGCCTTGGAGCAAACGGAAGACGAAGGACCTCTCTATCTAGCTTTTATCCACCCGATTTACGTCTAGATTCTTCCCTAGCCTCGAGCTAGAGGTATAATGCTTAAAACACTCTCTCGAACTATTCTAAAGTGGTTAATATGTTATGTAACGGTTAAAATTCGGAAACTTGCATTTTGAAGCATAAAAGTCTACTAAAAACATGAATATTGTTGGTTAAAAGATCACTAGTTGTGTAATTGTTGTAGTAATTGAAAGTTGTGATTATTTAGGCCCGATCTATGATGTGGTAGCTCGGATCATCGTTTAACCCGGTTTGGTTAAGGTCATGGATCTTGACATAAGCTTGTGTTGAATGGTACAAGGGTTAAAAGGTGAAACTCTACCACACGCGATACATGAACTTGTGTAAAAATGTTTTACTTGTAAAATAGTATCTAAAACTAGCAGATCTACGTATCTACGGGTGGTATTTTCAAAGAACCACATATCACAGAAGTCATGTTTTCTAAAAATAGATCTTACATTAACAAGCATGATTTTTATAAACCACAAGTGTGTAAACACTTGTGAAATGAAAAGTTTCGACAAAATAACAATCTTTGTAAAAGATGACGAGAAGTTGTAAAGATGGATTTACTCTAAAAACGAGGTTTTTACGAGATCAAATTACCTTATATGAAGATCTACTAAATTTAAGGAGATTTACACCACAGTTTTGGGAAAACTGCAAGTTCATGTAATTTTTGGCGATTTACACATATGTTGATTAGTTGTTGTGATGAAAGTTGTTTTGATCAAATAAAGAAAATTGTTGGAAATTGATTTGCAAAAGAAAATGATATGCTTGAAAGCGTGGCCACCTCCAGTTACAGAGGAAACTCTGGCGAAATTTTTATAAAAACCTAACACTTAGAATTATTTACACTACAAGTGTTAGAATTATTTTTTTTACATGTTCTCAAAATATATTTCGCCACGACTTTATTTACAAATATTCGGAGGTGGGATTTTCACAAAAACTAAACGTGATAAATATATATAATATATTTTCACCACACTGTTTACGATTATTTTGTGAAAATACATAAATATTATTTTTAGAGTAAAAATAATATTCACGAACGTTAACAGATCCAAAATAATACGAACGCCTCTACGATAACTATATAAGTTACACTGGTAATATTTATTACCACTTGATCAATAAAACGTAACTTACGCATTATGCGGAAATAATTACGAACGCGTATTTTATCAACGTATTATTTTTGGGGAAATTATGTGAAATGAAAATATAATATTTTTGAGAAAAAATACTTATATTTTGGAATTGGAAATAAATATATATTAAGTGAGACTTAATGATATAATTCAAACGCACATGTATTAAATCCCCCATCCTTGGGAAGGAGATTAACTACCAAGTATATACGAAAAGTAAATACGGAATAGTTGTCTAACTATTTCCCAAAAACTTAAACTATAAAGCTAAGGCACGGCCGTCCGTCTAATAGAATTAGCCCATGTAGGTCGTTGCACAGCTGCCCGATTTGGAGTACTTGGTAGAGACGCACCGACTGTGAGTTCATGTCCCCCTTTTCTCATAACTGTTTTCAGTTTTCTAAACTGCGGGGGTGAAATACATGTTACTATGATTACGAATATTTCTTACATGGTATGGTCAGCTAAGGAAGGAACTGTTAGGTTATGTGATTTGGGTAGGTGAAACCTTAAGAACATTAGTCCTCGTAGTACGATCGAGGGATACAAGTGATAGGCCTATTTGAGCATAACAAACCCCACCCATGCGCCCTAAGGTTGGACCATGTGGTGACCTTGTCTTAACACCACCCATGCGCCCGCAGGTTGGACCATGTGGTGACCTTGTTGTAACACCACCCATGCGCCCGCAGGTTGGACCATGTGGTGACCTTGTCCTATCCCCTCCCATGCGCCCGCAGGTTGGACCATGTGGTTACACATTAACTGATAAGTTTCCTTATTTGCTTTCATACCAGAGCTTACAAAATATTCACACTTACAATGATTATAAAGGTTTATTCGCGCGCACATACTAAACACATGAACTCGCTCAACATTATTGTTGATTTTTCAACTTACATGTATTTCAGGGAACTAAGGGATCTGGCACGGTATGGCACGTTTTCCCGCTGCACTAGTACGAGGTCATCCGGGGTTTAGGGAATGTGACTCTTTCCTGGACAAGTCACAGTCCTTAAACCGTGTTTATGTCATGTTTGTGTTGTTGAACGATGTTATGGTTGTTAGGGTGTCTTCCCGCTAAGACAATGGTATTGTATTTGAATTTTAAAACTTAATGGATGATCTTGCATGTTTTAATTCGTATAGCTTTGTTATGATTAAGCTATGGTATTAAGAAGTCACACCAAATTAACCGCGCTTCCGCAAAGCCAGGGTGTGACAGAAAATGACTCCGTTAATTCATTTTCGTTTCTGACGATTTATCCGTTGGGGAAATGAATATCCGTTGTGTAATCCTTCATTTCCAACTCTGATGAAGCAACCGTTGAAAATGACTCCATTAGTTCATTTTCGTTTCTGAAGATTTACCCGTTAGGAAATGAATATCCGTGTGTAATCCCTCATTTCCAACTCTGAGGAAGCAACCATTGAAAATGACTCCGTTAGTTCATTTTCGTTTCTGAAGATTTACCCGTTAGGAAATGAATATCCTTTGTGTAATCCCTCATTTCCAAATCTGAGGAAGCAACCATTGAAAATGACTCCGTTAGTTCATTTTCGTTTCTGAAGATTTATCTGTTGAGGAAATGAATATCCGTTGTGTAATCCTTCATTTCCATTTCTGATGAAGCAACCATTGAAAATGACTCCGTCAGTTCATTTCGTTTCTGAAGAATGACCGTTAAGGAAATGACAGGACATTACTTTGCATATCGCTGATGGTTATTTGGCAAAGTAACTAATGGACTCCTACGAATAAATTTCGGGACAAAATTTCCTAAAGTAGGGGAGACTGTGACACCTGTGTCACCACGACCATCAAACGAATACCAAGCCGATGAAATATCGTATTTCATACTTGGGATGTTGTATAAATATGTGTATCTATTGCACATATCAGTTCTTGTTCAATTTCAAATCCTACAACACTTTATGGGGAATTATACGCAAACTAGTGCGTAAACGTACTCAGTTTAATGCAAAAAATACTCCGGAAGACCATCATATACTTAACATACCTTAAATAACCTTTACATAACTTAGAAATAAGTTTTGAAGGCTTTGGTATGGCAAAAACAAGTTAATTCGCTTACAGGGACTAAACTTGACAAACTGCGAAAGTATGCCAATTTGAACTGTAACGAACATTCCGGAACATGTCCATAAGTTAAACATACCATAAATATCCTTTACATAGCTTAGAAATAGGCTTTGAGGGGTTTGGTATGCTAAAACAAACTTTTGGATCATTCAGGGGCTAAAAGTGTCAAAAAGTGCACGAGTTTGCACTTTCTCGCATAACTTACGTTCTGAATACATCCGGACATCCAAAAATTTATGTAAGCATCCTAATATTATGCCTTAGTGTTTGGCATGAGAAAAATCCATTCGTCGCATCATTTGGATCGTTTTTCGCGCTTATGCGCATTCCGTCGTAATTAACCGAACATCGCATTCGTACGGCCAAACGAACCAACATCCGGCATATTTCTGAGCATGTTTCATGTCCACAATGTTTAGGCATCATTTTAGGTCATTAAAGTTGGCTTTACGGGCCTTAGAAGTGTCGGAAATGGCTTAAACACGCAACAGGGACCAAAACTGCCAAAACTGAAACTTGTTGTCTGACCAGCACCTCCAGGCGGCCCGCATTAGTTTTGTGCACATCCTGAAACGGGCCGCATGGCCCCTTCAGTAACAAAATTTTGTCTTTCTTGCACAACTTGGCCTTTCAAACAACCCAAAGGGCAATGCCCTTTCACCAAATCAGGGGCCAAGGGTCACATTAAGCCACCACAACTTTGTGACAAGTGTACGCTTGGATCGTGGCACGATATTCAAGAAACGATCCTAACGGCTCTACTTTTCCTATAAATACCCCCCCCCCTTTGATGTAAAACCCACACAAATCTGATCAAAATGCTCTAAGTTGATGCCATTGCTTCATACCTGAGCTCTTTGATCTAGATTAACATTCGGGGACCCTCCGTAAGTATTCTTTCGTTCTTTTATTCGCTTTTCGAGTCCGAAAGTCAATGTTTTGTTGACTTTCTTCATTGACCAGCCTATGGTCAACACGAAGTTCATGGAACTTCATAACGTGAGCGTGATCACGATGGTTATAGTCCGTAGTGACTATACCTACTGATTACCACATTATCTAGGCTCAGTGACGAGTCGTAGTTTCGGCCAAAATATGCATTCTTGCATATTTTGTAACCAAACTACTCGTGAGCATCAAAGCCGTTTGTTTTGGTGCCAAACCTGTTTTCTAAACTTAGTTAAGCATGTTCTAACATGCTTAGCTCGTCACTTTTAGTATAGTGCTTATATAGGGTCGTAAGGTAAGCGATCTAAACCATCGCTTATACTTTCGAATCCGACCCATTTGGTCGATCATTAGGATCCGACCAAACACATTAGGTGACCATAGCTATAACCTTCCGAGATTATGCCTTGTGGTCACGATGTTAGGCGTTCCAGACGCGTTCTACGCGAACGACGCGTGAGGTAGCATAAGCTACCTAAACGGGTCGTAATGGGTCGCAAGCACTTAGGTTAGGTTTCATTTTAGTATGTAGGCTTTGTTAGACCATATTACACGAGTCTCCATACTTGTTTGGTTTACGAACCCGCATACTATCCGATCCTTCGATTTTGGTCCGGTATATTAATGTAGCTACCTACTAGGTGCCGTTTGATATTCCGTGATCTCTAGCATTATCTGGTTATTATACAAGAACTCTGAAGCAATCTCAGGTGAGTACATTGAACCCCTCTTTTACTGTTTTCCAAACTGTTTTGGGGTGAAACACATGTGCCTACTTGTTACTTTCTTGCTTTCTGGTTTTCACATCATATACTTGCTATGTTCGATAGTACATATATAGTACATGATTTCATTGTGTTCATGCTATTTATGCCCATTGTGTGCGTACTTAGTACATTGCTTTACATTGCATTTCTGTTGCATATGCACATCCAGCATATGAACACATTATGCTACATTTTGAACCGTTGTAACCATTTGACTATGTGAACCATCTTACCCCTTTGATTACATGAACCGTCTTTAACCGTTGAACCGTGTGAACCTGTTGTATCCGTTGACATGATTTACATTTTGACAGTAGACATTTGACTATACATAAACATTTCCACAATTGTTAAACATTTCATCTTGATGGTTTGGTTTGAGTAAGTGATTAAGTAACGAGACGTGTGTAATATGATACAAGCATGGTGGATACGCCGCTGGTACTTCCTATATATAAGTGTTTGTATGGTATTACATATCGTTGCGTTATTTGAATCATTTCGATTTGAGACATATGACATTTTATACAAATAACACACTTTTCACGAGACATTGTTTTACAAACGACTTATCTTATACAAACACATTTTACATGGTTATCCGTTTAACCATACAGTGTCCTCTTATTTATACATATCATCTGATCTTACCGTTTTTCAAATGATTTACAAGACAAAGCAAAATACAAGGTTCATGACCAAACATTTTCTCAAACATAAGTCATGAATTCCGTTTTCACAAAACCAATGTATCTCACAGGCATTTTTATGCTGACGTACCTACTTTCACATGTGTTTTCAGGAGATAATGCATAGGACTTATCAAGACATACTTAGGCGGACCTGTGCCTTAGTGCCTTAAAACGAGACAAGAACTAGTTAATTTATGTTATGTACTCTTTGGTTCTTGTTTAAACAATGTAAACATTCATGTTTGATTAATAAAACGAAACTTCAATTGCCATGGATTTGAAACAATTGATTCTGTTACAACACTCCCCGACGTTTCCGCCACGTTCTGTATGTACTACGTGGTCGGGGTGTGACAGTTTGTGTGTAATAAATGGAGTGACAATATGAATGTGATGCATGTGTATGTATGTAACAGAAATCAAAAAGCAGTTTAATCAACAGTTGTAATCAAGCACAGTCATTAAGCACAAATTAAATATTAATTAATTGTACCGATACCTGAAATTGTGAGGATTGTCACATTCTCCCCCTGTTAGAGAAATTTCGTCCCGAAATTTTGGTTCTACTACTAGATGTAGGGGTCTTGGGGAATAAATCTGGGTACTTTTCCTTCATTCGATCCTCACGCTCCCATGTTAATTCTGGCCCGTGTCATGCATTCCATCGAACTTTGACGAGTTTGACACTGCTCCGGCGTGTCTTGTTAACTTTCCAATCCGTAACCTCAACGGGTTCTTCAGTAAAGTGGAGTGTGTTGTCAATATGAACTTTGTCGGCAGGAATGACCACTGTCTCTTGAGTTAGACTCTTTTTCAGATTAGATACGTGGAATGTATCGTGAACACCATTAAGCTCAGCAGGTTGGTCCAACTTGTATGCTACCAAACCAACCCTTTTCAGAATTTTGAATGGACCAATGTATCGCGGATTCAACTTCCCACGCTTCCCAAATCGTGCCACACCTTTCCAGGGTGAAACCTTCAGTAACACCATATCTCCCACCTCAAATTCCAGAGGTTTCCTTCTTAGGTCCGCATAACTCTTTTGTCGATCACGAGCCACTTTGATGCGCTCTCGGATCTGTGCAATCTTGTCTGTCGTTTCCTGGACTAATTGCGGACCAACTAGTTGTCTATCACCCGCGTCAGCCCAACAAATCGGCGATCGACATTTGCGTCCATAGAGAGCTTCGAACGGTGCGGCTTGAATACTTGCATGGTAACTGTTATTGTATGAAAATTTAACCAATGGTAGGTGGGTGTCCCAACTTCCACCTAAATCCATTACGCAGGCTCGCAGCATGTCTTCTAATGTTTGAATGGTCCATTCACTCTGTCCGTCTGTTTGCGGGTGGAACGCAGTCCTCAGATTCAACTGAGAACCAAAAGCTTCTTGAAAGGATTGCCAAATCCTTGACACGAAGCGTCCATCTCTATCAGAGATAATTGAGAGAGGCACTCCATGACGTGCAACAATCTCCCTCATGTATATCTCAGCAAGTTTACTCGTGTTGTCTTTTTCCTTGATTGGCAAAAAGTGTGTAGATTTCGTTAAACGGTCTACAATTACCCAAATTGTATCATGGCCCTTGGGCGTCCTTGGTAATTTCATTATGAAGTCCATTGAAATCTGTTCCCATTTCCATTTGGGTATTTCAGGTTGCTGCAGAAGACCTGAAGGCTTCTGGTACTCGGCTTTCACTTTGGCGCAAGTTAAACATTTACCAACGTATATCGTGTCACCCCCCCAAAATCCACCTGCGGAGTATCACCGCTTGGGAGCGTGACTGACCAGGACCAAGCCACCAATCATATTGAACATATAATTAATAAGTAAAAGTAAATGCCATTCAACCACCAATATGAAAGGTGTTCAAAATATAAGTATGTTATCACTGTTTAGCGGAAGCGTATAAATAAAACCCAACATAATAAAGTATGAAATGTCATAAAGTGTTTAACGAAACATTCACGATCCGTGCCCACAACGACCAGCTCCTCCCTGTGCAAGCTCCATGTACCTAACGATCTGCAAGGCATGTAACAGAGGATCAACAACTAGTTGAGCGAGTTCACAGAAAGTAATTGCGTATTAGTAAGTTCGTTTGTAACATGTGGCTCTACTGGGCTAATAGTATGTTCTATTGGTGGGGGCTTCCCATGTTGTATATCCACTAGACTATTTGTAACCATAAGTGTTCTTCTTAACCTGAGAACAGTAATACGTACAAAGTTTACGTAGGTTTTACGTAAGTGCCCTTCACAACCGAGGACAGGGTACGCGGGGGTTTACGTAGGTTTTACGTAAGTGCCTGACACAACCGAGGCAGTAGTGAGTATAAGTTCACGTAGGTTTTACGTGAGTGTCCTTCGCAACCTGAGGACAGTGATGAGAACAAGTATACGTAGGTTTTACGTATGTGTCCTGCACAACCGAGGACGATGGTAGGTAGTCTAGTAACAGTGTAAGTGCAAATCTATTCAATCTCATTCCTTCAATCCCATTCCCAAGCCCTGGTGATGTGTGTAAAATGCAACATATAAATCACATCAATTAAGGCATAAAACTAACCCTTTTTAAGTACTAATGTTGGAAAAAGAGTGTTTTTGTCTTCCTTTTGTATTTTCAGGATGAAATGAGCTCAAAATCACAAAAGAAGCAAAAAGACAACTAATTCTACCATAAATACAAGAAAAGGAACAAAAGTGGACTGCCCGGACCCTCAACGGCACCTCCCAAGGCAAAGGAGAAGAAACAGAGTCTGAACACGCCCCGTGTCCAGCGAACACGGGGGCGTGCCCAGGAAGCAGCAGAAAAGACAAACCAGTAGAAGCTTCCATTGCCCACCACGGGGCCGTGTCCAGCGAGCACGGGGGCGTGGTGAAAGTACAGCAGGCGCATTAATTGTAATTCGCAATTACAATTAATGAAGTGAGAGAATGTCAGACGGGCACGGGGCCGTGTCCAGCGGACACGGGGCCGTGTCCAGCCTTCTGTTCAGCCTATAAATAGAGGAGCTTGGCTTCATTCTCTCTCATCCCATGGCACACCACCTCTCTCACACTTCATCCACCACCCACCACCACCATAACACCATCATCCACCACCATCATCCATTGTCCATCATAGAGTGTGTGAGTCGTCTCGGGATCCAAGATTGATCGTAAGAGTTCTTAACAATCAAGGCCATGTTTGCCTAAGTCTCTTACATAACTTGGTGAAGACAAGTGTTTAGTATAATACTTTTTATTTTTAATCTTTTGCACTTTTTATTTGGTTTTGTATTAATGACTTTAATAACTAGTTACTTATGTTGAAGGTGATCTTTCCTTATCGTTTGTCCGTGGTGTCTTGGCATTATTTTACTGTCTATATAAAATAAAAGATTTTCACCATTCATATCTCCACGGTCTATATGGAGGTATGTTGGCTACCTGGTCGGGGGTTAAGGGAACGGTTTGGTAAGGGTCTTGCCCTTGTTCAGCGTTTAGAGGTCCTGCTTGGGACCTGGGTCAAATTTAGTAGGATCTCCTTCAATGCCCATAGGTATTGGATGGCGGGGATCCAAACTCTTTGGCCCCCTCATAAGTTAACTACTATTAATACTATAACCCGGCTATTTAGGACCGTATCCCTGCTGACTCAGACTACTTAGCCGAGGGTAACGTCACCGCCAAAAGCGGGGCCTACCACAATTTGCATTAATAACTTAATTCATTATCTTTCAATAATCCGACCCTTTAGGATTGTATCCTTGCTGACTCAAACTACTGGGTTGAGGGTAACGTCGCCTTCAAAAGAGGGGCCTACTACAATAACTAAGATAATCTCTTAAACAAGTGCAAAAGTGCGAAAATAATCAAAGGTTATACTAATACACGTGTCGGATCCAAGTGATTCATCTTGTCTATCTGTTTTTATTTTATTTTTATTTTCAGCATTTAGTTAGTTTTTATTTTTCTTAGTTTAAAACATTTTTCTCACTTTTTTATTTGATTAGACGTTGAGGATAAACCGGTATTAAAAGCTCTTGTGTCCTTGGACGACCTCGGTATCTTACCAACACTATACTACGTCCACGATGGGTGCACTTGCCCATATGTGTGTTTAGTGTTAGTGAATATCGTGTTTTATAAATTTAAAACTTGGCTAAAAGTGTAAAAAAGGGGCTTAAATATACATCAAAAATATATTACACTACACGCACATCACCTGGGAATCCCATGCCTTAGTAAAAGTGTGAACTCACCTTGGTTTGCTCGGTATGTTATTGCTTCTAGGGTTAATTAATGTTTAAGTCCGTTACTCACGACCTAGGGTACATTGCACATACTCGACGTAAGTATTTATATTCAATTAGGGTTTACAAGTCTTTGATGTCCAAGCAATTGTGTTATGTGTGTTCATTGTGTACAGAATGGTATGATAAAGATTGTTCATACATACGATATCATTCAGCCGCATACAATAACATACAGCATGTTGTAACGTACAGAACATACAGTAGGCTCTAACACTGGTGTTTACAGGTAAACTCTCATACATCACATATAAACTCGGACATGCATTCAATTAAGTATAAAACTTGGACCATGCTTCCATTTCATAATGATCGTACAAGGTTATCAAGCATAAAAGTCCGATCACACTTAATACAAGTGAAATTCGGACAAGGCAACACAATTAAAGGTCGGATCCTCCTTACCCATATAAAAGTCGGACAACATCAATCCCCTAAAACCCTTAAAAGGTCGGACCTCAAGTGTTGTTTCAAAAACTCTGACTACTTGTGACATACATACAAAACTCGGACAAAGGGGGCTTCCCCTTCACAAATTCGGACAAAAGGGGGGCGGGGCTTCCCTGCATAAAAGTTCGGACAGGGGGGGGGGGCTTAAAACTCGGACCACTCCAACCCTAGACAAAAGTCGGACCCTTTGATATATCATGCTAAAAAGTTCGGACATCACTACCACTTTAAAACTCGGACATATATATATATCTTAAAAAAGTTCGGACATGTATATACCAAGCAAAAAGTCGGACCTCTCTAATACATAAAAGTCGGACAACATCCCATATTCATAATGTTCGGACCCCTTAATCTTTAAAAACTCGGACCCCAAGTATTTCATATACAAAGTTCGGACTCGGACTACAAGTAAAATCAATCATCGAGCAAAACATCAATCACATGAACAACACTTACGTTTTTGGTTTTCACACGATCAGGAAACCCTAACTTCATACATTTGCATTGCACTGATCAAATCAACAATCAATATTTCTTACATATCAAGCATCTAAATCATCAGGCAATTGATTACACAACTAATCATATTCATCTCTCAATAATCAGAATAATCAATAAGCACAGAATATCATATGAAGAACTAGGGTTTACATGAATCACAAAATCAAGAATTGATAATAACAAACAATCATTAAACAATTAGCTTAGATTGATTCTAGACAAAGAGAGGAAATCAAGAGTGATGAAGAGCTTGTGCCAATGGTGAAGATGATGATTGCCAGAGAGGATCAGAGAATGTGAAAGTACGTGTTTTGTTTCTTGGGTGATGATTAGTGAAAGGGATTAGGGTTAAGAATGATTAGAATTTCACTATTAGCACTAAGCACCCTTAAGAATTATTGATCACATTTCACATGCACAAGATACGCAATTTACAGTTTCATCACCATATTCTAGTATTTGTCAAATCATTCATAAACCTTATCAAATCCAAAACGTATACATTTACAAAGCAAACCAACTGTGCAAGTAAGCAACTAAACAAACAGTGAACGTGCAATAAATGCGAAAGTGAAATCTTGGAAACTCGAGTTGTCACATATCGCATCATCGCTTTTCATTCTTGGCCACCAATAGAAATCCTTAAGATCTTGGTACATCTTATCCGCTCCTGGATGAATCGAGTACCGTGACTTGTGAGCCTTATCAAAAATAACATTCCACAAACCACCAAACAAAGGGACCCAAATTTGTTTCATGAAGCACAATGTTCCTTCCCCGTTTGGTACCAACTGCTTCTCCATTCCACGGAGATACTCATCCTCAATATTCCTTTCTTTGAGTGCTTCTCTCTGCGCGGCACGAATGCGCAATGAGAGGTCCGTTTGAATGATCATTTCCAAAGCCCTAACCCTTATGGGCTTGATCATTTCCTTTCGACTCAGCGCATCGGCGACCACATTCGCCTTCCCTGGGTGATACTTGATTTCGCAATCATAATCGTTCAACAGCTCTACCCAGCGTCTTTGCCTCATGTTAAGCTCTTTTTGATCAAAAATGTGCTGCAGGCTTTTGTGATCAGTGAAGATTGTACATCGCGTGCCATATAAGTAATGTCGCCAGATTTTTAAAGCAAACACCACTGCGCCCAATTCCAAATCATGCGTGGTATAGTTTTTCTCATGGACTTTCAACTGGCGAGAAGCATACGCTATAACCTTCTGTCGCTGCATTAGCACACAGCCTAAACCCTGACGCGAGGCGTCGCAATATACCACGAAGTCGTCCGTGCCTTCGGGTAGAGATAAAATTGGCGCGTCACAAAGCTTGTTTTTCAACAGCTGAAATGCTTCTTCCTGTTTGTCTCCCCAATCAAACTTCTTGTCCTTTTGGGTAAGGGAGGTCACAGGTTGAGTGATTTTCGAGAAACCCTCAATGAACCTTCGATAATAACCAGCCAAACCTAAGAACTGTCGAATCTCGGTTGGCGTCTTTGGAGTTTCCCAGTTCTTGACTGCCTCGATCTTTGTGGGATCCACATGAATTCCATTTCCATTAACCACATGACCAAGAAACTGGACTTCGCGTAACCAGAACTCGCACTTCGAGAACTTTGCGTATAACTTCTCCTATTTAAGTAGCTCTAAAATGGCTCTTAAATGTTGCTCATGCTCTTCCTTCGTCTTTGAGTGGATCAAAATGTCATCATTGAACACAATCACAAACTTATCGAGGTACGGCTTACAAACTGTTGGTGCACTACATCTGTTGATTTCGTCTTGGATCGAGTTAAATATTGCATTGTATAGATTAGGGCTCAATATACGAGAAAATATGAGAGTGTATGTGTTTAGAGAGATAGTTTCGCTTATGTGGTCATTTGTAAAGGTTTCGCTTATATATGCACAAGAGGTTCCGCTTGTGTGGACATGTATGTATAAGCGGAACCCTCACACCTATATATAGCTGTCTCATAAGCGAAACATAATGAACATTCTTGAATTCCATACCGAGGTGCTGCCGGAGTGATGATTGAGCTGTAATCGTTGTCAAATCAATAAAACAGTAGATTAAGTGAAGACACAAGCTATTTCTACCTACGTTTCTTGTAATTCCGCACCTGAAACATAGAAGAACGCCTCTGAACGACTCTTTCGGGTCAATTCTCGATCCTACAATTGGTATCAAAGCTTGGGAGGAGGTTTTCTACAGAAATTAGCTGGATTTCATCATTGTTTCTTTCTTCTACACCTTCTAGTTTCAATTCAGAAAGTTGTAACGGTTAGAATTGGCTCAAAATTTCTTAGACTGTGCGCAATAGAACAAAGATAAACCCTGGACAGTTTCATGCCAAAATATGGACTAAAAATGGACCAAATGATCTTCGGACCAGGTTTCGCTTCAAAGGACACTTGATATTTGTAACATTTGTGCTTGTATTCATTATGAACAGTTCAGTTATCAATAAAACAATGTTATTTGATCCCAATGTTTGTTTGGTTGTGTTTTACATTTTTCATGTTTTGACTTTTGTTCAATTTTAAACTCTACATCGCTTTCTGGAGAATTATACGCAAACTGGTGCGTAAACGTACTCAGTTTAATGCGACAAATACTCCGGAACATCAACATATACTCAACATACCTTAAATAACCTTTACATAACTTAGAAATAAGTTTTGAAGGCTTTGGTATGGCAAAAACAAGTTAATTCGCTTACAGGGACTAAACTTGACAAACTGCGAAAGTGTGCCAATTTGAACTGTAACAAACCTTCCCGAACATGTCCATAAGTTAAACATACCACAAATATCCTTTACATAGCTTAGAAATAGGCTTGGAGGGGTTTGGTATGCTAAAACAAACTTTTGGATCATTCAGGGACTAAAAGTGTCAAAAAGTGCACAAGTTTGCACTTTCGCGCATAACTTACGTTCTGAATACATCCGGACATCCAAAAATTTATGTAAGCATCCTAATATTATGCCTTAGTGTTTGTCATGAGAAAAATCCATTCGTCGCGCAATTTGGATCATTTTTCGCGCTTATGCGCATTCCGTCGTAATTAACCGAACATCGCGATCGTACGGCCAAACGAACCAACATCCGACATATTTTTGAGCATGTTTTCATGTCCACAATGTTTAGCCATCATTTTAAGACATTAAAGTTGGCTTTACGGGCCTTAGAAGTGTCGGAAATGGCTTAAACATGCAACAGGGACCAAAATTGCAAATTCTGAAAGTTTGTGCGGATCAGACAAGGCCAGGCGGCCCGCCTGAGCCTTGTGTGAATCCTGACGCGGGCCGCATCAGACATGCAGACCAGATTCAATGTTTGATCCACTTGCATTGGCCTTTCGATCACCCCAAAGGGCAACGACACGTGTCGAATTCCTATGGTGGGGGCAAAATAAGGCACCACAACTTTGCGACAAGTGTACGGCTTGGATCATGGCACGATATTCAAGAAACGATCCTAACGGCTTTACTTTTCCTATAAATACCCCCCCCCCTTTGGTTAAAAACCCACAAAATCTGATCTAAAGCTCTAAGTTGAGGCCTTTGCTTCATACCTGAGCTCCTGGATCGAGATTAGCTTTCGGGGACCCTTCGTAAGTGCTCTTTCGTTCTTTTATTCGCTTTTCGAGTCCGGAAGTCAATGTTTTGTTTGACTTTCTGCGTGACCAGCCTATGGTCAACACGAAGTTCATTGGAACTTCATAACGTGAGTGTGATCACGATGGTTATAGTCCGTAGTGACTATACCTACTGATTACCACGTTATCTAGGCTCAGTGACGAGTCGTAGTTTCGGCCAAAATGCGCATTCTTGCGTATTTTGTAACCAAACTACTCGTGAGCATCAAAACCGTTTGTTTTGATGCCAAACCTGTTTTCTAAACTTAGTTAAGCATGTGTTAACATGCTTAGCTCGTCACTTTTAGTTTAGTGCTTATATAGGGTCGTAAGGTAAGCGATCTAAACCATCGCTTATACTTTCGAACCCGACCCATTTGGTCGATCATTAGGATCCGACCAAACACATTAGGTGACCATAGCTATAACCTTCCGAGGTTATACCTTATGGCCACGATGTTAGGCGTTCCAAACGCGTTCTACGCGAACGACGCGTTAAGGTAGCACAAGCTACCTAAACGGGTCATAATGGGTCGTAAGCACTTAGGTTAGGTTTCATTTTAGTATATAGGCTTTGTTAAACCATATTACACGAGTCTCCATGCTCGTTTAGTTTACGAACCCGCATACTATCTGATCCTTCCGATTTTGGTCCGGTATATTAATATAGCTACCTATTAGGTGCCGTTTGATATTCCGTGATCTCTAGCATTGTGTGATTATTACACAAGAACTCCAAAGCAATCTCAGGTGAGTACATTGAACCCCATCTTTTACTGTTTTCTAAACTGTTTTGGGGTGAAACACATGTGCCTACTTGTTACTTTCATGCTTTCCATGTTTTCACATAATATACCGGCTATGTTCGTTAGTACATTATAGTACATGTTTTCGTTACATTTCATGCTATGTATGCCCATTGTGTGCGTACTTAGTACATTGCTTTACATTACATTTCATGCTATGTATACCCATTGTGTGCGTACTTAGTACATTGCTTTACATTACATTTCATGCTATGTATGCCCATTGTGTGCGTACTTAGTACATTGCTTTACATTACATTTCATGCTATGTATGCCCATTGTGTGCGTACTTAGTACATTGCTTTACATTACATTTCATGCTATGTATGCCCATTGTGTGCGTACTTAGTACATTGTTTCACATTGCATTTCATGCTATTTATGCCCATTGTGTGCATACTTAGTACAATTGTTTACATCACATGCCTTCATTTTGGTATAACATTTGGTTTGTTTAACATGGAACAATACATTCATTAACATTAGCTACGCCATTCGTTAGTAGGTAGTGGTACCATAGGAATTGAAAACTCCCGTTCCTGAAATCCTGGGTTTGTTTGGATTGGAAGGAATGACCGAATTGGATATACATAACTTAGATAGACCTTTAATTTGTTTAAGGGTTTATCGCCACAGTCTCAAGGCTTGGATGTATGCATTTTCACAATACCGCATAAATGTTTGTATCAGTATAGCATGCATTTGTTCCACAAAACATAACTTTGATTTAAACCATGTTTTACTTCAATACCTTGTTTTTGTGCATTTTACATATGGTTTAGTGATATTTTTCACTTACCATACATGATATATTTTGGGTACACATTACATGATCTACATTAAACATAAACATTTTGACATTGATATACATACTTGGTGGTTTACATTGAACATAGACATTTCGATATGGTTTACACAATAACACTTGACAATTGGTTTATACATGAACAATTTACATGGTGGTTGGTTTGGGTAAATGGTTTGAGTAACGTGGCGTATGTAATATTGTACAAACATGGTGGATACGCCGCTGGTACTTCCTATATATAAATGCTTGTATAATATTACATATCTTAGCATTATCTAAATCATTTCAGTTTAGACATATTACGTTTTACACAGATAACATATTCTTCACAAGACATTATTTTTACAAACAACTTATCTTATACAAACTCATTTTACTAGGTTATTCATTTAACCTTACACTTCATTTATACATATCATCTAATCTTATCGTTTTTCATACGATTTACAAAACAAAACAAATTACAAGGTTCATGACTGACTGTTATTAAACATTTTCTTTAAACTCAAGTCATGAATCCCATTTTCACAAAACCTATGTATCTCACAGGCATTTTTATGCTGACGTACCTACTTTCACATGTGTTTTCAGGAGCTATCGCTTAGGATGACGATTGTGACACTATGGCGGACCTGTGCCTTAGAGACTAAAAATGAAGATAGACTAGTTTAATTATGTTATGAACTCTTTGTTTCCTGTTTAAGACAATATAACACTCTTGTTTATAAATAAAGTACAACTTTGTATGCCATGGTTATGAAACAATTAATTCTGTCCCAACACTCCCCGGCGTTTCCGCCGCGGTTGCATGTTATACGCGGCCGGGGTGTGACAATAGTTTCGCTTCAAGGTTTCGCTTCAAGTGACAATTTGAAGTTTCGCTTGAGTAGTTCCGCTCCAAACTGCATCATAGTTCAACTTTTGTGTCATCTTAAGTGGGGTTCCGCTTCAAAATCATCAGAGTTCCGCTTGAAAGGTTCCGCTTCAAGGGACATATTTGGAATTTCGCTTATTAGGTTTCGCTTCAGTGAACATCAAGGTTTCGTTCCAGTGATCATCAAGATTCTGCTTATCTGAACATCTAAGGTTCCGCTCCAAGTGTATAACAGGGTTTCGCTTATCCGGACAAACTCTAGTTTCGCTTCTGTGAACATCAGTAGTTTCGCTTTTTCGTCACTGTTATTGAAAAACGTGCTAAGTCACCATGGATACCGAATTTTACAATGCATTTGCAACACCGTCTGCTCCAGCTGCGATTGCTCAGGCCATGAACTTAGAGAATGAGACGGGAACCACCCAAAAGCCCCCGAAATTGATGAGTATCGAAGAATATTACGGGTGGAAGGATAGATTTGAAAACTGGGTTCAGGAAAATCATCTTAGATCATGGGAATACATATTGAAGAAATACGTGTTGCCTCGAACAAAGTTACAGGTTATCAAACAGTTATCAGAATTCACAGATCAAGAACGGGTGACGTACAAACCCAAGAAGATGATGATCAGTTTACTGCAGCAAGCGATCAAAGAAGACATCTTTATTTTGCTACAGCACGATAAAACTGCAAAGTCAATTTGGGATGCACTTAAAGTCAAATTCGAGGGAAGCGAGAACATGATAAAGAGCAAGAAAGCGTTGCTTAAAAAAGAGTTTGATCTATTCAGTAGTCTACCTGGTGAAGACACAAAGAAGCTGATTGAGAGATACTGTCACCTTGTACGATCAATGTCGATGTTAAGTATTGAAAAAGATCGTGAAGAGTGGGTAGACAAGTTAGCCGATGCACTACCGCAGAAAGAGTGGGGAACATATTTGATGATATTAAAGAATACGGGTGTGTATGATGATCTAACGATTTCTCAGTTCATAGAGAAGATTGAAAGTCAGGATCTGGAACAGCAGAAGATTGCTAGGATGAACAGTCCGAGTGGTCAACAGGATGTAAAAATGTATTACAAAGGAAATGTTCCGGTTCCAGAATCTGAGAGAAGTCCGAAAATCCAAACTGCTTTCAGTGCTGGTGATTCAATGGAAAAAGCTGATCAGAGTTCAACCAAAAGCAGCAGCGGATTCTCATCATATCCAAGTGTCAATCCTAAAGAATCAAACACAAACTTTCAATCTCAAAGCACGAAAACTGGAAATGGCTATGTGATTCAGTGTAACATAGCTCCAAATCTTCCAGAAGGTCAAAGCTTCTTAGAAGACACTGCTAAAGACCACATGGCTCTTCTTGGTTCAGTGTTGTTATCCTATGAGGGTCTAGTAGCTGGTCGGATTGGAAATCCTATGCTCACCAAAGAGGATTACGACCAAATAGACGCCGAAGAGATGGAATTAATGGATATCAAATGGTGTCTAGCAAGTGTTCTTCGACGTGCTGAAAAGTTCAAAACAATCACCGGGAGAAATGACTTTCTTGATGCTCATGTATCTACTTTAGTTTTTGATAAATCTAAAGTTACTTGTTTTCGTTGCAGGGAGAAAGGCCATTTCAAACGGGAGTGCAAGGGTAGAGAAGCTAGTGGAGCTCAGAATCCGTTCGGAAAAGATGATTACTACCGGAAAGCCATTTATCAGCAAGTTGGTCAATTACAAGATTCACAGACAGCTCATGGTAGGAAGATTGAAGATTCTAAGAGAGCGTGTTTAGTGGACTTCAGCTGGGACAAATACATATCTCCTGACAGCAAAGCCTGTATAGTTGATCAAGATGATGAAAGACTACCTGAAGGCTTTAGCTGGGATATGTTCGTTGATGAAAAAGGAGAGTTCAAAGCCTTCATCGCCAAGATTGTCAAAGAGCCAGACATGTTTGCTACCTGGATGAAGTCTATTGGAGTGAATGTGACAAGTGAGGATGAAAAATCTGTTACGTCTGATGAAAATTCAGAGAGTGTTGATGAACTTTCGGAAAATGTTGAGGAAAGTTTAGAGAGTTCAGATGAGAGTGTTCAAAATGTTGCTAGTTCTGAAAAAGAAGTTGTATTTGATCAAACACCATCTGATTCTGATGTATCAGATGCTGATTCTGAAAAATCTGTATAGTTTGATCGGTCACCAGTTGAGAGTAGCAGTGATGATGAGGAAGAGAAACATATGAATATTGCCAAATCTTATCTTTCCCCTGAAAGTTTTCATTTCTATTTTGCAGATCGGATGGAAAAGTTGAAGGCAAAAAGAGCTGCAAAAGAACACATGGAAATGAAGACTGAAAGTGATGCTGAGGAGAATGATAATACTGAGCTGGTGAGTGAAGAAAAGATGTCTGAAGCTGAGAAAGTGAAAGAAGAAGAAAAAGTGATAGAAGTGGTGAAAACAATCGAGGTTGAGAAGATCGTTGAAGTCGTCAAGCCTTGCACAAAGTGTTTGGAAGCTTGCAAGGAATGTGCAGCAAAAGACGACATTATTACTGAGTATGAAAAGAAGAAGGAGCAGTTACTGTTTAACCTCAACTACGTGAAAGAATCGTAAGATGTCTTGAACAAAACAGTAACTGGTCTTCAAAAGACAAACTCAGAAAGAGAACAAGCACTGACAATGATGAATGCAGTCATGATGTCAAAGCAAAAAGCCATAAATTTCTATATCGAAGAAAGTGCTAAATGGAAGCAAGAGTTGGAGACAGAGAAGATAGAGAATGAGAGAATTAGACATTTGTTACAAAGTTATTCTAGTTCTGATTATCTCATTGATCGTATTTACCCAACTGTTGCAGGAATGGAAGCTTTTCAAGACGAGAAGCAAAAGAAGAAGAAAGATTGTGGTAAGAAACCGACTGTTAGTTATAACAAGTGTCCGCCTCCAATTTGGGAAGGGTATTCTCCTAGAAAACCAAACGAGGAGCAACTTGAGAAAGCAGACAATATAAAGCTAAAAACCGACACAACTGACGTTTTACCAGATAACATTGATGTCATGTTTACCTTGTCCGATACCGATCATGAGTCTGAGTTAATCAAAAAGGTGGTTGATCAGGTGTTGGATACTGATGAGGAGTCCGAGTCAAAATCTGGGTCTGAAGGGTCAAATTCGTCAGTCAACAGTCAAAATTCGTCGGTTAAACGGTCTTACAGTAAAGAATTTTTGTTATCAAAAGCAAATTTGAATGATGAAACATTCGAAGTTGTTTATACTTTGAATGGTTCTGACAAATTATATTACAATAAAGAGTTTCCAATAAGAAGTGTTCGCTTTGACATGATCAAAAAGGTTTTCAAAATGACAGAAATCAATATTTCTGAAATAAAAGATTTGAATCTTACTGAAAAACCTAAAAAGTACACTTCAAGAGTTCCACAACGTCTAAACAAGAAAAAGGGTTACAATTCTGGTTCTGGTTTTCAAAAGAAACCTAACCAAAATCGTAGCTACAAAAAGAAAGGATTAGGCTTTGTTCCACCAGAAAACTATAAAAATGATAAAAATTCTAAAACAAAAACAGAATTTGTGTCAGGTGGAAGCTCAGAAGATGAACAGAAGAAACCATTCTGGAGACAGTCAAATCAAGAGTTTCTTGCTGAAAGAAAGAAGAATGGAACTGACGTGTTTTATCAAAGAGAGACTCGAACCTGTTACAAGTGCAATGAAGCTGGTCACATTGCATGGAACTGTTCGACAAATGCAAAAACAAAACAGGGAGTTTCTCAGAAATTAAAAGAAAAAGTTGTTGATGTTGAACCACCAACCAATAGACTTAAAATTTTTGAAAATTCAAAATATGAGGTTGGTGAGTGTTCGAAGAAGAATTTTTACAAAAGGAAAGAAAAAGACAACCAAGTGTGGGTTGTTAAAAGGAATGATGAAATTGTCGACAATGAATCTGGTTCCACAAAGCCAGAAGAGCCACAGGTTGAGGAGAAAATTTCAGTGAATGATGATGATTTTCCATCACTGAAATTTGAAGAAGTTAAAAAGAAAATTGGAAAAGTTGATATTTCAAAACAGTTTTACACTGAGAAAAAAGAATTTGATGTCGAGAAAACATTTAATGGAAGTGTAAAGAAAATTTTTGGGAAAATGTTGAATGGGAAAGCGAAGGGGGTTAAAGACTTTTATGCAACTAAAAAGGCAACATACAACCCCACTGCGCAAGAGTTGAAATCCATCAAGTCTGAAAAGACTTGGATGGAAGTTTGTTTTCCATAAAGTCTTAGGACTACGCCGGAGATCCCAAGTTTATATCGTGGATCAGGAATCGGCATCATTCAAGTGTTTGAAAAGTTTGTTTTCCATAAAGTCTTAGGACTACGCCGGAGATCCCAAGTTTATATCGCGGATCATGAATCGGCATCATTCATGTTTTGATGATTGTGTATGAAAATTTTTGATAAGTGTTTGAATGTTTACAGGTTAAAGGACTACGCCGGAGCTTCCAGATTGGTAAGTGCGAAGCAGGAATCGGCACTTTGATGGGTAAAATGTAGACGTAATATTCCTACAAGTGGTATTGGTTTGCCATACCTACAAGTGGTATTGTTTGTGATCTTACAAATAGTCATTTCTTACAAGTGGTACAGAGGTTTCTGAATCGTGAACACTGAATCAAGAACATTAAGTTGTACTTGATTTACTACATTGGATAAAACTGACAAGATGATGAACCATGTCCCCATACTTAAACAAGTGGTAAACTTACAAGTGGTAAAAACAAACTCATTTTCCGGAAAAATCATTTTGATTAAAACAAACTTAAGTGTTTTGAAATCTAAATGAGAAAATGGTTTGTGAAAGGGGGAGTTCAGATTGTTTATGCCTAGTGAATGGCGATTTGATGCGATTCGATGTCGGTTGTCAAGTTTCTGTACAGTTTGTGTTGTTTTCTATATTTTCAAGTGGGTCAAGAGTCTTGCAGTTTTTCAAATTTCCTTTGAAATGTGTTTGCATTTTAGGGGGAGTAGAAAATTTCAGAAAATCCAAAAACATTAGAAAATTTGAAAAAGTCAAAAACATGATAAAATTCGAAAATGAGTTTCGTTGTGAAAAGAGGAAATGATAGTACGTCAGTAGGCTGTCACAACATGTGTTGATACATGGAATGTCTGTTGACTACGTCTACATGAAGTCTTAGGTCAAGATAGGTCAACAGAGGGTCTAGATAGTTATAATTAGGTTTAATGATGTAGATTCGCCTTTATGTACAGTTTGTATATAGGTCCGCTCATAGGATTGTATTAGGTTCGCTTATAGTGTCAAATTAGATAGGTTCGCTCATGAGGAAGTGTAACAGGTTCGCTTATGTGTCAGGTCATTTGGAGCGAACCACTGATGTCTATATATAGGGAGTCATTTGAGCGGATCTCAGTAGTCTTGTATGTGCTTTCGGAACGGAACTCTGTCAAAATTGTCTCAGAAAGCAATAAAAAGCATTGGAATTGAAAGGACAAGCTGTGTAACTTCATATATACTGATTCCGCCTTTATATACAAAGATGAACTACCTTGACTGACTTTTTAGGGTCAAACAACGGTCCAACAAGTGGTATCAGAGCTCAGGACGAGGAGTTCATACTACTACAGCTTGAATCTGCAGAAATCTCTCTTTTCTACTCACTTTCTCTCATACTTTTTCGATTTACAGTGGTTCCTACGGTTGAAATTGTCTGAAAATGGAATATAACGTGTAAAACATACTAATAACAAACCCTAGAAAGCTTCAGGTTAAAATTCGGACTAAAAATGGTTAAAACAGGGTAAAAACATAGGATCGCTTTTTCGAACACAAGAGGTTCGCTTTTTCAGACATAAGTGATAAGATCTGCTCGTAATTCACAACAACAAGTTCGCTCGAAATAACCTGTTTGGTTCGCTTTTCAGACAAATTCACTGATAGATTCGCTCGAGCAAACACATTCAGGTCCGCTCGTATAGACGTTTCTGGTCCGCTCGAACGAACAATCACTGGTTCGCTCGAACATACATTATCTGGTCCGCTCATTCGGACAGTTACTGGTCCGCTCGAAAGGACAATTTCTGGTCCGCTCTTTTGACATTGTTAGGTTCGCTCGAAGAGATTCGCTTATTTGGTTCGTTTATCTGAACCATACAGATCCGCTTATCTGTCACCTATACAGATAGATCCGCTTTTGTGTCCTGTTTTTCAAAAATTTCGAAAATTTTTCTTAGTGTTGGTTGATTTTGCAGGTACTGTTCAAAATGGATGATATTTTCTTGAATCCTTTCAGCGACATGTATGCATTCACAGGAAGTTCCGGAAACAATGATACGTCTTCGAGCAATACGAACGAGAGTCGACCAAAAGAGAAAAAGAAAGAAGCTTGGGAGTCGGAGACTGCATTTGGTACATTCAACAAACCTCCGAAGCGGATGGCTATAGAAGACTATAGTAGGTGGTCTACAAAATTCGAAGACTGGCTGATGGCATTCGCATTTGCAAGCTGGAAAAGTATGAAAAATGGATATGCAAATGGAAAGAAGAATGGTGAAGCATTGAGATCAGCTGAAGAAATTGAAGGATTTGTAGCCGAGCAAAAGTGTGTGGCATTACTGTTTCAGTCAGTGCGGGAAGACATCATTTCGTTGATAGACTACTCCAATGCAAAAGATTTATGGGAAAAACTCAAGAAGAAGTGTCTAGGAAGTAAAGAGATTGTAAAAAATAAAACAAAACTGCTTAGAAAAGAGTTCGACATGTTTGGTTGTCTTAAAAATGAATCGGTTTGCAAAATGATTGAAAGGTTTGGTCTTCTGAAGCTGGAGCTTGCACGACATAAGATCACGTATTCTGATGAAGAACTTGTTGACAAACTGTTCGATTGATTACCAGATGACGTGGATTGGAGATATTACGCACTGATGTTGAAGAACACTATTGCTCCTGAAGATTTAACTCCAGATTTGGTGATTGAGAGACTTGAAAGTCATGAGCTAGAACTGAAGAAAACATACAAAGTCAATCACTCATCTTATCAGCAAAACCTGGATTTGTACTATCCGAAAAGCTTGATGCCGAAAGCTACTTCTCCAAAAACTGCATTTTCTGCTGAGAATGTTTCTTCAGCAAGCAAAGAAAGTCAAAGTAGTCCAAGCAGTGGAAGCCACAATGGTTATCACAGTGGATCTACGTCTTCTGCAAATCGTTCTGATGCGAAGTTTTCTTGCAACATCGCGATAGATTTGAAGAACGCACAGAATTTTGATGAGGAGTCGGCTAAGCAACAGATGGTTTTCTTGGCATCTGTGTTGGAATCATATGAAGGGTTGGTGGCTGGTAAGATCGGGAATACAAATCTGACGAAAGAAGATTACGATCAGATAGACCCCGAAGAAATGGAGATGATCGACATTCGTTGGGCGATGGCAAGTGCAGTTCGACGTGCACAACGCTTCATGGAGATTACTGGGAGAAAGACGATCGGTGGTCCGTCTACGAAGTTGGGGTTCGATAAGTCAAAGGTGACATGTTTTAAGTGTAAGCAGAAGGGTCACTTCAAGCGGGAATGCAGAAATGCATACGCTGATGAGTCAGAAAATCCGTTTCGAGATGATTACTACAAAAAGGCAATCTATCATCTGTGACAACCGGTAATTAACGGCCTCAAATTTCGCGATTAACAAACATTTAAGGCAATAATAGATAGAGTTTAAGACACAAATTAACTTTATTAGGCTTTTGGAATGCCTAGGAACGCCTATCTAACCTTACAGTGCGTGTATGGCGATTTTCGAAAAATCTACCGAGCGTTAAACGATAACGAACTGACACCGGATGAAATACTGACAACGACAAAAAAAAAACATGTGGGTACATTTGAAGTTTTATCGTGTTCAATTTTTATTTTATAAACCATGTCACTAAATAATATCCTTGTTAGTTATGACTATATTAAAAACTACTTGGATTTAACTTAAACTTTGTTTATAAAACTAGCCATCTTTTAACATCTACTTTTATCTATTAATCCTCAAGATTCTAAACTCATCACCTCACCAACTGATTTCCCTACTGAATATATAATTTCACACACATTAATTAATTGAATGATACATAAAACTCAATGTAATAAAGCCTTACACATTTCTTGTTTCTCCATCCATGATGTACGTTCCCAATAAAGTAAAGTAGGAACATGCTCCACCATCATAATCTTGGAAAGTGCAGAAGTCATCCATGCTTGGTTGGTGAATAAATAAAACATTGAAGTACAAGACCATTTTTTTCATGGTTTCATAAACCGAATCCACCATCACAAGTTTAAAAAAAAAAAAAAAAAATTGAGTGGTTGATACCCCATACCCCACCCCATAATTTATAAGCTTTAAATCCTATCAAGCTATCACATTGGGAAAATGTACAAGTATTCTTTTTGCCTCTTCCTCAAACTCACGATACTCAAAACCCACTACTACTGATCAAATGTTAAACCCCACTTCATTTTGCACACCACTCACCCCTGTTCTCTCGCTATTTTTCTCCGACAAACAAGACCAGCCGGCGACAATTCCACCGGCAAACACCCACATAGGTCCCTCTCCTTTACACACTTGACGGCGACGTTTCTCAGCCAAACACCCCCCCCTCGTCACCTGTGCTACTCCGATGAGGGAGAGCCGTTGTCGTGCGGCGGCGTGGTGGCAGCGGCGACCTGCGGCGGCGGTCCTTATTTCTTTTCGACAGATTCACCGGTAAAACTCTCTCCGTTTGCTTTCATTTCTATTTCTGAAGACATTGGATTGCTGATGTTGATGATAATGATGATGATGTGTTGCTGCTGAGAGGATGATGAGGTTGGAGTCGAGATGTTAATGACGATGATAGTGGAATGGCCATGTCGGTTCAGGTTCACTCCAGGGGCGGACTGAAGTGTTGCCCAAGGTGGGCGGGCGCACCCCCGGGAAAAAAAAAATTTAGTGTTAAGTTCCGTCGAAAATCCTGTCCGCACCCCTTGAAATTTTGCGTCCGCACCCCTTGAAATTTTCCGTCCGCACCCCTTGGATTTTTTTTGTCCGCACCCCTTAGGTAAAAAGTGTTATCCATTTATATTTTAAATTTTTTTTAGTAAACTCTTATTTTTTAAAATACACTACCTAAATTATATAACTTTTAAAACCTAAATAACTAAACTCAAATACCTAATACCTTTAACTAGCCCACTACTAAGTCTTAGCCCAATAAACAAACCCAACAAATCAACAATACTTCATACTAAAATAAAATAAACAAGCCCAAAACCCTTACATATTCTCTCCCGCTCTCTATCATCCCTGCACGCACGCCAGCGATCAGAACATCAACGACAACAGCAGCCGCATACCACCGTAATCAGCCATCATACCACCGCCGATCGAACACGGGTAATTTTCTTTGTTATTTTTGATGATTTTTGGTTGATTTTTTGGTGGGGTGGGACGGAACCGATAGCCACCGGAAGTGATTTTTTGATAGCAGGAGATATGCGCTTCTTGTTAGTGATGATATTTTATTTTGTGGTGGGTTATATATTTATATTTTGTTAGTGATGATGGTGATATTTTGTCTTTTAATGGTGTATATGATGTTTAGATGATTTTTAGTGTGATTTACATTATGATTTCTAGTGTTTGAATACTTGATACATTATGTAACATGTTATGGAGCCATGAACTTATAGATCAATTTGTTTGTGATAGCCGATAGGAACCATGAGTAGGGACGTTATGGCGCGATTTCTCAAGAGGAAAGTTGATACATCTTCCGAATTCGTTGATGTGGATACTCTTCCTTCGGATGCATATAATCGCAAGCCGATTGAATCATATAACGTGAATCAACGAGATGAGATTAGAAGGGCATATCTACTAAGAGGACCATATCAACCATTTAGTTTGATGTTCTTTTGTTTTACATGACCCGACCCGACTCGAACCGACCCGATACGAACCAATTTTTTTACTTATATACCTCGGGGCCTAAAATTTTTAAAAATGTTCCGCACCCCCATTAAAAAATTCCTGGGTCCGCCACTGGTTCACTCCCTCAGATTTTGGTTCGGGTCAGACTCCTGATGATGGTCAACTTTTGATGTCGGATTCGGATTTCGGTTCGGTCAACAGAAATCAACTTGTGGTTTGGTTCATATTACGGTTCGGAGCAGTTTCGGGTGATTCGGGTTCGCGACACGGTCAAAGATGGTCAACGAAAGTCAACTGGTCAAACCCCAGTCAACGGTAGTCAACTGTCGGGTCAACAGATGGTCAACAACATTCAACGAAAGATCCGGTAAAGTAGTTAGCGTAGCGAAGTGGTTTACGTTAGACTTTTAGTTAGTTTACGTGACCGAGCTCGACCCGATTCGACTAAATATTAGTTTAGTTTCGATACTTTGACGAAAAATATATATGGTGATTACATTGAGTTGAATATTGTTGAATTTTGAAAAATATATCGACACGTTAGTTTTCGGGTTATCCTAAAAACAGAGGAAACTCTGTCCGATTTTCATAAAAATCCGAAAAACGACACATATTTATAGTTTCAAAAACGACACTTAATGGATGTCGAGATTATTTTTTTCTAAAACTAATATAATATATATTTATTTGATGACGGTCTACGATTTACCAAAACGAGGTATAAGTTAACGAAATCCGACGCTTGTTTAATATAAACATACGGTTTATAATTACTTCAAACATCGATATTCCACGCTCTCTTGTACGATAAATATAACGCATATACCTATTTTAAACATCGTGGATTCGAATATTATTTCACACATCGACTTCGTACATTTTTTTTATGAATTAAATATAACGGTTTATACTTATTTCAAACGTTGGCCTTAAACTCTCTTATGCACTAAATGTAGTTTGCGCATTTATTTCAAACGTTTAGTATTCAGAAACCATATAATATAAATATAATTATTTATATTTCTTTCAATCGTCTAGAATCTGAATTCTTCTAAAATGAATATATTTGTTATATCCGTTTTAACGTCTAGTTTCCGAATGTATATGTGTATATATATATTTGTTTTTTTTATTTCCATCCTACGAAAACTACAACGGTATATTACCGTATCATATACGACACAACAAGACGCACCCTTATCCGTATAAGTACTTCTATTCGCGTCAACTAACACGACTTTGTAAAAATATTTATGTTTATATATAAATATATATATTCTAAATCACTCAAAAACTAAGTCGGTCTCAAGACTTAGTATCTGTCCCGCTTAAATGGGATCAAATAACCATAAATTGGTTATTTCAAAACCAAGACGATAACACTACACTGGAATCGTTTAGTTAACGATTCGGTGGAGCTCGGACACGTAGTTTAACTACGTCTTTAAACTAGAAACTGATAAGTTATTCCCTGATAGGAATACTATAGATGCACGCTAGCTACATCATGTCGTGGAATGACACTACGGAATCACGTTAAGCTAGCTTTGCACAGGAATGTCAAGGTGAGTTCATAACCCCCACTTTTTACTGTTTTACATTTTTTATAAATGTTTTCGGGGGTGGAAAGACATGCAAGTTTTGCAAAAATAAACAACTTTTCGATGAACGAAAACTCATATTTATAAACCGTGTTGCGAATGAATTTCAAGGAACTTAAATGGTTTACGAATGAGTTCGATCAAACATACCGGTTTTACAAATTTGATTTGCATATTACGAAACGTGCATGATTTTCTAATGGGTACGGGCGACACAGTCGAGGTGATTCGACACAGTCGAGGTGATTCGACACAGTCGACGTGATTCGACACAGTCGAGGTTATTCGACACAGTCGAGGTGATTCACACAGTCGAGGTGATTTGACACAGTCGAGGTTATTCGACACAGTGGAAGTGATTCACACAGTCGAGGTGATTCGACACAGTCGAGGTGATTCGACACTAAAAACCGTCTACACGGGTTGAGTACATCCTATGTCGCCGCATACGTTAATGTCCTCGCGAAACATTAACGATCAACCTGTTCATAGACGCTTTACATACCCATTTACAACACTAAAACTTCCATATATTCATAAGATTCATTTGATGGAAACTCACAAATACATGAATTACAAATTTTGTAACGTTTTTCAAGTTATACCTAAGTAAGAGGAAGCGCTGATCCTGCTTACAAAGGTTCGTCTGGGCTCGGCCCATTCTCTCTCGTGCAATGCACCAACACTCTCGTGGGCTAGACTCACAGTTCTCATATATCATGCCAAGAAAATGATTTTACTATATTTTCTCAACAACTTTAAACCGGTTACCAAAAGATTTATTTTAAATCTTTTCAAAGCAAACTATGAACTCGCTCAACTTTATGTTGACTTTTTCGCATGTTCTTTCTCAGGTTGCATTCTCAAAACTATGGAATGGTTGGAATAGGAGAACCCATGGGAATTCGAGTACTTAGTGGCGTTCATTTTCTAGGAGTCTTAGCTTATTTGCTTCCGCTGTGCAATGAAGATACCAGTCCAGTCACGCCAGCTCTGATATTTCGGGGTGTGACAGATTGGTATCAGAGCTATAGGTTTCAGCGAATTAGGTTTTTGTAGAAATACCTAGGCTTTAACCTCACTTTCCTTTGGGGACTTAGATTTTTTTTAAGACTGTGAATACATATAGAACGCCTAAGACTCGAATATGGGTTCTAACCGTTGCCGAAAACAATGAGTCAACAATTTTGGTTTTAAAAATACACAAGTGTTGTGTTTGATACACGATACACAAAACGATTATACACAGTAAGCAAAACCTAGAGGGTTTTAATGACACGCATATATGACCTTTGGAAAAACTCTTGATGAGAAACTTATGTCGAAATTCATTAAAGGTCCTCAATTAGAAACCTTGAGTAACAACTCGGGCAAACGCCATTATATTATGTCGTCTATGCTATTCTAATTACCCAAGCAGGTAACTTACGCGGAACGAAACGCTAGGGCGCGAATACACATGAAACTTAAACTATACGTCAACGGACGTTGAAATACATCACACAAGACTTTCGAGGCAAGGCCTTTGGAAAACATGATTGAGCATGACAACAACGATGCTAACCCCGTCAGTGGGAGAACTACTGGTCGAAAGAGGTAAATTGGCAAGTGATCCTCCAAACAACATGAATCTCGCTAAGGTACGTTGAAACCAGATTTCATAACTATCGATACTTAGTCTAAAGAGACTTACAGTTATTGGAGCTTCAAAAGAAGTCACCTGCCTTCGCATCCCCCTAATTCATTTATGGCGTTTACGCAATGTTCGACATTCCATGGTAATGTCACCTAACAACCGACCATCACACGAAATTCCAGGTAAAGTCCTTAAATTTCTTTTATTGAAATTCTGACTTTTGCATATAGTGAGTAGATTTTTGCATTTTCTACTCCCCCTAATGGTCATTGCATCGCAGAGATTTTCTTTCATAATAGCGAATACTAATTTGCTTCATTCTTGACAAAGTCATATGTTACACATGCGTTATTTGTTATGCATGTGGCTTCACTCGAAATTGTTGCTTTATCGACGCTCAATATTGTTTCGCTATGTCGTTTATTGCATTGTGATTTGGATGATTTCATTGTTGCAAAGCGTTGACTTCTTGATATCGAGTCAACGAAACTTGTTGAAGCTCCTTTCCTTTTCAAGCTACATACATGGTTTTTCATTGTGGCTATGTCGAAACTTCCTTATTGATACATGAATTTATTGTTGGATTATGTTTCAACCAAGTTCAATTGATTGAACTTGTTCGTAATATACATTCAATTCAGGGTTCCATATGATGGATTGAGGCCATCATATTCAACTTAATCCCAACAAGCACTTCACTTGTTTTGAACTATAACATGCTTGTTTGGTCTTTGACTTTATTGAATTGTTTCTTTGATCACGATCACCTTGTGGTGGCGTCTTTCACAAGTTTGAAGCTTGCGCTAATCTCGTTGCTCACATCATGTACGGATTTAATTATTTATTTATTGATATTAAATCCGCTTTGTTGGTTTATCATATTAAAGTAATCTTAACACAATTGTGTGTTAAGATAATGGTACACAAATTTATTTCATTTTCCGGTGTACCTCTTAACGGTTCTTTCGTCATCAATCGAACACTTTGTGATATTCAATTGCTTTTCATCTTCGCTCGAAAACATTGTTTATTTGTTTCATTATCAATTGAATATCCTCTGATATTTATCGGAACGAGCATTCAAATTAACTTCGTTGAGCTTTCATTTGATCTCAAACACGGTGAAGTTGTTTGATCACCGCTATTATTGAATTATTTAAATCACTACGACACCTTGTGGTGTCGAAACCAACCTGTAGCTTGGGCTAATCATGATCGAGCGCTTCATGCAAAACACGGTGAGACTTTATTGATCACCGTTATTATTGAATTATTTCACTCACTACGACACCTTGTGGTGTCGGTATAAACTTGTAGCTTGTGCTAATCACGATTAGTCGTTCATGCGAAACTATATATGCTTTTCGTTTGACTCATCATTTAAAAAGTCTTAATGCAACTATGTATTAAGACGATGATACACCAGGTTCGGTTGTATTTCATTTCGGTGTATCCTTGCAATTCAACAATGTTAACACGTTGATTTATTTTTCTTATTCATTTATTGGTTCAATAGTTGACAAATCATTTCATGATTCTATCTACTTGAGTTTGTTGAGTCAAGTTTCAATCATACAACAACCAACGCAAGTTTCCGTTGGTAGAAAATTCGATTGCTTCCAAAAAAATTGATTAGCATATTGTGAACGCTCATTTGGAATTCTGTTGGTCGAAATTCCTCTTTTGTTGAACCACGTAAACTTGATCGCATTGGTGATGGTATCACTACGCTTCGTTCACTTGATATCGATTTCGAAAAAAAAAAAAACTTCGTTGAACCGTTGGGTTCTTATTGGTGCAAAATGTCTTTACACTCACGTAATCCGAATAAGTCTTGATTCGATTACACGGTCATTCACTTAGTTATTATTCGGACTTACCTGCGAACCACACAACTTTGAGTAGATAACATAGACTAAATTTCGAGGACGAAATTTCTGCAACAGGGGGAGAATGTGACAACCGGTAATTAACGGCCTCAAATTTCGCGATTAACAAACATTTAAGGCAATAATAGATAGAGTTTAAGACACAAATTAACTTTATTAGGCTTTTGGAATGCCTAGGAACGCCTATCTAACCTTACAGTGCGTGTATGGCGATTTTCGAAAAATCTACCGAGCGTTAAACGATAACGAACTGACACCGGATGAAATACTGACAACGACAAAAAAAAAAAAAACATGTGGGTACATTTGAAGTTTTATCGTGTTCAATTTTTATTTTATAAACCATTTCACTAAATAATATCCTTGTTAGTTATGACTATATTAAAAACTACTTGGATTTAACTTAAACTTTGTTTATAAAACTAGCCATCTTTTAACATCTACTTTTATCTATTAATCCTCAAGATTCTAAACTCATCACCTCACCAACTGATTTCCCTACTGAATATATAATTTCACACACATTAATTAATTGAATGATACATAAAACTCAATGTAATAAAGCCTTACACATTTCTTGTTTCTCCATCCATGATGTACGTTCCCAATAAAGTAAAGTAGGAACATGCTCCACCATCATAATCTTGGAAAGTGCAGAAGTCATCCATGCTTGGTTAGTGAATAAATAAAACATTGAAGTACAAGACCATTTTTTTCATGGTTTCATAAACCGAATCCACCATCACAAGTTTAAAAAAAAAAAAAAAAATTGAGTGGTTGATACCCCACACCCCACCCCATAATTTATAAGCTTTAAATCCTATCAAGCTATCACATTTCACATTGGGAAAATGTACAAGTATTCTTTTTGCCTCTTCCTCAAACTCACGATACTCAAAACCCACTCCTACTGATCAAATGTTAAACCCCACTTCATTTTGCACACCACTCACCCCTGTTCTCTTGCTATTTTTCTCCGACAAACAAGACCAGCCGGCGACAATTCCACCGGCAAACACCCACATAGGTCCCTCTCCTTTACACACTTGACGGCGACGTTTCTCAGCCAAACACCCCCCCTCGTCACCTGTGCTACTCCGATGAGGGAGAGCCGTTGTCGTGCGGCGGCGTGGTGGCAGCGGCGACCTGCGGCGGCGGTCCTTATTTCTTTTCGACAGATTCACCGGTAAAACTCTCTCCGTTTGCTTTCATTTCTATTTCTGAAGACATTGGATTGCTGATGTTGATGATAATGATGATGATGTGTTGCTGCTGAGAGGATGATGAGGTTGGAGTCGAGATGTTAATGACGATGATAGTGGAATGGCCATGTCGGTTCAGGTTCACTCCCTCAGATTTTGGTTCGGGTCAGACTCCTGATGATGGTCAACTTTTGATGTCGGATTTGGGTTTCGGTTCGGTCAACAGAAATCAACTTGTGGTTTGGTTCATATTACGGTTCGGAGCAGTTTCGGGTGATTCGGGTTCGCGACACGGTCAAAGATGGTCAACGAAAGTCAACTGGTCAAACCCCAGTCAACGGTAGTCAACTGTCGGGTCAACAGATGGTCAACAACAGTCAACGAAAGATCCAGTAAAGTAGTTAGCGTAGCGAAGTGGTTTACGTTAGACTTTTAGTTAGTTTACGTGACCGAGCTCGACCCGATTCGACTAAATATTAGTTTAGTTTCGATACTTTGACGAAAAATATATATGGTGATTACATTGAGTTGAATATTGTTGAATTTTGAAAAATATATCGACACGTTAGTTTTCGGGTTATCCTAAAAACAGAGGAAACTCTGTCCGATTTTCATAAAAATCCGAAAAACGACACATATTTATAGTTTCAAAAACGACACTTAATGGATGTCGAGATTATTTTTTTCTAAAACTAATATAATATATATTTATTTGATGACGGTCTACGATTTACCAAAACGAGGTATAAGTTAACGAAATCCGACGCTTGTTTAACATAAACATAAGGTTTATAATTACTTCAAACATCGATATTCCGCGCTCTCTTGTACGATAAATATAACGCATATACCTATTTTAAACATCGTGGATTCGAATATTATTTCACACATCGACTTCGTACATTTTTTTTATGAATTAAATATAACGGTTTATACTTATTTCAAACGTTGGCCTTAAACTCTCTTATGCACTAAATGTAGTTTGCGCATTTATTTCAAACGTTTAGTATTCAGAAACCATATAATATAAATATAATTATTTATATTTCTTTCAATCGTCTAGAATCTGAATTCTTCTAAAATGAATATATTTGTTATATCCGTTTTAACGTCTAGTTTCCGAATGTATATGTGTATATATATATTTGTTTTTTTTATTTCCATCCTACGAAAACTACAACGGTATATTACCGTATCATATACGACACAACAAGACGCACCCTTATCCGTATAAGTACTTCTATTCGCGTCAACTAACACGACTTTGTAAAAATATTTATGTTTATATATAAATATATACTAGTCACTTACCCGCGCGATGCGGCGGGAGTGGCGATTTACAATAGGATACTCGTTTACCATTAGTTTATCCGTTGTCTCGTGATATATCGTATAGTACTTAAGTTAGTTTTCTTATTCGTGATCTTCTACAAGAATAGTACAAAACAAGGAAGTAGATGTAATTAAAAACAAGAAGAGTTGAAAACAGTCAAGTAGCTGGACAAAACAATAAAAACAAAATGCGGGGAGTCTCTTGTATCTCTTCCTGTTTTACCAATACATCCGTTCGCTTATGACTTTCTTGTATCTTCTCCTGTCCTGTACCAGATTTCGACACATAAAAAAATGTTACACGCTTACAGGTGCTTTAAAATAGTAATTAAAAAGTAATTTCTGGAAGCAAATAAGGCACAAAATCACTAACTTACCTTCGTTTTGATACGGATGCGATTAATTAATCACGCAACACTTCCTGGTAGACAACATTTGATGTGTAAACTCCGCGTTGTTTGAATTCTTTGGCGAGATGTACCAACACCTTCGTACTTTGTCTTGAAATCCCTCTTGATAACGCGACATAAAGTTGTCCATGTGAAAATACAGAATCCGGTAGATAAATACCAACGTTCGGAATTGTTTGACCTTGAGCTTTATTAATCGTCATGGAAAAGCTAAGTCGAATTGGAAATTGTTTTCTTTTCAGCTTGAATGGGAACATGTCATCTTCAGAAAGGGTTAGAGGGATTCTTGGCAAAAAAACTCTTTTTCCGGCATGTTGACCGACTGCAATTTCCGCATCAATAACATTTCGCATGAAACCCTTACATATCAACCGCGTGCCATTACACAGGCCATGTGATGGATCGATATTACGTAACAATATTATTGGGCATCCAATTTTTAAACGAAGCTTATGAGGCGGCAAACCACTAACATTTAGCGAATTTAAGAACTCGACCGGATAGAAGTTGCGCTGATCGTCTTCAGCTTCATCAAAACTGTAATAAACTTTTTCCTCCCCTTGAAAAATTTCAATCATTTGATTATTAATCTCGTCAACACTATCATTTTTAGTGGACAATATTGCTCTAGAGATTATATAATCCGAAGAATATACATTATCTTCAATTGATGGAAAGATGGCATGGATCAATTCTTTTATTGCGTTTTCTCTGTTGTTGCACTGAATTGTCATGTCATCGGGTATGCGGATAAAGTTTCCCTCGATTGGTTCTTCAGTTCCATCGCCGACTCTTAAAAGAAATTTAGAAAACCATGGATCTTTCAGCGCTCTCATATTTATGGTCAACCGCATCTTCTTAGTCAAAGACCAAAGAGGTGACATTCGTACGCTGGAGTCTACAATCTGTGCTCGAGTGCCACGTTTAATAACCGGCAACACCTGTCTGAAGTCACCTCCCATAACCATTATCTTTCCACCAAATGGGAGACTAACACCTATAATGTCTTGGAATGTACGATCGACTGCCTCTATCGCTTGTCGTTTAGCCATCGACGCTTCATCCCATATGATTATTTTGGCAGAGCGAATCAGTTTAGCGGCCCCACTCTGCTTTTTAATATTGCACATTGAATTATTTTCAAGATTAAGAGGAATCTTGAATCTCGAGTGAGCCGTTCTACCTCCTGGCATATTATTAGCCGCTGCACCTGATGAAGCTGTTGCGAGAGCAATAAGACCACGTGACCGAATTTCAGCAAGCAAGGCAATGTACAAAAATGTTTTTCCAGTTCCACCTGGACCATCAATAAAGAACACGCCTGGAAGATCATTATCAACATGCATCATGATCTCATCAAACACGTTTTTTTGGTCCGGATTAAGTGAATGTTTGGCACTCAAGTGTTCAGGTTCCAAAACAATCCCATACTCTTCTTGTAACTCACGATAACCTGCATCTTGTAAGTTAACATCGTCTGTTATCTTAGGAAGGTCGAACTCATTGAAATTTTTACCCATGGATTGTACCAAGACACTAATTTCGGTAAGAACCATATTTTGAACTCGTTCTATACTTTGACAGTGTAACCGATGATCTTCAGACAGTGAATCAAAGTGGTCATTCCATAACTTCCGAATATCTCCAGGTTGGCAAAAAATCATTATGGTCGCAAATAACCTTCTAAGAGCATTGGGAAATTGAAACGTAGAGGCTTCTTCGAGACATTGTGATAGATATTCATCGTCTTCTATTAAGCCTAACTCAAGAGCTGCTTTCCGAAATGTCGCACACTGTTGACCATTAACTGTGCAAAGATGTTCAAATGAAGTAGGCCCTCTGACATTTGACAAAAGTAGGCGTAAGTAGTACCTTTCTCCTTCGGCTGGATTAGCGGAAACGATACGACCTCTTTGTTTTTTACCGAAACGACGACTCCAACGGCGTGTGCTTCCATTCCACGTAAAGTGTTTTGGAAAATCTTTATACAAATGTACCCTTGCTGTTTCATCGTTTCTATTTATCTCAAAAAATGCTGTTAGCATGGTTCTCTTATCCCTTTCCCTATCAACAATATTAGGCATCAAGTCATCATCTCTAAATCTAACCATCTGATTATTTGGGAGATGAAGTTGTAAGGCTAGAACAGCAGGAAAGATTTGAGAAAGAGAGAAGGAAAAAATGCGCCACATAGCTTCTGGGGGCGATATGTAGCGTGCATCTTGAAATCTTTTTATCTCATTAATAACAACCCCTGGCTCACTTTGATCGACTTGAATAACCTGTTTGTCATGTCCTTTATAAACATATTTGAAAAGATATTTCACAGATTTTATACTTGAGCAAACTTCAACATTCATGTGGCAGTTAAACATCATCAAAAGCCTTGGGTTATATGGGACCACCCATCTATTATCAAGTGTTTGTCCTCGTAGGTCCACTTCTATCCCGGTGTCTCTCCTTCGATACAACGGATACGAATCTTCTCCTTGTGTCGTCTGTTCGTTAAATTGTCTAGGATAGTGAAAACGACAAATTTTAGGATCACCCTGCATACAAGGACTGCTTGATCGTAAATTGCCGCAAGGACCGTGAATCATGTGCTTGACAACCATCTCATGCAATCTGGGATGTGTTAGTTTGTTAGGAATTTCAGCACACACAACCTTATCATAATGGTCCGCGTTATTGATCTTGTGTTGCGGGTACATGATTAGGAGAAAATGTGCATGCGGCAAACCCCGCTTTTGAAATTCAATGACATAGACGTATGCCTTAACTTCCCCGAGGACATGTTTCTTGAAGAGTTGATCCTTAAGATCTTCTAATTTAGCCCGGAACACTCTTGAAACAAGGTCTGGACGATCTGTAGCAGTTTGACCAACATGTAAGTTATCACATATCTCAGGCCACTTAGGATTGCATGTCATTGTAAGGAATACATCAGGCTTGCCGTCATCTTGAACTAACGTCATCGCGTCTAGAAACCGACGTCGCATGTCGCGAGGCCCCCCGATGAAAGATGCAGGCAACACAATTCTTTTCCCGACTCTGTTTGCATGAACCTCACCAGTATTGACGCAATCCACAATACCTTGGTACAATTCGGCCCGAATCTTAGCCTGGTTTCTCTCACAAAATTCTAAGCGTGACGTCTCAATTTTGATGTAAACATCAACCACAAACTGCTGTAGCAGTCTACCACCGAACAAAAGCAAATTATCGGTAGATCGAATCTGGAACTTGTAACAGTAGTACTCTCGCATAGCCACGGTTGTTCTACCACTTCGTGTGTTTGCCTCTGAACGATGAAGATGTATTAAAAACAAACAGATAATAAAAATAAAACGCATTACGCTATTTTTATGATCTTCACTTAAAAAAGGATAACAAATTGTTGGTACCTTCCATTTCTCCTTCGATGTTGTCATTGTTGCGAACCTCATTGATTGATACTCCGTGACGTGGTATGTTAGCATGCCAACCCGACTCACCATTAGGAAAAAATAGAGGATACGACAATGGATCGTAACAGCTGAAGTACGGCTGAATTGTTTGACTATATTCAGACCTACCGTACACAACAATACTTCGTTTATACGAAGTGATATTGTCATTACCTTCAACCCAAATACCAGCAACCTATATAATTGTGAACTATAAGTACGTAAAATAAGCAATACAATTAAATAATTGCAATTAATATAATATTATATATACCTCCGATGTCGTTGGTCGGTTGTACACCCTTTGGTCAAGTTCAACCGAAGTATTCAAAGTGACTCTATAGTTGTCCAGAGGTCCTAGTTCCGCAAGTCTTCTAAATGTATCGACATATGGGTTTGTAGAAAGAACGCGTGTTAAAATCTGGGTAATACGCCGATCAAGATTTGGCCATCGGAGTCTGTGATCTAACTCAGTATCAGGATCGTAAAAATACAACTGCAAGTACCTAGGGGTCCCATCCCTCGGAACTAATTGGTCGATTCTGTGATATATTCCTTTATGTGCACGAAAAGTATATACGCCGTCTCTCATATTGTTCAATGTATCATCCAATGTCACACCCATTGAGGCAAAAGAAAAATTGGTGTTATAAGCACGGATGTTTTGCCTAAACATATCTCCAATTTCATCTTGAGACGTGAAAAGTCGGTACAATTCCCTTGGAATTTCTAAGTTTGCTAACACAGTTTTCCCACTCATACAACAAAAGGTATCAAATTCATATTGAAATCGTTTTGCTCCACAATTAGGACATGCACCTCGTTCCTTTAAAACACGATGCTCTCCAGGTACACCATTGTAAACAAAATTATAAGGATCATCTTGCACGCTCCCATCTTGGAAGGAAGGTTGATCAACTACTTCAGCAAATTGGGGTAATAAAGTACGCGGATGAATTCGAATACCTAAAAAATTGGTGTATTAAGTAATGAAGGTTGTAAAAGATGTCGAGTTCGAAAAAAAAAGAAATCATTGTTAAATAAATAGAAACCTCGTGATGTTCTATGCCTGACTACGTCAATTACAGATGGGAATGTGGTTGTCGGCGTAACATCATCTATCGGGGTTTGGTTGACTTGACTGCCAGTTGAAATACGCATTCCATTATCGTTTCGTGTATTAGAATATCCTTTATTGTACTCCTTGCGTTTTATAGTAGAAACACTTGAGGCGTTCTCATTTGTTGTTTGTGTAAATTGAGTAATATTAGTTTGTAAACTTCTTAACGGTGTCCTTTCTGTTGACCTATTACTCATTAAAGATATTGATGAAGCACTTTGGGAGGCATCACCACTCCCAAATTTAGATACTTTGTTATTTTCTTTGCGTGCAGCATAGTATCTTTTGTGATACTCTTTTCGTTTTTCAGCTTTAGTAGATCCGCTCGAGCTAGAAGCATGATTACGATGGTTTGGTTGTCCATTAGTCATTGTAAATTGACAAAGTGACAAATACCTTGCAAATTAAATAAAAGAGAGTTATCATAGATGATGAAATTCTCAAATCATTACAACATTCAAACACATGACTTAGAGAAAAACAAACCGAATGATAACATTGAAATACATAATGATAACATTAAAATACATGACTGAAGCCGAATATCATGACTTAGAGAAAAAAAAATCCTTAAAATATTGACATACATAATGATAACATTAAGTGAAAGCCAAACTAAATACTTGGTGAAACAATGGTCTCCACAAACACCGCACCCTTAAAACCTCGAAACCAAGTAACGGGATAAAAACATTCGAAGGGCTTCATATCCATTTCAATTGTAAACAACTTCCCTAATTTAGTCATCACAAACCAATTACCATTTGTCACATAATGTGTTATATCGCACCACAATGACAATGATATCGGGGGGATCGGAGGACATGATAAGACCTTAATCCAGTAATCTCCTTGTAGCGTCCATAGGTCAATTGTCATCTCAAACATGCCAGTGCTAGCAAACATGTGAAGCTCATTTTTTACATTCACTAAAACACCTTGAACCATTCCTGTAGAAGGAACGGGTGGAAAGCTTATCTCCTTGAACTGCTCCGAATTAACATCAAAACAAATCACCCTGTTCGTACCTCCAAGCCAACATTCGCAAACAGTGAAATATAGAGTACCACCACAAAATGTGCCAGCTGACCAATTGAAATGAGGGCTTAGGTACTCTTGTCTTGTTATGAAAGGAATATTTCTCCAAGAGTCTACTTCCCTAGAATAAAGATGGACACCAAGTACACCACTCCTACGCTTTATATGCAAGACCTTGTAATCATCGTCAGCGTCAACGTACAAACCAACGGCATCAAGGTTATTTATATAGAATCCATGAGAATCAGGAGTTGACAAACGCTTGAAAGCAGTAGTTGTTGGATTCCAAAGAAGCAGCTCGTATGTATGATTCAAGCAAACACACAACAATCCGTTCAAATGTGAAAGTATTGAGACATCATTATTTTGGTGATGGAATGGAAATGTAACTATGGAGCTTGGCCCATAGTCATTGGATTGAAAGATGATCGGACGAACGGAGCACGTTAGGTCGTCAATTAGTAGAACTCTCTGGTTAGATGAAACTAATGAGCGAGAACAATGTATCCTTACGAAATCTTTTGTTGACAGTAACGCGTACCATTGCTTACACACACTCTTAGAACGACCTACATCCTTTGCTGGCACCCTCGTTAATATCTCAAACACGATTGTATGAATAGGAAGGTCAGCCATGGTTATACCTTTGTTTAACACAGATAATGATTATTTAGTTGTCCAATCTAAGAAGATTATAGTTTGGTGAAAAATAGGTGTAACCATTACATGTAAATCAAGTAATATAACATAATTGTTATAACAAAGTAAAGTATACTTCTACAATTACATCAATATGAGGGAAACAAAAGGCAAAACACGAAACACCAAGAGAGACTTTAATATTCAACAACTAAACATATAACAACACCAAATGTTTCTAACTTAAACACAAACTTGGATAACGATCCATAATTTAAATATCCCGTGCCTCGACCATATCCGGTTCGTACGTAATCGTACTCAACTCCGTAGACTTCAAAATATTAACTGAAATAACAAATAAAATATAACTTTTATTAAACTACATGAGCCACTAAATCTAACTAATTATTAGAATGTTCATGTGTAAAGCATAACATACTATCTGGTAGATGAACCAACTTGAGACGTGATACATATATGATAGACCTTTCTTGCACGGCTCGAATGGAACGTATAACATCGGAAGGCTTCAGGGAAGACAAAAACAATTGTATTGTGTGACCACTGTATATTACGATTTTGGGTTAAAGTTCTTCTAATAATAATATTTTCTTACATATAATGTAAATATTATGTTTGTAATATGTTAATAATAAATAATAACGTACGTCTTATCTTGAAGAGAAAGTTCAAAACAACATCGATCACGTTTGCCTTCTGTTATTCTCCCAACCACATCTAAAACCAAATCAGTTAAATCGTATAGACCATATATAAAGTTTTATATATTTAATAAAAATTATAGATAGAGAATTAATATGTACCAACAATATCCATTTGAGGTCTCCTGTCATGCTTCAATTCCATAATGGAAGGGACCAATGGATATAAAGAAGCACCCCTTGGAATCGTAAGCGTAAGTGAAGAAAGCTTTGTATATTCGTTGATTACAATTTTCTTCTCGGACCAAACTAACACGTAATTCTGGTACTTTGGGCACTCAAGATAGTTGAGATTCTCAATTTGGAAATGATTCAAGGAAAAAAAACCACCCATCAATGACGCGTCATTATATTTGTGTATCAAATGTTGTGGGACGAACGCAACAATTTTTTGTCTCTAAAATGAAAAGAAATTTAGTGGTGGAAAAACGCTTACTCGTATAACACAAAGTAAATTAAAATAATGTTCTTACGTGTTGATCAAGAAATATAACCACTAATCTTTTTCCATCGACGTCATGCCAAATAAACTCCACCTTAACAAAGATTATATTATACCATGCTCTATCATTTCTCAATGATGAAAATTCTTCAACGGAAAAATGATCAGACATATCCTATTAAGTGTTCAATGTTAGTTAACTAAAAAAATAAAAACTCCAGAAATTAAATTTAAACTAAAACATGATTAAAATTAAACAACAACAAATTTAAATTTAAACTAATACATAATTAAAAGTTAAATAATTAAGATTCAAACTAATTCGAGAAAACAAAAAGTACAGTCATCATAAAAGTTGTTCTAAGGTTCCCAAACCATTTCTTCATCCAATGGTGGTTCGTAAACTGCCCCAGGGTCAGTTTCGTACCCTTCGGCCCAGGTCGGTAGTTCTTGTGTTTGACTGTGGTTTTCCACATAAGGGGGGTTTGAAGGTGGAGGATGCATAGGCAGTATAGGAGTGTTTGGCACCGGACGATGGCACCCCTCAATTTGTAGTCCACCAAATTGTAGTTGAGCGAAGGTATAGTCATACGCCCAATTCAGCTCTTCATCCGTCCAACCAAATGGATCATCATGTTCAGGGTTTGCCACTGGAGGTGGGGTTGAAACCGGAGGTGGGGTTGAAACCGGAGGTGGAGTTGACACCGGATGTGGGTTTGCCACCGGACGAAAAGGGTTTCTAACTTCAGGGTTTGAAGTTAGAGGGTTTGAATCAGGAAGGTTTAAATGGCGATGGGATGATCGTCCATGGTTTGTTGATCCTAGTGGTTCAACAGGAATTGGATAACCACCACCCATACCTCTCAATTGATATGTGTTTGGAGTGATTTGTAAACTGAAAAATACAAAAAGAAAAATAGATAATACTTGAATTTAGAGTATCCAATTTATTTAACTACTTACTTTTTATACTTGTGTACTAATATGGTTAGAAACTATAGGTTTACTTTTTATACTTTTTATACTCAGATGGCATAGCAGAAAATATAGGTTTACTCGACTTTAGTTTTGAGTTTTAACTTATATGGTTAGAAACTAATGCTGTTAACGGAAGATACTTTTAAATCTTATAAATTGTGGTAGTTTGATGTGTAAAAAACAAAATTGACCAGTGTGGAGTATTTGGTCAAACTTCTACTTTCTGTGAAAGCAACAGATGAGAGAACTTCTGCCTGTTTTAGATACTACACATGATGAATGATACTTTTAAATCTTATAGATTAATCAATATAATCCTAAAAATCAAGATTAAATTGTGTATTATTACTGGCTTTTTCACATTTCTTTAAAAACTGGAAATCAGTATACGGTTATACCATGAGGTGATGATTTGTACATAATATTCATTTATTGCAGTATTGTAATTGAAGTTATAACATGAGGTGATGATTTGTACAAAATATATATTTATTGCAGTATTGTAATTGAATTTATGATAGTGATATACTGTCGTTAACTATGAATATTTTTTGCGTCCATATTCATACATACATATACGTAAATAGATAATTAGTTAGAAAAGTGAAAGTTTTGTATAATGATATACATATCATTTTGAAAAATGGAAGTGCAGCATAAAAATTTACATATATGTAAATAGACTATAAATACAACGTTGGAAATTATATATCTCAAATACAAGCAACTCTTCAATTCCATAGGATCCGTTTCTCACTCTACGTATCTCTCATACATAAAATTTACAGATCTACCATATAGATCAATCAATTCAACATTTTCTCAATAAATAAACCGAAAACACACATACATCAAATCCAAACACTATTAAGAAAAATCAGATCTATCAAACGAAATCCATAGGATCCATTTCTCACTCTGCGTAATCAACAAATTAAACTCATAATCACCGGATCTAAAACTGATTTTAGAAAATAAAAACCCTACGCATCTCTCATACAACAAATTTACAGATCTATCAGAGATACATCAATTGATTCAATATTCTGTCATCAAAAACTAAACCGAAACAAACATACGTCAAATCTAAACAAAATTCAAAAAAAAATCAGATAATCCAACAAATTAAGCTCGTAATCCCCAGATCTAGAACCGATTTCAGAAAATAAAAACTATATGCATCTCTCATACAGCAGACATACAGATCTATCAGATACATCAATCAATACAATTTTCCGTCAACAAAACTAAACGAAAAACACACATACATCAAATCTAACGAAAAAACAAAAAAGAAAATCAGATAAATCAAAAAAATAAAACTCATAATCAGCAGATCTAAAAACATAATCGATTTTTCCTCAACAAACTAAACCAAAAACAGACATAAATCAAATCTAAACAAAATTTACAGAAATCAACAAAATAAACTCGTAATATCTCATACATCAGATTTACAGATCTACGAAAGTACATCACTCGATTCAGCTTTTCGTCAACAAAACTCAACGAAAACACATAAACATTCGAATTTAAGAAACTCCACTAATATAAATCGAAGTATATGTGTAATAATATATTTATGTGTAATGATTAGTAATTTCTTGTTGAATTTAATAAACCAAACCAAAAAAAATAACACACAAACGTAGTCAGTAAACCAAACCTTTATTACACATGTACAACTGCTTATACAAAACATTGAATCGGAACTTGAATGAGTTTAAAAAATGCACTATCACATTAAAGATAATCTTAATCTTTCACATATGTGTAAGTTTTTTCTAGTAAGTAATTTGGGAAATAGCTGCATAATAAGATTAATACAAATAAATTAATGCTACAAACGAATTGATCAACAAAGTCACTTAATTAAAAAAATGAGAACTTACTGCAATCTTTTATCTAAACCAAATTTCTTGTTTGTGTGTAAATTACATTGATTTCAAAGAGGCAGTTAAACAAATTGAAGTACATATGTAATTATATATGTGTTGAATTAATAAAAAACAAAGAGGCAGTTAAACAAAGAGGCAGTTAATAACCCACAGTTACAACCTTCTAAAGTTAAAACCCACAGTTAAAAGTTACAAAAAAACCAAGAAATTTGAAAGAACTTACAACAATGCAAGAGGCAGATGTGAAAAGCCGACAAAAAATTTAAAACCTTGATGTGAGAGCCGAGAAACAACGCAAGATCCAGATGCAAAGAGTCGATATATTCTGAAATCGAGGTAAAATATAAGTTGTTAGGTTGATGTTTTGAAAGTAGGATTTAGTTCAACTGAGATAAACTTACAATTTGAAAGTTTAATTCGTCTCAGTTGAGTGTTTGTAGAGTGTTGATACATCTGAAGTATTTATAGAGATTGAGGCAAGCATGTTGTCTTTCACACAGTGTTTATAGAGACTGCAGCAAGCAAGCAAGCTGTCTTTCAACAGTAAAATGTTGCTTTTACGGCTGTAGACTGTAGATGTAAAAGCAATACGGTAAGTATAAAAAAACAAAAAGAACAAAAGTCAAACAATACATTCTGACATGATACGACCTCTTTCTGAAAAGGTTATATTCAAAGATATTATTATAACTAAAATCTTTGGATTATAACTTGAAGTTGGATTATAACTTGAAGTTGGATTATAACATCTGAAATAATTTATAGAAAAATCAAAAAATAAAAAGATTCTTACACGATGCAATATGTAGCATAAGCATTCTGGAAGAAATCTAACATTGGCAGCTTCACCCCATATCAAATATAGTACAGAGAGATAAAAAGTAATTTCTTTTCCCTGCTCACAGCCATACTGCAAAAGCAAAAATATATAAACTAATTAATTTCATTAATATGGAAATGACTGTCAAAAAGTATTTAAATTATTTTTAAATGCCATACTTGCTCCACATTGGCAGGATACCCAAGTAGTTGCACCACTTGATGTAGTTATCAAGAGACTTCAAAAAGACATTCTCCACAGCAGTCTCATCCGGTTTATACATAAGTTCAAAACTTCAGGTTACTAAAAAAGTTGCATTATAAAAGTTATTATATAAGTAGACAAACCTCTTCGGGAATTAACTCTTCTGCTTCCTCAGCAGAAACTTCCTTAGAAAGCTGCTCTACACACGCCTTTAACCCTGAAAAAATAAAATGCCAATGTCACATTCATGTTAATTTGGACTTGTAAAATCGTAAGGTCGACGGCTGAGATTAAAATCCGTACATTCCGTTGTAAAATCAATGTTCTTGCGCCATTTGCATCTGTGGCAGCGATCACATGTGTGACGTTATCTTTCCGGTACTTTGACACTAATGCTCCGTTAGTTCTCGCAAAGTCAACCATCGGATGTAGGAAAGCTTTCAACAGAATGCATTGCAACCCGTCTTACATGATAGCCTTCAAGTCCAGCTTTCTCCACAAGCCTCTTGCAAGCGTGAATTCCATCACTACGATCATAAGTCAGTCACAAAGATGACACAGGGTCAGTTCATTTATCTCATCATGCACTCATGTTTTTGACTTTCTAGTTTCTATAAATAATTAGTGTCAAAAACGATTTCAATAATAATATGTTTCTTGGAGAAAAAACGAATTAGAAGGCTTACGCGTTAAAAAATTACTCTCGGAATAATTTAAGTAAGATATTCGTTAGAACCAAATTGACCCCTGTATACAAATGAGTTGAAATTGGTACCTCATATAAGATCGTTCCACTTACTCTCCATCCATAAACTTCAGGAGCCAAGATGCCAAACTGATCCACAAATTCTTCAAATGGTTTTCTGGTGGGATACCCAGCACAACTTATCGGCTAAATATATGAAACCCCGTTAGCTTGTAAAGTGCACGTACCTTCTGCATCTCCATATCCAAGCTGGAACAATATGAACAACAAGAGACATTAAACCGCTAAGATAAAAATATAAATAAACAATCCACATGAAAACATACTTGGGAGGGTCTGCCCTTCTGTTCAGAAGGTAGTGATGGGTTTGTAAAATCCCTATTAAGAGAAAAACACAAAATTATTTATGTACAAAAAGCTTATACATTTGTCAAATAATATTTATGATTTGACCAACACACCTAGACTGCTCATTTTGACTTCCAACTCTTCAAGACTGGCAATAAAAGCAACCATTCAGGAATCATATTAGGAGGAAAGGAAAAAAGAGAAGCAAAAATCGTATGGTAAAAACTTAATACCTACTTTGAGAACTGAGTATCTAGTTGGCAGCAACCATCACAGATATTTCTCCCCTGAAAAGGAATTGCAAGTGTTGAATCACATTATTAATTCAAGATCAACCAGAACACAAATAAATAAATACCTGCAAAGATTTTCTTGCAGCCACAACACTTTAGCGTAACATAAATTGAATTAGTGCTTGAAAACCTACAAAGCTCAAAACATAGAAAGGCACCAGCTGAGACTTTTAATGAATGCAACTTTCTTAAATATGTGAAAACAATAAAAAACAATTTACATTGTGTTCATAATACAGTTAACTTACATAAGCTAGTTCTTCATGTACAATAGGTCTGTTACCGTCTTTCTCAAATATTTCATAGGCGTGACGGCTCTGCCTTTCCCGTTGAACAAGACCCTCGAGTTGATGGACACAAAGGGCAGCTGCACAGAACTCCTCAAAGTCCATCCTCCACATGTCTCATTTCCAATGGATATGCTCATATGCAAGAAAAGTGAAAGTGAACCTCAAGTTTCCATACGTCTTCTTCTAGCTTATCAATTTGGTTGAATGGCTCGAACCCAGAAAGTTATTTAAAAATGAAACGGGTTAATTGAGTCGAATGAATAAGTAAAAGTAATCCAACAAACCAGGGTGAAAGTAAATGAAAACATACCAAGTATGTAACCGCAAATGTAAAAGAGATTCGAACACAAAGAACCTGCAAACCAGAGTCAACACAGCTAGATAATTTGCCAAACACTCCAATACAAAACTCGGTTCTAACAAATTGTAGAAAACAACAATTAAGCATGTGAAGAAACAGAATTAACCCAAATTACAAGCAAATAGAGAATAATTACCTGGTGGGAAGCCTGTGTTGCTCTTATGAATCTCCTGTAAACAATAAACATTCATAAAGGTGCTCTCTTTACAAGAAATACAAGGAAAAACATAACTTTTTATACAGATACCCGAAAAAGCTTCTGTTGTTGGTGGTGAAGGGTGAAACAAAATTCCTCAACACGTGTGGTCCTGGTTCAAACAACAAATTCAGTTTACTTATCGGTATCAATATAAGAAATAAAGAATGCAAGAAAAGAAAAGATGCTGGAGCTTACCAAGGAGTAGATCTATAATCATCCTCATCTCCTGCCACTGTAGGAGTCATCCCAAATCAGTAGAAAACCAAACGGTAGATCTGAAAGAAAAACCAAACGGTATAGTTGATGAACACAACCAAACGGTAGATCTGAAAGAAAAACCAAAAAAAAAATGGTAGATCAGGTTAAAAAGAACCGTACCATAGTTGATGAACACAACCAAACGGTAGATCTGAAAGCAAGAAAAGAAAAGATGCTGGAGCTTACCAAGGAGTAGATCTATACAACAAATTTACAGATCTATCAGAGATACATCAATTGATTCAATATTCTGTCATCAAAAACTAAACCGAAACAAACATACGTCAAATCTAAACAAAATTCAAAAAAAAATCAGATAATCCAACAAATTAAGCTCGTAATCCCCAGATCTAGAACCGATTTCAGAAAATAAAAACTATATGCATCTCTCATACAGCAGACAATACAATTTTCCGTCAACAAAACTAAACGAAAAACACACATACATCAAATCTAACGAAAAAACAAAAAAGAAAATCAGATAAATCAAAAAAATAAAACTCATAATCAGCAGATCTAAAAACATAATCGATTTTTCCTCAACAAACTAAACCAAAAACAGACATAAATCAAATCTAAACAAAATTTACAGAAATCAACAAAATAAACTCGTAATATCTCATACATCAGATTTACAGATCTACGAAAGTACATCACTCGATTCAGCTTTTCGTCAACAAAACTCAACGAAAACACATAAACATCAAATCTAAACAAAATTCACAGAAATCAGATCTATCAGACATCACACAAAATCACAGATCTAAACAAATTAAAAAGAACCGTACCATAGTTGATGAACACAACCAAACGGTAGATCTGAAAGCAAGAAAAGAAAAGATGCTGGAGCTTACCAAGGAGTAGATCTATAATCATCCTCATCTCCTGCCACTGTAGGAGTCATCCCAAATCAGTAGAAAACCAAACGGTAGATCTGAAAGAAAAACCAAACGGTATAGTTGATGAACACAACCAAACGGTAGATCTGAAAGAAAAACCAAAAAAAAAAAATGGTAGATCAGGTTAAAAAGAACCGTACCATAGTTGATGAACACAACCAAACGGTAGATCTGAAAGAAAGCGTAGATCTTGAAGCGTGGTAAAGAAACCCTAGAATCGCTAGAGAAAGAGAGGAAATGGTGGTAATGATAATGAGGAAGTCAATCTGTGTGATGATAAGAAGGAAGAGAGAAGTCGATCTCGTGTGATGAAACCCTAGAATCGCCAGGGGAGGAAGAGAGAAGATGAGGAGAGGAGCGGCGGTGGTTTTGTCCAGGAAACCCTAATTTTGATGACCCGTGTGTTTTGATGGCACGCGTGTTAAACCATTTTTCAACACCTTTATGCTTTAAAGGTTGTACAATAGGCTTTAAATGGTTGTAAAGTGGCAAATGACCATTTCTGTCCTTCATATATCCTTTATAAAGTAGTATAGATATTCTAAATCACTCAAAAACTAAGTCGGTCTCAAGACTTAGTATCTGTCCCGCTTAAATGGGATCAAATAACCATAAATTGGTTATTTCAAAACCAAGACGATAACACTACACTGGAATCGTTTAGTTAACGATTCGGTGGAGCTCGGACACGTAGTTTAACTACGTCTTTAAACTAGAAACTGATAAGTTATTCCCTGATAGGAATACTATAGATGCACGCTAGCTACATCATGTCGTGGAATGACACTACGGAATCACGTTAAGCTAGCTTTGCACAGGAATGTCAAGGTGAGTTCATAACCCCCACTTTTTACTGTTTTACATTTTTTATAAATGTTTTCGGGGGTGGAAAGACATACAAGTTTTGCAAAAATAAACAACTTTTCGATGAACGAAAACTCATATTTATAAACCGTGTTGCGAATGAATTTCAAGGAACTTAAATGGTTTACGAATGAGTTCGATCAAACATACCGGTTTTACAAATTTGATTTGCATATTACGAAACGTGCATGATTTTCTAATGGGTACGGGCGACACAGTCGAGGTGATTCGACACAGTCGAGGTGATTCGACACAGTCGACGTGATTCGACACAGTCGAGGTTATTCGACACAGTCGAGGTGATTCACACAGTCGAGGTGATTTGACACAGTCGAGGTTATTCGACACAGTGGAAGTGATTCACACAGTCGAGGTGATTCGACACAGTCGAGGTGATTCGACACTAAAAACCGTCTACACGGGTTGAGTACATCCTATGTCGCCGCATACGTTAATGTCCTCGCGAAACATTAACGATCAACCTGTTCATAGACGCTTTACATACCCATTTACAACACTAAAACTTCCATATATTCATAAGATTCATTTGATGGAAACTCACAAATACATGAATTACAAATTTTGTAACGTTTTTCAAGTTATACCTAAGTAAGAGGAAGCGCTGATCCTGCTTACAAAGGTTCGTCTGGGCTCGGCCCATTCTCTCTCGTGCAATGCACCAACACTCTCGTGGGCTAGACTCACAGTTCTCATATATCATGCCAAGAAAATGATTTTACTATATTTTCTCAACAACTTTAAACCGGTTACCAAAAGATTTATTTTAAATCTTTTCAAAGCAAACTATGAACTCGCTCAACTTTATGTTGACTTTTTCGCATGTTCTTTCTCAGGTTGCATTCTCAAAACTATGGAATGGTTGGAATAGGAGAACCCATGGGAATTCGAGTACTTAGTGGCGTTCATTTTCTAGGAGTCTTAGCTTATTTGCTTCCGCTGTGCAATGAAGATACCAGTCCAGTCACGCCAGCTCTGATATTTCGGGGTGTGACATCATCAGAATAAATCCGAGCCTTCTAGATTAAAGCAGACTGAAAAACAACAGAGACAAATCGAGGGCTCTCGCTGTGAGTTACGATGATGGGGGGTACGATTGGAGTAAGGAAGTTCTACCGGAAGAAGATGCGGTGGGTTACGAATTCATGGCAAGCAACGATGATCCGATTCCGTGGAAAGATGATCGTACTTACGAGCAGAAGTACTGTTATCGAAAAATGATTGTTGAAAACAGAATCTTGAGGATCTCTCGCATTTATCTGGAAGCAAGAAGAGCAAATAGATGGGATCCAGACAGAGAATGCTACCTTGATGCGTATGGAAACATTGCGATTCATGACAGCACACTCGATATGGAAGCCATCATCAAGGAGATAAAAGAAGATGATGAGTACTAGCAGCACAAGTGGTGGGGAACGCCAACAGAGAAGATGATTGAAGAAGAAAAAGAAAAAGAGAGAAAGGAGAAAGAGGAGAAAGAGAAGAAAGAAAAAGAAGAGTTCGAGAAAGCAAAGCAGGTTGATACTGGTATTATCGATACTACGCAGGAGTTGACAGCAGAGAACCTGGGAAAGATGGCTGACAAAGTGCTGGCCGCGAAAGCACTTGAGGTAGACTCTAATTCTGTGACTGAGTCAAAGGGCCAGGTCAGTCCAAATGCGTCAACAAATACGTCAGGTAAAAAGATAGACGGAAATGTTGACTGCAAAAATTGCAACAAAGAATGCAATTTTTGTAGCACTGTCACGTACCTAAACAGTGAGAAAATTAAGAATCTGACAACGAAAGTTAAAAATGTTGAGGATCAGATTCTCGGTCGTGACAAAACCGTAAAAGCTTCAACTGAACGGATTAAAGAATTAACGGCTCAAATTGAAACTGATAAAATTGAACATGAGAAAGTTAAACGTGAAAATGAAAAGTTAATTCTTGAAAACCGTCAGATTTCTGAAAAGTTTGAAAAACTTAAAAGCATTGTAAAAGATAGTGATGATCGAAATGGCAAAACTTATAAAGAAAACGAACATCTAAGAGCTGTAGTGAGAATAAAAGAAGAATCAATTAATAAACAACTGGATGAAATCACTAAATTGAAACTTAAAGTTCAAGAGGCTGAAATTGAGAATGAACGAATCCAGTTGAAGCTAAACAGCTATAGCTCAGCAAGCTTTGTTTTGCAGCATATTGTTCCCAAACCTATTGGGAAAAACAAAGCTGGCGAGGATGTGTTTTCTGATGGAACGGGAGTAGGTTTTCACAAAGTTCCACCGCCAGTTTTGGATAACTACACAAAAAAGCAATCTAGTTTGGTTGAACTTGAGGAAGAAAGTGAAGTTAAACTTCCTGAGAACATTGATGTCACGTTCACGTCTTCCAATGACGAGAGTGTCCAAAATGATGTGGTAAAAAGTGTGGTTGACAAAGTGCTAAAACCGGATTGTGACACTTCTGAGGAGGATGGGTGTTTCTTGGATAAATACATTCCGAAACAAAAGTCCAAGAACAACTTAAATGAAGAATCAAACCTTGTCATGTACAAGATGATGGGTTCGGATAAGTTGTTTTCGGATTCAGAGTTTCCGATCGAGAATGTAAATATGAACAAATCGACAAATGTTTTCAAACTGGTCGAAGTTGAGTTGTCAGCAGTGAATAATTTGTGTCAAAAGAAAGGTAAAATGAGGTTTCAGAAACAAAAGGTTTACAACAAGAAATCTGTTAATCCACCACATTTTTATAATAACAACAGATATAACTGGTCGGGTGGATATCAGGGGGGTAAACCTTATCAGAAAAGAGATGTTCCAAACAAGAGGTTTGTCGAGAAGAAAAAGTTTGTGAATAGTTCGAATTCACTTGCTGATGAAGAGAAATAAATTTTTTCAAAATCGAACAAAGAGTTTTTTGAGAAGAGAGCTTCACAGGCTCAGTCTGAAGGCTCGAGTCGGGTAGTTGATACTCGAACTTGCTTTAGATGTGATCAGGTTGGTCACATTGCACGAAAGTGTACATTTGTGAAGCCTAAGACTAAAGCTGTGAAAGTTCAACAGAAAAAGGTTGATGTGAAGGGTAAAGCACCGATGATTGTTGAGAAAAGAGTTGTTGAGAAAAAGAATGTTAAACTTGACAATTTCAAAATGAAAAATGAACCCGTAAAGAAGTCGGTAACTAAAAATGACACATTTTACAAACGGGTTGCATTAACTCAACAGGTGTGGAAACCTAAAATTGAATCAAAAGTTGAGAAGAAAGTTTCAACTTCTGAGGTGAAAAAGGCCGAAGAGTCAATTACGGTTGATTATGATGCAAACTTTCCACCTCTCAAGGCTAAAAATTTCAAAATTCAAATTGCGAGAGTCAAGGTTACACCTAAGGCTGATGAAGCCTGGGTGGACACCATGTTTGATTAAACAGTTTGAATTGCCGGAGCTTCCTGGTTAGCAAAGCATGAATCGGCATCTTTCTTGAAGTTGATTAAGTGATGATTTGTTATGTGCAGGATCTTCCAAAACTTGTATCCAGATGGATCATGGATAGTGGAGCGTCAAGACATATGACAGGGAAGACCGTGCTGCTGTATGATGTGAGAAACATTAACGGTGGTTACGTGGGTTTTGCGGGTAATCAAGGAGGAAAGATCATAGGTGAAGGAACGTTATCGAACGGCATCATAACGTTTGAGAGGGTTAACTACATCGCTGAGCTGGAGAACAACCTGCTAAGTATCTCCCAGATCTGTGACAGGATGTATACTACTCACTTCACTGACAAAGAATGTTTGATCTTGAAACCGGGATTTGTGATACCTGAGGAATGGATCATCATGAGGGCACCAAGAGTCAATGATCTGTACGTGTTGGACATGAGCGTAGCTACTACAACCACGGGTCAGGCTCATTGTTTTGTGTCTATAGCAACGGAGAAAGAATCAAGATTATGGCACCGAAAGATGGGGCATATTCACCTAAGGAAGATGAATCACTTGGTGCATAACGATTTGGTCACAGGAGTACATGTCAAAGGTTTTCATCTGGAAGGGGAGTGCATAAGTTGTGTCAAAGGCAAACAGAAGAAAAAAATCACACCCTACAAAGCAAGTCAATTAAGTTTCAAGATCATTGGAACGACTTCACACGGATTTGTTTGGTCCGGTGAATGTCAAGAGTATAACAGGAGACTACTACTGTTTGGTCGTAACTGATGATTATTCCAGATTTTCGTGGGTTTCATTCTTGAAATCAAAAGACGAAACGTTTGACAGCTTAATGGCGTTGTTTAAAAGAATTGAGAATCTGTACCAGAGGCCTATCTGTAGAATTCGCAGTGATAATGTTACTGAATTCAAAAACAGTAAGATGGAAGAATTTTGTGATGAAAGAGATATACTGCATGAGTTTAGTGCTCCGTACACTCCGCAGCAGAATGGAGTTGCAGAACGCAAAAACCGGACGCTAATCGAGACAGCCAGAACGATGCTTGAAGACTCTAAGTTACCAATTAATTTCTGGGCTGAAGTTGTTTTTGCTGCATGCTATACTCTCAACAGAGTTCTTACTGTAAAGAAGTTCAACAAGACGTGTTTTGAGCTAATCAATAACCGCAAGCCGAATTTGAAGTATCTAGAACCGTTTGGGTCTCCCTGTACGGTGATAGAGCCTAATGCAAAGTTTGGTCCGAAGAGCATTGAGGGTATCTTTGTTGGCTATTCAAGTCCTACATGACGTGTCTTCGTTCCAAGTGAAAAGCGGATTATTGAAGCTGCAAATGTTGAATGTCAAGGTTACACTATGCCGCCACAGAATCCTGGTGATTCATGGCGTTATCATTATGACAAACTTTGGGATTCGTTTGACATGAGAGAAGAATCAGAGGAAGAAGAAGATTTCTTTGATGAGCTGGATATTTTGCGAGAGTATGAGTCGCAGCTCAGGTTCCCAGCAGAGTATTCTGGAAGACCTCGGGAAACTTCAAATGATGATGAAGCAGGTCCTAGCAATGCTGGTGAACACGATGATGAAATTGCTCCTGGTAATCAGTCGGAGGTGAATGATGATCAAGAAACTGATAACATGCCAGTATTTGACCATGGTGATTCAGATCTTGAGGGGGAGCAGATCCAGTTATCAAGTCAAACAAACCAAGTTGGTGAACAAGATGCAGAGCAGAATGTTACTAATCTGGAGGGAAATGTAGATGTTCCAAGCAAAGTGATGCCGCGAACTCTTTCTTATCATCCAGAGGAGTTGATCATAGGAGAATTGCAATCGGGCGTTCGCACGAGACGTCAAATTGACCAGGGCCTTACATGTTTTTATTCTACAGTAGCACCTTTACAAACTGAATTTTCATTAAGTTGTTTTATCTCGCAAATCGAACCGAGAACTTACAAAGAGGCGCTTACTGAAGACTCTTGGGTCCTAGCGATGCAAGAAGAGTTAAGTCAGTTTGAAAAGTTGGGAGTGTGGAAGTTAGTGGATTTGCCGGAAGGTCAAAGGAAAATCAATACAAAATGGGTTTTCAAATGTAAGAGGGACGACAAAGGAGTGGTTGTAAGGAACAAAGCTCGACTCATTGTTCAGGGCTTTAGTCAACAGGAGGGGATTGATTTTACCGAAGTCTATGCTCCTGTAGCTCGACGAGAGGCTATCAGAATTTTCCTAGCATTTGCGTCTTGGAAGAATTTCAAAGTATATCAGGTTGATGTAAAGTCAGCGTTTCTTTATGGGAAGGTTAAAGAGGAGGTTTATGTTGGTCAGCCGCCGGGCTTTACTGACCCAATCCACAAGAACAAAGTTTATCTGCTGGACAAAGCGTTGTATGGTTTACATCAGGCACCGAGAGCCTGGTACGAGACTTTGTCTCAACACCTACTCGCTAACCAGTTTATACGTGGAAAAGTGGATGCCACTCTCTTCACTAAAGTCGTTGATGGTCATCTTCTGATAGTACAAATTTATGTGGACGATATAATTTTTGGGTCAACAAATGAGAAATTGTGCAAAGATTTCAAACAGGTGATGAAGCAGAAATTCGAAATGTCATCAATGGGGGAGATGAAATTCTTTCTGGGTTTACAGGTTGAACAACTTCCTGAGGGAATTTTCGTTCATCAAACGAAGTACATGCATGATATTCTATAGAAATTTGGAATGTCAAGTTCTACTCCAGCTGCTACCCCACTTGCGACTAATCATGGGATTCACCCAGATCTCACCGGAGACAGGGCTGATGAAACGTTTTACCGTTCCATGATAGGTTCTTTGATGTATCTGACTGCTTCACGTCCTGATATCATGTACCCAACGTGCCTCGCAGCAAGATTTCAGTCTAACCCGAGAGCATCGCACATGATTATTGTCAAGAGGATATTACGTTACCTGAAAGGTACTCCGTCATTGGGGTTATGGTATCCTAGGAAAGGCGATTTTACGCTCGAAGGGTATTCCGATTCGGATTTCGGATGCTGCAAAGTCAACGCAAAATCAACAACTGCAGGATGCCAGTTTTTTGGTCCTAGATTGGTTACCTGGCAGTGTAAGAAAAAACATCTGTGGCGCTATCTACATGTGAAGCGGAGTATGTTTCTGCTAGCAGTTGCTGCTCTCAGATCCTGTGGATACAGCAACAGATGCGCGACTGCGGTTTGCAGTTTCTTAACACACCTCTGTTTGTTGATAATGAGGCCGCAATTAACATTACTAAAAATCCAGTACATCACGCTAAAACTAAATATATAGAGATTTGTCATCACTTTATTCGCGATTGCTTCGAGAAAAAGTTGATACGAATTGAGAAAATCCACCTTGACGAACAAAAAGCTGATTTGCATACCAAAGCTTTTGATAAAAATCGGTTTCAATATTTGTTAAAACTTAATGGTATGAAATTGCTTTCGGTGTCGGATGGGGTTGTGAGCGTTGATGAGAGTACTGTTGCGAATGAAGACGAGAAACAATCTGCAATGGTTTGTCGATTTTTTACGTGTTTTGGTATTTAGGGGGAGATAGATAGTTGTACATAGTTTATTTTCAGAAAATACAAAAACAGTAAAAAATGAAAAATCCAAAAACATGATAAAATTGAAAAAGAGCTTGTGTATATAGGGAAAATGATTGTACATCAGCTAGACAATTACAGTATGCTAAAGATTTGTAAAGTTTAAATGAGTTAAACAGTCTCACTTATGATGTGTCGATAGGTTTTCACACATTTAGTAAATTTATTCGGGATATAAACCTAAAGTTTCAAACTTGTGAAATTTGTGGGGAACACTACTTGGATATATAGGTAACCCCTGAAATCTCGTTTGAAAGGTCCCATATTATGAGATACTAGGTCTTTATACTCAGTGATATCTGGGGTATTATTTCGGGACTTCTGCTGTATGGAAGTACTGACCTAGTCCCCGAATAATACTTTCTGCAAAATGCTTGAAACATAGCATCGCCCTCAGCAAGCTGATGAAACAATAAAATTGATAGTCGCTGCTGTTGTAACGAAAAGATCCTCTAAAGGGGACACACCAAAAGTCGAGCCGTCATCTCTCTGCTGAACGAAAGTTCTGACCTGAGCTCTCACGGTTTCGCACCTAATCCCTTACAGATATCATCTGTGGTATACTCACCTGTAAGACTGAATATCTGGGATTCTGGATACGGGAGTATATTCAAGAGATGGGACACATGAATTGAACTAAGTTCTAAAGACACTTAAACTGTATCCTGAATAGATTGACGTTTGTGTGAGAATTTAAGATGGATCAGTATATCGACAATCGAGGTGAATTGTTTAAGTCTGAGTATGTAATGTAGCTTAACGGTACTAGTAATTTCTTTGAAAAGCTGATATGATTCCTTGACACGCTCGCCAAAAATAAACTTGTAAATAGTTACTTTCTGCAATTTAAGTTTTCTGTTATTTCATTTCTTAGTATAGAACATATTAAAAATCCAAAAAAAAATTATTTCTGCTTTATTTTAGACAAACCAGAGTGGAAAGTTGATTGCCAGATTTTAGAAAGATGAAGCAGATGCAGGAGATTCTGAGCTGAAGAATGAGGAGAGCTTATTTTGTTGGAAGTTTGATTGTTTTCTAAGTCACAAACAAGTTCATTAACTTGATACTTGTTATTTTCAGAAAAAGTTGAAAATGATTTTACTAAATCAGTTTGATTCATCAAAAGATCAACCAGGGTCATTAAATTGGACTTGGTAGATTAATCAAGTAATCAGGGTCATTAACTTGAACTTGAAGACTTGAGTGGATTTCTAAAACTGATTGAATTTGTGTTTATTGTTAGTAAAGATAGATCGTAATGTTATTGTTTGAGTAACATGTTTAGACTTCATTATTCCCAACGGAAGCAAATTGTCAAAGCTTGAACCAGATATCTCAGATCCCAGCATACTGAGAGGGGGAGTCTGTGAAAGGGGGAGTCTGAATCAACAGCCAAAGGGAAGTCTGAAGTTAGAGCTAGGTGTTAATCCTGGAATCTGTGAAGAATGCTTACGAGGAGAAGACAGAGTTGGAGAAAAGACCAAGACCGAAGACACTTGAGCTGAAGACTACTGAAGACTACGTCAACATCCAAGGGGGAGTCTGTTGATACATGGAATGTCTGTTGACTACGTCTACATGAAGTCTTAGGTCAAGATAGGTCAACAGAGGGTCTAGATAGTTATAATTAGGTTTAATGATGTAGATTCGCTTTTATGTACAGTTTGTATATAGGTCCGCTCATAGGATTGTATTAGGTTCGCTTATAGTGTCAAATTAGATAGGTTCGCTCATGAGGAAGTGTAACAAGTTCGCTTATGTGTCAGGTCATTTGGAGCGAACCACTGATGTCTATATATAGGGAGTCATTTGAGCGGATCTCAGTAGTCTTGTATGTGGTTTTGGAACGGAACTCTGTCAAAATTGTCTCAGAAAGCAATAAAAAGCATTGGAATTGAAAGGACAAGCTGTGTAACTTCATATATACTGATTCCGCCTTTATATACGAAGATGAACTACCGTGACTGACTTTTTAGGGTCAAACAATGGTCCAACAACATGCTAAAGAATTGGAAAGATAATATGTGATAAACAGTCTTATTGTGGATATGTCAGTAGGTTTTTACACATTCAGTAAATTGTGACGAGATATAAACTAAATTTCAAACTTGCTTGTTCTGTGGGTTAACACAAACTTGGATATATAGCTAACCCCTGAAATCTTGTTTGAAAGGTCCCTTATTCTGAGATACTAGGTCTTTATGCTCAGTGATATCTGGGGTATTATCCCGGGACTTCTGCTGTATGGAAGTACTGACCTAGTCCCCGGATAATGCTTTCCGCAAAAGCTTGAAACATAGCATCGCCCTCAGCATGCTGATGAAACAATAAAATTGATAGTCGCTGCTGTTGAAATAAAAAGATCCTCTAAAGGGGACACACCAAAAGTTGAAGCCGTCATCTCTCTGCCCGGAAGTATCGACCTGAGCTCTCACGGCCCTCGCATTTAACCCCTATACAGATATCAGCTGTGGTATACTCACCTGTAAGACTGAATATTGGGATCTGGATACGGGAGTATATTCAAGTAGTGAGACACACGAATAAGTCAGTATCTAAGACATTAACATCGTATCTCGGATCAATTGAACTTTATGTGAAAATTTTAGTGGATTGATATACTGACAATCTAGGTGAACTGTTTTGAACTGAAAATGTAATCAAGCTTAACGGTGTTAGTGACATGTCTCATAAACTGATATGATCCTCTTACACGAACTCGCAAAAATATGTTTGTAAATATTTCATTTTTACATTCTCGTGCTTTTACAAGTGGTGTCAATTTCTTTTAGAAAAATCCAAAAAGATTTTGGGTGTGTTTTAGCATAAATCTTTTGAAAAAGCCAAAAAGATTTTTGACAACTGATATTGGAAAGCTGATTTTCAAAATTCCAAAGTGCTAGACATGATGATCTTGCTGTGAGGGGGAGTGGAATGTGTCTAAATTGTCAAAATAATTTTGTTTTGATTAATCAACAAGTGGTTCATCTTAGAGAAAGTAATCCGAGGAAGAGTTGTAGTTGGTGCCCATGGATTTGAGAGGGAGTTAGTATTGGTGCTCTCAAGTTGTTAAATTTAGAAATATTATTGCTGGGTTAAGAATGTGCAAGTATAGTCAGGTTTTGATCTTGGATCTGAAGATAGAGTGACAGGTTTCAATTCCTTAAGATCTCTGTTTGAGTCAGGCTGATCAATCCTGAGAACCTGTGAAGGCCAGACAACGATCCTGAAGATGTTGCTGAAGAACAAAGGAATGCCAGCAAATCAAGAAGGGGAGTCTGAAGATTTTCAAGCAGATATGCTGAAAGAAGAGTCTGTTGGTGAAGAAAGAAAAGCCCAGAGACTGATCAAGACTGAAGAAATGAAGACACAGCATGGTCGTGAATCGATGAACGACTCCATCAACATCTGAGGGGGAGTCTGTTGGTGCACTACATCTGTTGATTTCGTCTTGGATTGAGTTAAATATTGCATTATATAGATTAGGGCTCAATATACGAGAAAATATGAGAGTGTATGTGTTTAGAGAGATAGTTTCGCTTATGTGGTCATTTGTAAAGGTTTCGCTTATTTGGACTATGGTGGTTCCGCTTATATGTGCATAAGAGGTTCCGCTTGTGTGGACATGTATGTATAAGCGGAACCCTCACACCTATATATAGCTGTCTCATAAGCGAAACATAATGAACATTCTTGAATTCCATACCGAGGTGCTGCCGGTGTGACGATTGAGCTGTAATCATTGTCAAATCAATAAAACAGTAGATTAAGTGAATATACAAGCTATTTCTACCTACGTTTCTTGTAATTCCGCACCTGAAACATAGAAGAACGCCTCTGAACGACTCTTTCAGGTCAATTCTCGATCCTACACAAACTTTGTTCATCAAATACATGAATACAGCTGGCGCGTTCGTCAGACCGAATGGCATAACCAGGAACTCGTAATGTCTATAACGAGTCCTAAAAGCAGTCTTGGGAATACTTTCCTCTTGTATTCTCAACTGGTGATAACCCGATCTTAGATCGATCTTTGAGTAAAAACTTGAACCTTGCAACTGATCGAATAAGTCATCAATTCTCGACAAAGGATATCTATTCTTGATTGTCAACTTGTTCAGCTCCCGGTAGTCGATACACATGCAAAAACTACCATCCTTCTTCTTAACAAACAAAACTGGGGCTCCCCAAAGCGAGAAGCTTGGTCTGATAAATCCTTTATCTAACAGCTCTTGGGGTTGCGTTGACAGCTCTTGCATCTCTGAGGGTGCAAGTCGATAAGGTGCCTTAGCTACAGGCGCGGCGCCTGGAACTAAGTCAAGGTGAAACTCGACTTGTCTTTGAGGCGGCAATCCTGGCAAGTCTTCTGGAAAGACTTCAGGGTACTCCTTCACGACTGGAATATCTTCTAACTTTGGTTAAATGGCTTCTTTGTCAACGATGTGTGCCAAGAAGGCAACACATCCCTTCATCAAACACTTCCGGGCTTTCAAACAGCTAATGATCTTCAATGGCGTATCGCGCTTCTCTCCATGAACCACAATCGTTTCTCCATCTGCCATTGGGATGCGAATGGTCTTCTCGTGATAAATAATCTCGGCTTTGTTGCTCGATAACCAATCCATCCCTACTTCCACGTCGAAGCTTCCCAACTCGACTGGCAGTAGATCTAGTGTAAACTCATGTTCTCCCAGCTCGATTACGTAACCTCTGACAACTTCACTCGTTTCAACTAGCTTTCCATTAGCCAGATCAATTGAATATGGAATGTCTAACTTACTAGCGGTTAACCCAAGCATATTCTTAAATTCTAATGATACAAAGCTATAGTCGGCACCAGTGTCAAATAGAACAGATGCAAAGCGTTGATTTATAGGGAATGTACCAGTGAGAACATTCGGGTCCTGGCGTGCTTCCCTTGCACCAATGTTGAAGACTCCGCCTTATGCTTAATTGACTTTCGGGCATTCCTGCTTTAAGTGCCCGACGTCTCCGCAGTTAAAACATCCTGGTCCTCGACCATTCCCATTACCCGTGCCGCCTTGCGAATTGCCCTGGTTGCGATTCCCACCTCCAGCTTGATTTCCAAAATTTCCTCGATTGCCATTTCCGCCGTTCCCTCCTTGTGGGCGGTTTCCATTTCCATTACCCCCACGGTTGTTGTTACCAAAACCCCTTTGGCCACCACGGCCAGCACCACTACCAACCCAGCATGTATTCTTCGAATGGCCCTCCTTCCCACAAGCCTCACATCTCCTCAATCTGCACTGGCCGAGATGGTGGTACTTGCATGTATCACATTTGGGCAGAGACCCCATATATCCTTTCCCTTTTTGTTTACTGCCAGTCTTTACTTCAGCTGGCGAGTTTGTATCTCTTCTCTTACTGGCACTGCCGGTACTTTTCTTAAAGTTCGAGAACTTTCTCTTGTTTTCTCCCGAGGATTCGACATGTGTCTCCTTTTTCTTTGGTTCAGAAATTGAAAACTTGTTCAACCGAATGGCTTCTTCTGTAAGCGTCACGCTGAGATCAATGGCTTCAGTAATGGTTGTCGGTTTTGACGATGTAACCATGCTCATAATCTAAGGTGCTAATCCCCAGATGAAACGCTCCACGCGTTTAAATTCGGGCGTGACCATGTACGGCACCACATGGGACAGGTCATGAAACCTCTGAACATACTCGGCGATTTTTGGGCCTTCCATTTTTATGTTCCAGAATTCCGTTTCCAGCTTTTGTATCTCGGCCCGTGAACAGTATTTCTTCCTCATGAGCTCTTTCAGCTCAGCCCATGTTAGTGCATACGCCGCCGCCTCTCCCAATGTTTAAACTTGCAGATTCCACCATGATAGGGCACCATCAAGAAAAAGCCATGAGATGTATGTAACTTGTTGCCCGGGAGCACACTTGCTCATCCTTAAAATAGAATCTGTCTTTTCTGCCCATCTGACGAATGCAATAGCACCTCCAGCGCCGTCGTAGTTTAAGGGCTTGCAGTCAAGAAATTATTTGTAGGTGCAGCCTGTACAGGCGATAACATTTACAGAAAGTATTAGCGGATGAGTAAGAAATGTCCAATTGTATCGTAATGTGTCTCAAGCAACTTGGACATTACCGTTGGGCGGATTGTTGTTTTTGTTGTTTGGGTATTCCTGCTTGTTTCTGCGTGGAGGCTGCATACTGTGCTATTGTTGCGGCAATCCGCTCCTGGAGTTCCGCCTCAGAAGTAGGCAAGCGTGTATCTCGTCGTGGAGGCATCTTCTAAAAGAAGATAATATCGGTCAGGTCATGGTAAGTATAGTAAATATGCATATATAATAACATCCATCAACCTCATAACACATAACATCCCATGTTATAATGTAAAACAAATAATTCAACAAAGCATGTAGTGAGAACGTTGCCATTGAGCTTTCATTAATCATGACCACAATATAGTTTTACAGTACATCATACATCAAAATAAGATCATAGGGTTACATCACCCCCAAAATACAAGTCAGTCTACACAAATCATATACAAAAGTGTGGTCTTCCAAAAGTCTTCGTATGCTGGCCCAATTGCGACTTTCTCACCAAAACAACCTACCTGCCCAAACCAAAATATAGCTACGCTGATGGCGAAGGAGGAGGGGGAGGAGGGAAGAAAATCAAACGGCGCAAGCGCACCCAGTCCTCCTCAAGTGCATGGATAACACGCAGCAAGTAGGCAATTTGCTGCTCAGGAGTGAGGAAACGAATATCCAAATCAGGGGGTAGCGGAAGAGGAGCGGGTGGTGTGGCAAAAGGAGTCTGACAATGACATGGGGGAGGACGTGGAGTCCTCTCCAGCTCCAGAACTCGACGACTCAAAGCATCCTACTGTAGCTGCAGGGATATAAGTATGTCCTCTGTGGTATATCCGACATGAAACGGATGATATGGGTCTGACAGGGGCATAACATTGGGCGATGACCACAAAAACGGCTCGCCCATATGTGCAAAAGGTGATGTAGTGCGAGGAAACTGAGACATGAATGGTACAGCTGACAACACAGGCGGGACAAAAGCAGGCTGCTGTCTCGGTGAACCCTCCCCAGGACGAGGTGGAGGAATGTCCTGGAGAAACGTGATAGGAAGGTCGGTGCGATGGATATCGGACACATGGGGAAAATGAGGGGTAACATCAATCGGTGCAGAGATAGGTGCACGGGAAGGAGTGACTGGTCTAACATATGCGGGATAATTATCATCATCGACCGACCCATTGTGGTTGTCAGCGTATCTCGGATCGATGTGGGTGGCAAACGGAGCATGGTCATCAAACATGAGAACTAGATCAGGTAATATCGGTGCAATATCAGGTATCTCAACAAAGATAGGATCATGATCGGGCAATGGGACAGGGTCAGCTGGGGCTGGATCTGGATCAGCGGGTACAACAGGGAGCTGATCGATAGGAGCAACAGGAGCGACAAGAGCAATAGGAGCAACAGGAACATCAGGAGCAACAGGAACAACAGGAGCAACAGGAACAACAGGAGCGACGAATGGCTGCTCATCAGGAGCATGGTCCATCTCAGGCTCGACGTCATCAGTAAGGTCAAACTCATGATCGGGGTCATCAGCAGGGTCAAAATCATGATCGGATGCGGCTGACATGGCCATATCGGAATCTGAGTCGGTGGGGTATCGCCGTAGCCCCAACGCGTACTGACTCGAAAGAGTCTGAGCCAGACGAATCAGAAAGAACCTCCATCTCAGGAAGCTCAACGACAGGGACAACAATGGGAATATCAGTAGGAGGTATGTCGTCATCTGACACATAATCGAGAGGCAAATCCGCCATGGGAAAAGCAGAGAGTGGAACAGGTGCAGGGATCTGCACGAGGGGTAGATCCCCATCAAGAATACCATCAGCAAGCTGAACATCGTCCCCGAAATCGGGCAAAGCAAAGGGTTGGAAATCGTCATCATCACTGCTGTCAGTATCAGATGTATAAATCTCAGGATCTGAGGGCATCGGGTCATATGGATCTACTGCTATGGGGTCTAGTGTGCCAGAAACTCCACTCGAAGAAGACATGACGTCTGTAACAAAACAATCACGACAATTGCACATATATCAACACATAATCAAATAAGGATGTAAGTCACAATAATGTATGCAAGTGATCGTCCTAGTCTTCCCCAGACTATCCCACCCAGTCTCTTAGACTAAACTCCCTGGTCTCTAAGACCAACCTCCCAGTCTCTAAGACTAAATCCCTGGCCTCTAAGACCAACCTCCCAGTCTCTAAGACTAGACCTCCCCAATCTCTAAGATTGAACCCCTCAGTCTCAAGGACTGAACCTCCCTCAGTCTCTAAGACTGAACTCCCTTAGTCTCTAAGACTGAACCTCCCTCAATCTCTAAGACTAAACTCCCTCAGTCTCCAAGACTGAACCATGAATTTTGAAAAGTGTATTTGTGCCTTTTGTTTGTAAAAAGGTTTGTACCCTGGATATGGATGTTTAGTGTATGCAATGTAAAAATGTTTTCGTGAGAGCCCTAGTGATCACAGTCTAGACTCGAGATAAAATCCTAGTTCGCTATGATCGAGGCTCTGATACCAAGTTGTCACACCCAGGCTTTTGTAGAAGCGTGGATTATTTTGGTGTGACTTCTTAATACCATAGCAACAATCATAACAATGCTATATGAAAATAAAACACAACATGTTCATCCATTCATTAAGTTTAATAGTACCACAACATCATTGTTTGAAAATGTTGACACTTAAGATAAATTACAAACCATACTTGTTTTAAAACGTGTTCATGACACACAACAATAGACTTAAATAAACATGGTTTAAAGACATGTAACCCGTCCAGGTAAGGGTTACACCTCCTAAACCAACTACCCTGGATGACATCTTTATTCAACGCAGCTTGACATGTGCAGACACTTGCCATATCCCTTTAGTTTCCTGAAATACATGTAGTTTGAAAAATCAACAAAAGTTGAGCGAGTTCATGTGTTAGTGAGTATGTATAAACCTTTGTAAACAATGTATGTATGAAAGTCCCTGGTATGTAGCAATTAAGGAAAAAGAGATCACCAATGGGTTGCAAAGCCACTGGTATGTGTGAAATGGTGAAGGAAGTACTCAAACCTAGCAAATTCGTACCGGGCTTCCGGCTGGAAGACATAGTCACCACTATGGGCTGCCCCGGACTCACGGGTGTGGGCTCGCTACACCCAAATAGATCTATCACTCATGTCCCTCGGTCCTACGACGAGGATTAATGGCCTTATGTGTTGTACCCACCACTCACATGACCTAAGTAGTAAAACCTCCTTAAGCTAACCATACCATGTATAAAAATGTCTGTAATAGTTGTAACATGTATTTCACCCCCGATGTATAAAACTGAAAACAGTTAAGAGAAAAAGGGGACATGAACTCACAGTAGTGCGTCTCCTGAACCATATCGTCAACTCAAACTGGGTCCGCTACGCGACAACCTACAACGGACTATTGTCTATTAGACGAGCGGGTCGTGCCTTTGTTTAGTATGAAGATTCTGAGTTACGTTACTTTGTTATTATTCCAGTTGTAACTTCTTGTTAAAATAATAATAATTATTCTAACTTAAGTTTTGTTTTTAGGGTTTATGAATAATAGTTAGGCAACTATCTCGTATCCATACTTCCCAAGTATTTTAACTTCCATATTTCCTTCCCAAGGATGGGGGTATTTATACATGTATATTTGTAGTTTTGAATAATATACTCTAAGTCCCATTTAGGAAAAATATATTTATCTTATTTGTCCAAAATAATGTATTCCCAAAATATATGTATTTTTCCCAAAAATAATATATTTTACTTCTTTAGTTTCCAAAATAATATTTCACCAAAAAAATATATTTGTAAGAGTATTTTCTGGAATAATTCATAAGTTACGTTTTCTAGCTCGGTTTCACATTATTATACATCTAACTTAAATATTTTGTTCCTTGGTATTTTTGGTATTATTTTGGAGTTGTAATTTCCATGGTATTTGTTAAGTTATATTATTTTATCCTAAAATAATATAACTAGTTCACAAAATGTACAAATATTCACACAAGTGTTTTGTAAAATATATATTTTAAATATATACTTATCCATTTTTATTTGTAAAATCATCCTCCGATACTTGGTATTTTTGTAATAAAAGCTATGGCGAAGTTTATTTTGAAAACAAAGTTAAAAATATATCAGTAAACACTTGTTAGAAAAATATTTTCTAAGTGTCGGATTTTTAGAAAATTTCGCCAGAGTTTCCTTTGTAAATGGAGGTGTCCATGCTTATTAGCATATCATTTTCTTTTCAAAAATACATTCAATCAATCAACAACAAATTATTAGACAACATTACACTAACCAAGTGCAAAAACAATGCACTTTTACATAATAACATGAACTTGGTTTTTCGTAAAAACGCGTAGTAACTTAGTGGGGTGTTTAATGGGTTTAGTTACCCTCCAAAGTGTGTTTACTTTTATTAAAACCTCATTCTTAAAGATTTTAAGTCTTTACAACTTGTAAACTAGTTTTGCAAAAATGTGTGTTTATTGAATCTTCTTACTTTTAAAAGTATTTCCACACTTGTCTTGTTACTAAAAATAGTGTATGTTTAATAAAAATCATAACCTTTCAAAAATCATCTTCTATTCTTAGTTTATTTAGGAAAACCATTTGTAAACCTTGGATCCATATGATCACCAACTTACTTTATTTACTATTTTTTTTCAAGAAACCATCTTGTTATCAAGTTCATGCTTAAACATGGAGGTGATTCTTTTATGTAAATCACTAATCATCTCCTAACTTGTTAACTTAAGTTTTTAATCTTACTTTAACAAGTTCCACCATGATGTTTAACATCATATCACTAGTAATCATCAACAATACAAAACAACATCATACTTAACATCACATCTTCATTTTAACAATATTTCATCATCAAGTTAGTTTATGTTCAAGTCTTGTGTTCAAGATCTTTTCTTGTTCATAAGATTTCATCATACAATAACTATTAACCACCCTAAACATGAAGTAAATGAGGATTCAAGAGACTTACTACTAGCTTTTAAGATAGGGAAGATCAAGAGTAGAAATGAGGTGGTTAATAGCAAGTAGAGAAGGTCCTTCAACTTCCGAGAACACCAAGCTTCGTTGTATGACCCTTAACACCTTTGTATGCTCTTGAAATGGTTGGAGGTGATCGAATGATGGTGACGATGGTGGTGGTGTCTCACGGCCGAACTAGAGGGAGAGAGTAGAGAGGAGTTTGAGTGAAATGTGTTGAATGAGAATGATGGTTCAAGTCCTATGGGTCTTCTTATAATCTTCAACATATGAAGGACTAATGGATAATGTATTTCAAAAGATTAGACAAGATCACTTAAACAATTCAAATAAAATCTAGAAGTGGGGCCACTCCATAACCGGTTTTGGGGGGGGGGGTTGCTTTAGTTGGGATGAAATGGATAATTATGTTAACTAGTTAGGTTTTAAGTATTTAGTTAGTGATATAAGTTACTAGATATTTTGTATAATGTGTTATGGTGTTCGGGGACCATAACTAGCTTAGTAAAAGTGAAACAATGTGTTTAACAATATTTTTGTGTTCCGGGTAATGTCCGGTTGTTCGGTTTGATACTGTTCTGTTAAAGTGCTAATTTATGTCGTAAAGTGTCCTTTATGTAACTTTTAGCGACCCTTTCCATTCCCGACACTTAGGAAAGCTTACAGGACCATTTTGTCAAGTTTTTGCACATTACTAGCACATTTAAATGATGAATTTTGTTAATAGATGCAGAATTCTGCATTTAGAGTGTGTTTTAGGCACTTCCCGGCACTTTAACTATCACCTAGTGACGCAGTTTTATGGTCCTCACTTCCCTATACTCCATACTAGTGTAGTACCTTGACTCTGGCTCATACCGGCCTCAAAAACATTGTCTGTCTATGTGCTGGCATTGTCAGCATGTTATCTGGGTTATCCGCTCACTGTGCTAACTGTGCTTTGTGCATCAAGTTTGTCACTAAAGTTTGTGTGTAATAAATGGAGTGACAGTATCAATGTGATGCATGTGTATGTATGTAACAGAAATCAGAAAGTAGTTTTATCAACAGTTGTAATCAAGCACAGTCATTAAGCACAAATTAAATATTAATTAATTGTACGGATACATGAAATTGTGAGGATTGTCACAATCGTAGTCGCTCAGAAGTTCAACCCAATGTCGTTGCCTCATGTTTAGTTCTTTCTGATTGAAAATATGTTGGAGACTTTTGTGGTTAGTAAACACTACACATTTTGTACCGTAAAGGTAGTGTCTCCAGATTTTGAGAGCAAAAACTACCGCGCCTAACTCAAGATCATGAGTCGTGTAGTTTTTCTCGTGCACATTTAGCTGTCTTGATGCATATGCTATGACGTTGTTTCTTTGAATAAGAACGCAACCAAGGCCTAAATTGGATGCATCACAGTATATGACAAAATCGTTGATCCCCTCAGGTAAGGATAGAATAGGTGCATCACAGAGCTTCTGTTTCAAGGTCTGGAAAGCTTCTTCCTGTTTGGATCCCCACTCAAAAGGTTTATTCTTCTGAGTTAGAGCAGTGAGAGGAACCGCAATTTTGGAGAAGTTTTCGATGAAACGGCGGTAATACCCCGCTAAACCAAGAAATGAACGAACCTCGGTAGGGGTAGCAGGTGTATCCCAATCCTTAATCGTACTGATTTTGGCGGGATCTACATGAATACCTTGTTCGTTAACGATGTACCCCAAAAATTGAACTTCCTTAAGCCAGAATTCACACTTGGAGAATTTGGCGAAAAGCTGTTCTTTCTTTAGGATCTCCATTGTAAGACGGAGATGTTGTTCATGATCGGCTCGCGTCTTAGAATAGATCAAAATATCATCAATGAAAATGATGATGAACTTATCCAAATAAGGCTTACAAATCCTATTCATCAAGTCCATGAAAACATCAGGAGCATTAGTTAGACCAAAGGGCATAACAGTAAACTCATAATGACCGTATCTTGTGCGAAAAGCTGCCTTGGGAATATCTTCTTTGATCACTCGAAGTTGATGATACCCAGAATGTAGGTCAATCTTTGAAAAGCAAGTAGCACCCTGTAGCTGATCAAAGAGATCATCAATGCGAGGTACGAGATATCTATTTTTGATGGTAAGCTTGTTGAGCTCACGATAATCAATACACATCCTGAAAGATCCATCTTTCTTTTTCACGAATAGGACAGGAGCGCCCCAATGTGAAAAGCTCGGACGAATGAATCCTTTGTTAGAAAGCTCCTGAAACTGTTTAGATAACTCTTGCATTTCAGACGGTGCAAGACGTTAAGGTGACTTAGCAATAGGATTTGCACCAGGTACAAGATCGATACGGAACTCAACTTGGCGTACAGGGGGTAAACCAGGTAATTCTTCAGGAAATACCTCAGGATAATCCCGAACAACAGGGATATCTTGGATAGTCTTACCTTTGCCTTTCTCCTCTACGACATGTGCTAAGAAGGCGACATAGTTCTTTCGTAGGTATTTTTGGGCTTGGGTATAAGACATGATTTTAAGGCTACTAACGGGTTTCTCCCCATGAACTTCTAAGATTTCACCAGTCGAAAGCGGTATACGAACAATCTTCTCAAAACAAACTACCTCAACATGGTATTTGGCTAACCAATCCATTCCCACTATTACAACGACGCTCCCGAGTTGCATTAGCGTGAGGTCAATAGGAAAAAGATGGTTATTAAGGTTCAACTGGCAATTTCGAAGAACAGAATCGAGTACAACGGGTTCACCACTAGCTACTTCTACTGTCAAGGGCTTTCCTAGTTTTGTTCTAGTCATCGAAAGCAAAGGCTCAAAAGCTAAGGACACAAAACTCTTATCGGCACCCGAATCAAATAGAACAGAAGCAGGTTGGTTGTTAACAAAAAAACGTACCGTTCACCACTTTATTATATGCGCGTGCTTCGTTTGCATTCAGATTAAAAGCTCGACCACGAGCCTGTTCCTGATTTGTGTTTGCCAACTTCAGGCAATTGTTCCTGTAGTGGGTAAGATCCCCACAGTTGAAACATGAACCAGGCGGGTAGTGAGGTCGTGCAGGATTCTGGGCAGGGTTTTGTGCAGCTTGATTTTGGTTAGGAGCAGAGCGGCAGGTGTTGGCAAGATGACCAGACTTGTCACAATTTGTGCAGATGTGGCATTGCACCTGTGGTTGGTGGTGGCTGTTACACTTGTTGCACAGAGTTGCGTTGACAGCATACTGCCTCTTGGCGGCAGGTTGTGCAGGCTGATTAGGAGCAGCCTGATTTGTCTGAGCAGTAACAGCAAAATTCTTAGAAGCCTTATGCTTCCTAGATTTCTTTGAGGACTCAGCCTTTTTGCCCTTTTGCTCCTTGGTGTTATCAGACTGTTTCTGCTTCTTATCACCCTTCCTATGGAGTTTACCCTTCTTGACTTGAGAGTCAGTTAGGGTTGCAGCTAGCTCAATGGCCTGTCGTACGGTAGTAGGGTTGCTGCCAGTGAAATTATCCTGAACAGGATCTGGCAAACCGTCTATGTATTTCTCAATAGCCTTATACAAAGGCGTGACCATTGTCGGACAGAGCAAGCTTAACTCCTCGTATCTATCAGTGTACGCTCAGTGTTCACCACTGTCTTGCTTGAGGTCATGGAACTCATTTTCGAGTGTCCTCGGCTCGTGACGAGGGCAGAACTCTCTCATCATAAGAGCTCTAAGTTCCTCCCATGTTTGACCCAAAGCAACCTCAGCACCTCGATCTCTCATTAACCCATTCTACCAAGTGAGAGCCCTCTTTTGGAACACACTCGAAGTAAACTCGACCTTACGGTTATCAGGACACTGAACATGGCAAAAAGTGCTCTCAAGACTCTCAAACCACTGTAGGAGCCCAGTTGCTCCTTCAGAACCACTAAACTTGAGCGGTTTAGCCGAGTTAAAACTTTTAAAGTTGCACGGAGCAGGTGCATTATTGTTATTGTTGGCTTGGTTTATTTGAGTGATGAGATTTGGAAGCATAGCAGCCATCTGCTGTGCTATAATAGTTGCCAGTTCGGCATCAGGTTGTTGAACGTTACATCGAGGAAGCATTCTAAAAGAGGAAACATGAGAGAAAACGAGTGAGATGATGTGCTGAAAGAAATGAGATGTCATAAATATCGACAAAAGTAAGGATGGTGGTCATTTGTTCGTTACCTCGTAACAAACAGTCGACACATAGTGACAAATCAAAGTAAATGGGTTATAATATTGTATCACGAAGACATGCATTAGTCTATAAGTGGACACTCACCCCAAGAGTTCCCAGGTAAGAGTGACTGGTCCGTTACTGCGGATTTGTAGGAATACTCTAGCCTTAGACAGAAAACTCAGGGTACATGCATCCACCCTTCCAGATTGCACGTGTTCACATTATTTAGACCCAAACTTTGAAGATATTTTGAAAATTTGGATGGCACAAGGCCAATAGAAATCATCTAAGGATAGATGATTGATTTCAAAATCATTTTGGAAATTTGTGTTCATGTTTTGGTAATCACCTAAGGATAGGTGATGTGTATTGTTTTAAGTTCTAAACACAAGAAAACTTGTGTTAGGGTCCTAGAAAAGTTATAGTCTAGGTCAAAACATTACTAATAACCTAATTCCCTATAACTATTGGCTCTGATACCAACTCTTATGTCCCCGCGTAAAACAACAAACCGCGGAAGAAACGTCGGGGAGTGGAGCGACATAATTAATGTTTCATAACCATGGTAATTAAAGTTTTGTATTATTAAGTAAAGTGTTTACATTGTCTTGGAATTAACAAAAAAAACATAACATAATTTAACTGTCTTTTAAGTCACTAAGGCCCGAGTCCGCCTATGTGTAGTACATTCAACATCAAGCATTAGCTCCTGAAACACATGTAAAAATAGGTATGCCAGCATAAAAATGCCTGTGAGTTACTGATGTGCACAAAATGCAACATATAGATTACATCAATTGTGGCATAAAACTAACCCTTTTTTAGTACTAATGTTGGAAAAAGTGTATTTTTGTCTTCCTTTTGTATTTTCAGGATTAAATGAGCTCACATGAACAAAAGAAGCAAAAAGGTAGCTAAATCTAACATAAATACAAGAAAAGGAACAAACGTGGCATGCCCGACCTCCCGATAGCATCTTCCCAAGCAAAACAAGAGAACAGAAGGCTGAACACGCCTCGTGCTCAATGAGCACGGGGGCGTGCCCAAGTGTCAGCAGAAAAGACAAAGTTGTAGAAGCTTCTATCACCCACCACGGGGGCGTGCCCAGCGGACACGGGGCTGTAGTCAACTCTAAGATTCGCAGAATCTAGGGAATTCTTGATAGTACAAATACGCTTCTACGCACGGGGTCGTGCCCAGCGGACACGAGGGCGTGGTCAACTAATGCAGACAAACTGCAATAAATGAAGAAAGAGAAGGACGATGGACATGGGGTCATGCCCAATGGACACAGGGCCGTGCCCGAGCTGCTGTTCAGGCTATAAATAGGGATGCTTGGCTCATTTGCAAACCATCCCTTGGCACACCACCTCTCTCACACTTCACCCACCCACCACCACCATCACAACACCATCATCCACCACCATCATCCATCATCCATCATCCATCATAGAGTGTGTGAGTCGTCTCGGGATCCAAGATTGATCGTAAGAGTTCTTGACAATCAAAGGCCATGTTTGCCTAAGTCTCTTACATCACTTAGTGAAGATAAGTGTCTAGTGTAATACTTTTTATTTTTAATCTTTTCACACTTTTTATTTGGTTATGTATTAATGACTTTAATAACTAGTTTCTTATGTTGAAGGTGATTCTTCCTTATCGTTTGTCCGTGGTGTCTTGGCATTATTTTACTGTCTATATAAAATAAAAGATTTTCACCATTCATATCTCCACGGTCTATATGGAGATATGTTGGCTACCTGGTCGGGGGTTAAGGGAACGGTTTGGTAAGAGTCTTGCCTTCTTCAGTGTATAGATCTTGCAAGGACCTGGGTCAAATTTAGTAGGACCTCCTTCAATACCCACCGGTATTGGATGGCGGGGGTCCAAACTCTTTGATCCCCTCATATGTAAGCTACTTTTAAAACTTTAACCCGGCTACTTAGGACTGTATCCTTGCTGACTTAGACTACTTATCCGAGGGTAACGTTACCTTCAAAATAGGGGCCTTCAAAAGAGGGTCCTACCACATTATGCATTAATAACTTAATTAATTATCTTTCAATAATCCGACCCTTTAGGATTGTATCCTTGCTGACTCAAACTACTGCGTTGAGGGTAACGTCACCTTCAAAAGAGTGGCCTACTACAATAACTAAGATAATCTCTTAAAAAGTGCAAAAGTGCGGAAATAATCAAAGGTTACACTACACAGGGTCGGATCTAAGTGATTCATCTTGTCTATCTGTTTTTATTTATTTTATTTTTATTTTCAGCATTTTAGTTAGTTTTATTTTTCTAGTTTAAAAAACCTTTTTCTAACTTTTGATTTGATTAGATGTTGAGGATAAACCGGTACTAAAAGCTCTTGTGTCCTTGGACGACCTCGGTATCTTACCAACCCTATACTACGTTCACGATGGGTGCACTTGCCCATATGTATGTTTAGTGTTAGTAAATATCGTGTTTTATAAATTTAAAAGTTGGCTAAAAAGTGTAGAAGGGCTTAAAATATACATAAAAAATATAGCACACTTCACGCACATCAAGTTTTTGGCGCCGTTGCCGGGGACACAAGGATTTTAAGAAAGTTAGGAATCAACGGCGTAATCCTTTTCTCTAATTTTTCTGTTTTTTTTTTTGGATTTTCTTAAATTTTTAGTTTCTGCAGAGCTCAGCACGGGTCGTGCCTGGTCGGACACGGGCTGTGCCCATCATTGTTACTGGCAGTTTTTATTTTCTGATTTACAGAGAGTTGAGCACGGGGCCGTGTCGGTGCAACACGGGGCCGTGTCGAACTCCCCAGTAACAGGGATCCAGAAAACAATCATTGTACCTCCGACCACGGGCCGTGTTCATCTAAACACGGGGCCGTGGTGAAACTTCTGACCAACGTTCTTTTTGTTTTTATTGCAGGACTCACCACGGGCCGTGTTCATCTGAACACGTGGCCGTGGTGAAACTTCTGACCAACGTTCTTTTTGTTTTTATTGCAGGACTCGGAACCCAGGCACCACATCTGAACTCTCCATGTAGTGTATGAGCTCCAGTTCTAGTAAAGACGTAAAAGAACCCCTAGACGAACCCAAACGCTTTCTAAGAAAAAGACTTAAAGCTAAAAACCAAGAGAAAGTTTCGGGGGACCCATTTCCAATGGCGGACCAACGTACCCTCATGGATTACCTATGACCCACCGTGGGTAATCTCGACACCGCTATTAATGCACCGAATGTCGAAGCCAACAACTTCGAGCTTCGGCCACATTTGATACAAATGCTTCAAAACTCCGCAACCTTCCATGGGCTTGCGGACGAGGATCCTCATCTACATATTACTAATTTCTTAGAAATATGTGATACCTTTCGGATCAATGGAGCATTAAACGACGCCATCCGCCTTCGAATGTTTCCATTTTCACTAAAAGACCGAGCTAAGGCTTGGCTTAATGCCCTCCCAGTTGGTTCGGTAAACACCTGGGTTGAACTAGCCCAAAAGTTTCTATATAAGTATTTCCCTCCTGCTAAAACGGGTAAATTAATGACTGAAATGAATACATATTCACAAGAGGATGGGGAGTCCTTATATGAAACTTGGGAAAGGTTCAAGGAGCTACTAAGAAAGTGTCCTCATCACGGTCTTGCGGTGTGGCAACAAGTATCCACTTTCTACAATGGGTTGTTGCCACACACAAGACAAACACTTGACTCTAGCTCCGGGGGACTTTTAGGTAATCGTCGCCCAAATGAAATATATAACCAAATTGAGGAAATTGCTCAAACCAATTTTCAGTGGCACACTCCCCGAGGCAATAAATCTATTGCCCCGGGCGCCCATAAGGTTGATGAAAGCACTTCTTTACAAGCCCAAATCGAGGCCCTTTCTTCAAAAATCAAAAAGCTAGAAATGGCAAAAACAGCCTCGGTCATGGCTTGTGTAGGGTGTGGTGGGCCACATGAAAATTGGAGTTGTATGAAAGAAGTAGATGATCAAACAGAGTCGGTGAACTACATTGATAATAGACCTAGGCCGGCGGGTCCTCCAACAGGTACCTACAACCAAGGATGGCATAACCACCCTAACCTTGGTTGGAGAGAACCCGACAATAGTAGTAACCAACAAAATCTAAACTAACGAACAAACTTTCAACAACCAAGAATCGAGTCACAAAATTTCTCTCAACAACAAGGTGGACGAGAAAGGCTTGAAGATACTGTATCTCGCCTCATCTCTGACACCGAAAAGAAAAACTCGGATCGATTTCAACAATTGGAATCGAATTTTAGAAACCAACAAGCTAGTATACAAAACATTGAAAAGCAATTAAATCAAATAGCTCAGAATTTCTCAGAGAGACCACAAGGCGCGTTACCAAGTAATACCGAAACCAACCCAAAGGCGCAAGTACATCTCATAACATTGAGAAACCGTACCGTGGGTCCCGAAGAGGCTCCATCACCGCCAACTGAAAGAAGCCAATCCACAACTCCACCCACGCCCCAACAAGAGAAAGCTTCTCCACCAATTCAAGAGCCTACTAAGACTCCTCCGGTTCCATACCCCGATCGGTTAATTTGTCAAAAGACCAATGAGCAATTCGCAAAGTTCGAAAATTTACTACAATAATTGCATGTTAATATTCCACTTATCGAAGTCCTAACTCAAATGCCTAAATATTCAAAATTTATGAGGGACTTCCTCACTCATAAAAGGAAAATTGAGTCATTGCAATTAGTTAATTAAGGCGAAGAATGCGGAATGCTCCGCCTTACTACTCAACAAACTCCTGCAAAAGAAGCTTAACCCCGAAAGCTTCACAATTCCTTGCTCGATTGGGGAATCCCCCATTCGTAATGCACTCGCTGATCTCGGGGCAAGCATCAACCTCATGCCCTCATCAATGTTCAACCGACTCAGCTTAGGGAAAACAAGCCGTAGGATCGTTGTTGAACCCGAATGAGTCGATCAGAAGAGTTGTTAATCCGATTCAAAGGCGGAATCAATGAAATGGATGCTCAATGTAATTATAATGTCTCTTGTATTGATTTTAACACTGATTACAACCTGAGAACAGTTTGGCAGCACTTCGTTACAATTTCTGATTCCGTGCCAAATGAACAAACAAGTGCACCTTATATACTGTGTTAATTTCGCTCCAAATGATCCGAAGCCATTTCGGGCGAAATCAGAACCTTCTGATTTCGCTCCAAATGGTCTTGGACCATTTCGGGCGAAATCACTCACTTAACCACTTTCATCTGTTTCTCGATCCTCGTGCACTGTATATTCTAACCTATCCTATTACATGATACAAGACGAAGTCAATAGACGTGATGCACTAACAGACTCCCCCTCGGATATTGACGAAGTCTTCAGTGTCTAGTCTTCAGCATGACACCTCTTCAGTCTTGATCATTCTGCATTCTCACTCAGATTGTAACATTGAAAGCATCTTTCAAACTTTATCTTTGATCAGATTCTCTCTTTAACTTTTACACCGTGAACTCATCACTGGCTCTATCATCCACAGCTTCATCATAAGGCTCCCCCTTTCGTCAAGCTTCCGTGCTTTTAGGGATCGACACCTAGCTTTCCAGCTACAAGCTCCACCTAACTTCAAGCTTGTCTTCAGACTCCCCCTTAGACTCTGCTCTTGGGATCGTAGTCTGGACTATCTGCAATCACTTATACATTTATAAGAAATATCATTTTAAAGATTCATTTTCCAGAAATCGTAATCTGGCAATTCAAACTTCTCAAAAACACTTCTCATGAATTTGGCAGTTTCATCGAATCGTATCGGAAACTATCTCTATAACAATATAAGCATCCAAATCCCCCATAGTTAATCATCCAAGTCCAAATTAATGACCTTGGAGATATCACAAACTGTTTTTGAATTTTTAATTAAATTAATTTTTTTTTAAAATCAAGTTTCAAATTAATGAACTTGTTTTATTTTCAGAAACACAATCAGCTTACTTAGATTTTGAAACTCAGCATCTCAGATATCAGTTGTCGAAAATAAAGCAGAAATCAAAATCTTTTGGTATTTTCTGAAAACATAAAGCAGTAAAGAAATATGTACAAACATATTTACATACAATATTTTTGTTTGAGTATGCACCAGAGGATCATATCAGTTTTTGACAAGTTACAAGTACCGTTGAGCTTAGTTACACAGTAAGAATTAAACAATTCACTTAGATTGTCGATATACTGATCCACTTAAATTTTCATACAAATTTCAACTGATTCAGGATACGAATTAGATGATTTCAGAACTTAAACTCATTCATGTGTCCCACCTCTTGAATATACCCCCGTATCCAGAATCCTAATATTCAGTCTTACAGGTGAGTATACCACAGATGATATCTGTAAGGGGTTAAATGCGAGGGCCGTGAGAGCTCAGGTCGATACTTCCGTATACACAGAGAGATGACGGCTTCGACTTTTCGGTGTGTCCCCTTTAGAGGATCCTTTGATTTCAACAGCACACGATTATCATTTTGCAATGGTTCATCGTTTTTATGCTGAGGGTGATGCTATATTTCAAGCAATACGGAAAGTATTATTCGGGGACTAGGTCAGAACTTCCATTCAGCAGAAGTCCCGGAATAATACCCCAGATATCACTGAGTATAAAGACCTAGTATCTCAGAATAAGGGACCTTTCAAACGAGATTTCAGGGGATACCTATATATCCAAGTAGTGTTCCCCATGAAATAAGTAAGTGTTTGAATTTTAGGTTTATATCCTGAAAAAGTTTACTAAATGTATAAAAACCTATCGACATATCATCAGTGAGACTGTTTAACGCTATTTAATCATTACAATTCTTTAGCATACTATAACTGTCTACTGATGTACTATCATTTCCTCTTTTTGCGCAAAACTCAAATTTATGAGTTTTATTTATCATGTTTTTGGCTTTTTCAAATTTTCTAATGTTTTTGTATTATCTGACAATTTTTCTCCCCCTAAAATGCAAAACCATTAAAGGAAATTTGACAACACGATGCTGATAGCTTTGTCTCGCCATCCATGTTCTGCTTCTCATGTACCGAATTAACAAAACTAACATAAAGTACCCCCATGATTTACAACACATTGATTTTTTACAGTTTGAAAACCGTTTTTCAATCTGGTGAAAGTAATCATGTTTGTTCAGCCTTGAGGGTTTCGGCGTATTCAATCAACACACACATTTTTTTATGTGTACAGAACAACAAATAAACTCCCTGTTCAACCAAACCAGGGTCCAGCAACCTCTTCCTCCTCTCCAAGTGCCAGGCTGCTCCTGTTTTCATTCTCACAGTATTTGTTGTTCTTGAGCACCTGCACATGCAACAAATCAATCATTTGAATAATGCAACCCAAGCCTGTTTAGACTCAGGTAGTTGAACATGAATTTTTCCAGGTAAAACTGGATAATTTCTTTCATTTTTCTCAAAAACATCATCAATTTTAATCTCAACTTTTTCTTCTTTTACCGAATTGACATGTTTCCTAACAGACCATGTTTGACCTGCCGGTGTTCCTCGTTTGTAAAAATGTGATTGTTTTTGAACACTTTGTTTCTGAACAACATTTGGTTTCCAAAACTGTTGAGGTTTTGTCATATCAACTGATGTTTTCCAATTCTGTGTTGTTCTGAATCTGGGTGTGTGAGAATTCCAGGTCTGTCTTGAATCAAACCTGTTCGGGTTTGATTTCCAAGTTTGATTTGAAGCAAACTTGTTTGTATTGTACCTCCAAGTTTGTTTCGAATCAAATCTGGTTGACCTTTGTTTCACATTCTCAGATTTCTGTTTTTCAACATCAACAGGCTTTGGATTTGGACACTTTCGTGCAACATGTCCAATTAGATCACATTTAAAACACACTTTCTTTGAAACATCCTTAGCGTGTTGTTGCATCCTTTTTTTAGCATCAAACTCCTCATTTGACTGTTGTCCACTTTTGAGTTTTTCCTCTTCTGCTAAGCTTTTTCCTTGAACAAAACTTGTTTTTTCCTGAACATTTTGTGTTTCATGTTTCTTCCAATTTTGTTTCTTTTTATAACCCAAACCAGCCTTCATGTTTTTCTTCTTAAAACCAGGTTTGTTATAAAAAGAGTTATGACCTTTACCAGCAAACTTTGAAATTTCCGACTTCTCAATCTCAACCATTTTGAAAACTTTATCAACCTTTTCTGAAATCACATTCTGAATCGGGAAGACAACATCTAAGAATAGTTTGTCTGATCCAATCATGGTATAAACCAATCCCTTTGAATCATCATTCCCAACTTTCTCAGATTTTGTGTTTTTCAGATAACCATCATGAAAATTACCTTCATCTTCATCCTGTAATTCAGACTTACCTTTGGTAGACTCATCTTTCAAAACGCTTTCAACAACCTTGCTTACCACCTCTGAATCATTAGCATCATCAGATTTGGAGTAAGTCACATCGATACTTTCAGGTAACTGGTCAGCTATGTTCAAACCCTTTGCCACCTTTTCCTCATCATAAAAAGTATAATTGTTTCTCAATGGTGGTGGTACCTGATGAAATTCTGAACCAATACCCTTTTTGTTCTTGTCAGTATCTTTGTCATCTGGTATGATGTTGAAAATGCGTTCGAGAATGTATGAAGAGTTATGATAACTTTGAAGTTTGGTTACAACCTTTTCTTTTTCAGCCAAGACTTGTTTAAGATTAGCAATTTCATCAACACATTTGTTCAATTCAAGTTGCTTTTCTTTAAACTTTCTTTCATACATTTCTTTAGTGACTAAAGTTTCAGACAATCTTTGATCAAAACTTTTGACTTGGCTCTTCAAAGTATCATAAGCTTCTTGTACTCTCTGACTTGACCACTTTAAAGAATCATACTGTTTTTGTAAATCTTGAAATTTAGATTCTTTTTCAACACAATCAACACATTTAGCAGTACACTTTTTGTAACACCCCGAAAATATAAAAGTTTATATTAAAATTATAAAGTTTAAATAAATGAAAACTTATCATGCAGAAATTTGTAACTTAGTTAACTAACAAGTCTACAACTAACTTACAAGGGGGTTAAAACAACAAAAGTTATGTTAAATAAGTTGAGGGGTCAATAATGTAAAAAGGGGAAATTAATTCACTAAAATAGTAAAACAAAAATAAACCAAACACCCCATTCAAGAGGTGTCTGGTCGACCAGAGGAACCCCAGGGGCGACACCCACCATTCCAAACCCTAGTTCACAAGAAATCCTGCAAATTGAAGGCCTAAATCAGTTAGAAATCGAAATCCAAGCGTAGAATCGTGATCACCTTGTCAAAGGGATCCTAAGGTATGTCAAATTAGGTCATTTTGATGCAACTCGAATTCTTACATATGAATGAAAATTTATGTTTAGCTTAAATTGTTGGTAGAAATTGTGAGATTGGGAGTAATATGAAGTTTGGGGACAAACCCTAGATAAATTCTTGCCCAATCTTTGCATGATGATGGTATGAATCAAAATCACTATAGTGGGTGATCACAATGTTAGAAGAACTTGGTAAACACTAGGGTTTTGGTTCTTGCCTAGTGTAATTTGAGATTTTGAAACAATCTCTAGGATTATTGATGCTAATAATATGTGTATATTGTAAAAATTGAGTGAATAGGAACGATAGATACAAGTTATGAAATTAAATCAGATCATGTAAAAAGTTGACCCGCTAGGTGTTCGATGAAACGCCTAAATTAGGGTCAAAATGTTAAAGGTTTGGTAAAACGCAGATTTGAATGTGTTAATTAAATGATGCGTTAAAGCTTAAGAAAGAGTTCTAAACTTGTTGTAAATTGAACTCTTTAGGCAAGGAATCCGGGACGTCGAGCGGACACACCGGAGGAGATACACGCGGAAAAGGAGTGCTTTAAAGGTACGTGACTTTAGTCTCGTTGCATTATGTAATAACGTTAGTTTTAATGTATAAATGATGTCGGATAGTAATTGATGCGTTGATGTATCGTGAAAGTGGCGAAGTTCACTAGATCATCAAACGGGTCAAAATAAACATTAGAAATTTGGTTTGGTGTGATAATAAAGTGATAGTTTTCACTAGATAGCCAAACGGGTCAAAATGTTGCTTGAAAACGAATCACACGAGTAGAGACTTAAAAGTCTCATATTTTGCAAGGTGATAGATGGTAATGCATCAATAGATTGGTTATGACATTTTAAGTCTACGAACCCGGTTTATCGGGTCAAACAATAGAAGTTGATAGAAGGTGTCGTTTGAAACGGGATGCTTGAATTCCGAGAAAACAAGTGTTTAGTTCGGAGAAAACACGAAGCCATGGTATGGCGCGTATACTCCAAGGCCGTAAGCCCGGAAAGTTGGGTAACTATGTCTAATGTGTCCTAAGGATGGAATTATGGGATCATGTAATTTGATAATGGGTTGTAGATAATGAAACAAATAAATTATGAGCCGAACGTCGGTATCTCGGTCTTCGTGATGTATAATTTATATGGTTAGGTCCGTAATCTTATTACAGACTCGTAGGTGAAAGAATCGACGAAATCGGACCAACGAGTAAAAAGTTATAAACTTTTGAAGTTGAAAAATAGTTAAGAGGCAAGAATGTAGAACCCACCGTAACTTACGGCTCCACCGTAAGTTACGGTGGACATCAAAAGCCTACGGTGTGAACCTTCTGGTTTACGGTAGAACAAGGAACATCCCAGGTTCACCGTAACTTATGGTGACACTGTAAGTTACGGTGGAACCCAGGAAAATCATGTTTTGTTTGATGCTTTGTGTTGTTAAGTTTTGTTTATACGTAATGTATTATTGTCAAACTAATATTTTAGTGTTTGACTTTAGGTATGGATGAGTTTCCCTCGGATGGTGATCAAGCATGTTGTCAAGAACCGAACACGCGTTTTGAAGCTTCCGCACTAAATATAACCATGTCTATAACTTTATTATGTTGCAAACACTTTTGTTAATCATGTTTTAAACCCTTAAACTAGTGATTAGTTACTAATAAGGGTTAACTTTTAACTTGTTAAGTACTATTGTACGTGGTTTGGTAATCTAATGTGATTGTATGGTTAAAAAAAAAATAATAACAAAAAGTTTTTATAAACTCTTAATTGTACCTTAATTAATATAATTATTAATTATATTCCGTCAAATTACTAAGGGTGTTACAAGTTGGTAATCAGAGCTTAAGGTTGTCAACAAAAGTGTTCGGTTCAAGCTTGATCGATCGTCCAGTAAGAATTAACTTATTATGTTAACAAATTATGTCTTATATATGAATGAGAAGGAAGTGAAAGTGCATGGGAAGAGAGTGTTAACACACTCAAACCCGGGAAGTGCACCAAATTTAAACGGTTAAAGCAAGCTGAGAACTTGACTAAACCAAAACAAAAGAAGCGATGTTATAAACGAAATGTTTAACGTTTAAATGTAAACATTTCAGTTTCAAAGATGACGGATAAGGGAAATGACGAAGCGGTGCCAAGAGTCACCGAACAAATGAGAGAAGTGATTGCTGAAGAGGTAGGAAAAGCAATCGAGAATAGCTTGTCGGGTTTTATCGATAAAATCCAAAACACGGTGTTATCAGTGATGGATGAAAGAATAAAGAAATTGGAGGATAATGCCAATTTAGCTAAGGAGAAGTTGGGAGAGCGTAAGGGTTGCTCGTACAAGGAATTTATGGCATGTAAACCGCCACTCTATCACGGAGAAGTGGATCCGATAGTGTGCCAAAGATGGTTGAGTGATCTTGAAGGGGTGTTCGAGAGAACCCACTGTGATACAAGTGACTTCGTAGCTTATGGCATGGGTCAACTGAGGGGCCAAGCAAAGGACTGGTGGGATAGTAAGAAAAAGGAGATTGGTAGCGAAGAGGCGAAGGCGATGACATGGGACGAGTGTAAGGTACCATTCCTTAAACATCACAGTCCCAAAGCGGTTATCAATCGGATCAAGGAAGAATTTATCCAACTTAAACAGAAGGGCGAATCTATTGATAAGATCACAGGAACCTTTCTTGACAAGCTAAGGTTTTGCGATGAGTTGGTGACAACCGAAGAACAAAAAGTGTATTATTATTATTATTATAATATGCTAAGCGCGGAATATCGGGAGTTCATGACTCCCTCAAAATACGAAACCCTCACTGAAATCATCAACACCGCTCGAGAAAGAGAGATAGAGTTAAAGAAGCAAATTGAAAGGGGTGAACGAAGGGCACAAGAGGTAAATCCAAGCCCTATGAAAAGGGCACGCACGACTGACTCATCAAAGAAACAAGAAGGAAAGAGCAGTACGCCAAGTTGTAAAGTGTGCGGAAAGGGACACAAGGGCGAGTGTTGATTTAAGGACAAGCCGTGTCCTATTTGTGGGAAGACAGGGCACACGGCTGCATTGTGCCCGGGGAAAGTTTCGGTATGCTATAAATGTTATCAGCCGGGTCACAAGAAATCCGAGTGCCCGGAATTGTCCGGAAAGAAGGAAGACAAGAGTGCGCACAACGAAGCACCAAAAGCAAAAGCTAGATCTTTCCAGTTAATGGCAGTGGAGGCGAAAACGGAGCCCGATGTGGTCTCAGGTATATTTGCCATAAATTCAATTCCTGCACATGTGTTATTTGATACGGGTGCGAATAAATCCTTTATTTCACATGGACTTATTCGACATCCTTCTTTTGTACTAACAAAATTACCTATGTCATTAGAGGTAGAAATAGGTGATAACAAAAACTTCCTTGTGTGTGATATATGTCGAGATTGCAAGATAAGTATAGATGATGAGGAATACCCGATAGATTTAATTCCTATGTCCATGGGAGAATTCCAAGTAGTGGTCGGAATGGATTGGCTATCCCGACATAATGCGAAAGTCATGTGTTTCCGCAAGGAGATAAAACTAACATCTCCAAGTGGGAAATCGATTATCATACGTGGCGAGAAAGAAGGAAAACCTGTTATGTGCTCAATGATAAAAGCTTACAAGCTCATGAAGCACGGATGTAGAGCATTCATGATATACGCAAACGAACCAAACAAAGGGTCGCTAAAGATTGAAGACGTGCCGGTAGTACGCGAATATGCCGATGTGTTCCCGGCAGACCTACCGGGAATACCGCCAGAACGGGAGGTAGAGTTCGGGATCGAATTGATTCTGGGCGCGAAACCCGTGGCCAAGGCGCCGTATCGGCTTGCACCCTCAGAATTGCAAGAGTTAATGTCTCAAATACAAGATCTCCTCGACAAAGGCTTTATTCGCCCAAGTGTGTCACCGTGGGGCGCACCGGTGTTGTTTGTTAAGAAAAAGGATGGGAGTATGCGCATGTGCATCGATTACCGTGAGTTGAACAAACTCACGGTGAAAAATCGATATCCACTTCCAAGAATTGACGACTTATTCGATCAATTGCAAGGTGCTAAATGGTTCTCCAAGATCGACCTTAGATCGGGGTACCACCAGTTGAGAGTCAAGGAGGAAGATATACCGAAGACGGCTTTCCGTACGCGGTACGGACACTACGAATTCCTTGTAATGTCCTTTGGGTTAACAAATGCGCCCGCAGCTTTCATGGATCTCATGAACCGGGTCTGCAAGTCTATGCTAGATAAGTCGGTGATAGTGTTTATTGACGACATTTTAATATACTCAAAGGACGAAGCGGAACACGCAAGACATTTGTACGAAGTCTTAGAGACGCCCAGAAAAGAAAAGTTGTATGCAAAATTTTCAAAATGTGCCTTCTGGTTGCGAGAGGTGCAGTTCCTCGGGCACGTCATTAATGCAAACGAGGTGCTAGTAGACCCGTCGAAAATAGAAGCCGTGGCGAAATGGAATCCACCGAAGAATCCTTCGGAAATCAGAAGCTTTTTGGGGCTTGCGGGTTATTACCGAAGGTTCATACAAGATTACTCCAAAATTGCCATGCCACTGACCAAACTAACCCGCAAGGAGGAGAAGTTTATTTGGGGCGAGGACCAAGAAAAGGCGTTTCAAACGCTCAAAGAAAAATTGACACAAGCACCGGTATTGTCATTACCGGATGGAACGGATGATATGATAGTTTACTCGGATGCCTCGCATTCGGGGCTTGGCTGCGTTCTGATGCAACGAGACAAGGTTATAGCCTATGCTTCAAGGCAGCTGAAAACTCATGAAAAGAGATATCCTACTCATGACCTCGAGTTAGCGGCAGTGGTGTTCGCCTTGAAAATATGGAGGCATTATCTGTACGGGGTAAAGTTCACTATTTTTACCGACCACAAAAGCTTAAAGTATTTCTTCGATCAGAAGGAATTAAATATGAGGCAAAGGCGGTGGTTGGAGACTGTCAAGGACTTTGATTGTGATATACATTACCATCCCGAGAAGGCTAATGTAGTAGCGGACGCGTTAAGCCGAAAGACAGATTATGCGCCTATTCGAGTCCGATCGATGCAACTAATTGTGACATCGGGATTGCTCGACCAAATTCGGAAATCTCAAAGTGAAGCAATAAAAGAAGAGAATGTGAAGAAAGTAAGAATAGTAGGGCAGTTAAAAGACTTGGAGGATGGTAACCAAGGATTAAAAACTCGATTTGGGAGAATTTGGGTTCCAAATACATGTGAAGCCAAAGCACTTTTACTTGATGAGGCCCATAAATCTCGTTATTCGATACATCCGGGGGCGACCAAGATGTATAATGATTTAAAACAAAATTATTGGTGGCCCGGAATGAAAAGAGATATTGTGAAGTATGTAGAGAAGTGTTTGACTTGTTTACAAGTCAAAGCAGAGCATCAGAAACCATACGGTAAGCTGCAACCATTAGATATTCCAGTTTGGAAGTGGGAACAAATTACGATGGACCTGCTGACCAAACTGCCAAAGACCAGCCGCGGTTTCGACGCTATTTGGGTGGTCGTGGATAGATTGACAAAAAGTGCTCACTTCCTCCCGATCCGTGAGACTTATACATCTGAAAAGATGTCAGAAGTGTACACCAATGAGATTGTGGCACGTCACGGGGTGCCGATATCCATTGTGTCCGACAGGGATACTCGGTTCACTTCGGAATTCTGGCGTGATTTCCAAGAGCAAATGGGAACTAAGTTGTTTATTAGCACTGCCTACCACCCACAAACGGACGGGCAAAGCGAGAACTATACAAACGCTAGAGGATATGTTACGGGCTTGCATCATTGACTTTGGAGGTAGCTGGGATGTCCTCTACCCTTAGTTGAATTTTCATATAATAACAGCTACCACGTGAGCATAAAAATGGCACCGTACGAAATGTTATATGGTAGAAAGTGCCGAACCCCAGTTTGTTGGGGAGAAGTTGGTCCTCGAGGGCTAGCTCAGACTGATATAATCCGAGCTACGAATTGTAAAATCGACATGGTCCGCTCTCACTTAAAAGCAGCTCAGGATCGACAAAAATCGTATGCGGATAAACGAATGAGGCCAATAGAATTTCAAGTGGGCGATAAGGTAATGTTGAAAGTATCGCCCTGGAAGGGGATAATTCGGTTTAGAAGAAGAGGAAAATTGAGCCCAAGATTTATTGGGCCATTCAAGGTCGTAGAACGGGTTGGTAAGGTAGCATACCGTCTCGAGCTGCCTGAGGAGTTGAGTGGAGTACATAGTACATTCCACGTGTCACATCTTCGGAAATGTTTAGCAGACGAAACTACCCATGTCCACTATGATGATATCGAGGTGGATAACAGTCTTAATTACGCGGTGAAGCCAATGGAAAACCTAGATCGTAAAGTGAAGAATTTGAGAAACAAAAAGATCAACCAAGTAAAGGTTAAGTGGGAACACAGGAAGGGTGCAGACACTACATGGGAATCCGAGGAAGAAATGCAACGGCTCTACCCTTCATTATTTGGTACGTAATTAGGTTTCGGGGACGAAACCCTTTTTAAGGGGGGTGGACTTGTAACACCCCGTAAATATAAAACTTTATATTAAAATTATAAAGTTTAAATAAATGAAAACTTATCATGCAGAAATTTGTAACTTAATTAACTAACAAGTCTACAACTAACTTACAAGGGGGTTAAAACAACAAAAGTTATGTTAAATAAGTTGAGGGGCCAATAATGTAAAAAGGGGAAATTAATTCACTAAAATAGTAAAACAAAAATAAACCAAACACCCCATTCAAGAGGTGTCTGGTCGACCAGAGGAACCCCAGGGGCGACACCCACCATTCCAAACCCTAGTTCACAAGAAATCCTGCAAATTGAAGGCCTAAATCAGTTAGAAATCGAAATCCAAGCGTAGAATCGTGATCACCTTGTCAAAGGGATCCTAAGGTATGTCAAATTAGGTCATTTTGATGCAACTCGAATTCTTACATATGAATGAAAATTTATGTTTAGCTTAAATTGGTGGTAGAAATTGTGAGATTGGGAGTAATATGAAGTTTGGGGACAAACCCTAGATAAATTCTTGCCCAATCTTTGCATGATGATGGTATGAATCAAAATCACTATAGTGGGTGATCACAATGTTAGAAGAACTTGGTAAACACTAGGGTTTTGGTTCTTGCCTAGTGTAATTTGAGATTTTGAAACAATCTCTAGGATTGTTGATGCTAATAATATGTGTATATTGTAAAAATTGAGTGAATAGGAACGATAGATACAAGTTATGAAATTAAATTAGATCATGTAAAAAGTTGACCCGCTAGGTGTTCGATGAAATGCCTAAATTAGGGTCAAAATGTTAAAGGTTTGGTAAAACGCAGATTTGAATGTGTTAATTAAATGATGCGTTAAAGCTTAAGAAAGAGTTCTAAACTTGTTGTAAATTGAACTCTTTAGGCAAGGAATCCGGGACGTCGAGCGGACACGCCAGAGGAGATACACGCGGAAAAGGAGTGCTTTAAAGGTACGTGACTTTAGTCTCGTTGCATTATGTAATAACATTAGTTTTAATGTATAAATGATGTCGGATAGTAATTGATGCGTTGATGTATCGTTAAAGTGGCGAAGTTCACTAGATCATCAAACGGGTCAAAATAAACATTAGAAATTTGGTTTGGTGTGATAATAAAGTGATAGTTTTCACTAGATAGCCAAACGGGTCAAAATGTTGCTTGAAAACGAATCACACGAGTAGAGACTTAAAAGTCTCATATTTTGCAAGGTGATAGATGGTAATGCATCAATAGATTGGTTATGACATTTTAAGTCTACGAACCCGGTTTATCGGGTCAAACAATAGAAGTTGATAGAATGTGTCGTTTGAAACGGGATGCTTGAATTCCGAGAAAACAAGTGTTTAGTTCGGAGAAAACGCGAAGCCATGGTATGGCGCGTATACTCCAAGGCCGTAAGCCCGGAAAGTTGGGTAACTATGTCTAATGTGTACTAAGGATGGAATTATGGGATCATGTAATTTGATAATGGGTTGTAGATAATGAAACAAATAAATTATGAGCCGAACGTCGGTATCTCGGTCTTCGTGATGTATAATTTATATGGTTGGGTCCGTAGTCTTATTACAGACTCGTAGGTGAAAGAATCGACGAAATCGGACCAACGAGTAAAAAGTTATAAACTTTTGAAGTTGAAAAATAGTTAAGTGGCAAGAATGCAGAACCCACCGTAACTTACGGCTCCACCGTAAGTTACGGTGGACATCAAAAGCCTACGGTGTGAACCTTCTGGTTTACGGTAGAACAAGGAACATCCCAGGTTCACCGTAACTTACGGTGACACCGTAAGTTACGGTGGAGCCCAGGAAAATCATGTTTTGTTTGATGCTTTGTGTTGTTAAGTTTTGTTTATACGTAATGTATTATTGTCAAACTAATATTTTAGTGTTTGACTTTAGGTATGGATGAGTTTCCCTCGGATGGTGATCAAGCATGTTGTCAAGAACCGAACACGCGTTTTGAAGCTTCCGCACTAAATATAACCATGTCTATAACTTTATTATGTTGCAAACACTTCTGTTAATCATGTTTTAAACCCTCAAACTAGTGATTAGTTACTAGTAAGGGTTAACTTTTAACTTGTTAAGTACTATTGTACGTGGTTTGGTAATCTAATGTGATTGTATGGTTAAAAAAAAATAGTAACAAAAAGTTTTTATAAACTCTTAATTGTACCTTAATTAATATAATTATTAATTATATTCCGTCAAATTACTAAGGGTGTTACACTTTTCTTTCAAAATCTTATTTTCTTCTTCAAGACCATGACATTTCTGTGTTAACTTTTCAACTTTTAATTTCAAAATTTCTTCTTTTTCAACCATTTCTTTACATTTCATTTTGAAAACATTTTCAAGTTTGTTTGCTTCAATTTCTTTTGTTTTTATAATGTCATCTTTTTCAGTACAAGCTTTGCACATTTCTATGCAATTCCTGCACTTGTTTTCATTTTCATCAACAATTTCAGCATTCAACAAGTCAGAAGATTCATTTACCTCAATCTTTTTCAGCACCGATTCTTCTGTCTTAGCTTTCTGATCTTCCTCTTTGTTCTCCTCTTTTCCTTCTTTCTGTTCTTCTTCTATCTTCTGTTCTTCTTCAACTTTCTGTTCCTCTTCAGCAGCAATCTTTGCGACAGTCTTCACTTCTTCAATCATCTTCTTCAGTTCTTCTTCTTTTCTCTTCTTCATTTCTACCACCTTCGGTAGACTTGCTTCACAAACTTCTCTTATCTTGCTCTCCAAATCCGGCAGATATGTTTTATCAGATAACCTTCTTGTGTTGAAAGTAGCCTGTCTTGGAAGCAAATTTGTTACAGCTTCAAAATCCACTTTTGATGGGTCAACAACTGGATTACCCCGTGGATCCATGTAACATTCCAAATCATCATTCCATCTTTTTTCTCTCTGGGCTTCTTTGAATGGTTCGTTTAATTTTCCGATTTCCCATCTTGCATAGTCTGCTTTCCACCATCTATCAGGATCAGCATCAGCTACAAATGCATATCCAACAGCATCTTCTTCAGGGCAAACTTGACTCCAGTCGTAACCTTCATCATCATGAATAACTGCAAGAGCCCTTGATTTTTCTTCAGACTGCTTCAATCTTGGTGGTTCGGATTTGTTCTGATGATAAATTTCTTTCTTGTAATAATCTTCTTTGAACGGGTTTTCAGAATCATCAGCATAATCATTTCTGCAATCGCGCTTAAAGTGACCTTTCTGTTTACATTTGAAACATGTCACCTTTGATTTGTCAAAGCCTAACTTGGTAGAGGGTCCACCAATAGACATTCTTCCGGTTATCTCCATGAAGCGTTGTGCCCTCCTCACTGCACTGGCCATGCACCATCTTATGTCGATCAATTCCATCTCATCAGGATCGATTTGATCGTAATCTTCTTTCGTCAAGTTGGTGTTGCCAATTTTCCCTGCAACGAGACTTTCATACGATTCAAGTACAGATGCCAAGAAAACCATCTGTTGTTTTGCTGACTCTTCACTAAAATTCTGCCCATTCTTCAAATCCACTGCGATATTACACTGAAATAAATTCTTGGAAGCAGATTGACTTGAAGTGTTTGAAGAAGATCCACTATGAAAACCACTGTGAAGACTTTCAATGTTCACTGAGTTTGAGCTTTCTGCAGAAAACGCTGTTCTTGGAGACCCAGCCTGTGGTACAATTCCTCGGTAGTAAAGCTCCACATTCTGCTGATGAGCTGGACTGTTGACCTTAGATCTCTTTATCTCCAACTCATGGCTTTCAAGCCTTTCAATCAGCAAATCCACTGTTAAATCTTCAGGCTTGATTGTATTTTTCAACATTAGAGCGAAGTATTGCCAATCTTGATCTTTTGGCAATGAATCAAACAATTTATCCACCAGCTCCTCTTCAGTATATGTAATTTTGTGTCTGGCCAGCTCCATTTTCAGATGCCCAAATCTTTCGATCATTTTACAAACGGATTCATTTTTCATGCAACCAAAAAGATCAAACTCTTTACGCAACAATTTCTTTTTGTTTTTAACAATTTCATTACTTCCTACACATTTTCTCTCTAACGCTCCCCACAAACTCTTCGAAGTTTTCTCTTGTTCAAGTAACGAAATAATATCCTCTCTCACTGACTGTTTGATCAATGTAATCATTTTATATTCAGCCACAACATTCTTTATATCTATGTCTGTGAAATCTTTTTCATTTATCAGCTCTCCTCCCTCTTTTACTGGTGCAGTATATCCATTTTTCAATTTTAACCAACTTTCAGGAGCGAAAGCTTTTACCCAACCCTCAAATCGGTTTTTCCACCAGTTATAATCTTCAACTTTCATTAGCTTCGGTGGTTTCTGTTGACTTCCATACATGTTCTCAAACTTCAAATTCTCCGAAATCTCTCTTGAATATTCTCTCATCTCAGATCTTCTATCTGTTGATTTGGAAGTGAACGCATTGTAAAATGTGTTGTAAAATTCTTCACCGTTACTTGACATCTTCAATCACCAGAGAACACAAACAAACACAATCAGTTTAAACTGTATCAAATAATCTGAAATACACTGACACTCGGTTGACGTGAAATGATCTTGACGCGAAAAAGTTCACTTTCGAGCGAAATATAACTCTTGAGCGAAATCAGATTATAAACTAAACATCCACTTCGAGCGAAATCAAACAACAACGCTTTGAGCGAAATCACTTGACCTTTAGAGCGAAATTAGACTATAAAGCTTTCGAGCGAAATCAGTTATGAAGTTTGGAGCGAAATAGTAGTTGCTTTTAGGAGCGAAATTAGACTCTCTTTTGGAGCGAAATCACATATAATGACCAACTGGAGCGAAATCAACACAATCCTTTGGAGCGAAATTAAGATCTTGAGCGGAATTAGAAAACGTTTTCGAGCGAAACCCCAAAGTTCATTCGAGCGAAATTAGATCCGAGGTCAATTTTGGTCATTTTTAGGCCGAATATTGTCCTGTAACTTTCAAGGCTTTGTTAATATCCACTTATACACAATCTGTGAAAAATTGAACTAGTTTTGACCGATAAATTTTGTTCTGTTGAAGGAAGAAAGTGTAGAAGACAGAAATCTGATGCAATTGAGCTAAACTCTTCTTCCTGTGCTCTGATACCACTTGTAGGATCGTTGTTGAACCCGAATGAGTCGATCAGAAGAGTTGTTAATCCGATTCAAAGGCGGAATCAATGAAACGGATGCTCAATGTATTTATAATGTCTCTTGTATTGATTTTAACACTGATTACAACCTGAGAACAGTTTGGCAGCACTTCGTTACAATTTCTGATTCCGTGCCAAATGAACAAACAAGTGCACCTTATATACTGTGTTAATTTCGCTCCAAATGATCCAAAGCCATTTCGGGCGAAATCAGAACCTTCTGATTTCGCTCCAAATGGTCTTGGACCATTTCAGGCGAAATCACTCACTTAACCACTTTCATCTGTTTCTCGATCCTCGTGCACTGTATATTCTAACCTATCCTATTACATGATACAAGACGAAGTCAATAGACGTGATGCACTAACACAAGCCCTACAAAAATAAGCATACAACTCGCTGATAGATCCGTCAAATATCCACAAGGTGTCGCTGAAAATCTATTGGTCAAAGTCGGTGAATTTGTCTTTCCGGCCGACTTTGTCATACTAGATATGGAGGAAGATGCCGAAGTACCACTCATCCTAGGGAGGCCATTCCTAGCTACGGCCCAAGCAGTGGTAGATATGAATGATGGAACACTAACATTCAGGATTGGGGACGAGGAAATGAAGTTTGGAGTTGGAAAAAGAGTAGAAGACGAAGACCCGTTCAACTACATGAAGGTCATTGACTCGAGTCTGGATGATGCTCTCTGACGGTGTAGCATGGGATGCAAAACATCCCACTTGGGTGACATATGACCAGGCTTTGGGTCTAGCCAAGGACCCTTATAAATGTGGCGCACCACGGAGATATTCCGCGGAACTATCCTTAGTTTAGTTTAGAATAAATTTTTTTATGTTTTCTAGTTTAGTTTTAATTTTCAGGAATAAAACACACTCGGGATGGTGAAGGATACCAAGGGAAACTTGAACCAGCACCCCATGCACAAAAACAGGGCCATCCGATAAAATTTTCTTCATTACAGCAAGTTTAGCACGGGGTCGTGCTCACCCAACACGCCCCGTGCCCAACCATCTACAGAAAATGCCCAGTTCAGGTAACTGGACACGGGGCATGCTCACTGAACACGCCCCCGTGCCCAGGCTTCTATTTCTTTTTATCAGTTTCTATTACTGGCGATCTGAACACGGGGCCGTGTCCAGACGCCTAGTAACATAAATTTTTGCTTTTTCACACCTTTTTACCCATTCAATCAACCAAAAAACTTATTTTTGGGACACATTGAGGACAATGTGTAATTTAAGTGGGGGGGGGGGGATGCTAAAACCTTGAATCTTGCAAGTCCTAATTACAAGCCTTACACAAAACTCTATTGGAACCGCTAATTACCCCAAATTTTTTTCAAAAATTTTCATTTTTTTTACTTGTCTAGGTTTAATTTGGGAATTTCAAGTTCTAAAAAGGTTATATTTTTACAAATTTACTACCGATAGCGTCGTGATAAAAAGAACCAACATAAGAAAATTATAAAACGGCATGACAAGTTTAGTTAAAATTTGATTATATATACTTGATCACATAAAAACCCATTCCCACAAAAAGTGAGTTTTGAGCCTTTATTGAGCATACAAATACATATCTTTAAACTAAATGCTCATTTTTCGTTTCTTGTGTGAATAGCCGCTTGGTTCTTACGACTCTAGAACTTGCCACGACAATACATTCCCGGTCCTTACCAACTTAAACCCGAGTAAGTAAATGATGGAGGCATTAGGACTAACCCTTTTTTTATTTCTACACCATTATTTTTTTTACCACCTACCCAAAATCCCCCTAGTGAACCCCTTTGAGCCTAAACCTTTTCATTTCTTAACCCAAAACAAACACACTTTTACCCACCAAAACCCTTTTTCATTTTAAACCCTTTATTTTAGTAACAAAGCTCGATTTTTCCTATGACTTGCTTATAAAAAAAATGATGATGATGAAGCCAAAAGAAATAAACAAACAAGTCTATCAAAAAGAACTTTGTTTGAAGAAGTACTTCATCAAAATAAAAAAGTTACAAAATAATGGCAAGTCTTAAGTAAACCGACGCCTTTTACGCCTTTCGCCCTTTTACTAACCACTAACCCAACCACCTACCTTTAGCCCAAACCTAACCCTTCACCCAAAAGTCCTCTTGATATTTACAAAGGTGTATAGTTAAAAAGGAGGATGATTGATTGCTTGGCAAGCCTATGGTAGGGGTAAGTTCCATACCGCTCTCGAGTGATTCACTAAAATACATCTTCGGCCGAGTGTTGAGTGATCCCCCGTGAGGTATGTGAACTTGTATATAAATGGAATTTTAAAAAGACATGTTATGCCCTAATAAGTAATTTGTCTTATGTAATGTTTTAAATAAATCATGACGAATAGGATTGTAAATAAATAAAAATAAAACTTCATAAAGAATCTTGGGAATCCCGACACTCTATGACAAGCTCAAAAACCTTCTCTTCTACCCGTTCCATTTGGGAGTGTAAAGCCACATTATAAAGAGTTTTGCTTGAGGACAAGCAAAGATTCAAGTGTGGGGGTATTTGATGTGCACAAAATGCAACATATAAATTACATCAATTGTGGCATAAAACTAACCCTTTTTTAGTACTAATGTTGGAAAAAGTGTGTTTTTGTCTTCCTTTTGTATTTTCAGGATTAAATGAGCTTAAATGAACAAAAGAAGAAAAAAGGCAGCTAAATCTAACATAAATACAAGAAAAGGAACAAACGTGGCATGCCCGACCTCCCGACAGCATCTTCCCAAGCAAAACAAGAGAACATAAGGCTGAACACGCCCCGTGCTCAATGAGCACGGGGGCGTGCCAAATGTCAGCAGAAAAGACAAAGTTGTAGAAGCTTCTATCACCCACCACGGGGGCGTGCCCAGCGAACATGGGGCCGTGGTCAACTCTAAGATTCGCAGAATCTAGGGAAATCTTGATAGTATAGATACGCTTCTGCACACGGGGTCGTGCCCAGCGGACACGGGGGCGTGGTCAACTAATGTAGACAAACTGCAATTAATGAAGAAAGAGAAGGAGGATGGACACGTGGCCGTGTCCGAGCTGCTGTTCAGGCTATAAATAGGGGTGATTGGCTCATTTGCAAACCATCCCTTGGCACACCACCTCTCTCACACTTCACCCACCCACCACCACCATCATAACACCATCATCCACCACCATCATCCATCATCCATCATAGAGTGTGTGAGTCGTCTCAGGATCCAAGATTGATCGTAAGAGTTCTTGACAATCAAAGGCCATGTTTGCCTAAGTCTCTTACATCACTTGGTGAAGACAAGTGTCTAGTGTAATACTTTATATTTTTAATCTTTTTGCACTTTTTATTTGGTTATGTATTAATGACTTTACTAACTAGTTTCTTATGTTGAAGGTGATTCTTCCTTATCGTTTGTCTGTGGTGTCTTGGCATTATTTTACTATCTATATAAAATAAAAGATTTTCACCATTCATATCTCCACGGTCTATATGGAGATGTGTTGGCTACCTGGTCGGGGGTTAAGGGGACAGTTTGGTAAGAGTCTTGCCTTCTTCAGTGTATAGATCCTGCAAGGACCTGGGTCAAATTTAGTAGGACCTCCTTCAATACCCACCGGTATTGGATGGCGGGGGTCCAAACTCTTTGATCCCCTCATATGTAAGCTACTATTAAAACTTTAACCCGGCTACTTAGGACTGTATTGTCACACCCCCAAAATCCCACACTGCGGAGTACCACCGCTTGGGAGCGTGACTGACCAGGATCAAGCCATCAATCATATCAAACATAGCATTTAATAGTAATGAAAGTAATTAATGTAATTCATCATGACATGATTGATGTTTCAAAACCAAACATTGTTTAAGTAGCGGAAGCATAGTAATGTAAACTCAAAATAGTTATAAGTTCAAATGACGTTCATGATCCGTATCTCACAACGACCTGCTCCTCCCTGTGCAAGCTCCATAACGTACCTAAGGTCCTGCAAGGCATGCAGCAAATAATCAACAAACTAGTTGAGCGGGTTCACAGAAAGTAAGTTCATAACATAGTGCGTAAGTTTAACTAGTGGGGGCTTCCCATACTAGTGTGTACTAAAGGTGGGGGCTTCCCAAACCTTGTTTTTATATTACCGGTGGGGGCTTCCCACGTTTATCCTTACTAATGAGGGCTTCTCATCAGTGGTACTTACTAGACTAACTTCCAACCATGTGTTCTTCTTTACCGAGAACAGGAATACGTACTGGGTCACGTAGGCTTTACGTGACGTGCCCTTCCCCGAGGACAGTGGTACGCGTGGGGGCTACGTAGGCTCTACGCAGCGTGTCCTTCCGACCCGGAAGACAGTAGAAGGTATTGGGTTACGTAGGCTTTACGTAACGTGTCCTCCCGACCCGGGAGACAAATGGCAAATACTGGGTTACGTAGGCTTTACGTAACGTGTCCTGACTATCCTGAGGACGATGGTCTATAGTCTAGTGAAAGCGTAAGTACGAGTAACTCTTTCAATGTCAACATATCCAACCCAATTCCCAACCCGGGAATCCCATGCCTTGGCTGTGTGAACTCACCATGGTTTGCTCGGCAGATACACAAAAGAGGGTTCTTGAACTAACAATGATCAATCACGTCCTAACAGGGTTATCACACTAGTCAGGTTCGGTTCAAGTATTGCACGTATGAATCACATAAATTAACATGTTACAAGCACGTATAGATCATGGCAACGTTTGACAGATAAACAATACATACAACCTGTACAGTTTAAACAAGTAGGCCCAAACTATCCGGCCCAATATGCATAAGTGACTTGTGCGAGTCCTTTGGGTTGTGCGATTTGGGATTGGGCTTGAGGCCCAATCGGTTAAACAAGTATCATAACATGTGCGAGTGAAGTTAGTCCGACCCAATAGTTAACATATAACAGTCTTGTGCGAACCCAACACCTTGTACGACCGAGTTGGGTTGTGCGACTGCACCGGCCTCGTGTGAGTGGGCCACTTGGGCTTGTTTGGTCCAGTAATAATTATCTAGTATAATCAGGGCCCAACCAATAAACCAAGATTATCTTGTGCGATCCATGTAGGCTTGTACGACCGAGTCAGCTTGTTCGATCCGGTGGTTTGTGCGACTGGGGTACCTTGTGCGAGTGGACCCCTTGCACGATCACGAGGTCTTGTGCGTTTGGACTTCTTGTTCGGCCAAGAAGTCTTGTGCGATCGGTTTAAATCATCCGTGATTTATGCTCATTCGGTTACAATTACTAGTCAAATCAATTACTAGGTTTCCAAACTTATCATATCAATTAACATATTTCCATCCATCAAATTACATACCATCGATCAAACAAGCAGTTTATTACCAATTCATATGAACCCTACTATGATCCTAGCATGAACAACAACTAATCACTTCAACAATTCGGTCCGATTACATTCATTCCGATCTTAAATCGTCATACAAATACTCCGAAAACAGAACATAGTAACTTAATATCATCAACAATCATGCAAATCGAACATGTAAACATACATCAAAGCTGGAATCGTTATGTAGATCATGCAATCCAAAGATTAACAAAACACTTATGTTGGTGAACAATGATCACTCCTAGACTAGTGGTTCGATTGAATCACAACATCATATAAACATCATGTAAACGCATAGATCATAACATCATCACATACTATCGAAATATAATATCATCACTAACCGGTTGGAAATCAAAGAGAGGCGATGATCCTCTTGTGCCTTGTGCCGTCGGGTTCCAAGCAAACGAGAGAGAGAAAAGTCTAGGGTTCTTGGTGTGTGTTTTTGTGTTGTGTAACAAATGAGAAAGTAACCAAGTCCCTAAGGTGTTTACACGCTATAGAGGGGTGGGCCGGCCCTTACATGGGCTGCCCTATTGGTCCGCGTACAAGAATGAGGCCCAACCGGCCTTGTGCGGGTGTTGTGGGCTTGTGCGGTTCAAGTGTCTAGTGTTGTGCGGTCCAATTCATACATGCACACACAATAAACAAACAACATAACACAACATTCATTCAATTCAATCATATAATTTAGTTCACATATGCACATAGCGTTACACAAAGCGAGTCTAAAGTTCGAGTTGTCACATTATCCCCAACTAATTGGAAATTTCGTCCCGAAATTTGGTATGCACTCACTGAGGAAGCTAGATAAACTGTATTGTTCACTGATTTTCCTGGGGTGTCACATCCTCCCCCCGTTGATCTGGAATTTCGTCCCGAAATTCCGAAGTAGTAGCTTCAGCCTCAGCAGTGGTTGTACTGTTCGCGAACAATTGGGGGTACTTTTCTGTCATCCTGTCTTCGCGTTCCCAGGTGTACTCTGGGCCACGTTTGGAGTTCCAACGAACTCGGACAAGAGGGATTCTCTTGTTTTTGAGGACCTTCACATCCCGGTCCGTGATTTCTACTGGTTCCTCGACGAACTGCAACCGCTCGTCGATAGTGAGTTCCTTAAAAGGAATGATGAGGTTTTCATCTGATAGGCACTTCTTTAGGTTTGACACATGAAAGACATTGTGAACTGCCCCGAGTTCAGCTGGTAGGCTCAATCTGTAGGAAACCTTGCCAATCTTTTCTATGATTTCGAATGGTCCGACATACCGCGGATTCAGTTTGCCCCGTTTGCCAAAACGTACCACACCCTTCCAGGGTGAGACTTTCAATAAAACCCGGTCCCCGACCTGAAATTCCAAAGGCTTTCTACGCTTGTCCGCGTAGGCTTTCTGACGGTCGCGTGCTGCCGCCATGCGTTGTCGTATCTGTGCAATCTTTTCTGTGGCGTCCACTACAATCTCTGGACCCGTGATCTGACTATCCCCCACCTCTGCCCAGCAGAGGGGTGACCGGCATTTACGCCCGTACAATGCCTCGAATGGAGCGGTTTGGATGCTGGTGTGATAACTGTTATTGTAAGAAAACTCCACCAAAGGGAGGTGCTTTTCCCAGCCGTTGCCGAAATCGATGACGCATGCCCGAAGCATGTCTTCTAGAGTTTGGATCGTTCGCTCAGACTGCCCATCCGTCTGAGGGTGATATGCTGTGCTCATGTCTAATCGTGAGCCAAAGGATTTATGCATCGCTTGCCAAAGCTCTGACGTGAATCGTGCATCGCGATCCGAAATGATGGACGTGGGCACCCCGTGCCTCGAAACAACTTCTTTAAGATAGACGTCTGCGAGAGTGGAGAACTTATCCGTTTCCTTTATAGGTAGAAAGTGTGCAGACTTGGTGAGTCGATCCACGATCACCCATATAGTGTCGTTCCCACGCTGGGACCTAGGTAGGCCTGTAACGAAATCCATGGAAATTTCTTCCCATTTCCATTGCGGTATCTTAGGCTGCTGAAGTAGGCCAGCTGGTTTCTGATATTCAACCTTGACTCTCGCACAGGTCAAGCATTTTCCAACGTATGTAGCGATGTGGGCCTTCATACTAGGCCACCAATAAGTAGTGCTGATGTCGTGGTACATTTTATCCGACCCTGGATGTACCGAGTAGCGAGACTTGTGAGCTTCTTCCATTACAAGTTCGCGTAGACCGCCATAGAGTGGGACCCAAATACGCCCCGTTACATAGTAGGCGCCGTCTGCCTTCTGTTCCATTTGCTGCCGTGAGCCGCGTAAGGCTTCAGCCTTGACGTTTTCGGGCTTCAGTGCTTCTGCCTGAGCATCTCGTATCTGTGCAGGAAGGCTAGACTGAATCGTAAGCTGTAGCGCTCGCACGCGCTTCGGTAAGGTGTCCTTTCGACTGAGGGCATTAGCCACAACATTGGCTTTGCCCGGATGATACTTGATGGCGCATTCGTAATCGTTCAGTAATTCAACCCATCGTCGTTGACGCATGTTCAAATCCTTCTGCTTAAGGATATGCTCGAGACTCCTGTGATCGGTGTAAATCGTGCACCTGGTACCGTACAGGTAGTGTCGCCATATCTTAAGCGCGAAAACAACAGCTCCCAGCTCTAAATCGTGCGTCGTGTAGTTGCGTTCATGAACCTTTAGTTGACGAGAGGCGTAAGCAATAACCTTGTCGCGCTGCATTAACACACATCCAAGTCCCCGAATGGATGCATCACAATAAACCACGAAGTCATCTGTGCCCTCTAGCAGAGAGAGGATAGGTGCGCTGCAAAGTCTATCCTTTAAGTGCTGAAAAGCAGTCTCCTGGGGCTCTCCCCAGCGATAGGTGACACCCTTCTGTGTCAGTAGCGTAAGCGGCTGAGCAATCTTTGAGAAATCCTTGATAAACCGTCTGTAGTAACCTGCCAGACCCAAAAATTGGCGTATTTCCGTTGGCGTTCGCGGTGCAGGCCAGTTCCTGATCGAGTCTACCTTGGATGGATCGACATGGATTCCATCCTTGTTCACTACGTGGCCTAGAAAATGGACTTCACGAAGCCAGAAGTCGCATTTCGAAAACTTAGCGTATAGCTGTTCCTTCCGAAGGAGTTCCAGAATAAGGCGTAGGTGCTGCTCGTGTTCCTCCTGACTCTTGGAGTAGATTAGAATGTCGTCGATGAAAACAATGACGAACTTGTCGAGATAGGGTTTGCACACCCTGTTCATAAGATCCATAAATACGGCAGGCGCGTTCGTTAACCCGAACGGCATGACAAGAAACTCGTAGTGGCCATAACGAGTTCTAAATGCAGTCTTGGAGACGTCCTCATCCCGGACTCTCAGCTGATGATACCCAGACCTCAAGTCTATCTGCGAATAGTAACACGACCCTTGCAACTGGTCGAATAAGTCGTCGATGCGCGGAAGAGGATAACGGTTCTTCACCGTCACCTTGTTGAGTTCACGGTAGTCGATGCACATCCTGAACGTACCGTCTTTCTTTTTCACGAAAAGTACTGGAGCTCCCCAAGGCGAAGAGCTTGGACGAATGAAGCCCTTTTCCAAGAGCTCTTGTAGCTGCTTTGACAGTTCCTCCAATTCTGATGGAGCTAGGCGATATGGTGCGCGAGCTATGGGTGCTGCTCCTGGAGCGAGCTCGATTTGAAATTCGACCTGACGATGAGGCGGTAAGCCAGGTAAGTCTTCAGGAAACACCTGAGGGTAATCACGTACAATTGGAATATCCTCCAATTTCTTTTCCTTAGCTGATGCGTCTGTAACGAGTGCCAGAATGGCAGTGTGCCCCTTTCGTAAACATTTCTGAGCCTTCAAGAAAGAGATGATGCCAACCACAGCACCACTCTTGTCGCCTTGAACTTCGAGAGGTTCCTGACTAGAACGAGGAATGCGAATAACCTTCTCGCTGCATAAGATTTCTGCCTGGTGTTGGGATAGCCAATCCATCCCAATCACGACGTCGAAACTACCCAAAACTATGGGAATGAGATCAATAGAGAAAGCTTGACCAGCTAGGATTAGATTACAACCCTGAACTACGTGCGTGGCTTCTAGACTTTTACCGTTAGCTAACTCTACTACATGTTTGGTGGGTAAAAGTGTTGGTGCACGTTTTAGCAGTTGACATATTTTCACAGACATATAGCTTGTATCCGCACCCGAATCAAACAAAACAGTAACGTAAATATTGTCGAGGAGAAACTTACCCATAACAACGTTGGGATCGTTCACTGCGTCACCTCGACCTAGCACAAAAGCGCGTCCCCTAGCCTCGTTGCCATTATTGTTGTTGTTCCCACCGTTGTTGTTCCCGTTTCCCTGGTTATTGTTGTTGCGGTTCTGGTTCAACTGAGGGCAGTCGCGTTTGAAATGACCTTCAGCCCCACACTGGAAACATCCCCGGTTTCCACGCTGTGGCTGCTGCTGCTGCTGCTGGTTCTGTGGAGCGGGTTGCTGAGGCTGCTGATTCTGATTCGCAGGCCGTGGACTCCTACAGTCTTTGGCCTCGTGACCCATCTTAAGACACCTTTGACAACGACCCTTGTTACACGGGCCATTGTGATGTCTGTGGCAATTGTAACACTTAGGTTGACTTCCCTGATATCTCCTCTGTCTGTGACCACCAGAGGATTGCTGACTGGGACTCTGATAGTGGTCAATCTTCTGCTGCTGAGCTTGTGGCTGAACAGTTGCTGAACCTTTACTAGAATCTCCATCCCATTTTCTTTTGCTTTCGCTAGTAGTAGCAAGAGTAGCTGAAAGAGTGACTGTAGCAGTAGCGTTGACACGCTTAGGCAGTTTATTCTGATCCACTGCCTGGTCGGTGATACAATGAGCGAGACGCTGAATTTCTTGGATGTTGTCGAGGTTAGCCGAGGTAACATGGCTCTGGATTTCCGGCGCCAATCCCTTGAGATACATCTCAATGCGCTTGTATGGAGGGTCCACCATAGTTGGACACAGAACGGCCAGCTCATTCGACCGTTTAGTATACGCTTCGATCTCTGACCCAACCATTTTCAGGTTATACAGCTCGTCTTCCAGCTTGTGAATATCTTCACGCGTATAATACTCACGCTTGATGAGTTCCTTAAAATCGTTCCATGGGGTGGCGTTAGCAGCTGCCAACCCCAGAATTTGCACCTGCGCGTTCCACCAGGTTAGCGCGATTCCTTCCAAGGTGCCTGTGGCAAACTTGACCTTGCGAGCCTCAGGGCACTCGCACATTTCGAATACTGATTCTAGCTTTTCAAACCAATGGAGGAGTCCCACTGCCCCCTCTGTGCCGCTGAAGGTACTTGGACGACAGTCCATGAAGTTCTTAAAAGTGCAAACTTGCTGCTGCGCATGTTGACCTATTGTGTACGAATAGGACGAAGTTAAATACGAGAGTTAATGTAGGATCTAAAGATCCTAGTGTGTGCCTATACTGCAGGATATACTACCTGCTTGAGCAGCTGCAAGTGTCGCAGCAACTTGAGCTGGAACGAGAGCCTCTAGCTGGGCTTGAGTCATGTTGATTCGTCCAGACATGATCTTCATAGTAAAAAGTAACGTAAATGAGAGTGGTTCGCGAGTAGGGCGATGACAGAAAAGAGTAAACACGTAGGGATTCTCATGCTATAGTATCATGTGTATCTAAACGTAATGAGAGCAAAGTTCTAAGAAGTTCTAGCAAACAGGCAATAAACATAAACCTTATTACCTAGGATGTCGAGTCTTGCACGTGGAGCGAAGCGTCGTTGTGGATCGTTGTGAGCACTGTTCTGGTTATAGTCCGGTTTTAATAAAAACGTTTTCCCATATTAAAACCAAGTTCTCTGTAACCAATGGCTCTGACACCAATCTGTCACACCCCCAAAATCCCACACTGCGGAGTACCACCGCTTGGGAGCGTGACTGACCAGGATCAAGCCATCAATCATATCAAACATAGCATTTAATAGTAATGAAAGTAATTAATGTAATTCATCATGACATGATTGATGTTTCAAAACCAAACATTGTTTAAGTAGCGGAAGCATAGTAATGTAAACTCAAAATAGTTATAAGTTCAAATGACGTTCATGATCCGTATCTCACAACGACCTGCTCCTCCCTGTGCAAGCTCCATAACGTACCTAAGGTCCTGCAAGGCATGCAGCAAATAATCAACAAACTAGTTGAGCGGGTTCACAGAAAGTAAGTTCATAACATAGTGCGTAAGTTTAACTAGTGGGGGCTTCCCATACTAGTGTGTACTAAAGGTGGGGGCTTCCCAAACCTTGTTTTTATATTACCGGTGGGGGCTTCCCACGTTTATCCTTACTAATGAGGGCTTCTCATCAGTGGTACTTACTAGACTAACTTCCAACCATGTGTTCTTCTTTACCGAGAACAGGAATACGTACTGGGTCACGTAGGCTTTACGTGACGTGCCCTTCCCCGAGGACAGTGGTACGCGTGGGGGCTACGTAGGCTTTACGCAGCGTGTCCTTCCGACCCGGAAGACAGTATAAGGTATTGGGTTACGTAGGCTTTACGTAACGTGTCCTCCCGACCCGGGAGACAAATGGAAAATACTGGGTTACGTAGGCTTTACGTAACGTGTCCTGACTATCCTGAGGACGATGGTCTATAGTCTAGTGAAAGCGTAAGTACGAGTAACTCTTTCAATGTCAACATATCCAACCCAATTCCCAACCCGGGAATCCCATGCCTTGGCTGTGTGAACTCACCATGGTTTGCTCGGCAGATACACAAAAGAGGGTTCTTGAACTAACAATGATCAATCACGTCCTAACAGGGTTATCACACTAGTCAGGTTCGGTTCAAGTATTGCACGTATGAATCACATAAATTAACATGTTACAAGCATGTATAGATCATGGCAACGTTTGACAGATAAACAATACATACAACCTGTACAGTTTAAACAAGTAGGCCCAAACTATCCGGCCCAATATGCATAAGTGACTTGTGCGAGTCCTTTGGGTTGTGCGATTTGGGATTGGGCTTGAGGCCCAATCGGTTAAACAAGTATCATAACATGTGCGAGTGAAGTTAGTCCGACCCAATAGTTAACATATAACAGTCTTGTGCGAACCCAACACCTTGTACGACCGAGTTGGGTTGTGCGACTGCACCGGCCTCGTGTGAGTGGGCCACTTGGGCTTGTTTGGTCCAGTAATAATTATCTAGTATAATCAGGGCCCAACCAATAAACCAAGATTATCTTGTGCGATCCATGTAGGCTTGTACGACCGAGTCAGCTTGTTCGATCCGGTGGTTTGTGCGACTGGGGTACCTTATGCGAGTGGACCCCTTGCACGATCACGAGGTCTTGTGCGTTTGGACTTCTTGTTCGGCCAAGAAGTCTTGTGCGATCGGTTTAAATCATCCGTGATTTATGCTCATTCGGTTACAATTACTAGTCAAATCAATTACTAGGTTTCCAAACTTATCATATCAATTAACATATTTCCATCCATCAAATTACATACCATCGATCAAACAAGCAGTTTATTACCAATTCATATGAACCCTACTATGATCCTAGCATGAACAACAACTAATCACTTCAACAATTCGGTCCGATTACATTCATTCCGATCTTAAATCGTCATACAAATACTCCGAAAACAGAACATAGTAACTTAATATCATCAACAATCATGCAAATCGAACATGTAAACATACATCAAAGCTGGAATCGTTATGTAGATCATGCAATCCAAAGATTAACAAAACACTTATGTTGGTGAACAATGATCACTCCTAGACTAGTGGTTCGATTGAATCACAACATCATATAAACATCATGTAAACGCATAGATCATAACATCATCACATACTATCGAAATATAATATCATCACTAACCGGTTGGAAATCAAAGAGAGGCGATGATCCTCTTGTGCCTTGTGCCGTCGGGTTCCAAGCAAACGAGAGAGAGAAAAGTCTAGGGTTCTTGGTGTGTGTTTTTGTGTTGTGTAACAAATGAGAAAGTAACCAAGTCCCTAAGGTGTTTACACGCTATAGAGGGGTGGGCCGGCCCTTACATGGGCTGCCCTATTGGTCCGCGTACAAGAATGAGGCCCAACCGGCCTTGTGCGGGTGTTGTGGGCTTGTGCGGTTCAAGTGTCTAGTGTTGTGCGGTCCAATTCATACATGCACACACAATAAACAAACAACATAACACAACATTCATTCAATTCAATCATATAATTTAGTTCACATATGCACATAGCGTTACACAAAGCGAATCTAAAGTTCGAGTTGTCACATATATCCTTGCTGACTCAGACTACTTAGCCGAGGGTAACGTCACCTTCAAAAGAGGGGCCTACCACATTATGCATTAATAACTTAATTAATTATCTTTTAATAATCCGTCCCTTTAGGATTGTATCCTTGCTGACTCAAACTACTGCGTTGAGGGTAACGTCACCTTCAAAAGAGTGGCCTACTACAATAACTAAGATAATCTCTTAAAAAGTGAAAAAGTGCGGAAATAATCAAAGGTTACACTACACACGAGTGGGATCCAAGTGATTCATCTTGTCTATCTGTTTTTATTTATTTTATATTTATTTTTAGCATTTTAGTTAGTTTTATTGTTCTAGTTTAAAAAACCTTTTTCTAACTTTTGATTTGATTAGACGTTGAGGATAAACCGGTACTAAAAGCTCTTGTGTCCTTGGACGACCTCGGTATCTTACCAACACTATACTGCGTTCACGATGGGTGCACTTGCCCATATGTGTGTTTAGTGTTAGTAAATATCGTGTTTTATAAATTTAAAACTTGGCTAAAAAGTGTAAAAGGGCTTCAAATACACATAAAAAAATATAGCATACTTCACGCACATCAGTTACATAGATTTTGTTTATGCAGGATTCATGACTTGTGGTTAAAAGAGGTGTTTAACAAAAGTAGTTATGAACCTTGTAAAATGTTTTGTTTTATAAATTCATGTGAAAATCAATATGAAAATCATATGATATAAAAGAATAATGCATGGTTAAATAAATAACCAAGTAAAATGAATTTGTGTAAAATATGTTGTTGTAAAACAATGTCTTGTAAAATATGTTTTCTGTATAAAAATGTGTCATGTCTTTGTCGAAGTGGTTTAGATAACGCTGCGTTATGTAATATAATAAAAACACTTATATATAGGAAGTACCAGCGGCGTATCCACCATGCTTTTATTGTTGTAATATTTGTGCTCGAAATCATTATGAACAGTTCAATTATCAATAAAACAATGTTATTTGATCCCAATGTTTGTTTGGTTGTGTTTTACATTTTTCATATTTTGACTTCTGTTCAATTTCAAACTCTACACCGCTTTCTAGAGAATTATACGCAAACTGGTGCGTAAACGTACTCAGTTTAATGCGACAAATACTCCGGAACATCAACATATACTCAACATACCTTAAATAACCTTTACATAACTTAGAAATAAGTTTTGAAGGCATTGGTATTGCAAAAACAAGTTAATTCGCTTACAGGGACTAAACTTGACAAACTACGAAAGTATGCCAATTTGAACTGTAACAAAAATTCTGGAACATGTCCATAAGTTAAACATACCATAAATATCCTTTACATAGCTTAGAAATAGGCTTTGAGGGGTTTGGTATGCTAAAATAAACTTTTGGATCATTCAGGGGCTAAAAGTGTCAAAAAGTGCACAAGTTTGCACTTTCGCGCATAACTTACGTTCTGAATACATTCGGACATCCAAAAATTTATGTAAGCATCCTTATATTATTCCTTAGTGTTTGGCATGAGAAAAATCCATTCGTCGCGTCATTTGGATCGTCTTTCACGCTTATGCGCATTCCGTCGTAATTAAGCGAACATCGCGATCGTACGGCCAAACGAACCAACATCCGACCTATTTTTGAGCATGTTTCATGTCCACAATGTTTAGGCATCATTTTAGGGCCTTAAAGTTGGCTTTACGGGCCTTAGAAGTGTCTGAAATGGCTTAAATACGCAACAGGGACTAAAACTATAATTGCTGAAAGTTTGTGCGGATCAGACAAGGCCAGGCGGCCCGCCTGAGCCTTGTGTGAATCCTGACGCGGGCCGCATCAGACAAACAGACCAGATTCAATGTTTTGATCTACTTGCATTGGCCTTTCGATCACCCAAAGGGCAACGACACGTGTCGAATTCCTATGGTGGGGGCAAAATAAGGCACCACAACTTTGCGACAAGTGTACGGCTTGGATCGTGGCACGATATTCAGGAAACGATCCTAACGGCTTTACTTTTCCTATAAATACCCCCCCACCTTTTGGTTAAAAACCCACAAAATCTGATCTAAAGCTCTAAGTTGAGGCCTTTGCTTCCTACCTGAGCTCCTGGATCGAGATTAGCTTTCGGGGACCCTTCGTAAGTGTTCTTTCGTTCTTTTATTCGCTTTTCGAGTCCGAAAGTCAACGTTTTGTTTGACTTTCTGCATTGACCAGCCTATGGTCAACACGAAGTTCATTGGAACTTCATAACGTGAGCGTGATCACGATGGTTATAGTCCAGGGCGACTATACCTACTGATTACCACGTTATCTAGGCTCAGTGACGAGTCGTAGTTTCGGCCAAAATGCGCATTCTTGCGTATTTTGTAACCAAACTACTCGTGAGCATCAAAGCTGTTTGTTTTGATGCTAAACCCGTTTTCTAAACTTAGTTAAGCATGTTCTAACATGCTTAGCTCGTCACTTTTAGTATAGTGCTTATATAGGGTCGTAAGGTAAGCGATCTAAATCATCGCTTATACTTTCGAACCCGACCCATTTGGTCGATCTTTAGGATGCGACCAAACACATTAGGTGACCATAGCTGTAACCTTCCGAGGTTATACCTTGTGGTCACGATGTTAGGCGTTCCAAACGCGTTCTACGTGAACGACGCGTTAAGGTAGCATAAGCTACCTAAACGGGTCGTAATGGGCCGCAAGCACTTAGGTTAGGTTTCATTTTAGTATGTAGGCTTTGTTAAACCATATTTCACGAGTCTCCATACTCGTTTGGTTTACGAACTCGCATACTATCCGATCCTTCCGATTTTGGTCCGGTATATTAACATAGCTACCTATTAGGTGCCGTTTGATATTCCGTGATCACTAGCATTGTGTGATTATTACACAAGAACTTCAAAGCAATCTAAGGTGAGTACATTGAACCCCATATTTACTGTTTTCCAAACTGTTTTGGGGTGAAACACATGTGCCTACTTGTTACTTTCATGCTTTCCATGTTTTCACATCATATACCTGCTATGTTCGTTAGTACATTATAGTACATGATTTCATTACATTTCATGCTATGTATGCCCATTGTGTGCGTACTTAGTACATTGCTTTACATTACATTTCATGCTATGTATGCCCATTGTGTGCGTACTTAGTACATTGCTTTACATTACATTTCATGTTATGTATGCCCATTGTGTGCGTACTTAGTACATTGTTTCACATTACATTTCATGCTATTTATGCCCATTGTGTGCATACTTAGTACAATTGTTTACATCACATGCCTTCATTTTGGTATGACATTTGGTTTGTTTAACATGGAACAATACATTCATTAACATTAGCTACGCCATTCGTTAGTAGGTAGTGGTACCATAGGAATTGACAACTCCCATTCCGGACATCCTAGGTTGGTTTGGATGAAAGGAATGACCGAATTCGATATACATAACTTAGATAACCTTTAATTTGTTTAAGGGTTTATCGCCACAGTCTCAAGGCTTGGATGTATGCATATTTCACAATACCGCATAAATGTTTGTATCAGTATAGCATGCATTGTTCCACAAAACATAACGTTGATTTAAACCATGTTTTAATTCAATACCTTGTTTTGTGCATTTTACATATGGTTTAGTTGATACATCTCACTTACCATACAAGATATATTTTGGGTACACATTACATGATCTACATTAAACATAAACATTTTGACATTGATATACATACTTGGTGGTTTACATTGAACATAGACATTTCGACATGGTTTACACAATAACACTTGACAATTGGTTTATACATGAACAATTTACATGGTGGTTGGTTTGGGTAAATGGTTTGAGTAACGTGGCGTATGTAATATGGTACAAACATCGTGGATACGCCGCTGGTACTTCCTACATATATATGCTTGTATGATATTACATATCGTAGCGTTATCTAAATCATTTCTTTTTAGACATATTTTTTTTGGGTAAAGGGTTACCCTGTTGATTCTATTAAAAATGCAACCGCAATTAAGTACAAGTAGTGAGGATGTATTCCACACTAGTTCATATACAGGACATGCCCCATATATGTAAAACATAACAAAAACCAAAGACCTTTAACACCCCATAACCTAGTCTACTATACATCATGACACGACATCTAGTAGACAAAACAATGCAAAACACAAAACATAGTCTCAACCACCATCATCAAAAATAAAGTGGCCACAAAACAGCAGCCCCTTCAGACGAAAAGCAGACAGCCTATCCATTAGAGAACTTGGTAGAAGAGGTGCTTGCCCCTGCTTTTGAAGAAAAAGGATGAGTACCCGATGTCATAAATGTACTAGTTTCATTGTAGACTTCTTCAACCTCTTCCTCATCTGATTCCTGCCTGTCATTCGACGGTTTCTTCTCAACTCGACCCACCGTGGTACCTCCCTGATTACCAGTATCATCCTTTAGAATGTCAAACGGGTTGGACGTTGGAACCTGATTCTGCATCAGACTCTTTGAGGACGATTTTGGTTTAGGGTTAACAACTGGCCTATACACTACCTTAGGCTTCTGACTTTTCATATGGATGCCTTGGTTGTTCACTTTCTTCTTCTTTGTGACACCCCAGGAAAACCAGCAAACGATGTAACCTACCTAGCTTTAACTTGTATAGCTTACGTTAGTGAGTGCGTACCAAATTTCGGGACGAAATTTCCTTTTAGTCGGGGATACTGTGACAACTCGTATTTCGAACCTGTTTTTGTGTAACATTACGTGATTGTGTGAACATTAGTGAATAACATGATATATGTGTTTTATGTGAAATCGTGATGTGTGTTATATGTTACATAACCCGAATACACGACTCATTTGCCTACACAATCCATTCGGTCCACACTTGGACTCGAGACCTTGGAAGTGGCCCAAGTAGGGGTCGGCCCACTCCCTTCTTATACGGTTACAATAATTCATTAGGGCTACTCCCCATCATTTGCAACCAAGAAACACACACAAACCCTAAAGAACTCTCTCTCTCCCTCTCGGCTACTTGGAACCCGGCGACACACCCACACCCTACAACCGAGGATCATTCTTGTCTCTTCTTTAATTCGGTTAGTAATTGATATGTCTATTGTTGGTTTGAATATTGTTGAGGAATCGGTTGTTATATGAAAGTTCTTGTGAGTATTGTTGCATGATAATATGTTTGATTATGATGCTAACTGTTAATGTTCATGAATCGGCCATGTTTGAATGTTTGTACCTAATCGGATATGATGCTTGTTAACCGGCTGTGATGTTATGATTTGGGAACATGATTTAGGTTGCCTAATAGTCTATGAGATCGATTGTCACATGATCCGATCCACTGTTCTTGATGATAATGGTGTGAACATGTATGAATCTTGATTAAAAACTGTTGTTTGATCCGTATGAATGCTATTGAAAAACTGCTAATTGATCATGATTGAACTGCCAAATTTGTGCATAATCTGTTACGGAATTTAGAAGCTACAAATCAGGAAGTCAGTTACACCGGGTTGCGACAAGAGGTTGCGAGTCGGGAACGCCTAGTCTCGACTCGAGACCTCACACCGACACACAGCAGCACAACTCGAAACCGTGGTTGCGAGTCCGGTTGCGACTCGAAACCGACACAAAACAGCATGAACCGAAACCACGGTTGCGAGTCAGGTTGCGACTCGAAACCAGACCATGACAAGCCGGAACCACAGTTGCGAGTCCCGTTGCGACTCGAGACCTTCCTTCGTTGCGACTCGAAATCTCGACTCGAGACCATACATACGTACACACTGTTGGGCCTACACACTATCACGAGCCCAACAGATTGGACTGAACACTTGGACTCTGCCTGTTTACGTGATTGTTTACGTGGAATACCATGTTGAATACTTGTACAACCTGTTATAATACGTGTAGAACCTATGTGCAATACTTGAATACGAATCTGATTGGTATGATAACTGTGGTAGGACGTGGTTAATCGCTCTATAACTTAATTGAACTGTGTGAATCATACCGAGCAACCCCAGGTGAGTTCATTGCATTTTCTCAAGCATGCGTCCCGGTGGTTTGGGACAACTGGTAAACATTTGGAAGGGAAACTTGGGGTAAACAACTGAAACATAGAAACAATCATTTACCGGATTGCCTGTAAGGCAATGGGGTAATTAGTTGATAGCGCTATTAGGTTTGGCACCCTCACACCGGGCCGTAAGGACGGGCGTGAACTAATTACTGGGACAACTTGTAACGCGGATATAAGACCTCCTACAGTTTGTCAAGGTTGTTTGATACCTTGACTTGACCAATGCCTGTAGGGCATTGGAGTTAGGCATTCCCATCATTGACGCTGCATACGGTACAACAAACGAATTAACAACGATATCAGAAACAAACAACGAGTTGACTTAACTAATATCTGGTAACTTCACACGTAAGCAACACCTTGAACTCACCAGTGTAGTCTGACACACTTGTTGCATGCTTGTAGGTCGTTAACTTTGGAGCGTGGACTTGCTATCTGGGAGTGCTGGAGTTGTCATGGATCGAAGCTATGAGATTACTAGTATTGACACTTTGGTTTTGGGTTATTATGAAACGATTACAAAACAATTTATTATATGCTTCCACTACTCGACATTATTGAATTGATAACATGTTTTATTAAGTATTTTCTATTGGTTCAATGTGATGGGTGGCTCAGACTCTGATGTGTAACACGCCTCGCGGGGGTTTCCGCAGGTGGTATTTTGGGGGTGTTACAGTTTGGTATCAGAGCCACTGGTTATAGTGAACTAGGTTTTAAAACGTTTTGTAAAACCAGACTATAACTGAGCAACTTCGAAAATCGATCATGACACTCAGCACCAGATTGCAAGGTTCGCTTCTCTCTCACTTTATACATTACTTGCTTAGCAGTCACACACCCACAACGTATATGAACTGAAACATTAAACACCATAGTGACTTGATAGTGTGACACTACTCTTCGACTCATGTGAACCATAGAACTGTGATATCAGCTGTTGTGTTATTGAACGGGGGAAACTTCGAGCGCAAGCTAAGAGGCTCTGAGATGAACATGCAAATCGCCTTATTATTTTGGGTGCACACTTAATAATAACGCGAGGTGCATGCAAGTCCCAGTGAGGCTTATCGAGCGTGAGAAGGGTTCTGCCTTACTATGTGCAAACTTGGTAGTATATAGATACCGGTATGACACCTGACTTCCATCTCGTTTCGATTTCTAAATCGGTTTATTCCCAACTATAGAAACATGAGTGGACGAGGACACGGACGTGGCAACATCAACATGACTCAGGCTGAGTTGACTGACCTAATCAATACCCGCGTGGCTGAGGCTCTAGCAGCCTATCAAGCTGGTACGGAATGTACCAAGTACTCTTTACTCTTATACCACGCACACGTCTTTTCATCCCTATAATGTGTTCCCTTTCGTCATTTAGGTCAACAAGCGCAACCTCAACCTAACCAGCCTGCGTGTACATTCAAAATGTTTATGGACTGCAAGCCACAGACCTTCACCGGGACAGAAGGGGCTGTGGGACTCCTAAGATGGTTCGAAAAAGCAGAGTCCGTGTTTGCTATCTGTAACTGTCCCGCTGGGGACAGGGTGAAATATGCTGCGGGTACCTTAGCTGATGGTGCCCTAACATGGTGGAACGCCCAAGTGCAGTTGTTGGGCATTGAGGCAGCGAATGCCACAACTTGGGAAGATTTTAAAGAACTGATCAGGGAGGAGTACTGTCCTCGGGACGAGGTCCAGAAGTTGGAAAACGAATACTACGACTTGAAGATGGTTGGATCTGAAGTCGAAGCGTATGTGAAGCGATCGTATGAACTGGCCGACATGTGCCCGAACATGTCTCGGCCTATGTCCCGGAGGATTGAGTTATTCATCAAAGGGTTGCCTCCGCGTGTGAAGAGTTTGGTCACTGCAGCCCATCTCAATGACTTGACACAAATCGTTCGTCTGACTCATAAGATTGTGGACCAAGAGGTGGAAAGCGAATCGTTACCTCCGCGCATTTCAGCCACTGCTGCTGCTACACCCACTGCCACTGCGTCTGCTAATGATAACAAGCGGAAGTGGAGTGATTATGACAAGGCATCTAGTGCTGGCCAAAATCAGAAAAGGCCAGACAACAGCAACCGCAACATCAGCCAGTCGTCTTCTGTCAATCAAGGCCAGGGAAGTGGTCAAAGTCAGGGCTCGTATGCAGGGAAGAAACCACAGTGTAATAAGTGTGGTTACCATCATTTCGGGCCGTGTAGTCGCACATGTCGCAGGTGTGGTAAAGTGGGCCATGAGGCCAAGGAGTGTAGGGCTTCACAGCCCAAACACCAGCAGCAACAGAACCAGCAGAATCAGAGACAACAGGGACAACCACCCCAGCAGAACCAGGGTTTCAGGAAGGGGTGCTTTCAGTGTGGGGATGAGGGCCACTTTAAGCGGGATTGCCCTCAGTTAAACCAGAATGCCAACGACAACAACAACCGCCCGAATAACAACAATGCTGGAAACAACAACAACGGTAACAACGGGGGCAATGGTGCTCGGGGCAGAGTGTTTCAGCTTGGAGCAGGGGATGCCAGGAATGACGGCAACGTTGTAACTGGTACGTTTCCTGTTAATGATCGTATTGCTTCTGTATTATTTGATTCGGGTGCCGATTGGAGTTACGTGTCCCTAGAGTTTAGTCAACGCTTAGGGATAACCCCAACACCCTTAGAGGTTAAACAAGTAGTAGAACTAGCAGATGGTAAGACGATAGAAGCCTCAAATGTCCTTTTTGGATGCAAACTAGATCTCGTGGGTCAGGTGTTTGATATTGACCTCCTTCCCGTTACGCTCGGTAGTTTTGACATAGTGGTAGGCATGGATTGGTTATCTAAGCACCAAGCCGAAATTCTATGTAAGGAGAAGATTGTGCGTATTCCTCTCCCTGATGGAGAGCCACTGTTAGTTCAAGGACATCGTAGTGGGACGATGGTTGGGATTATCACGGCCATGCGTGCACAGCAGTATCTACAAAAGGGGTATCCTGCACTGTTAGCGCTAGTTACCAACGCTCAGTCTGAAGAAAGTAAGATCGAGGATCTACCAGTGGTGCGAGAATTCGCGGATGTATTCCCAGAGGAGCTACCAGGGTTACCTCCTCACCGTCAAGTAGAATTTCAGATTGATCTTGCACCGGGAGCGGCTCCAATTGCTCGAGCTCCTTACCGGTTAGCACCAGGAGAGTTACAGGAACTGTCTAATCAACTGCAGGAGTTGTTGGACAGGGGCTTTATTCGACCCAGTTCGTCGCCTTGGGGAGCCCCAGTTCTATTCGTGAAGAAGAAAGACGGGTCATTCCGTATGTGTATCGACTATCGAGAGCTCAACAAGGTGACCATTAAGAACCGCTACCCGTTACCACGCATCGACGACTTGTTCGACCAGTTGCAAGGGTCGAGTTTCTATTCAAAGATCGACTTAAGGTCGGGTTATCACCAGGTAAGGGTTAGGGAAGAGGATGTTCCCAAGACAGCCTTTCGAACGCGCTACGGACACTATGAGTTTTTGGTCATGCCGTTTGGATTGACCAATGCACCAGCAGTTTTCATGGATCTCATGAACCGCGTATGCAAGCCATATCTCGACGAGTTTGTTATAGTGTTTATTGACGACATCTTAGTCTATTCCAAGAACAAGGAAGATCACGAGCGTCACCTACGTCTCATCTTGGAACTCTTGAGAAGGGAACAGCTGTATGCGAAGTTTTCTAAGTGCGATTTTTGGATTCGGGAAGTGCATTTCCTTGGGCACGTTGTTAACGAGAAAGGGATACATGTGGACCCTGCGAAGGTGGACGCAGTTAAGAATTGGGCGGCACCAAAGACTCCGTCTGAGGTGCGTCAATTTCTTGGTCTTGCGGGATACTATCGGAGGTTTATTAAAGACTTCTCGAAAATCGCGCAACCTCTCACCTCACTGACACAGAAGAACATGGCGTACTCTTGGGGAACGAAGCAGGAAGAGGCCTTCCAATTGTTAAAACAGAAACTTTGCAGTGCACCGATTCTGTCGCTACCAGAGGGAACCGAAGATTTTGTGGTTTATTGCGATGCTTCGATTCAGGGTCTCAGTTGCGTGTTGATGCAACGCGAGAAGGTAATATGTCACACCCCCAAAATCCACCTGCGGAGTATCACCGCTTGGGAGCGTGACTGACCAGGATCAAGCCACCAATCATATTGAACATGCATTTAATATTAAGTAAAATAACTGAAAACCATCCATTCAATACAAAAGGTGATCAAACAAATCATCGTTTCAAAATGTAGCGGAAGCATAGTAAATAAACCAGTAGTAGTTAACAGTTTTAAGTGTCATAATAGCTCAACAGAAAAGCCACGATCCTTGTCCACAACGACCCGCTTCTCCAGTGCAAGCTCCAAGTACCTAACGATCTGCAAGGCATGTAACAGAATGATCAACAAACTAGTTGAGCGAGTTCACAGAAAGTAAATGCGTAATAGTAAGTTCGTTTGTAACAGGTGGCTCTACTGGGCCGTTTGTATGTTCTATTGGTGGTGGTGTTCCACGTTACTGGTGGTGGTGTTCCACGTTACTGGTGGTGGTGTTCCACGTTACTGGTGGTGGTGTTCCACGTTACTGGTGGTGGTGTTCCACGTTACTGGTGGTGGTGTTCCACGTTACTGGTGGTGGTGTTCCACGTTACTGGTGGTGGTGTTCCACGTTACTGGTGGTGGTGTTCCACGTTATATAACCACTAGACTACTCGTAACTATAGGTATCCTTCACAACCGAGGATAGTAAAGTGGTAGTCTAGTCATAGTGTCAATAGAGTATCTAATCAACCTTTCAATCCCATTCCCAACACCCCGGGAATCCCATGCCTTGGTAAGAGTGTGAACTCACCTTGGTTTGCTCGGTATGCTAGGTTATGCACTCACAAGTAATTAATCACGTCCTATTGTATGCACGTATAACAAATCAGTTCATGTTCGCAATGATACGCATGCAATTTAATGTTCACATAACAGTTAGTTTGCATATCGGCACAACACGTATTATTTCACATTGAACCATCAGTTAGTGTGCACGAATACAATTATTAGCATTCATCCCCAAGCATGGCATGCCAAATAAATCAAACATATGTTCCATTATTCAAAGCATAAACCCTAATATCCTTCGACACATTACAGATCTTTCGATACATTGCTCATCTTTCGGTCTAACAATTATCACAATTATGTTTCGACAGATCTTTCGGTACACAGTTATCATCTTTCGCTTCATGGTTATCTTTCGACACATCAGCTATGTTTCGACATAGTTATCTTTCGACACACAAATTATGTTTCGGTCAACACGACTATCTTTCGGTCAACACACTATCTTTCGGTCAACACACTATCTTTCGGTCAAAATCGTAATTAATCTAGCAAGTAACAAACACATCACAATATCCTAGATGCCTTAGTGGCCGACACCTATCCCCACCGTCAATGTCCATCCACTAACCGCCCATAACCCCCAATCCATACTAATAGTCAATATTTGAGTAATTTGTTGCCAGTTCCTTTATCGATTAACATGATAGGCAAAGATCAAATTTTGAAAACAACACCCCCCCCCTCACATGCTTGACCGGCCACCACTACCAATCAAATAAAGTCTCACGCAATACAAGGAAAACATGTTTGGCTGACACTTGCTTAAGCTCACGTGCATTACTGTTTGAAGATTTATGATGTTACTAATATTGGTGTTGTGTGCCACCATTTGATTTGATGATTGGACCACCCTAGATCCAGCCAACACTTTAGCCAATGGCACATCACAATTCAACAACAATTGACAACAATTATAATAACATAATAACTGACTAAAAAGAACACATGGGAACATCGATGTAATAGCCGGCGAATATATGCGGTCTTAATTCATTCAGTGTCAATCAACAACTAACATATCAAATAATTATTATCGCAGAAAACATGTAGAATCATATTCAAACAATCGGATAAATAACATAAATTATCATCTCATTTAATCCGCTAATGATGAGCAATAATTCAAAATAATACTTTGAGAACACAATATTAACATACCCGAATACAAGAGGGGAAAGGCTTCGGTGATGATGATTCCCTGCCGTCGCAAACAAAGAACTCTAGGGTTTTGGTTTTATAGCTTGACCTTCTTACGTAAATGAGGAACAGACATATTAAACACTAGTTCTGGGCCGAAGCCCTTGTGTTAATTTGTCCGGCCCACCAATTGATGGAAACACTATTGTGTTTTCTTGATGGTGATTTCGTAGGATAGGGGGGTTTGGCTAAGTATTTTATGTGGGGGGTAGGGTAAACAATCCAAGTTCCATATTCTAATAAGTATACTACACTAATCATATAACACAACCCCATATTGCACTTCACAACTTATATTGCACTTCAATTAAATAAACACGATTGATAATACACCGGAGATAATATATAGTCACAATACGATTTAATGTATTACTAACGTGTCCAATTGTAAAACCAACAAGTCGCGCAAACAATTAATCTAATCAATTATGTGCAATAAATGTAAGGATGAAAGTCTTGAAAACTCGAGTTGTCACATTATCCCCAACTTAAAAGAAATTTCGTCCCGAAATTTGGTACGCACTCACTGAGGAAGCTAGGTAAGTTACATCGTTCACTGGTTTTCCCGGGGTGTCACATCATCCCCCCGTTGATTTGGAATTTCGTCCCGAAATTCAGTAGTAGTAGCTTCAGCCTCAGTAGTGGTTGCATTGGTTCCGAATAATTGGGGGTACTTTTCTTTCATCTGGTCTTCGCGTTCCCAGGTATACTCTGGGCCACGCTGGGAGTTCCAACGAACTCGAACAAGAGGGATTCTCTTGTGTTTGAGGACCTTAACATCCCGGTCCGTGATTTCAACTGGCTCCTCGACGAACTGCAACCGCTCGTCGATAGTGAGTTCCTTAAAAGGAACTATAAGGGTCTCATCTGACAGGCACTTCTTCAGATTCGACACGTGAAATACATTGTGAACTGCACCGAGTTCAGCTGGTAGGTTCAGTCTGTAGGCTACTGGGCCTATTCTTTCAGTGATTTCGAACGGTCCAACATACCGTGGATTGAGTTTGCCTCGTTTACCAAATCGAACCACACCCTTCCAGGGTGAGACTTTTAATAAAACCCGGTCCCCGACCTCAAATTCCAATGGCTTTCTACGCTTGTCCGCGTAGGCTTTCTGACGGTCGCGTGCTGCCGCCATGCGTTGTCGTATCTGTGCAATCTTTTCTGTGGCGTCCACTACAATCTCTGGACCCGTAATTTGACTATCCCCCACCTCTGCCCAACAGAGAGGTGACCGGCATTTACGTCCGTACAATGCCTCGAATGGAGCGGCTTGAATGCTGGTATGATAGCTGTTATTGTATGAAAACTCCACTAAAGGGAGGTGCTTTTCCCAGCCGTTGCCGAAATCGATGACACACGCTCGAAGCATGTCTTCAAGAGTTTGGATAGTTCGCTCAGACTGCCCATCCGTCTGAGGATGATATGCTGTGCTCATGTCTAATCGTGAGCCGAAGGATTTGTGCATCGCTTGCCAAAGCTCTGACGTGAATCGTGCATCGCGATCCGAAATAATAGAAGTGGGCACTCCGTGCCTCGAAACAACTTCTTTCAAGTAGATGTCTGCTAGGGTAGAAAACTTATCCGTTTCTTTGATAGCCAAGAAGTGAGCAGACTTTGTGAGTCGATCAACGATCACCCAAATAGTGCCATTCCCACGCTGGGATCTAGGTAAGCCCGTAACAAAATCCATGGAAATTTCTTCCCATTTCCATTGCGGTATCTTAGGCTGCTGAAGTAGACCAGCTGGTTTCTGATATTCAACCTTGACTCTCGCACAGGTTAAGCATTTGCCAACATAGGTGGCGATGTGGGCCTTCATACTAGGCCACCAATAAGTAGTACTGATGTCGTGGTACATTTTATCCGATCCTGGATGTACCGAATAGCGAGACTTGTGAGCTTCATCCATTACAAGTTCGCGTAAACCGCCATAAAGTGGGACCCAAATACGCCCCGTTACATAGTAGGCGCCGTCTTCCTTTTGTTCCATGCGTTGCCTTGAGCCGCGTAAGGCTTCAGCTTTGACGTTTTCGGGTTTCAGTGCTTCTAACTGAGCAGTTCGTATCTGTGCAGGAAGACTGGACTGAATAGTAAGCTGTAGCGCTCGCACGCGCTTAGGTAAAGTGTTTTTCCGACTGAGAGCGTCAGCCACAACATTGGCTTTGCCTGGATGGTACTTGATGGCGCATTCATAGTCGTTCAGAAGTTCAACCCATCTCCGTTGACGCATATTTAAATCCTTTTGCTTAAGAATATGCTCGAGACTCCTGTGATCGGTGTAAATCGTGCACCTGGTACCGTACAGGTAGTGTCGCCATATCTTAAGCGCGAAAACAACAGCTCCCAGCTCTAAATCGTGCGTCGTGTAGTTCCGTTCATGAATCTTGGGTTGGCGCGAGGCATAAGCATTGGCCTTGTCGTGCTGCTTTAACACACATCCAAAACCCTGTATGGATGCATCAAGTATACTACAAAATCGTCCGTGCCCTCTGGCAATGGGAGAATAGGTGCGCTGCAAAGCCTATCCTTAAGGTACTGGAAAGCAGTCTCCTGGGGTTCTCCCCAGCGATAGGTGACACCCTTCTGTGTCAGTAACGTAAGCGGCTGAGCAATCTTGGAGAAGTCTTTTATGAACCATCGATGGTATCCTGCCAAACCCAAGAATTGGCGTATTTCTGTTGGTGTATGCGGTGCTGGTCTGTTCCTGATCGAATCTATCTTGGATGGATCAACATGAATCCCATCCTTGTTCACCACATGGCCTAAGAAGTGGACTTCACGTATCCAGAAGTCGCATTTAGAAAACTTGGCGTATAATTGTTCCTTTCGGAGGAGTTTCAAGATAAGACGTAAGTGCTGCTCGTGCTCCTCCTGACTCTTGGAGTAGATCAGAATGTCGTCGATAAAGACAATAACGAATTTGTCAAGATAAGGTTTGCGCACCCTGTTCGTAAAGTCCGTAAATACGGCAGGTGTGTTCAATAATATCAAACCACCCATCACATCAAACATAATATATAGTAGTTAAAATAATTCATAAAACCCAAGACATTTGATGTTCAAACCAAACTTTGTTCGAATAGCGGAAACATAATAATGAAAACCCAAAAAGAAGTTATAAGTTCAATTAGCGTTCATTGCGTCTCCTCCTCCTAACATGAAAACTCGACCTCTTGCCTCGTTGCCATTGTTATTGTTGTTTCCCCCGTTGTTGTCGTTGTTCCCGTTGCCCTGGTTATTGTTGTGGTTCTGATTTTGGTTCAACTGAGGGCAATCGCGTTTGTAGTGTCCTTCTGCCCCACACTGGAAACATCCCCGGTTTCCACGCTGTGGTTGCTGCTGCTGGTTCTGTGGAGCTGGCGGTGGGAGTTGCTGGTTCTGATTTGCAGGCCGTGGACTCCTACAGTCTTTGGCCTCATGACCCATCTTGAGGCATCTTTGACAACGAACCTTATTACACTGGCCACTGTGATGTTTGTTGCAGGTGTTACACTTCGGAAGGTTTCCTCGATACCCTCCCTGTCTGTGGCTGCTAGAGGAGTGCTGACTGGGACTCTGATAACTGTCTGTCTTTCGCTGCTGAGCTTGTGACTGTACTGAAGCTGACCCCTTGCTAGAATCCCCATCCCATTTTCTCTTACTTTCATTGGGAGTAGCAAGTGTAGTAGAAGCAGTAGCGGTAGCAGTAGCACTGATACGCTTTGGCAGTTTGTTCTGATCCACTGCCTGATCGGTGATGCGATGAGCGAGACGCTGGATTTCCTGAATGTTGTTGAGGTTAGCCGAGGTAACGTGGCTCTGTATTTCTGGTGCCAAACCTTTGAGATACAACTCAATACGCTTGTATGGAGGGTCCACCATAGTTGGACATAACACAGCCAACTCATTTGATCTCTTGGTGTAAGCTTCGATTTCCGAACCAACCATTTTCAAGTTATACAACTCGTCCTCCAACTTGTGAATGTCTTCTCTAGTGCAGTATTCCCTCTTGATCAGTTCTTTGAAATCATTCCAGGGTGTGGCGTTAGCAGCTGCCAACCCTAAGATCTGCACTTGTGCGTTCCACCAAGTGAGCGCAATCCCTTCAAGTGTGCCAGTGGCGAACTTCACCCTGCGAGCCTCAGGGCATTCACACATTTCGAAAACCGACTCGAGCTTTTCAAACCAGTGGAGGAGTCCAACTGCTCCCTCCGTGCCACTGAACGAGCTAGGACGACAATCCATGAAATTCTTGAATGTGCACCCAGGTTGTTGCTGAGCGGGTTGACCTATTGTGTACGAATAGGGCAAAGTTAAGTACGAGAATTAATGTAGGATCTAAAGATCCTAGTGTCTATACTGCAGGGTATACTACCTGCTTGGGCGGCTGCAACTGCCGCAGCAACGAGAGCCTCTAGCTGGGCTTGAGTCATGGTAATTCGTGCGGCCATTGATCTTCACATCAAAGGCAACATAAGTGAGAAAGGTTCGCGAATAGTGCGATGACAGAAGAGTGTAAGCACATAAGTATTCTCATGCAATGACAAGTTGTGAGCAAGGTAATGTAAGCATACTACGAGCAAAGTTCTATGCAAATTCTAGCATGTAGGCAATAAACATAAACCTTATTACCTAGGAAGTTGAGTCTTGCACGTGGAGCGAAGCGTCGTTGTGGATCGTTGAGAGCACTGTTCTGGTTATAGTCTGGTTTTAATAAAACGTTTTTCCAAATTAAAACCAAGTTCTCTATAACCAATGGCTCTGAACCAATCTGTCACACCCCCAAAATCCACCTGCGGAGTATCACCGCTTGGGAGCGTGACTGACCAGGATCAAGCCACCAATCATATTGAACATGCATTTAATATTAAGTAAAATAACTGAAAACCATCCATTCAATACAAAAGGTGATCAAACAAATCATCGTTTCAAAATGTAGCGGAAGCATAGTAAATAAACCAGTAGTAGTTAACAGTTTTAAGTGTCATAATAGCTCAACAGAAAAGCCACGATCCTTGTCCACAACGACCCGCTTCTCCAGTGCAAGCTCCAAGTACCTAACGATCTGCAAGGCATGTAACAGAATGATCAACAAACTAGTTGAGCGAGTTCACAGAAAGTAAATGCGTAATAGTAAGTTCGTTTGTAACAGGTGGCTCTACTGGGCCGTTTGTATGTTCTATTGGTGGTGGTGTTCCACGTTACTGGTGGTGGTGTTCCACGTTACTGGTGGTGGTGTTCCACGTTACTGGTGGTGGTGTTCCACGTTACTGGTGGTGGTGTTCCACGTTACTGGTGGTGGTGTTCCACGTTACTGGTGGTGGTGTTCCACGTTACTGGTGGTGGTGTTCCACGTTACTGGTGGTGGTGTTCCACGTTACTGGTGGTGGTGTTCCACGTTATATAACCACTAGACTACTCGTAACTATAGGTATCCTTCACAACCGAGGATAGTAAAGTGGTAGTCTAGTCATAGTGTCAATAGAGTATCTAATCAACCTTTCAATCCCATTCCCAACAACCCGGGAATCCCATGCCTTGGTAAGAGTGTGAACTCACCTTGGTTTGCTCGGTATGCTAGGTTATGCACTCACAAGTAATTAATCACGTCCTATTGTATGCACGTATAACAAATCAGTTCATGTTCGCAATGATACGCATGCAATTTAATGTTCACATAACAGTTAGTTTGCATATCGGCACAACACGTATTATTTCACATTGAACCATCAGTTAGTGTGCACGAATACAATTATTAGCATTCATCCCCAAGCATGGCATGCCAAATAAATCAAACATATGTTCCATTATTCAAAGCATAAACCCTAATATCCTTCGACACATTACAGATCTTTCGATACATTGCTCATCTTTCGGTCTAACAATTATCACAATTATGTTTCGACAGATCTTTCGGTACACAGTTATCATCTTTCGCTTCATGGTTATCTTTCGACACATCAGCTATGTTTCGACATAGTTATCTTTCGACACACAAATTATGTTTCGGTCAACACGACTATCTTTCGGTCAACACACTATCTTTCGGTCAACACACTATCTTTCGGTCAAAATCGTAATTAATCTAGCAAGTAACAAACACATCACAATATCCTAGATGCCTTAGTGGCCGACACCTATCCCCACCGTCAATGTCCATCCACTAACCGCCCATAACCCCCAATCCATACTAATAGTCAATATTTGAGTAATTTGTTGCCAGTTCCTTTATCGATTAACATGATAGGCAAAGATCAAATTTTGAAAACAACACCCCCCCCTCACATGCTTGACCGGCCACCACTACCAATCAAATAAAGTCTCACGCAATACAAGGAAAACATGTTTGGCTGACACTTGCTTAAGCTCACGTGCATTACTGTTTGAAGATTTATGATGTTACTAATATTGGTGTTGTGTGCCACCATTTGATTTGATGATTGGACCACCCTAGATCCAGCCAACACTTTAGCCAATGGCACATCACAATTCAACAACAATTGACAACAATTATAATAACATAATAACTGACTAAAAAGAACACATGGGAACATCGATGTAATAGCCGGCGAATATATGCGGTCTTAATTCATTCAGTGTCAATCAACAACTAACATATCAAATAATTATTATCGCAGAAAACATGTAGAATCATATTCAAACAATCGGATAAATAACATAAATTATCATCTCATTTAATCCGCTAATGATGAGCAATAATTCAAAATAATACTTTGAGAACACAATATTAACATACCCGAATACAAGAGGGGAAAGGCTTCGGTGATGATGATTCCCTGCCGTCGCAAACAAAGAACTCTAGGGTTTTGGTTTTATAGCTTGACCTTCTTACGTAAATGAGGAACAGACATATTAAACACTAGTTCTGGGCCGAAGCCCTTGTGTTAATTTGTCCGGCCCACCAATTGATGGAAACACTATTGTGTTTTCTTGATGGTGATTTCGTAGGATAGGGGGGGTTTGGCTAAGTATTTTATGTGGGGGGTAGGGTAAACAATCCAAGTTCCATATTCTAATAAGTATACTACACTAATCATATAACACAACCCCATATTGCACTTCACAACTTATATTGCACTTCAATTAAATAAACACGATTGATAATACACCGGAGATAATATATAGTCACAATACGATTTAATGTATTACTAACGTGTCCAATTGTAAAACCAACAAGTCGCGCAAACAATTAATCTAATCAATTATGTGCAATAAATGTAAGGATGAAAGTCTTGAAAACTCGAGTTGTCACATAATAGCTTATGCTTCTCGACAGCTGAAGGTGCACAAGAAGAACTACACGACACACGACTTGGAGCTAGGAGCGGTGGTGTTTGCGTTGAAGATTTGGAGGCACTATCTGTACGGTACCAAATGCACCATCTACACCGACCATAGAAGTCTCCAGCACATCTTCGACCAGAAAGAGTTGAATATGCGACAACGACGATGGGTGGAGTTATTGAACGATTATGAATGTGCCATCAAGTATCATCCGGGCAAGGCGAACGTTGTAGCTGACGCCCTCAGCAGAAAGGATAGTGCACCCAGGCGTGTACGAGCATTGCAACTCACGATTCAGTCCAATCTCCCTTCCCAGATACGGGATGCTCAGTTAGAAGCATTGAAACCAGAGAATGTTCGAGCTGAAGCTTTACGTGGCTCGAGGCAACGACTAGAACAAAAGGGAGACGGCGCTTACTACGTAACTGGACGCATTTGGGTCCCACTCTTTGGCAACTTACGGGAACTTGTGATGGAAGAGGCACATAAATCACGTTACTCTGTACATCCTGGATCAGATAAGATGTACCACGACCTGAAAACTACCTACTGGTGGCCCAGCATGAAGGCTCATATAGCAACCTACGTCAGCAAATGTTTGACTTGTGCTAAAGTCAAAGCAGAACATCAAAAGCCCTCAGGTTTACTGCAGCAACCAGAGATACCCACATGGAAGTGGGAACAGATCGCTATGGATTTCGTGACAGGACTACCAAGAACTCAGGCTGGGAATGACACTATTTGGGTGATTGTTGATCGCCTCACGAAATCAGCACACTTCCTAGCAATCAAGGAAACAGACAAGTTTTCTCAGCTGGCAGCAGTGTATCTTAAGGAAGTGGTCTCTAGGCATGGGGTGCCAACTTCTATCATCTCAGACCGTGATCCGCGTTTCACTTCAGAGTTATGGCAGTCTATGCATAAATCGTTTGGGTCCCAACTCGACATGAGTACCGCTTATCACCCGCAGACGGATGGTCAAAGCGAGCGCACCATCCAGACACTTGAGGACATGCTTCGGGCATGCGTACTCGACTCTGGAAAAGGATGGGAAAAGCACCTACCGTTGATAGAATTCTCCTACAACAACAGCTACCATTCAAGTATTAAGGCAGCTCCGTTCGAAGCACTGTACGGGCGGAAATGTCGTTCACCTCTCTGTTGGCATGAGGTGGGGGATAGTCAGATCACAGGACCTGAGTTTGTTCTTGAAGCATCGGAAAGCATTGTGCAGATCAGAAACCGTATGGCCGCAGCCCGCGATCGTCAGAAAAGCTACATTGACAAGCGTAGTAAACCACTGGAATTTGAAGTTAATGACCGCGTTATGTTAAAGGTTTCACCCTGGAAGGGTGTGGTGCGTTTTGGGAAATGCGGCAAATTAAACCCTCGTTATGTAGGACCCTTCAAAATTTTAGAACGGATTGGAAAGGTGGCCTACAGGTTGGAATTACCTGCTGAGTTGGGTAATGTCCATGATGTATTTCACGTATCACAGCTAAAGAAGTGTTTGGTTGACGAAACACTAGTAGTACCATTCCAAGAGCTAAAGATAGACGACAAATTGCAGTTTGTCGAAGAACCAATTGAAATTATGGATCGGGAAGTCAAAGTTCGTAAGCACAGCCACATACCGATTGTCAGAGTTCGTTGGAACTCGAGACGGGGTCCAGAGTTCACGTGGGAACGCGAGGACCAGATGAAACTTAAGTATCCACATTTGTTCCCCACAGATCAGGCAGAACCTAGTGAACCTAGTCTTGAGGCAACTAGCGAATTTCGGGACGAAATTCCCATTCAAGTTGGGGAGGATGTGACACCCCAGGAAAACCAGCAAACGATGTAACCTACCTAGCTTTAACTTGTATAGCTTACGTTAGTGAGTGCGTACCAAATTTCGGGACGAAATTTCCTTTTAGTCGGGGATACTGTGACAACTCGTATTTCGAACCTGTTTTTGTGTAACATTACGTGATTGTGTGAACATTAGTGAATAACATGATATATGTGTTTTATGTGAAATCGTGATGTATGTTATATGTTACATAACCCGAATACACGACTCATTTGCCTACACAATCCATTCGGTCCACACTTGGACTCGAGACCTTGGAAGTGGCCCAAGTAGGGGTCGGCCCACTCCCTTCTTATACGGTTACAATAATTCATTAGGGCTACTCCCCATCATTTGCAACCAAGAAACACACACAAACCCTAAAGAACTCTCTCTCTCCCTCTCGGCTACTTGGAACCCGGCGACACACCCACACCCTACAACCGAGGATCATTCTTGTCTCTTCTTTAATTCGGTTAGTAATTGATATGTCTATTGTTGGTTTGAATATTGTTGAGGAATCGGTTGTTATATGAAAGTTCTTGTGAGTATTGTTGCATGATAATATGTTTGATTATGATGCTAACTGTTAATGTTCATGAATCGGCCATGTTTGAATGTTTGTACCTAATCGGATATGATGCTTGTTAACCGGCTGTGATGTTATGATTTGGGAACATGATTTAGGTTGCCTAATAGTCTATGAGATCGATTGTCACATGATCCGATCCACTGTTCTTGATGATAATGGTGTGAACATGTATGAATCTTGATTAAAAACTGTTGTTTGATCCGTATGAATGCTATTGAAAAACTGCTAATTGATCATGATTGAACTGCCAAATTTGTGCATAATCTGTTACGGAATTTAGAAGCTACAAATCAGGAAGTCAGTTACACTGGGTTGCGACAAGAGGTTGCGAGTCGGGAACGCCTAGTCTCGACTCGAGACCTCACACCGACACACAGCAGCACAACTCGAAACCGTGGTTGCGAGTCCGGTTGCGACTCGAAACCGACACAAAACAGCATGAACCGAAACCACGGTTGCGAGTCAGGTTGCGACTCGAAACCAGACCATGACAAGCCGGAACCACAGTTGCGAGTCCCGTTGCGACTCGAGACCTTCCTTCGTTGCGACTCGAAATCTCGACTCGAGACCATACATACGTACACACTGTTGGGCCTACACACTATCACGAGCCCAACAGATTGGACTGAACACTTGGACTTTGCCTGTTTACGTGATTGTTTACGTGGAATACCATGTTGAATACTTGTACAACCTGTTATAATACGTGTAGAACCTATGTGCAATACTTGAATACGAATCTGATTGGTATGATAACTGTGGTAGGACGTGGTTAATCGCTCTATAACTTAATTGAACTGTGTGAATCATACCGAGCAACCCCAGGTGAGTTCATTGCATTTTCTCAAGCATGCGTCCCGGTGGTTTGGGACAACTGGTAAACATTTGGAAGGGAAACTTGGGGTAAACAACTGAAACATAGAAACAATCATTTACCGGATTGCCTGTAAGGCAATGGGGTAATTAGTTGATAGCGCTATTAGGTTTGGCACCCTCACACCGGGCCGTAAGGACGGGCGTGAACTAATTACTGGGACAACTTGTAACGCGGATATAAGACCTCCTACAGTTTGTCAAGGTTGTTTGATACCTTGACTTGACCAATGCCTGTAGGGCATTGGAGTTAGGCATTCCCATCATTGACGCTGCATACGATACAACAAACGAATTAACAACGATATCAGAAACAAACAACGAGTTGACTTAACTAATATCTGGTAACTTCACACGTAAGCAACACCTTGAACTCACCAGCGTAGTCTGACACACTTGTTGCATGCTTGTAGGTCGTTAACTTTGGAGCGTGGACTTGCTATCTGGGAGTGCTGGAGTTGTCATGGATCGAAGCTATGAGATTACTAGTATTGACACTTTGGTTTTGGGTTATTATGAAACGATTACAAAACAATTTATTATATGCTTCCGCTACTCGACATTATTGAATTGATAACATGTTTTATTAAGTATTTTCTATTGGATCAATGTGATGGGTGGCTCAGACTCTGATGTGTAACACGCCTCGCGGGGGTTTCCGCAGGTGGTATTTTGGGGGTGTTACATTCTTGCCCTCTACAACCTGAAAATCATCATTATTTTTTTCAGCATCCCCACTCGGAGTTACCTGAGGGTTCTTCGGGCACGAGCTGTCATCATGGCCAAATACACAACAAGAGGAGCACCTTAGAGGCTCCCAATCATATTCAATCTTGACCTCCACCTTTGAATACCCACTACCATCCATAGATGGAATAGCAACAATAACACTCTTTTTTAATTCAGCCCCCGCTTGCACTTCAATAAGCGCTCTAGCATAGCTGCTCCTTCCCCAAGATTTAGCACACATCGAGGCAGTATACGTATCCAACATCTTAGGTGTCCCAATCATAGAGGCAACCAAGCTTAGCCCATCCTCAGTAAATGCCGCTAACGGCACATCATGCATCTTGACCCAAACTGGAACCACATTAATATCCTCTTTTTCCATCTTGATAGAGGGTGACCACTCCTTCAAAATTATGGGAACACTTCTGATTAGCCAAGGCCCATCCTCTAGCATTTGATTCATCCCTTCCTTAGAAGTAAACTTAAAGAAAAAGAACCCGTTTGCATTCATCATGAGACGGGAGAGACCATATTTAGCCCAGTTGTTTTTTGCAAAGTAATCGACCACAGGAAATGCCAACCGTTTACCCAGAAAATATCCAAACAAAGTGTTAGCATACCTATCAGTAACTTGTTGAATCGATGACAATGGAATAACAACATCAGCCCCATCCACTTTCTCGGCAGATTCCATCGCCCGAAAATTCACTTTAACCTTCTCCTTTGCATTCTTTACAATGTGAGCGAAAGAAACAGGACTTCAGAAACAAAGAGAAATCAGCAATTGGGTGGGTGAAACAGCCGCCAAACCCTAATTCGCAAACCAGGAATTGGTGCCGACAACAAACCCTAATCCGCCAAGCTTGATTCTGCCTAAACCCTAATCTTACGTAACCCCAACACAATCAGAATCTGATGTAACACCCTTCTAAGGATCGAATCGTTTTACACAAATAACATCTTCTTCACAAGACATTATTTTTACAAACAACTTATCTTATACAAATTCATTTTACTAGGTTATACATTTAACCTTACACTTTATTTATACGTATCATCTGAACTTATCGTTTTTTTCATGCGATTTACAAAACAAAACAAATTACAAGGTTTACGACTGACTGTTATTAAACATTTTCTTTAAACTCAAGTCATGAATCCCATTTTCACAAAACCTATGTATCTCACAGGCATTTTTATGCTGACGTACCTACTTTCACATGTGTTTTCAGGAGCTATTGTGTAGGATGACAATGGTGACACTAGGGCGGACCTGTGCCTTAGAGACATAAAAGCGAAGATAGACTTAGTTAACTATGTTATAAACACTTTGTTTTCCTGTTTAAGACAATGTATTACGCTTGTTTGACAAATAAAATGTAACTTTAAATTTCCATGGTTATGAAACAATTAATTCTGTCCCAACACTCCCCGGCGTTTCCGCCGCGGTTGCATGTTATACGCGGCCGGGGTGTGACAGAAGAGTTGGTATCAGAGCCAATGGTTATAGGGAATTAGGTTATTAGTAATGCTTTGACCTAGACTATAACTTTCTAGGACCCTAACACAAGTTATCTTGTGTTTAGATTTTAAAACATGCACTTCACCTATCCTTAGGTGATAACCACGACGAGAATTTCGATTCCGAATCCGCTTTGAAAATTAATCATCTGTTCTAGGATGATTGATTTCTAGGTTTTGAACCCTCTGTTATATGGTTTTGAACCCTTTTGAATTTTCAAAATCTCGTCGAAGTTTTGGGCTTTAATAGTGTGAACACGTGCAAACTGGAAGAGTGAATGCCTGTACCCCGGGTTTTCTGTCTAAGGCTAGAGTGTTCGTACAAATCCACATAATCGGACCAGTCACTCTTACCTAGGAACTCTTGGGGTGAGTGTTCACTTATAGGCGAACATGTCTTCGCGATACATTATTTTTGACCCACTTACTTTGACTAGACATTTCGTGTCGCTTGTTTGCTTTGCGATGCATAACCACCATCTTTGCTTTTGTTGATTCTGTTTCATCTCATTCTCTTCACCCAATCATCTCACTCGTTTCCTTTTATGTTTTCCTCTTTTAGAATGCCTCCTCGACGCGAACACCAGATAGCAACTGCCGAGCTGACAGAAATTATTGCACAGCAGATGGCTGCTCAATTCCCAAATCTCTTTGCTCAATGGAACCAAGCCAACAACAACAACAATGGTACATGCAATTTCAAGAATTTTAACTCGGCTAAACCACTCAAGTTTAGTGGTTCTGAGGGAGTAACTGGGCTTCTTCAATGGTTGGAGAGCATTGAGAATACCTTTCGCCACGTTCAGTGTCCGGATAATCGCAAGGTCGAGTTTTCTTCAAGCATGTTTCAAAAGAGGGCTCTTACATGGTGGAATGGGGTAATGAGAGACCGTGGTGCAGAAGTTGCTCTAGCACAGACGTGGGCTGAACTCAGAGCGTTGGAGAAGGAGTTAGATGATTTGAAACAAGATAGTGGCGAGCACAGGGCATATACTGATAGGTTTGAGGAGTTGAGTCTGCTTTGCCCGACTATGGTTGCCCCACTCGACAAGGCCATCGAAAGGTACATCGACGGTCTTCCTGACTCAGTACAAGACATCATTACTGGTAGTAACCCTACCACACTCCGTCAGGCGATCAAGTTATCAGCGACATTGTCACACCCCGGCCGCGTATAACATGCAACCGCGGCGGAAACGCCGGGGAGTGTCGTGGACAGAATTAAATTGTTTCATGACCATGGCATACAAGTTGTATTTTATTTATAAACAAAGGTGTTACATTGTCTTAGAAAGAGAGTACGGAAATCAAAACATAATTAAGCTAGTTCAAACTTCATTTTTAGGCTCTAAGGCACAGGTCCGCCCTAGAATCATGATCATCGTCCTATGGAATAGCTCCTGAAAACACATGTGAAAGTAGGTACGTCAGCATAAAAATGCCTGTGAGATACATAGGTTTTGTGAAAATGGGGTTCATGACTTGAGTTTTAAAGAATGTTTAATAACAGTCAGTCATGAACCTTGTAATTTGTTTTGCTTTGTAAATCATTTGAAAAACGATAACATCAAACGATATGTATAGATAAGTGCAAGGTTAAACGAATAACCAAGTAAAATGAGCTAAATAAGATAGTTGTTTGTGAAAATAATGTCTTGTGAAGAATATGTTATTTATGTAAAATGTAATGTGTCTAAACTGAAATGACTTAGATAACGCCACGATATGTAATATTATACAAACATTTATATATAGGAAGTACCAGCGGCGTATCCACCATGTTTGTATCATATTACATACGTTCCGTTACTTGAATCATTTACCCAAACCAATCCACCATGTAAATTGTTCATGTGTAAACCAAATGTCGAGTGTTATTGTAAACCATGTCAAATGTTTATGTTCAAATGTAAACCACCAAACGTATATGTCAATGTCGACGTGTTTATGTTCAATGTAAATCATGTAATGTGAAATCCCAAAATGTATCATGTATGGTAAGCGAAATGTATCAACTTAAACCATATGCACAAAACAAGTCGTTGAAGTAAAACGTGGTTTACATCAACGTTATGTTCTGCGGGAAATGCATGCTCTATTGATATTAACATTTATGTGGTATTGTAAACTATGCATACATCCAAGCCTTGAGACTGCGGCGATAAACCCTTAAACAAATTAAAGGTTTATCTAAGTTATGTATATCGAATTCGGTCATTCCTTCCAGTCCTATCAAACCCAGGACTTCAGAAATGGGAGTTGTCAATTCCTATGGTACCACTACCTACTAACGAACGGCGTAGCTAATGTTAATGAATGTATTGTCCCATGTTAAACAAACCAAATGTCATAACAAAATGAAGGCATGTGCCCATATGCTGAGTAAACATATGCAGCAGAAATGTTCATGTAAATCAATGTGTCCATATGCTGAGTAAACATATGCAACAGAAATGTTCATGTAAATCAATGTGTCCATATGCTGAGTAAACATATGCAACAGAAATGTTTATGTAAATCAATGTGTCCATATGCTGAGTAAACATATGCAACAGAAATGTTCATGTAAATCAATGTGTCCATATGCTGAGTAAACATATGCAACAGAAAATGTAATGTAAATCAATGTACTAAGTACGCACACAATGGGCATACATAGCATAAAATGTAATGAAATCGTGTACTATAATGTACTAAGAACATAGCAGGCATATGATGTGAAAACATGGAAAGCATGAATGTAACAGATAGGCACATGTGTTTCACCCCAAAACAGTTTGGAAACAGTAAAAGATGGGGTTCTATGTACTCACCTGAGATTGTTTTGAGTTCCTTGTATAATAACCAGATAATGCTAAAGATCACGGGATATCAAACGGCACCTAATAGGTAGCTATGTTAATATACCGGACCAAATCGGAAGGATCGGACAGTACGCGGGTTCGAAAACCAAACGAGTATGGAGACTCGTGTAATATGGTTTAACAAAGCCTACATACTAAAATGAAACTTAACCTAAGTGCTTACGGTCCATCACGACCCGTTTAGGTAGCTTACGCTACCCTAACGCGTCGCTCGCGTAGAACGCGTCTGGAACGCCTAACATCGTGACCACAAGGTATAACCTCGGAAGGTTATAGCTATGGTCACCTAATGTGTTTGGTCAGGTCCTAATGACCGACCAAATGGGTCGGGTTCGAAAGCATAAGCGATGGTTTAGATCGCTTACCTTACGACCCTATATAAGCACTAAACTAAAAGTGACGAGCTAAGCATGTTAGAACATGCTTAACTAAGTTTAGAAACAGGTTTGACATCAAAACAAACGGCTTTGATGCCCACGAGTAGTTTGGTTACAAAATATGCAAGAATGCACATTTTGGCCGAAACTACGACTCGTCACCGAGCCTAGATAACGTGGTGATCAGTAGGTATGGTCACTACGGACCATGACCATCGTGATCACGCTCACGTTATGAAGTTCCATGAACTTCGCATCGACCATAAGCTGGTCAATGCAGAAAGTCAACAAAACGTTGACTTTCGGACTCGAAAAGCGAATAAAAGAGCGAAAGAAGACTTACGGAGGGTCCCCGAGTGCTAATCAAGACCAAATAGCTCAGGTATGAAACAATGGTTTCAACTTAGAGCTTTAGATCTGATTTTGTGGGTTTTTACTCAAATGGGGGGGGGGGTATTTATAGGAAAGGTGGAACCGTTAGGATCGTTTTATCGAATATCGTGCCTTGATCTCATGCGTACATGTGTCCAGGGGTTAGATTCAGTGAACTTGACCCTTGGCCCTTCATTTGGGTGAAAAGGCATCGCCCTTTGATCGAACGAAAGGCCAGATTCTGCATTAAATGCAAAATCTTCTGTCAGACATGTTCACGCGGCCCGCCTCATGTTTTGGGCAATCCTAACGCGGGCCGCCTGGCCCTTCTGATCTGCACCACTTGCAGAATTTACACTTTTGGTCCCTGTTGCATGTTTAAGCTATTTCCAGCCCTTCTAAGACCTGTAAAGCCATCTTTAAGGCCCTAAAATGATGCCTAAACATTGTGGACATGAAACATGCCCAAAAATATGTTGGATGTCGGTTCGTTTGGCCGTACGATCGTGATGTTCGCTTAATTACGACGGAATGCGCATAAGCGTGAAAGACGATCCAAATGACGCGACGAATGGATTTTTCTCATGCCAAACACTAAGGCATAATATAAGGATGCTTACATAAATTTTTGGATGTCCGGATGTATTCAGAACGTAAGTTATGCGCGAAAGTGCAAACTTAGGCACTTTTTGACACTTTTAGTCCCTGAATGATCCAAAAGTTTGTTTTAGCATACCAAACCTCTCAAAGCCTATTTCTAAGCTATGTAAAGGATATTTATGGTATGTTTAACTTATGGACATGTCCCGGAATGTTCGTTACAGTTCAAATTGGCATACTTTCGCAGTTTGTCAAGTTTAGTCCCTGTAAGCGAATTAACTTGTTTTTGCTATACCAAAGCCTTCAAAACTTATTTCTAAGTTATGTAAAGGTTATTTAAGGTACGTTGAGTATATGTTGATGTTCCGGAGTATTTGTCGCATTAAACTGAGTACGTTTACGCACTAGTTAGCGTATAACTCTCAAGAAAGCGATGTAGAGTTTGGAATTGAATAAGAGTCAAAACATGAAAATTGTGAAACACAATGAAACAAACATTGGGATCAAATTACATTATTTTATTGATAATTGAACTGTTTACAATGATTACAAGCACAATTGTTACAGTCTCCCCTACTTGTGGAAATTTCGTCCCGAAATTTATTTAGAGGAAACTGATGGAAAAAGATGCGGATATTTTGCCTTCATTTGGTCTTCACGTTCCCAAGTAAATTCGGGTCCACGCTTAGATTCCCAACGAACCTTGACCAAAGGAATGCGCTTGCGTTTAAGCCACTTGACTTCACGTTCCATGATTTCTACCGGTTTCTCGACAAATTTCAGTGTTTGATCAACACGAATTTCGTCAAGCGGTATGTGGAGGTTCTCATCAGCTAAACACCTCTTGAGATTGGACACGTGAAAAGTTGGATGAACATTTCCAAGTTCAGGAGGTAACTCAAGTCTTTAGGCTACCTTACCGATTCTTTCGACGATCTTGAATGGTCCAACATATCTAGGTGCAAGTTTTCCTTTCTTTCCAAATCTGATCACACCTTTCCAAGGTGAGAGCTTAAGTAATACACGATCACCGACTTGAAAATCCAAGGGTTTGCGTTTTAGGTCCGTGTAATTCTTCTGACGGCTTCTAGCTGTCTGAAGGTTATCACGTACTTTCTTTACCTTTTCTGTTGTCTCTAAAATGAGGGCAGGTCCAGTAAGTTGAGCCTCGCCAATCTCATTCCAGCAGACTGGTGAACGACATTTTCGACCATAGAGAGCCTCGAAAGGAGCCATGTTGATGCTGGAGTGATAACTGTTGTTGTAGGAGAATTCAATCAATGGAAGATGTGAATCCCAACTACCACCAAAATCGATCACACAAGCTCTAAGCATATCCTCCAGTGTCTGGATTGTTCTTTCAGATTGACCATCCGTTTGCGGATGATAAGCTGTGCTCAAATTGAGTTGAGACCCCATAGCAGATTGCATGGTTCTCCAAAAATGAGAAGTGAAACGAGCATCTCTGTCAGAAATGATGTTCAAAGGAACACCATGTCGTGCTACAATTTCATCCACGTAGATTTGAGCAAGTTTGTCAGCCGAAAAATCCTCACGGATTGGTAAGAAATGCGCTGACTTGGTAAGACGATCCACGACTACCCAGATGGCATCGTGACCTTTCTTTGTGCGCGGAAGTTTAGTAATGAGATCCATAGTAATGTTTTCCCATTTCCAAACTGGGATCTCCGGTTGCTCTAATAATCCGAAAGGACGCTGATGTTCAGCCTTAACCTTAAGACAAGTAAGGCATTTGGATACGTATAAGGCAATGTCTTTCTTCATACCAGGCCACCAATACTGAATACGAAGATCCTTATACATCTTATCTGAGCCAGGATGAATAGAATAACGAGACTTATGGGCTTCATCCATAAGCAAGGTACGAAGATTATCTTGGCTCGGGACCCACAAACGGTCCATGAAGTAATATGATCCATTGTCCTTCAGCTCTAGAGCAGGAGTTATGTGATAAGGAAATTCCTTATCCATCAAACCTTGTGAAACACAAGCTTGTTGAGCCTGAGAAATACGGGCTTGAATATCGGTTTGAATAACAGATTGGACACGTACACAATGAAGCTTAATACGTTCCTTGCGACTCAATGCATCGGCTACGACATTCGCCTTACCAGGATGGTAGCGAATTTCGCAGTCGTAGTCGTTTAGAAGTTCAACCCAACGTCTTTGCCTCATGTTAAGTTCTTTCTGATTGAAGATGTGTTGAAGACTTTTGTGGTCTGTGAAAACCACACATTTTGTACCATACAAGTAGTGTCTCCAGATTTTGAGAGCGAAGACAACTGCACCCAACTCAAGATCATGAGTGGTGTAGTTCTTCTCATGTATCTTCAACTGCCTTGATGCGTATGCTATGACTTTGTTTCTTTGCATCAGGACGCAGCCAAGTCCTAATTTAGATGCGTCGCAATAAACGACGAAATCATCGTTGCCCTCAGGCAATGTTAGGACAGGTGCGTCGCAAAGCTTTTGTTTCAAAGTCTGAAACGCTTCCTCTTGTTTGACTCCCCATTCAAATGGCTTGTTCTTCTGAGTTAGAGCAGTTAGAGGAACTGCAATCTTCGAGAAATTTTCTATGAAGCGGCGGTAATAACCCGCTAGACCAAGAAAAGAACGAACTTCAGTAGGGGTAGTAGGTGTATCCCAATCCTTAATCGCACTGATCTTGGAGGGATCTACATGAATACCTTGTTCGTTGACAATATGTCCTAAGAATTGAACCTCTTTAAGCCAGAATTCACACTTGGAGAATTTGGCGAAAAGTTGTTCTTTCTTTAGGAGTTCCAATGTAAGACGAAGATGTTGCTCATGATCAGCTCGCGTCTTAGAATATATCAAAATGTCGTCAATGAAAACGATGATGAACTTATCTAAATAAGGCTTGCAGACCCTATTCATTAAGTCCATGAAAACAGCAGGAGCATTAGTCAAACCAAATGGCATGACTGTGAACTCATAATGTCCATAACGAGTACGGAACGCTGTCTTGGGAATGTCTTCTTCATGTACACGAAGCTGATGATATCCAGATCGTAGATCAATCTTTGAAAAGTAAGAAGCACCTTGCAATTGATCAAAGAGATCATCAATGCGAGGTAGGGGATATCGATTCTTGATGGTAAGCTTGTTAAGCTCACGATAATCGATACACATCCTAAAAGATCCATCCTTCTTCTTTACAAAGAGAACGGGAGCACCCCAGGGTGAAAAGCTAGGACGGATAAAACCTTTGTCGGAGAGTTCCTGAAGCTGTTTAGATAATTCTTGCATCTCGGACGGTGCAAGACGGTATGGAGCTCTGGCAATGGGATTTGCACCAGGTACGAGATCAATACGGAACTCGACTTGGCGTGCTGGAGGTAGACCAGGTAAGTCTTCAGGGAATACTTCGGAATAATCCCGAACGACAGGAATATCTGAAATAGACTTACCCTTGCCCTTATCTGCTGTAACATGTGCTAAGAAAGCTACATAGTGCTTTCGCAGATACTTCCGTGCTTTAAAACAGGACATGAGTTTGAGACCACCGGCAGGCTTCTCACCATGGACCTGCAGGATCTCGCCTGTCGACAGCGGCATACGAACAATCTTCTCAGAACATACTATCTCTGCGCGATGCTTAGATAACCAATCCATTCCCACAATAACGTCGAAGCTTCCAAGTTGCATTGGCGTGGGGTCAATAGGAAAAATGTGGTCGTTAAGGTTTAACTGGCAGTTGCGTAGAACAGAATTAAGAACAATGGGTTCACCACTGGCAACCTCTACTGTCAAAGGTTTACCTAGTTTCGTTCTAGACACGCGAAGCATTGTCTCAAAAGACAATGACACAAAGCTCTTATCGGCACCCGAATCAAAAAGAACAGATGCTGGCTGATTATTAATAAAGAACGTACCGTTCACCACCTCGTTGTCTGCTTGTGCTTCTTGTGCATTCATGTTAAAGACTCGACCTCGAGCCGGTGCCGGATTCTGGTTTGCATTCTGGTTCTGGTTGACTAGTCTTGGACACCGATTTCTGTAGTGGGTCAGATCCCCACAATTATAACATGCACCTGGTGGGTAGTTTGGTCGTGCAGCCTGACCCTGTTGTTGAGCAACCTGTTGAGCAGGGTTCTGGACTGCGCGGTTCTGAGCAAACCGACAAACATCGGCAAGATGACCCGACTTCCCACAGTTAGTACAGAAACGACACTGATATTGTGGTTGGTGGTGACTGTTGCATCGATTGCACAAAGGTGCATTTCCTGAATAGGGTTTCTTAGCTGGAGGTTGTGCGGCTTGGTTGGGAGCTGCCTGGTTAGCTTGGGCAGTCACAGCAAAATTTTGGGAAGCCTTACGCTTCCTTGACCCCCTTGAGGAACCAGAGTCCTTTCCCTTCTTGTTCTGACCTTTCTTACTATCCTCCTTGTCAGCCGACTGCTTCTTGCCCTTGTCACCCTTCCTGTGTAGTTTATTCTTTCGGATCTGCGACTCAGTCAACGTCGCCGATAACTCGATTGCCTGACGGAGTGTGGTAGGGTTGCTACCAGTAAGGATGTCTTGTACTGAGTCAGGCAGGCCGTCGATGTACCTTTCGATAGCCTTGTCGAGTGGGGTAACCATAGTTGGGCAAAGAAGACTCAACTCCTCAAACCTGTCTGTATAAGCCCTGTGCTCACCACTATCTTGCTTCAAAACATCAAACTCTTTCTCCAACGCTCGTTGCTCATGACGAGGACAAAACTCCCTCATCATAAGAGCTCTCAGTTGAGCCCATGTCTGAGCTAGAGCAACTTCTGCACCTTGATCTCTCATAACCCCATTCCACCATGTAAGAGCCCTCTTCTGAAACACGCTCGAAGAAAACTCGACCTTGCGATTATCCGGACACTGCACATGGCGAAAAGTGTTCTCGATGCTCTCGAACCACTGAAGAAGCCCAGTTGCTCCTTCAGAACCACTAAACTTGAGTGGCTTAGCCTGGTTAAAATCCTTGTATTTGCATGTACCATTGTTGTTGTTGGCCTGGTTCCATTGAGCAAAGAGATTCGGAAATTGAGCAGCCATCTGCTGCGCAATAATCTCCGCCAGCTCGGCAGTAGCTATCTGGTTGTCGCGTCGAGGAGGCATTCTAGAAGAGAAAAACATGAAATGAAACGAGTGAGATGATTGGATGAAGAGAATGAGATGAAGCAAAATCAACAAAAGCAAAGATGGTGGTTATGTATCGCAAAGCAAATAAGCGACGTGAAATGTCTAGTCAAAGTAAATGGGTCAGAATTAGTGTATCGCGAAGACATGCTCGCCTATAAGTGAACACTCACCCCAAGAGTTCCCAGGTAAGAGTGACTGGTCCGATTATGTGGATTTGTACGAACACTCTAGCCTTAGACAGAAAACTCAGGGTACAGGCATTCACCCTTCCAGTTCGCACGTGTTCACACTATTAACCCAACACTTTGACGGGATTTTTGAAAATCCAAAGGGGTTCAAAACCTTATAATAGAGGGTTCAAAACCTAGTAATCAATCATCCTAGAACAGATGATTAATTTTCAAAGCGGATTCGGAACCGAAGTTCCCGTTGTGGTTATCACCTAAGGATAGGTGATGTGCATGTTTTAAACTCTAAACACAAGATAACTTGTGTTAGGGTCCTAGAAAGTTATAGTCTAGGTCAAAGCATTACTAATAACCTAATTCCCTATAACCATTGGCTCTGATACCAACTCTTCTGTCACACCCCGGCCGCGTATAACATGCAACCGCGGCGGAAACGCCGGGGAGTGTCGTGGACAGAATTAAATTGTTTCATGACCATGGCATACAAGTTGTATTTTATTTATAAACAAAGGTGTTACATTGTCTTAGAAAGAGAGTACGGAAATCAAAACATAATTAAGCTAGTTCAAACTTCATTTTTAGGCTCTAAGGCACAGGTCCGCCCTAGAATCATGATCATCGTCCTATGGAATAGCTCCTGAAAACACATGTGAAAGTAGGTACGTCAGCATAAAAATGCCTGTGAGATACATAGGTTTTGTGAAAATGGGGTTCATGACTTGAGTTTTAAAGAATGTTTAATAACAGTCAGTCATGAACCTTGTAATTTGTTTTGCTTTGTAAATCATTTGAAAAACGATAACATCAAACGATATGTATAGATAAGTGCAAGGTTAAACGAATAACCAAGTAAAATGAGTTAAATAAGATAGTTGTTTGTGAAAATAATGTCTTGTGAAGAATATGTTATTTATGTAAAATGTAATGTGTCTAAACTGAAATGACTTAGATAACGCCACGATATGTAATATTATACAAACATTTATATATAGGAAGTACCAGCGGCGTATCCACCATGTTTGTATCATATTACATACGTTCCATTACTTGAATCATTTACCCAAACCAATCCACCATGTAAATTGTTCATGTGTAAACCAAATGTCGAGTGTTATTGTAAACCATGTCAAATGTTTATGTTCAAATGTAAACCACCAAACGTATATGTCAATGTCGACGTGTTTATGTTCAATGTAAATCATGTAATGTGAAATCCCAAAATGTATCATGTATGGTAAGCGAAATGTATCAACTTAAACCATATGCACAAAACAAGTCGTTGAAGTAAAACGTGGTTTACATCAACGTTATGTTCTGCGGGAAATGCATGCTCTATTGATATTAACATTTATGTGGTATTGTAAACTATGCATACATCCAAGCCTTGAGACTGCGGCGATAAACCCTTAAACAAATTAAAGGTTTATCTAAGTTATGTATATCGAATTCGGTCATTCCTTCCAGTCCTATCAAACCCAGGACTTCAGAAATGGGAGTTGTCAATTCCTATGGTACCACTACCTACTAACGAACGGCGTAGCTAATGTTAATGAATGTATTGTCCCATGTTAAACAAACCAAATGTCATAACAAAATGAAGGCATGTGCCCATATGCTGAGTAAACATATGCAGCAGAAATGTTCATGTAAATCAATGTGTCCATATGCTGAGTAAACATATGCAACAGAAATGTTCATGTAAATCAATGTGTCCATATGCTGAGTAAACATATGCAACAGAAATGTTTATGTAAATCAATGTGTCCATATGCTGAGTAAACATATGCAACAGAAATGTTCATGTAAATCAATGTGTCCATATGCTGAGTAAACATATGCAACAGAAAATGTAATGTAAATCAATGTACTAAGTACGCACACAATGGGCATACATAGCATAAAATGTAATGAAATCGTGTACTATAATGTACTAAGAACATAGCAGGCATATGATGTGAAAACATGGAAAGCATGAATGTAACAGATAGGCACATGTGTTTCACCCCAAAACAGTTTGGAAACAGTAAAAGATGGGGTTCTATGTACTCACCTGAGATTGTTTTGAGTTCCTTGTATAATAACCAGATAATGCTAAAGATCACGGGATATCAAACGGCACCTAATAGGTAGCTATGTAAATATACCGGACCAAATCGGAAGGATCGGACAGTACGCGGGTTCGAAAACCAAACGAGTATGGAGACTCGTGTAATATGGTTTAACAAAGCCTACATACTAAAATGAAACTTAACCTAAGTGCATACGGTCCATCACGACCCGTTTAGGTAGCTTACGCTACCCTAACGCGTCGCTCGCGTAGAACGCGTCTGGAACGCCTAACATCGTGACCACAAGGTATAACCTCGGAAGGTTATAGCTATGGTCACCCAATGTGTTTGGTCAGGTCCTAATGACCGACCAAATGGGTCGGGTTCGAAAGCATAAGCGATGGTTTAGATCGCTTACCTTACGACCCTATATAAGCACTAAACTAAAAGTGACGAGCTAAGCATGTTAGAACATGCTTAACTAAGTTTAGAAACAGGTTTGACATCAAAACAAACGGCTTTGATGCCCACGAGTAGTTTGGTTACAAAATATGCAAGAATGCACATTTTGGCCGAAACTACGACTCGTCACCGAGCCTAGATAACGTGGTGATCAGTAGGTATGGTCACTACGGACCATGACCATCGTGATCACGCTCACGTTATGAAGTTCCATGAACTTCGCATCGACCATAAGCTGGTCAATGCAGAAAGTCAACAAAACGTTGACTTTCGGACTCGAAAAGCGAATAAAAGAGCGAAAGAAGACTTACGGAGGGTCCCCGAGTGCTAATCAAGACCAAATAGCTCAGGTATGAAACAATGGTTTCAACTTAGAGCTTTAGATCTGATTTTGTGGGTTTTTATTCAAATGGGGGGGGTATTTATAGGAAAGGTGGAACCGTTAGGATCGTTTTATCGAATATCGTGCCTTGATCTCATGCGTACATGTGTCCAGGGGTTAGATTCAGTGAACTTGACCCTTGGCCCTTCATTTGGGTGAAAAGGCATCGCCCTTTGATCGAACGAAAGGCCAGATTCTGCATTAAATGCAAAATCTTCTGTCAGACATGTTCACGCGGCCCGCCTCATGTTTTGGGCAATCCTTACGCGGGCCGCCTGGCCCTTCTGATCTGCACCACTTGCAGAATTTACACTTTTGGTCCCTGTTGCGTGTTTAAGCTATTTCCAGCCCTTCTAAGACCTGTAAAGCCATCTTTAAGGCGCTAAAATGATGCCTAAACATTGTGGACATGAAACATGCCCAAAAATATGTTGGATGTCGGTTCGTTTGGCCGTACGATCGCGATGTTCGCTTAATTACGACGGAATGCGCATAAGCGTGAAAGACGATCCAAATGACGCGACGAATGGATTTTTCTCATGCCAAACACTAAGGCATAATATAAGGATGCTTACATAAATTTTTGGATGTCCGGATGTATTCAGAACGTAAGTTATGCGCGAAAGTGCAAACTTAGGCACTTTTTGACACTTTTAGTCCCTGAATGATCCAAAAGTTTGTTTTAGCATACCAAACCTCTCAAAGCCTATTTCTAAGCTATGTAAAGGATATTTATGGTATGTTTAACTTATGGACATGTCCCGGAATGTTCGTTACAGTTCAAATTGGCATACTTTCGCAGTTTGTCAAGTTTAGTCCCTGTAAGCGAATTAACTTGTTTTTGCTATACCAAAGCCTTCAAAACTTATTTCTAAGTTATGTAAAGGTTATTTAAGGTACGTTGAGTATATGTTGATGTTCCGGAGTATTTGTCGCATTAAACTGAGTACGTTTACGCACTAGTTAGCATATAACTCTCCAGAAAGCGATGTAGAGTTTGGAATTGAATAAGAGTCAAAACATGAAAATTGTGAAACACAATGAAACAAACATTGGGATCAAATTACATTATTTTATTGATAATTGAACTGTTTACAATGATTACAAGCACAATTGTTACAGACATTGACTGAGTCGCAGATTCGGAAGAATAAATTACACAGGAAGGGTGACAAGGGCAAGAAACAGTCGTCTGACAAGGAAGATAGCAAGAAAGGTCAAAAAAAGAATGGAAAGGATTCTGGTTCATCGAAAAGGGCAAAGAAGCGTAAGGCTTCCCAAAACTATGCTGTCACTGCCCAAGCTAACCAGGCAGCTCCCAACCAACCAGCACAGCCTCCAGCAAAGAGGCCCTATTCAGGAAGTGCACCTTTGTGCAATAGATGCAACAGCCACCATCAGCCGCAACATCAGTGCCGTTTCTGTACTAACTGTGGGAATTCAGGTCATCTTGCCGATGTTTGTCAGTTTGCTCAAAATCGCGCAGTTCAGAACCCGGCTCAACAAGTTGCTCAGCAACAGGGTCAGGCTGCACGGCCAAACTACCTACCAGGTGCTTGTTATAAATGTGGGGACCTGACCCACTACAGAAATCGGTGTCCAAGGCTAGCCAACCAGAATCAGAATGCCAATCAAAATTAGGCTCAGGCTCGAGGTCGAGTCTTCAACATGAACGCACAAGAGGCACAGGCAGATGATAACGTGGTGAACGGTACGTTCTTTATTAATAATCAGCCTGCATCTGTTCTTTTTGATTCGGGTGCCGACAAGAGTTTTGTGTCATTGTCTTTTGAGCCAATGCTTCGCGTGTCTAGAACGAAACTAGGTAAACCTTTGACAGTAGAGGTTGCCAGTGGTGAACCCGTTGTTCTTAATTCTGTTCTACGCAACTGCCAGTTGAACCTTAATGACCATATTTTTCCTATTGACCTCACGCCAATGCAACTTGGAAGCTTCGACGTTATAGTGGGTATGGATTGGTTATCTAAGCATCGCGCAGAGATAGTTTGTTCTGAGAAGATTGTTCGTGTGCCGCTGTCGACAGGTGAGATCCTACAGGTTCGTGGTGAGAAACCTGCTGGTGGTCTCAAACTCATGTCTTGCTTTAAAGCTCGGAAGTATCTGCGAAAGAACTACGTGGCATTTTTGGCACATGTGGTAGCAGATAAGGGCAAAGGTAAGCCTATTCAAGATATTCCTGTTGTACGGGATTATCCTGAAGTATTTCCTGAAGAGTTACCTAGTCTACCCCCAGCACGCCAAGTCAAGTTCCGTATTGACCTCGTACCTGGTGCAAATCCCATTGCCAGAGCTCCATATCGTCTTGCACCGTCTGAGATGCAAGAGTTGTCTAAGCAACTTCAGGAACTCTCCGACAAAGGTTTTATCCGTCCTAGCTTTTCACCTTGGGGTGCTCCCGTTCTCTTTGTCAAGAAGAAGGATGGATCTTTTAGGATGTGTATCGATTATCGTGAGCTTAACAAGCTTACCATCAAGAATCGATATCCCCTACCTCGCATTGATGATCTCTTTGATCAATTGCAAGGCGCTTCTTATTTTTCAAAGATTGATCTGCGATCTGGATATCATCAACTCCGTGTGCATGAAGAAGATATTCCCAAGACAGCGTTCCGTACTCGCTATGGGCATTATGAGTTCACAGTCATGCCATTCGGTTTGACTAATGCTCCTGTTGTTTTCATGGACTTGATGAATAGGGTCTGCAAGCCTTATTTGGATAAGTTCATCATCGTTTTCATTGATGACATCTTGATTTATTCTAAGACGCGAGCTGATCATGAGCAACATCTTCGTCTTACTTTGGAACTCCTAAAGAAAGAGCAACTTTTCGCCAAATTCTCCAAGTGTGAATTCTGGCTTATAGAAGTTCAATTCTTAGGACATATTGTCAACGAACAAGGTATTCATGTAGATCCCTCCAAGATCAGTGCGATTAAGGATTGGGATACACCTACTACTCCTACTGAAGTTCGTTCTTTTCTTGGTCTAGCGGGTTATTATCGCCGCTTCATTGAGAACTTCTCAAAGATTGCAGTTCCTCTAACTGCTCTAACTCAGAAGAACAAGCCATTTGATTGGGGAGTCAAACAAGAGGAAGCGTTTCTGACTTTGAAACAAAAGCTTTGCGACGCGCCTGTCCTAACATTGCCTGAGGGCAATGATGATTTCGTCGTTTATTGTGACGCATCTAAATTAGGTCTTGGCTGCGTCCTGATGCAAAGAAACAAAGTCATAGCATACGCATCAAGGCAGTTGAAGATACATGAGAAGAACTACACCACTCATGATCTTGAGTTGGGTGCAGTTGTCTTCGCTCTTAAGATCTGGAGACACTATTTGTACGGTACAAAATGTGTGGTTTTCACAGACCACAAAAGTCTTCAGCATATCTTCAATCAGAAAGAGCTCAACATGAGGCAACGACGTTGGGTTGAACTTCTAAATGACTATGACTGCGAAATTCACTACCATCCTGGTAAGGCGAATGTCGTGGCCGATGCTTTGAGTCGCAAGGAACGTACTAAGCTTCATTGTGTTCGTGTCCAATCTGTTATTCAAGCTCAATCCGATATCCAAGCACGTATTTCTCAGGCTCAACAAGCTTGCGTTTCACAAGGTCTGATGGATAAGGAATTTCCTTATCACATAACACCTGCTCTAGAATTAAAGGACAATGGATCGTATTACTTCATGGACCGTTTGTGGGTCCCAAGCCAAGATAATCTTCGTACCTTGCTTATGGATGAAGCCCATAAGTCTCGTTATTCTATTCATCCTAGCTCAGATAAGATGTATAAGGATCTTCGTATTCAGTATTGGTGGCCTGGTATGAAGAAAGACATTGCCTTATATGTATCAAAATGCCTTACTTGTCTTAAGGTTAAGGCTAAACATCAGCGTCCCTCCGGATTATTGGAGCAACCAGAGATCCCAGTTTGGAAATGGGAAAACATTACTATGGATCTCATTACTAAACTCCCGCGCACAAAGAAAGGTCACGATGCCATCTGGGTAATTGTTGATCGTCTTACTAAATGAGCGCATTTCTTGCCAATCCGTGAGGATTTTTCGGCTGACAAACTTGCTCAAATCTACGTGGATGAAATTGTAGCTCAACATGGTGTTCCCTTGAACATCATTTCTGACAGAGATGCTCGTTTCACTTCTCATTTTTGGAGAACCATGCAATCTGCTATGGGGTCCCAACTTAATCTAAGCACAGCTTATCATCCACAAACGGATGGCCAATCTGAAAGAACAATCCAGACACTGGAGGATATGCTTAGAGCTTGTGTGATCGATTTTGGTGGTAGTTGGGATTCACATCTTCCGTTGATTGAATTCTCCTACAACAACAGTTATCACTCCAGCATCAACATGGCTCCTTTCGAGGCTCTCTATGGTCGAAAATGTCGTTCACCAGTCTGCTGGAATGAGATCGGCGAGGCTCAGCTTACTAGACCTGCCCTCATTTTAGAGACAACAGATAAGGTTAAGAAAGTTCGTGATAACCTCCAGACAGCTAGAAGCCGTCAAAAGAGTTACGCGGACCTAAAACGCAAGCCCTTGGATTTTCAAGTCGGTGATCGTGTATTACTTAAGGTCTCACCTTGGAAAGGTGTGATCAGATTTGGAAAGAAAGGAAAACTTGCACCTAGATACGTTGGACCATTCAAGATCGTCGAAAGAATCGGTAAGGTAGCCTACAGACTTGAGTTACCTCCTGAACTTGGAAATGTTCATCCAACCTTTCACGTGTCCAATCTCAAGAGGTGTTTAGCTGATGAGAACCTCCACATACAGCTTGACGAAATTCGTGTTGATAAAACACTGAAATTTGTTGAGAAACCGGTGGAAATCATGGAACGTGAAGTCAAGTGGCTTAAACGCAAGCGCATTCCTTTGGTCAAGGTTCGCTGGGAATCTAAACGTGGACCCGAGTTTACTTGGGAACGCGAAGATCAAATGAGGGCAAAATATTCGCATCTTTTTCCACGAGTTTCCTCTAAATAAATTTCGGGACGAAATTTCCACAAGTAGGGGAGACTGTAACATTTGTGCTCAAAATCATTATGAACAGTTCAATTATCAATAAAACAATGTTATTTGATCCCAATGTTTGTTTGGTTGTGTTTTACATGTTTCATATTTTGACTTCTGTTCAATTTCAAACTCTACACCGCTTTCTAGAGAATTATACGCAAACTGGTGCGTAAACGTACTCAGTTTAATGCAACAAATACTCCGGAACATCAACATATACTCAACATACCTTAAATAACCTTTACAAACTTAGAAATAAGTTTTGAAGGCTTTGGTATGGCAAAAACAAGTTAATTCGCTTACAGGGACTAAACTTGACAAACTGTGAAAGTATGCCAATTTGAACTGTAACAAACATTCCAGAACATGTCCATAAGTTAAACATACCATAAATATCCTTTACATAGCTTAGAAATAGGCTTTGAGGGGTTTGGTATGCTAAAATAAACTTTTGGATCATTCATGGGCTAAAAGTGTCAAAAAGTGCACAAGTTTGCACTTTCGCGCATAACTTACGTTCTGAATACATCCGGACATCCAAAAATTTATGTAAGCATCCTTATATTATGCCTTAGTGTTTGGCATGAGAAAAATCCATTCGTCGCGTCATTTGGATCGTCTTTCGCGCTTATGCGCATTCCGTCGTAATTAAGCGAACATCGCGATCGTACGGCCAAACGAACCAACATCGGACATATTTTTGAGCATGTTTCATGCCCACAATGTTTAGGCATCATTTTAGGGCCTTAAAGTTGGCTTTACGGGCCTTAGAAGTGTCGGAAATGGCTTAAATACGCAACAGGGACTAAAACTGTAATTGCTGAAAGTTTGTGCGGATCAGACAAGGCCAGGTGGCCCGCCTGAGCCTTGTGTGAATCCTGACGCGGGCCGCATCAGACAGACAAACAGACCAGATTCAATGTTTTGATCCACTTGCATTGGCCTTTCGATCACCCAAAGGGCAACGACACGTGTCGAATTCCTATGGTGGGGGCAAAATAAGGCACCACAACTTTGCGACAAGTGTACGGCTTGGATCGTGGCACGCTATTCAAGAAACGATCCTAACGGCTTTACTTTTCCTATAAATACCCCCCCCCCCTTTTGGTTAAAAACCCACAAAATCTGTTAGTGCACTACATCTGTTGATTACGTCTAGGTTGTCTAGGATCAGGTCTTACATTGTATTGTATAGTTTAGGGCACAAATACGAGAAAATGCGAGTGTGAATGATGTTTGTGGCTTAGGTTCGCTTTTAGGGACAAGTCATAGTGGTTCGCTTATGTGGATTTGTGAGGTCCGCTTTTATGAACATATGTCACATAAGCGGACCAGAAACCCTATAAATAGGTCGCATTAGCGAGTCATTTGTACATGTTGATGATTTCAGCATCGAAGCTCTGCCGGTGTGGCGTTTGAGCTGTAATTCGTGTCAAATCAATAAAACAAGCAGTTAGGAAGAAGAACAAGCTATTTCTACTTGTGTTTCTTATTATTCCGCATCTGAAACGCAAGAGATTACCTCTGAACGACTCGTTCGGGTCAGCAAACGATCCTACAATTGGTATCAGAGCCTAGGAGGAGGTTCTTTGCAGAATATAGCTGATTTTCGTCGTTTCTTCTTACTTCTACACCTTTTTTTCTCGTTTCTGGGAGATTTCACGGTCAAATTTCGTTCAAAAACTCACAGATTGTGTATTATCGTTCAAAGATAAACCCTTGAAAGTTACAGACCAAAATACAGCTTAAAAATGGGTCAAATCATGTTCGTTTTGAGATTCGCTCGTACGTACATCTGAGAGATCCGCTTTTAGATCACTTTCTGGTTCGCTCATCTGAACAGATTTGAGTCTGGTTCGCTCCAAGGTGCTGTCTGGTCCGCTTTTAAGACACAATCTGGTCCGCTTTTAAGACACAATCTGGTCCGCTTTTAAGACATAATCTGGTCCGCTTTTAAGACATAATCTGGTTCACTCATAAAGTCACTTTCTGGTCCGCTTTTAAGGACATATTCTGTATGGTCCGCTCGGGTGAACTTTCTAGTTCGCTTTTGTGAACATTTTGTGGTTCGTTTTTGTGTTCTGTCTGGTTGGCTTATAGGTCACCTGTCTTGAAACACGTGCTAAGTCTATATGGATTCTGAGTTCTACAACGCGTTTGCATCATCGACTACTCCAGCCGCAATTGCTCAAGCAATGAACTTAGAAAACGAGACGGGAACAACTCAAAAGCCCCCTAGATTGATGAGCATTGAGGAGTATTATGGGTGGAAGGATCGGTTTGAAAACTGGGTTCAGGAAAATCATCTTAGATCTTGGGAGTGCATATTGAAGAAGTATACTTTGCCTCGAACAGATTTGCAAGTTATTAAAGAGATATCCGAATTCACTGATCAAGAACGAGCGATGTATAGAGCTGAGAAAATGATGATCAGTTTGTTGCAGCAGGCAATTAAAGAAGATATATTCATCCTGTTACAGCACGATAAAACTGCTAAGTCAATATGGGATGCTCTTAGGGTCAAGTTCGAGGGAAGTGAGAACATGATCAAAAGCAAGAAAGCTCTACTAAAGAAAGAGTTCGATTTGTTTAGTAGTTTGCCGGGAGAGGATACTAAAAAGTTGATCGAGAGACATTGTCACTTAGTGCGATCACTGTCAATGTTAGGTGTTGAAAAAGGTCATGAAGAGTGGGTGGATAAGTTGGCTGATGCGTTACCTCAGAAGGAGTGGGGAACGTATTTGATGATCTTGAAGAATACTGGTGTGCATGATGGGCTGACGATCTCACAGTTTATTGAGAAAATTGAGAGTCAGGATCTTGAGCAGCAAAAGATCATGAGGATGAATAGTCCGAGTGGTCAACAAGATGTGAAGATGTACTACAGGGGTAGTATTCCAGCCACTGAGTCTGAAAGAAGTCCGAAGATTCAAACCGCTTTCAGTGCTGGAGATTCATCAGATAAAGCTGATCAGGGTTCGAACAATAGTAGCAGCGGGTTTTCATTGTTTCCGAGTGTGAATCCGAAAGAGACTAACACGAGTTTTCAGTCTCAAAGTACAAAGACCGGAAATGGATACGTGATTCAATGCAACATAGCTCTCAACCTTCCAGAAGGTCAAAGCTTCTCTGAAGACATTGCAAAAGACCACATGGCACTTCTGGGTTCTGTTCTGTTGTCCTATGAAGGTCTGGTTGCTGGTCAGATCGGAAATCCTATGCTTACCAAAGAGGATTACGATCAAATAGACGCCGAGGAAATGGAACTCATGGATATCAAATGGTGTCTTGCAAGTGTTCTTCGACGGGCTGAGAAATTCAAAACCATTACCGGGAGAAATGACTTTCTAGATGCTCATGTATCTACTTTAGGTTTTGATAAATCTAAAGTTACTTGTTTTCGATGCAGGGAGAAAGGCCATTTCAAACGGGAGTGCAAAGGAAGAGAGGCTAGCGGAGCACAGAATCCATTTGGAAAAGATGACTACTACCGCAAAGCTATCTATCAACAAGTTGGTCAATCTCAAGAACCACAGACGGCTCATGGGAGGAAGATTGAAGATCCCAAAAGAGCATGTTTGGTAGATTTCAGCTGGAGTGATTACATATCATCTGAAAGCAAAGCAGCATGCATTGTTGATCAAGATGATGAGAAACTACCAGAAGGTTTTAGCTGGGATATGTTTGTGGATGAGAAGGGAGAATTCAAAGCATTCATTGCTAAAATCGTCCGAGAGCCAGATTTGTTTGCTACTTGGATGAAATCGATTGGAGAGATAGTGAAAAGTGAAGATGAAAAGTCTGTGTCATCTGATGAAGGTTCAGATAGCACTGATAAACTTTCAGAAAGATCTGGAGAAATTTCAGAAGGTTCAGATGAAAGTTTACAAAGTTTAGATGAAGATGTACAGAACGAGATTGTTTCAGAAAAAGCAGTTGTTTTTGATCGAACACCAACTGATTCTGATGTATCAGATGGTGATTCTAAAAAATCTGTAAAATTTGATCAATCACCAGATCACAGCAGTAGTGATGATGAGGAAGAAAAACATATAAATGTTGCCAAATCTCATCTTTCTCTTGAAAGTTTTCATTTCTATTTTGCAGATCGAATAGAGAAACTAAAGGAGAAAAGAGCTGCTAAAGAGCAACAGAAGGAATCTGAAGGTGATGTTCAGAATGTTGAAGGTGTTGCTGAGAAGATTACCGAGGTTGAGAAAGAAGAAGAAAAGGTGATTGAGATTGTTAAAACAATTGAAGTTGAGAAGATTGTTGAAGTCGTCAAGCCTTGCGAGAAGTATTTAGAAGCATGCAAAGAATGTGCTGCAAAAGACGACATTATTGCTGAGTATGAGAAGAAGAAGGAGCAGCTACTGTTCAATTTCAACTATGTGAAAGAATCATACGATGTCTTGAACAAAACAGTAACTGGTCTCTAAAAGACAAACTCAGAGAGAGAGCAAGCACTGACGATGATGAATGCTGTTATGATTACAAAGCAGAAAGCAATCAATTTTTACATCGAAGAGAGTGCTAAGTGGAAGCAAGAGTTGGAGACAGAAAAGATCGAGAATGAGAGAATTAGACGTTTACTTCAAAGTTATTCTAGTTCTGATTATCTCATTGACCGTATTTACCCAACTGTTGCAGGTATGGAAGCTTTTAAAGATGAGAAGCCGAAAGAAAAGAAAGACTGTGGTAAGAAATCGACTGTTAGTTATAACAAATGTCCGCCTCCGATTTGGGATGGTTATTCTCCTAGGAGACCAAATGAGGAGCAATTGGAAAAAGCAATCAATATAAACCTTAAAACCGACACAACTGACGTTTTACCAGATAACATTGATGTCACGTATACCTCGTCCGATACTGATCATGAGTCTGAATTAATCAAAAAGGTGGTCGATCAGGTGTTGGATACTGATGAGGAGTCTGAGTCGAAATCTGGGTCTGGAAAGTCAAAGTCAGTCAACAGGGAAAATTTGTCGGTCAAACGATCTTATAGTAAAGAATTTTTATTATCAAAGGCAGATTTGAATGATGAAACATTTGAAGTTGTTTACACTTTGAATGGTTCTGACAAATTGTATTACAATAAAGAGTTCCCAATAATGAGTATTAAAACGGAACTAATAAACAAAACTTTCAAACTAATAGAAATTAATATTCCAGAATTAAAAGTTTTGAAAAGTTTTGAAAAACCTAAAAAATATACTTCTAGAGTTCAACAACGTATAAATAAGAAAAAAGGGCAACAATTCTGGTCCTGGTTTTCAAAAGAAACCTAACTAGAATCGGAGCTATAAAAAGAAAGGTCTTGGTTTTGTTCCACCAGAGAATGACAAAAACATGAAAAATTCTAAAACAAAAACTGAATTTGTTTCAGGTGGAAGTGCTGAGGAAGAACAGCAGAAACCGTTCTGGAGACAAAAAAACAAGGAGTTTCTTGCTGAGAAAAAGAAGAATGGAGCTGATATTTGTTATCAAAGAGAGACTCGAACTTGTTACAGATGCAATGAAGTCGGTCACATTGCATGGAATTGTACAAAGAACGCCAACACAAAACAAGGAGTTTCTCAGAAAATGAAAGAGAAAGTTGTTGATGTCGAACCACCAACCAATAGGCCTAAAATTTTTGAGAATTCAAAATTTGAGGTTGGTGAGTGTTCAAAGAAGAACAAGCATGAGAAGAAAGTAAAAGACAACCAGGTGTGGGTTGAAAAGAAAGGAGATGTGAATGTCGGCGATGAATCTGGTTCCACAAAGCCAGAAGAGCCACAGGTTGAGGAGAAGATTTCAGTGAATGATGAGGAGTTTCCATCACTGAAGTTTGAAGAAGTGAAGAAGAAAGTGGGAAAAACTGAGATTTCAAATCAGTTTTACAATTAGAAAAAAGATTTTGATGTCGAGAAAACATTCAACGGGAATGTTAAAAAGATATTTGGAAAAATGTTAAGTGGAAGGGCAAAGGGGGTTAAAGATTTTTATGCAACTAAAAAGGCGACATATAACCCTACTGCGCAAGAGTTGAAAGCCATCAAGTCTGAAAAGACTTGGATGGAAGTCTGCTTTCCATGATAGTCTTAGGATTACGCCAGAGATCCCAAGTTCATATCGTGGATCAGGAATCGGCATCATTCTAGTGTTTGAAAAGTTTGTTTGAAAGATTTTAAATAGTGTTTGAATTTTACAGGTGAAAGGATTACGCAGGAGCTTCCAGGTTGGTAATTGAGAAGCAGGAATCGGCATCTTTCTGAATAATTTGACAAGTGGTAAAGAGGTATCTGTAGATGTTTCATTCCTACAGTAAAACCTACAAGTGGTATTTTTGATCTACAAGTGGTATTTGTGGTTATACCTTGAAGAATTTACATTTACAAGTGGTACAGTGATTCTGAACTGCAAATGATAAATCAGGGACATTAAGTTGTACTTGATTTATTATTCATATGAGATTGATAAACAAGATGATGAACCATATCCCCATGCTTCATAAGTGGTAAATTTAAAAGTGGTAAACACAAACTCATTTTCTGGAAAAATCATTTCGATTAAAACAAACTTAAGTGTTTTGAAATCTAAATGAGAAAATGGTTTGTGATGGGGGGAGTTCTGATTGTTTATGCCAAGTGAATGGCGAATTGATGTGATTCGATGTCAGTTGTCAAGTTTCTGTACAGTTTGTTTTACTTTTCATGTTTCTAGTGGGTCAAGAGTCTAGAAGTTTTCAAATTTTCTTTGAAATGTGTTTGCATTTTAGGGGGAGTAGGGAAATTTCTAAAAATCCAAAAACATTTGAAAATTTGAAAAAACCAAAAACATGATAAAATTCAAAAATGAGTTTCGTTGTGAAAAGAGGAAATGATAGTACGTCAGTAGGCTGTCACAACATGCTAAAGAATTGGATAGATAATATGTGATAAACAATCTCTCTGCGGATATGCCAGTAGGTTTTTACACATTTAGTAAATTGTGACGAGATATAAACTAAATTTCAAACTTGCTTGTTCTGTGGGTTAACACAAACTTGGATATATAGGTAACCCCTGAAATCTTGATTGAAAGGTCCCTTATTCTGAGATACTAGGTCTTTATGCTCAGTGATATCTGGGGTATTATCCCGGGACTTCTGCTGTATGGAAGTACTGACCTAGTCCCCGGATAATGCTTTCCGCAAATGCTTGAAACACAGCATCGCCCTCAGCAAGCTGATGAAACAATAAAATTGATAGTCGCTGCTGTTGTAATCAAAAGATCCTCTAAAGGGGACACACCAAAAGTCGAGCCGTCATCTCTCTGCTGAACGGAAGTTCTGACCTGAGCTCTCACGGTTTCGCATTTAACCCCTAAACAGATATCATCTGTGGTATACTCACCTGTAAGACTGGATATTGGGATCTGGATACGGGAGTATATTCAAGAAGTGGGACACACGGATAAGTTTAAATTCTTAAGACATTAATATCGTATCTCGGATCAATTGAACTTTGTGTGAAAATTTCAGTGGACCAATATACTGACAATCTAGGTGAATTATTTTGAACTAAAAATGCAATCAAGCTTAACGGTGTTAGTGAGATGTCTCATAAACTGATATGATCCTCTTACACGAACTCGCAAAAATATTGTCTGTAAATATTTTCTTTACTGCATTTCAAGTTTTTTTTTATTTCAAAATCCAAAAAGATTTTCAGTGTGTTTTAGCATAAATTTTTTGAAAAAGTCAAAAAGATTTTCGACAACTGACGTTGGAAAACTGATTTTCAAAATTCCGAGTGCTAAACATGACGAGTAGCATTTGAGGGGGAGTGTTTGTGTAAATCTAAATTTTTTTACTAATCTAACCTTTTCATGTGGTTCATCATAGAGATTTGAGGGGAGTCAAGTGTTAGTGCATAGTTTTGTTAAATGTGTGTGAAAGAAATTTATTTCTGGGTTGAGATTGTGCAGGTAGCCAGGTTTTGATTCTGGATATGTGTTAGAAAGCCAGGTTACGATTCCTGAGGACTCTAATTGAAGAGAGCCAAGTTTCGATCCTGGAAATCAATCTCGAAATCGCTGATGCTGATGAACTTAAGGAATCAAGAGATCTGATCAAGAGAATTAGATTGTTTTAAAGACAGGCAAAGATCCTGAAGATGTTACTAAAGAACAAAAGAATGCCAGTAAATCGAGAGGGGGAGTCTGAAGATTGAGAGAAGAAAAAGCCCAGAGACTGATCTAGACTGAAGATGTGAAGACACAGTTTTGCAGGCAGGGTTGTAGTGGCGACTCCATCAACATCTGAGGGGGAGTCTGTTAGTGGACTACATCTGTTGATTACGTCTAGGTTGTCTAGGATCAGGTCTTACATTGTATTGTATAGTTTAGGGCACGAAATACGAGAAAATGCGAGTGTGAATGATGTTTGTGGCTTAGGTTCGCTTTTAGGGACAAGTTATAGTGGTTCGCTTATGTGGATTTGTGAGGTCCGCTTTTATGAACATATGTCACATAAGCGGACCAGAAACCCTATAAATAGGTCGCATTAGCGAGTCATTTGTACATGTTGATGATTTCCGCACCGAAGCTCTGCCGGTGTGACGTTTGAGCTGTAATTTGTGTCAAATCAATAAAACAAGCAGTTAGGAAGAAGAACAAGCTATTTCTACTTGTGTTTCTTATTATTCCGCATCTGAAACGCAAGAGATTACCTCTGAACGACTCGTTTGGGTCAGCAAACGATCCTACAAAATCTGATCTAAAGCTCTAAGTTGAGGCCTTTGCTTCCTACCTGAGCTCCTGGATCGAGATTAGCTTTCGGGGACCCTTCGTAAGTGTTTTTTCGTTCTTTTATTCGCTTTTCTAGTCCGAAAGTCAATGTTTTGTTTGACTTTCTTCATTGACCAGCCTATGGTCAACACGAAGTTCATTGGAACTTCATAACGTGAGCGTGATCACGATGGTTATAGTCCAGGGCGACTATACCTACTGATTACCACCTTATCTAGGCTCAGTGACGAGTCGTAGTTTCGGCCAAAATGCGCATTCTTGCGTATTTTGTAACCAAACTACTCGTGAGCATCAAAGCCGTTTGTTTTGATGCCAAACCTGTTTTCTAAACTTAGTTAAGCATGTTCTAACATGCTTAGCTCGTCACTTTTAGTATAGTGCTTATATAGGGTCGTAAGGTAAGCGATCTAAACCATCGCTTATACTTTTGAACCCGACCCATTTGGTCGATCCCTAGGATCCGACCAAACACATTAGGTGACCATAGCTGTAACCTTCCGAGGTTATACCTTGTGGTCACGATGTTAGGCGTTCCAAACGCGTTCTACGCGAACGACGCGTTAAGGTAGCATAAGCTACCTAAACGGGTCGTAATGGGCCTCAAGCACTTAGGTTAGGTTTCATTTTAGTATGTAGGCTTTGTTAAACCATATTTCACGAGTCTCCATACTCGTTTGGTTTACGAACCCGCATACTATCCGATCCTTCCGATTTTGGTCCGGTATATTAACATAGCTACCTATTAGGTGTCGTTTGATATTCCGTGATCACTAGCATTGTGTGATTATTACACAATAACTTCAAAGCAATCTCAGGTGAGTACATTGAACCCCACATTTACTGTTTTCCAAACTGTTTTGGGGTGAAACACATGTGCCTACTTGTTACTTTCATGCTTTCCGTGTTTTCACATCATATACCTGCTATGTTCGTTAGTACATTATAGTACATGATTTCATTACATTTCATGCTATGTATGCCCATTGTGTGCGTACTTAGTACATTGCTTTACATTACATTTCTTGCTATGTATGCCCATTGTGTGCGTACTTAGTACATTGCTTTACATTACATTTCATGCTATGTATGCCCATTGTGTGCGTACTTAGTACATTGTTTCACATTACATTTCATGCTATTTATGCCCATTGTGTGCATACTTAGTACAATTGTTTACATCACATGCCTTCATTTTGGTATGACATTTGGTTTGTTTAACATGGAACAATACATTCATTAACATTAGCTACGCCATTCGTTAGTAGGTAGTGGTACCATAGGAATTGACAACTCCCGTTCCGGACATCCTAGGTTGGTTTGGATGAAAGGAATGACCGAATTCGATATACATAACTTAGATAACCTTTAATTTGTTTAAGGGTTTATCGCCACAGTCTCAAGGCTTGGATGTATGCATATTTCACAATACCGCATAAATGTTTGTATCAGTATAGCATGCATTGTTCCACAAAACATAACGTTGATTTAAACCATGTTTTACTTCAATACCTTGTTTTGTGCATTTTACATATGGTTTAGTTGATACATCTCACTTACCTTACAAGATATATTTTGGGTACACATTACATGATCTACATTAAACATAAACATTTTGACATTGATATACATACTTGGTGGTTTACATTGAACATAGACATTTCGACATGGTTTACACAATAACACTTGACAATTGGTTTATACATGAACAATTTACATGGTGGTTGGTTTGGGTAAATGGTTTGAGTAACGTGGCGTATGTAATATGGTACAAACATGGTGGATACGCCGCTGGTACTTCCTATATATAAATGCTTGTATGATATTACATATCGTAGCGTTATCTAAATCATTTCTGTTTAGACATATTTCGTTTTACACAAATAACATCTTCTTCACAAGACATTATTTTTACAAACAACTTATCTTATACAAATTCATTTTACCAGGTTATACATTTAACCTTACACTTTATTTATACGTATCATCTGAACTTATCGTTTTTTTCATGCGATTTACAAAACAAAACAAATTACAAGGTTTACGACTGACTGTTATTAAACATTTTCTTTAAACTCAAGTCATGAATCCCATTTTCACAAAACCTATGTATCTCACAGGCATTTTTATGCTGACGTACCTACTTTCACATGTGTTTTCAGGAGCTATCGTGTAGGATGACAATGGTGACACTAGGGCGGACCTGTACCTTAGAGACATAAAAGCGAAGATAGACTTAGTTAACTATGTTATAAACACTTTGTTTTCCTGTTTAAGACAATGTATTACGCTTGTTTGATAAATAAAATGTAACTTTAAATTTCCATGGTTATGAAACAATTAATTCTGTCCCAACACTCCCCAGCGTTTCCGCCGCGGTTGCATGTTATACGCGGCCGGGGTGTGACAATTGTATTACACATAGCCTCGTTATATAAGTCACTTATCAATAACCACCCAAAATGTCTTGTTTAAACAAATGTCAAAATGTTTATGTGTAAACAACGTCCAATTGTCAAATGTAAACCATGTCCAATATCATGTGTAAACTGTGTCATCTATAATCAAATGTAATGCATGGTAAGTAGAAAGTATCTACTCAAACCATATGATAATGTCAATGTCAAAACAAATGTCATGTTTGGTGAATAAATAGTATTTACTCAACCCCATAGGAAAATGTACAAAACAATGTTTTTGAATAAACCTAAGTTTAAATCAAAGGTTATGTTTTGTAGAAAACAATGCTTTACAGATACAAACATTTATGCAGTAATGTTTATCGCATACATTCAAGACTTGCGACTGTCGGATAAACCCTTAAACGAATTAAAGGTTCAACAATTATGTATATCGGATTCTGTCATTCCCAACTTCCAAACAAACCTAGGAAGTCAGAAACGGGATTTGTCAAGTCCTATGGTACCATTACATACTGCCGAGCGGCGTGATCAATGTTAATGAACGTATTATTGTCCCAATAAACATACCAAATGTCATAACCAATATAAACATGCTATGTGAAAACCATGTACTATGTATGCTAAGTAAACATACGTAGTAGAAATGTTCATGAAATCAATTGTGCCCATATGATGAGTAAACATATGCAGCATAAATGTAATGTAAATCAATGTGTCCATATGCTGAGTAAACATATGCAACAAAAATGTCTTTATGAAATCAATGTGCTAGCATACTCAGTAAACATACATAGCAAAACATAATTGAAATCATGTACTATAGGTGTACTCATGAACATAGCATGTTTATGTCATAAAAACAATAAAAGCATGAAAGTAACATGTAAGCACAAGTGTTTCACCCCAAATAGTTGAAAGTGGCAAAAGAGGGAACCATGTACTCACTTGGGATTGCTTATTAGTCTTGGTATTAAGACCAAATAAAGCTTCAAGGATCACGGAATCAAACGGCACCTAATATAGGTAACTACGTTAATAATCGGATCCTAAATCGGATAGAATGAGGTTCTATAAATCAAATCCTTGAACTCATATGGTATGATTTAATAGACCTAGCATTCTGATTTGAAAGTTTACCTAAGTGCTTTTGACCCATTTCGACCCGTTACGGTAGTTTAAGCTACTATAACGCGCCGTTTGCGTAAATCTAAGGTCGGGCGGTTATCTATGTCCTATGTCAAGTCTTACATGCCCAATTATGCCTAAGTATGTTACTAAATCAGTTTAGATGTCAAAAACTTGATCACGTATGCAAAATATTAATTTATGCTTAAAAATGGCATTTTGTTCATTTTCTATGGGCATATAAACTACTTAACAAATAACTAACCAACCTAAGTGATCACAAGGTATAACCTCAGTAGGTTATTCCCTATGCAACTATGATCACTAAATAAGCTTGGTCGGATCCTAATGATCGACCAAACGGGTCGGGTTCGAAAGTCTAAGCGGTTGTCGAGACCGCTTAACTTACGACCCTAAACAAGCACTAAACTAGTAGTGACGAGTTAAACATGTTAAAACATGTTTAACTAAGTTAGAAAACTGATTTGGTATCAAAACAAAGTGTTTTGATACCTAAAATAGTTCCGTCGCAAATTGCGCGTAAATACGCATTTTGACAGAAACTTTGACTCATCACTACGCCTAGTCAACGTGGTAATCAGCAGGTATAATCGTTAAGGATTATAACCATCGTGATTATAATCACGTTGCAAAGTTCAATTGAACTTTGATTTGACCAATTGATGGTCAAAACCGAAAGTCAAACTGTTGGTCAAACTGTTTGACTTTCAGCTCTAAATGGCTGAAAATAAGAACTAAGCCATGAAAGAACACTCACAATGCTCTATGGCTGAAGATTAGACTAAGAGAACTCAGGTAGGTGGCTCCCAAGAAGGAAATCCTCCACTTAGAGTTCAAAAGAAAGGAATGAGCAAATGAACAAGTGAAATGAGGGGTATTTATAGTTGTGGTGGACTTATAGGATCATTACAAGTGTTTGTCTATTCACCAAGCATTAAATCTTGGCCATACATGTGTTAGGGACAGCTAACATACTTGGAGAGGTGTTAACTTGCTGCCCAAAACATTAGGATTTGCTTAAAAGTCCCAGAAATATCAAACAGTTACTGAAAAACATGTTTCTATTGCTGGGGTCTTTCGCGCCCCGCGTAGGCTTTATCCTAGGCGTTCGCGGCCCGCGACCTAACATCAGAGCAGAAACAGTTTTAAAATTTACACATTTGGTCCCTGCACACTTATTTAGGCATTTTTTACGTATTTGACCTCTGTTAAGCCATTTTCAAGGCTCTACAAGGTCGTCAAAGTATAGGGGATTCAAAATATGCTCGGAAAAATCACGGATGTCGGTTCATTTGGTCGTAGGGTCACATTGTTCGGTTAATTACGACGAAACTCGAACGGACGCGAAAACGAACCAAATTAAGCAACGAATGGTATTTTTGCATTCCGATCACTAAAATAAAATATTTTAGGGACTACAAAAATTTTAGGATGTCCGGATGTGGTCAGAACGTAAGATACGCGCGTAAATGCAAACTTACGCCGTTTTTTACGCTTTTAGTCACTGTTTGATCAAATAAGCGTATTTTCGCACACCGAACCACTCAAAGCTTATTTCTAAGCTATGTTAAGGTTCTTTATGGTATGTTTAGCTTATGATCATATTCTAGGGTGTATGTTGCCATACGAAACGGCAGACTTTTGCAGTTTGACGCAAATAGTCCCTGTGAGTGAATAAACTTGTTTTTGCCATACCAAACCCTTTAAAACTTATTTCTAAGTTATGTAAAGGTTATTTAAGGTATGTTAAGCTTATGTTGCTGTTCTAGAGTGTTTGTCACGTTAAACTGATTACGTTTACGCATCAGTTTGCGTATAACTTTCTAGAAAGCGATATAGAGTTTAAAATCGATCAAAAATCAAAACGTGCAAAATGTCAAACATAAATAATAAATATTGGGATCAAATCACATTGTTTTATTGATATTGAATTGTTCAGAGTTTGTACAATGGTTACACAAGCACAGATGTCACACGATGTGAGGTTGGTGAATCCTAAATAGCGCTATCAACTAATAACCCGTTCGCCAGGCACCAGCGACTAATCGGTATCATAAGTAGGGACTTTCATGATAAAGTTCCGTTTAGTACACTTGTTGCATCTAATATAAATAGTAATTAACCGTGTTCCAAACCAGGAATAGTAAGCAATCCCAAACCAGGGAAAGCGTTGTTTTTACCGTTCAACGTATTCCAAACCAGGAATAGTAAGCAATCCAATGCCAGGGAAAGTGTTGTTTGTACCGTTTCCCAGCCACTGGGAACGCATCCTTTTAGTAAAAAGTTGTGAACTCACCTTTGCTTTGCTCGGCAGATAATTTACTTGTGTTATGTCGGTCAACCATACCCTATTATGGTTACCAATGTTTGTTAGGTTTGTTATGCAAGCGTTTCACGTATTTGTACATGTATTTAGCACATAGCCTACAACTCGTAACATCACATATAAGCATATGGACCATGTATAAATTTATAACATAGTAATATAATACAATCTAATTCACATGTTCCAAGTGTGCGGTCCAAACAATATAACAAACAATCTAGACTTAGGAGTGTTCGGTCCATCAAACCATGCGGCCCAATAAGAGTGTGCGGCCCACTTGTCAGTGTGCGGTCCACAAAAGAGTGTGCGACCTCTTGAAAAGTGTGCGGTCATGCAACTATGTGGCTTAAGAGAGTGTGCGGCCCAACACTTATTTCCTGCCCAAATGAGACTGTGCGGCACACATGAGGGTGTGCGGCCTCCTCATGTGTGTGGTTATGCATTTTTAAGTTGTACATTGTGCAACTAGTGATTTGTACAATACTAGTGTATGGTCTACTATAAGTATGCGACAGGATTAAAACTAAACAAACAGCAGATTATTCATGTTCTTTGCAGCTTAAATCAGATAATCCAATAATCACTTTTTATATTAGTTTCTCATGAATTAGAATATGAAATCATCATGTACTTCGTTCTAACCACCTATAAACCACTCATCATTTAAAGGGGAGAAGGAAGTGAAAGGGGTGTGCGGCTGTAATCTCTATGTAATTAGGGTTTTATTTGTTTTTTAATAGAAATGAGGGTGAGAGGGGTATAGTGTTTTATATAGGTTAGGTTTAGGGAAGTTGGGTTGGTCTTGGGCTTAGCCCAAGCGAATGGATTCGCTTAACTGTGACAACCCTCACCAAACCAGGTATCCGTACGACTTAATTAATGATTAATTACTACTTAATTACTGTGCTTGCTTGAAATTATGGATAAACTGATACCTGATTCCTGATACATGTACATACTTGCATCATACTTTATTTGTTGTCACTCTATTATTTACATACTGAACTCTAGTGACAACCTTGATGCACCAAAAGCACAGTAGCACTATGAACGGATAATCCATCAATCATGCTGATATAACCAGCATCAGGCAGACACTACCTCTAAGGCCTGTATGAGCCAGAGATAGTTTGCTACACTAATAGAGAGTGTAGGGATATAAGGGTTGTAGAACTGCGTCACTAGGTGATAATTATAGTGACCGGATGTGCCTAAAACGGACTTTAAGTACAAAATTCAGCACTTTAATTAAAAATTCAGCATCTAGCTAACTAATAAAGTGCCAAAACATGAGAAAAATATTACTAGACACTTTCCAAAGTGTCGGGAATAAGTTGTGGCACTAAAAAAAATATTAACGACACTTTAAAGCTTTGTTAAGCACTTTAACGGATCACTATCCAACCGAAGAACCGGACTTTACCCGGAACATAAAAATATTGCCAACAACATTGTTTCTCTTTTTCTGAACCAGTTAGGGTCCCCGAATACCCTAACACCCGCTATAATGCATAACACGCTGGTAACAGAGTTAACCTCCAACTTAACTTAACTTTATCCTAACTATCTAGTTGAAATGGAACCGGATACCCCCCCCCCTAACCGAATTCGGTCCCCAAGGGGACACCCTTGACCTGTATTTGATTATTTAGATCATTCTTGTCTAATATCAATTAGACATTGTAACCTTTGGGTAATTAACCTAAGCTTTGTCTATAAGTAGTAACCTTGATCCACCATTCATTTCATCACAACAAACTCAACAACACACTCTTTCTCCCTCTCCTTGAGCTTTCGGCCGAACACACCCACAACCATCCATCCATTTTCGAGTCTTGATCGAACTATTCCAAGCACACACAAGGGTTAAGGATCTCATACAAGGAAGCTTGGTGCATTCAGATCGTGAAGGACCCCGTTACATTGCTTTTATCCATCCGATCTTCGTCTAGTTTCTTCCCTAGCCTCGAGCTAGTAGTAAGTGACTTTAAACACACTCTTGATCTATTCTAAAGTGGTTAAAATGAACTTTGTCGGTTAAAAGTCATGAACTTACAAAAAGACATACTAAAAGTTTACATAAATGATGAACATGTTGGTTAAAAGCATAAGGGTTGGTAAATCTTGTAAGACTTGTTTTGTTGTAATTATTTAGTGCCGATCTATGTTGTGGTAGCTCGGATCATCATCTAACCCGGATTAGTCATGTTCATGAATCATGACATAGAGTATGTTTAAGTGTAAAAAGGGTTAAATGATGAAACACTACTACACACTAAACATGAACTTGTGTAAAATCGATTTTTCTTATGAAATAGTGTTCTAAACTAGTAGATCTACGGATCTACAAACGGTATTTTCAAAGAACCAATCGTCAAACGAAAACATACTTTTAAAACCGGATCTTTCATAAACAAGAGTGATTTTCGTAAACATACAAGTGTGTAAACACTTGTGTAACACAAGTTTTGACAAAAGAACTATTTTTGTAAAAGTTGACGAGAATTTGTAAAGATGTAACTTCTTTAAAAACGAGGCTTTCGAGAAACCGGATAGATTATTGCAAAGGTCCACTAAAAGTAATGAAAATTACTACATATTTTGGATAAACCACAAGTTCATGAATTTTTGGCAATTTATATCTATTTTGACTAGTTTGATGGTTTGGATGTTGTTATTGTTGAAAGAGAAAATTGTTGATTTGAATTTTAAAACAAAATGATACGCTTGAAAGTGTGGCCACCTCCAGTTACAGGGGAAACTCTGGCGAAATTTTTCCAAAAACCTAACACTTGGAAATATTTTCACCACAAGTGTTATAAATGTGTTTTTAACTTGTTTTCAAAGATGTAAATTTCGCCATGATTTTATTTACAAAATTTCTAAATATCGGAGGTGGGATTTTCACAAAATAAAACTTGATAAATATATATTTAGTATATATATTTCATAACAACACTTGTGAGATTTTTGTGACTATTTTGTGAACTACGTAAATATTATTTTTAGGGTAAAAATAATATTATTAAATATTAACGATTCCAAAATAATACGAACGCCTTCACAATAAATATTAAGTTACACCGGTAATTATTATTACCACCCGATCTTTAAAACGTAACTTACGTATTTTCAGAAAATATTTATGAACGCGTATTGTGTCAAGGTATTATTTTGGGAAAATCATATGTAATAAAATATAATATTTTTGGGAAAAATATTTATATTTTGGAAAAAGGATTAAAATATATTTTAAGTGAGACTTAATAATATATTACGAGAATATACGAACGCACATGTATTAAAACCCCCATCCTTGGGAAGGAAAATATTTACCAAATAATTACAAAGTGTAATTACGGAATAGTTGCCTAACTATTTCTCAAAAACTTAAACCTTAAGGCACGGCCGTCCGTCTAATAGAAATTAGTGCGTGTAGGTCGTCATTCAGCAGATTGATCAGGAGTTTTCTTGATAGAGACGCACCACTGTGAGTTCATGTCCCCCTTTTCTCTTAACAGTTTTCAGTTTTCTAAACTGCGGGGGTGAAATACATGTTACTATGTTTACGGATACTTTTATACATGGTATGGTTAGCGTAAGGAGGGTTACTACTTAGATCATGTGAGTGGGTAGGCGGAAACTTGAGGCCATTAATCCTTATTGTAGGACCGAGGGACAGTAGCGGTAGATCTATCTGGGTGTAGCGAGCCCAGCCCCAGGCCCAGCATAATGGACCTCGGGGTGACTTTGTACCCAACGCATAAATCCGCTAGGTTTGAGTCTTCCTACTTGCACTTCACACATATCAATGGCCTTGCAAACCATTGGTGATCTCTTGTTTTCCTTATTTGCTACATACCAGGATTTTATACATACAAAGGTTTTATTACTCACTTACACATGAAATCGCTCAACATTATTCTTGATTTTTCCAACTTACATGTATTTCAGGAAACTAAAGATCTGGCGCGGTATGTTACGTTTTCCCGCTGCTTAAGGGTTACGAGGTCATCCAAGTTTAAGGGATGTGACTTTTTCCTGGACGAGTCACAGTTCTTAAACTATGTTTATTTCATGTTGATGTTTGTGTCTTCTGAACAATGTCTTTATGTTATCAGATTGTAGTTTCCGTTGCATGAGTCAACGCCTTAAAACAATGTTATGTTACTTATGTTTTAAAACTTAAATGGATGATCTTGCATGGTTTTTATTTCATATAGCTTTGTTATGATTAAGCTATGGTATTAAGAAGTCACACCAAAATAAACCACGCTTCCGCAAAGCCAGGGTGTGACAGCTTGGTATCAGAGCTCTGATTATAGCGAACTAGGATTCCTTCTCGAGTCTAGACTATGATCACTAGGGCTCTCACGAAAACATTTTTACACTGCATACCACTTAAGTCCAGATCCAAAACGTTTTTACAAACAAATGTTGAGCACATTTTATTTTTATTTATAGGCTCAGTCTGGGAGGCTGAGGCTCGGTCTGGGAGGCCGAGGCTCGGTCTGGGAGACCGAGGTAGTTGTCTAGTGGGACTAGGGAGTCAGTCTGAGAGACTGGGAGAATTGGCTAGTGGGACTAGGAAGAGCAGTCTGAGAGACTGGGAGAATTGGCTAGTGGGACTAGGAAGAGCAGTCTGGGAGGCTGGGAGGCTAGTGGGACTAGGAAGATCAGTCTGGGAGGCTGGGAGGCTAGTGTGTAGGATCGGAATCTGACCCAAACGAGTCAATCAGAGGAATTCATTCAGATACAGGTGCGGAAAACAAGTACCTGATGTAGAAACAGCTAGAAATCTTTTTAATATGCTTTTCTGATTGATTTGACACTGATTACACGTGAATCTCACACCGGCAGCACCTCGGTATGGAATTTCTAAAGTTACATTTGGGGGCCTCTCATACGGTATTTATAGGATTCTTGGACCTCTTTTACGGACGTGACGAATAAGCGGTCCAAGAATGTCCGTAAAAGGGGTTCCAGAGTTTAGGTTGTGGACCTCTTATTCGGCATGTCCGAATAAGAGGTCCAAGACTTTAAACCGTCTAAACTCTCCAGTTTTCTTGTAAAACACGCCCTAATCTATACAATACACTGTAAGACCTGATCCTAGACATCTAGACGTAATCAACAGATGTAGTGCACCAACAGACTCCCCCTCAGATGTTGATGGAGTCGCTAACACACCTTGACTTCAAAGTTATATCTTCACATCTTTAATCTAGATCAGTCTCTGGGCTTTCTCTTTCTCTCTATCTTCAGACTCCCCCTCTCGATTTACTGGCATTCCTTTGATCTTCAGCAATATCTTCAGGATCGACGTCTGGCTTTCCTGCAAAAACTCTACCTCAGAGTAAATTTCTTTCACATATATTTATCAAACATATGAACTTGAACCAATCCAGATTCTCATTCAAAACAAACATAAATTTTGATGAACCACTTGAAAAGGTTAGATTATGAAAACAATTAATTTCACACACACACTCCCCCTCAAGAATTGCTCATCATGTTTAGCACTCGAAATTTTGAAAATCAGCTATTCAACATCAGTTGTCGAAAATCTTTTTGAATTTTCAAAAATTTATGATAAAACACACCAAAAATCTTTTTGAATTTTGAAATAAAGAAACTAAAATGCAGAAATAAACTATTTACAAACAATATTTTTTGTGAGCTCGTGCAAGAGGATCATATCAGTTTTGAGACAAATCACCAACACCATTAAGGTTTAAACATACTAAGTTCTAAACAATTTACCTAGATCGTCAGTATATTTGTCCACTTAAATTTTCACACAAACTTCAATTGATTCGAGATACGAAATTAATGTTTTAGAGACTTAAACTTAATTGTGTATCACTCCACTTGAATATACTCGCGTATCCAGATCCCAAATATTCAGTCTTACAGGTGAGTATACCACAGATGATATCTGTAAAGGGGTTAAATGCGAAACCGTGAGAGCTCAGGTCAGAACTTCCGTTCAGCAGAGAGATGACGGCTCGACTTTTGGTGGGTCCCCTTTAGAGGATCTTTTTGCATTTCAACAGCAGCGACTATCAATTTTATTGTTTCATTAGCATGCTGAGGGCGAAGCTTATGTTTCAAAGCTTTAGCAGAAAGTATTATCCGGGGACTAGGTCAGAACTTCCATTCAGCAGAAGTCCCGGGATAATACCCCAGATATCACTGAGTATAAAGACCTAGTATCTCAGAATACGGGACCTTTCAAACAAGATTTCGGGGGTTACCCATATATTCAAGAATAGTTACCCACGAATTAAGCAAGTTTGATTTAGGTTTATATCTCGTTTCAATTTACTAAATGTGTGAAAATCTACTGACACATCCGCAGTAAGATTGTTTAACACTTTTTGATTTTACATTTCTTTAGCGTGCCGTGATAGTCCACTGATGTACTATCATTTCCTCTTTTTCGCAACAAAACTCATTTTTGAATTTTATCATGTTTTTGGCTTTTTCAAATTTTCAAATGTTTTTGGATTTTCTGAAATTTCCCTACTCCCCCTAAAATGCAAACACATTTTAAAGAAAATTTGAAAACTTCTAAATTTTTACCTACTAGAAACATAAAAAGTAAAACAAACTATACAGAAACTTGACAACTGACACTGAATCACATCAAATCGCCATTCACTAGGCATAAACAATCTGAACTCCCCCTATCACAAATCATTTTCTCATTTAGATTTCAAAACACTTAAGTTTGTTTCAATCAAAATGATTTTTCCGGAAAATAAATTTGTGTTGATAACAACCACTTGTAGGTTTATCAATTTTAAAACGGGGATGTGGTTCATCATCTTGTCTCTCTTTTGTCATGAATAGTAAATCAAGTACAATTTAATGTCCCTGATTTACCATTTGTCTCTAAGAACCTTCTGTATCACTTGTAAATGTAAACACTTCAAAGTATCCAAACATCTCAAAATTTAACCACAATTACCAATTGTGGGATCAAGATTACCACTTGTAGATACAATGGTTACCACTTGTAGGAATGTGACCTCTACATTACCATTTTCAACCAGAATGCCGATTCCTGCTTCACACTAACCATCTTGGAAGCTCCGGCATAGTCCTTCAACCTGTAAACAAAAACATTTAAGCATTAAACACAAACATTCAAACTTCTCAAATACTAGAAAGATGCCGATTCATGATCCACGATATAAACTTGGGATCTCCGGCGTAGTCCTTTAGACTATCATGGAAAACAAACATCCATCCAAGTCTTCTCAGACTTGATGGATTTCAACTCCTGAGCAGTCGGGTTGTATGTAGCCTTTTTCGTAGCGTAAAAATCTTTGACCCCCTTTGCTCTTCCACTCAACATTTTTCCAAATATCTTTTTAACATTCCAATTGAATGTTTTTTCGACATCAAAATCATTCTTTTCTTTGTAGAACTGATTCGAAATCTCAGTTTTTCCCACTTTCTTCTTTACTTCCTCAAACTTCAATGATGGAAACTCCTCATCATTCACTAAAATCTTTTTCTCAACCTGTGGCTCTTCTGGCTTTGTGGAACCAGATTCATCGCCAACATTTACTTCATCTTTCTTTGCAACCCAGACCTGGTTGTCCTTTCCTTTCTTCTCATACTTGTTCTTTTGTGAACATTCACCAACCTCGAATTTTGAATTCTCAAACATTCTAAGTTTTTCAGTTGGTGGTTCAACATCAACAACTTTCTCTTTCAACTTCTGAGACACTCCCTGTTTTGCTTTAGCATTCCGTGTACAGTTCCATGCAATGTGACCGATTTCATTGCATCTGTAACAGGTACGAGTCTCTCTTTGATAACAAATCTCATCTCCATTTTTCTTTTTCTCAGCAAGAAACTCTTTGTTGGACTGTCTCCAGAATGGTTTCTGTTGTTCCTCGTCTGAGCTTCCACCTGACACAAATTCAAATTTTGTTTTAGAATTTTTATCATTTTTATGGTTTTCTGGTGGAATAAAACCAAGACCTTTCTTTTTGTAGCTACGATTTTGGTTAGGTTTCTTTTGAAAACCAGAACCAGAATTGTTGCCCTTTTTCTTATTTAAACGTTGCTGAACTCTAGAAGTATATTTTTTAGGTTTTTCAAAACTTTTCAAACCTTTTAATTCTGAAATATTGATTTCTGTTAGTTTGAAAATTTTGTTTATTAGTTCCGTTTTAATACTCATTATAGGGATCTCTTTATTGTAATATAATTTGTCCGAACCTTTCAAAGTATAAACAACTTCGAATGATTCATCATTCAAATTTGACTGTGAAAGCAAAAATTCTAAACTATAAGACCGTTTAACCGACGAATTTGAACTTTTGACTGACGACTTTGATCCTTCAGACTCAGATTTCGACTTGGACTCCTCATCAGTATCCAACACCTGATCGACCACCTTTTTAATTAACTCAGACTCATGATCAGTATCAGATGAGGTAAACGTGACATCAATATTGTCTGGTAAAACATCAGTTGTGTCGGTTTTTAACTGAATATTGATTGCTTTCTCCAATTGCTCCTCATTTGGTTTCCTAGGAGAATACCCATCCCAAATTGGAGGTGGACACTTGTTATAGCTAACAGTCGTTTTCTTACCACAGTCATTCTTCTTCTTTTGCTTCTCATCTTGAAAAGCTTCTAAACCTGCAACAGTTGGATAAACACGATCAATAAGATAATCAGAAGTAGTGTAGCTTAACAACAACCTCCTAATTCTCTCATTCTCTATCTTTTTGATTTCCAACTCCTGCTTCCATTTGGCACTCTCTTCAATGTAAAAATTTATTGCCTTTTGTTTCGACATCAAAGTAGCATTCATCATGGTAAGCGCTTGTTCTCTCTCTGAGTTTGTTGTTTGAAGACCAGTTACTGTTCTGTTCAACACGTCGTACGATTCCTTCACATAATTGAGGTTGAACAATAACTGCTCCTTCTTCTTTTCATACCCAGATATGATGTCGTCTTTAGCTGCACAGTTCTTGCAATCTTCCAAGCACTTCTCGCACGGCTTGATGACTTCAATAATCTTCTCAACTTCGATTGTTTTAATAACTTCAATCACCTTTTCCACTTCAACCACCTTCTCTACTTCAATAACCACCTCAGTAATCTTCTCAGCAACATTCTCAGCATTTTGAACATTGCCTTCAGATTCAGTTTGTTGTTCTTTAGCAGCTCGTTTTCCCTTCAGTTTCTCCATGCAATCTGCAAAATAAACATGAAAACTTTTAGGAGAAAGATGAGTTTTAGCAACATTTATAAGTTTTTCTCCCTCATCATCACTGCTGTTGTGAACTGGTGATTGATCAAAGTGAACAGATTTTTCAGACTCATTATCAGATAAATCAGAAACAGTTGGTGATTTATCAAAAACAACAGCCTTTTCTGAACCAATCTCATTCTGAACACTCTCATCAGAACTAACTGCATATTCAACATTTTCATCTGAATCTGTTGAAATTTCTCCAGATCTTTCAGAAATTTTATCATCAACACCATCTGAACTTTCATCAGATGACACAGATTTTTCATCTCCACTTGATACATTCTCTCCAATAAATCTCATCCAAGTAGCAAACAAATTTGGCTCTCGGACGATCTTTGCAATGAAAGCTTTATAATCTCCATTCTCATCAACAAACATATCCCAACTAAAACCTTCTGGTAGTTTCTCATCATCTTGATCAACAATGCGTGCGGCTGTGGCTTCAGATGATATGAAATCACTCCAGCTGAAATCTACCAAACATGCTCTTTTCGGATCTTCTATCTTTCCTCCGTGAGCTGTTTGAGGTTCTTGGGATCGACCGACTTGCTGATAGATAGCTTTGCGGTAGTAGTCATCTTTTCCAAATGGATTTTGTGCTCCGCTAGCCTCTCTTCCTTTGCATTCCCGCTTGAAATGGCCTTTCTCCCTGCAACGAAAACACGTAACTTTAGATTTATCAAAACCTAAAGTAGACACATGTGCATCAAGAAAGTCATTTCTTCCGGTAATGGTTTTGAATTTCTCAGCTCGTCGAAGAACACTTGCAAGACACCATTTGATATCCATAAGTTCCATCTCTTCGGCGTCTATCTGATCGTAATCCTCTTTGGTGAGCATAGGATTTCCGATTCGACCGGCTACAAGACCTTCATAGGATAACAAAACAGAACCCAGAAGTGCCATGTGATCTTTAGCAGTGTCTTCAGAAAAGCTTTGACCTTCTGGAAGATTGAGAGCTATGTTGCACTGAATTATGTATCCATTTCCGGTTTTTGTACTTTGAGACTGAAAACTTGTGTTAGTATCTTTCGGATTCACACTCGGAAATGATGAAAATCCACTGCTGCTTTTGTTTGAACCCTGATCAGCTTTTTCTGATGAATCTCCAGCACTGAATGCAGTTTGTATTTTCGGACTTCTTTCAGATTCAGTAACTGGAACACTTCCTTTATAGTACATTTTAACATCCTGTTGACCACTAGGATTGTTCATCCTAGCGATCTTTTGCTGTTCAAGATTCTGGGCTTCTAATTTTTCAATAAACTGCCCAATTGTCAGTCCGTCATAAACACCCGTGTTTTCCAATATCATCAAATACGTTCCCCACTCTTTCTGAGGTAACGCGTCAGCCAATTTATCCACATACTCTTCACGTTGTTTATCAACACCAATCATTGTTAATGATCTCACTAAGTGACAGTATCTTTCAATCACCGTCTTAGTATCCTCTCCTGGTAAACTACTAAAAAGATCGAACTCTTTCTTGAGTAATGCCTTTTTGCTTTTAACCATACTCGCACTACCCTCGAACTTGACCTGAAGAGCATCCCAAATCGATTTAGCTGTTTTGTCGTGTTGTAGCAAGATGAAAATATCTTCTTTGATTGCTTGCTGTAATAAACTGATCATCATTTTCTCTGCTCTGTACATTGCACGTTCTTGATCTGAGAATTCGGATATTTCTTTTACAACATTCATCTCTGTTCTCGGTAACGAATACTTCTTCAAAATGCATTCCCACGATCTGAGATGATTTGCCTGAACCCAGTTTTCAAAACGATCTTTCCACCCGTAGTATTCTTCAATACTCATAAGTTTCGGGGGTTTCTGGGTGGTTCCCGTCTCATTTTCAAAATTCATGGCTTGAGCAATCGCGGCTGGAGTACTCGGTGTAGCAAATGCGTTGAAAAATTCTGAACCCATGCTTCAAGAATCAGATGATATTTCGGGAAATACCTGACGATCTTGAAATTCCTGATGATCCAAACAAAACAAACAACAATCAGTTTAAAGACTTATCAATTCAATGGAATCAAACTGTTACTCGAATTGGTGAAAATTTTGTGCAGATTGAAGGTTGATACACTGAGCGAACTAAACGTTGACCAACTGTGCGGACGGAATGACACACTGAGCGGACAGCTTTGACTTGGATCAATTTTCAACAACGGATCAATCTATGTGGACCGTTCATTTTACAACTTCATTTTAGTGGGTTTACAAAATGCCTTTTTTTTATGATATTCCCGCACCCAACCTAGAACCAATCACAATCTTACACACTAAGTCTTGATTGGGCCTTCAAGTAAAAATGGGGCGGTGATATTAATTGGGTTGAGTCTCTAAATTCTCTTGTATGCCGACAACATTGTAATGTGCACCTGATTGACGCATTTACTATCAATTAAATGAATCTATATGCAAAATATTTCTGATTGGCCAATCATGATATAATGGGGCGGTACAAATGGGCGGGGATTGGACCAAAACACTTAGTGGGCGGTTGGACTATTGATTGGTTAATTTGGGCGGTTAACTGATATTGAAACTGATCTTGATATTTTCAATGGTTAATGGGCGGCAACAACAATCATTTATTGGTCTTGGACAATAAATGTTTTGAGCGGACCAAAACTCAACCACATGAGCGGTTCTGAACTGTATAATAAGCGAGCCACACTTGACTTTTGGAGCGGTTCACAAAATGGTCTTAAGAGCGATTCACAAGATTTTCAATGAGCGATCCATGATGTCATAAAGGCGGTTCACATGTTAATTTTTGAGCGGTCCTAACGTGTTACCCAATGAGCGATCCACAACCTTTAACCAAAAAAAGCGATCCAGAAAATTATGAGCGATTCTAAACATTTGACTAAAAAGCGGTTCCCATTAGTGCCCTATAAGCGATCCAAGGCTGAATTTTGCGCGAATTCGGACCGAAAAACTGCGATTACTCCTAAACAACTTGGAGTTTCGAGCTGAAACTTGGTAGGGTTTTAGATCAGGTATAGGCGCACCACATATCCAAAAATCAGCCAAAACGGACCGTGAAATCTTGGTCTGACGTAAGAAAGAAGATGTAGAAGAAGAAAAAATGATAAAATCCAGCAAATCTCAATAGAACTCCTCCTCCTGAAGCTCTGATACCACTTGTAGGATCGGAATCTGACCCAAACGAGTCAATCAGAGGAATTCATTCAGATACAGGTGCGGAAAACAAGTACCTGATGTAGAAACAGCTAGAAATCTTTTTAATATGCTTTTCTGATTGATTTGACACTGATTACACGTGAATCTCACACCGGCAGCACCTCAGTATGGAATTTCTAAAGTTACATTTGGGGGCCTCTCATATGGTATTTATAGGATTCTTGGACCTCTTTTACGGACGTGACGAATAAGCGGTCCAAGAATGTCCGTAAAAGGGGTTCCAGAGTTTAGGTTGTGGACCTCTTATTCGGCATGTCCGAATAAGCGGTCCAAGACTTTAAACCGTCTAAACTCTCCAGTTTTCTTGTAAAACACGCCCTAATCTATACAATACACTGTAAGACCTGATCCTAGACATCTAGACGTAATCAACAGATGTAGTGCACCAACATAGTGGGACTTGGAGAAATATCTGATTGCTTAATTGGTGACTAATATGTTTATCTGACTATATGATTGATTATTTGCGCATGTGTGTGTTTGCGTTACAGACATCATGACTCACCAGTGCCATACGACATGCGTATGTGAGTCGGACACTACGGGCCCTATGCCCATCGTATCAGACGACCGAGTATCATCGGAGCAAGAGGTCCACACATCAGATGTTACCAGCACGGATGAGGATGACTTCCAGCCCTTCGCACTACCCGATGCTGTCAACGCGCCCACTGATGGCCCTTTTGTCGGGGACCTACCGCTCGTGGAGATCCCTGCCCCCACACCTTTGGCCGCTTATCTTGTTCTCGATATGCTTCTTGACGCCGATGTTGATGACGACGTCGATTTATTTGATGACGAGCCCCTGGAGGATGATGTTGAGGGCGAGGCCCTTCTAGCTGACGGTGGTGTTTTGTTGCTCGCAGATGCTCCAGCTGAGGAGTCACCTGCACACTCACCCGTCCCAGACTCTTTCGAGTCTGTGGCCTCCGCACCGTCACACACTCGGAGTGCGCATCACTTTTCCCACGGTTCAGATCCTGATAGGGCATCCTCTGCTGCCCCTGCCCCTAGCTTCGCTTTCGATCACGACATTGAGGAGGATTCCGACCCTGTCTTTCCACCCGGATTTGACCCTGACCAGGACATAGAGTTTATACCCCTGGATCAGCCTATGGAGGACCCGGTTGACCCAGTTGACCTTGCTGACCCTGCGTTTGCTGACCACGCAGATTTTGAGATGGTGTTTGATGACCCTGAGCCTGCCGTAGTCCCCGAGCCGGTAGCCGCTCCTGACCCTGTGCTTGAGCATGACCCTATTCATGCTGGCATGCCTGTTGTTGACCCTGTGATTGCTGATCTACCCGTTGATAATCACCCTGTTGATGCTCCACTTTTGGAGGGCGATCATGTTGTTGCTGCAGCTTAGGCTGATGCCCCTTTCATCGCTGATGCACCTGTTGACCCTATTGTTGCTCCCCTACCTGATCCTGTTCCCCTGGAGCCCGATCATGCGCTATTCGCGACCCATATTGATCCCCGTTATGCGCACACCCAGAATGGGTGGATTGACGCTGATGATGAGCTCCCACCTTTTCCCCTTCAGACCACCGATGCACGTCACATTGATTTCTCTTTTTCGACTGCTCAGTTCACACCTCCAACTCGACCTGGAGAGGGTTCCTCGGCTCATCCCTTTGGACATGTGCCGACATCTATCCCAGTTGTACCACAGTTTTCTACTGCTATTCCTCCTGTTCCTCCATTCTCTGTGCCATCTTTCGATCCAGCCAGTGAGCCATTTCTCTGGACGTCACCGCCTATTATGCCGCCATCCGACCCCTACCATCCTTTCCATATGGGGTATTCTATTGAGGACGTTCTTATGTCATTTGTTGTACAGCAGGAGGCACTCACACGGCGTATACAGGAGCTCGAGAGAGCCCAGCCACCGTCGTGCCAGTGTCAGGGTCAGACCCACCCTGCTTCTTCGCAGCCCTCTCGACCATTGCCACAGGACTCTGCTGCACGCCTTTTGGCACTGGAGCAGCAGATGGCGTCCTGGTTGCATTCCCAGAGAGCCATGGAGGAGGACTGGCTCCATTTGCGTCGCTTGTTTTATTCCCATTTTTCCCCCTCCTCCACCGCCATCAGTGTAGAGCTCTTTAGTACAGCATGGGTGGATGTTGGTGAGAAGACGACGATTGCTCTGACTGCACAGCTACTTTTTGGAGACTGCATTCTGATTCTGGCTTTTGTTGACATGTATATGGGATGTATTGACACTGATTTGATATTCTTTTGGACTGGGGTGATGTAGCCCTTAGTCGATGATGATGTATGACACTATTATGTACTTGTACACTTTACCGTGTGGTCTCGATTTATGGCAATGCAATCGCAGATTCTCATCATATGTGATGTTTTGATTGATTATTTATGTTTTACGACATGGGATGTTGTGTGATTAATATATTTATAACATGGGATGTTGTGTGATTGATATATTTATAACATGGGATGTTGTGTGATTGATATAATTGAAACACGGGATGTTATGTACTATTACTATCATTATATACGTACGCTTTACTATGGCATGACCCACGTGAACACATCTTTTAGAAGATGCCGCCGAGACGTCAAACGCCAATGCCTACCAATGAGGCAGAGCTTCAGCAAGTCATCGCTGCTGCCATCGCACAGTGCGCCGCCTCTCAAGGAGGGACTAGTGGAAGTAATTCTGGCAATACTGGCAACAACAATCCACCTCATGGTAATACTAAGTCATTAAGACATACCATGATCTAATTGGATATCTCTAGCAAGGATGCTAATGCCATTCATATGTTGTAACGTATGTGCAGGGTGCACCTACAAGCAGTTTCTAGACTGCAAGCCTGTCAACTTTGATGGCACCGGAGGTGCTGTCGCTTTCGTTCGTTGGGCCGAGAAGACGGACTCAGTTCTCCGCATGAGCAAGTGTGCTCCAGACCAGCAAGTTACCTACATTTCCGGGCTATTCTTGGACGGAGCCCTGTCATGGTGGAATTTGCAAGTGCAGACTCTTGGAGAAGCCACAGCCTACGCAATGACATGGACCGAGCTGAAAGAGCTTATGCGTAGAAAGTATTGCTCTCGCGCTGAAATTCAAAGGTTGGAGGCTGAATTTTGGCATTTGAAGATGGAAGGTCCGAAGATCGCAGAGTATATTCAGAGGTTTCATGACTTATCGCATGTGGTACCTTATATGGTCACGCCAGAATTCAAGCGGATTGATACTGGTGCCGATTATAGCTTCGTATCGTTAGAGTTTAAGAATATGCTTGGGTTAGCCGCTAGTAAGTTAGATATTCCCTACTCAATCGAATTGGCTAATGGAAAGTTGGTAGAAGCTAATGAAGTGATCAGAGGTTGTGTGATCGAGTTGGGAGAGCGTGAGTTTGCTTTAGATCTACTACCAGTCCAGTTGGGAAGCTTCGACGTGGTGGTAGGAATAGATTGGTTATCAGGCAACAAGGCTGAGATTGTTTGTCATGAAAAGGTAGTTCGTATCCCAACTGAAGATGGTGAAACAATTATAGTTCATGGAGAGAAGCGTGATACACCTTTGAGAATTATCAGCTGCCTGAAAGCGTGAAAGTGTTTGCAAAAGGGATGTGCTGCCTTCCTGGCACACATTGTGGACAAGAAAGCTGCTGAGCCAAAAATCGAAGACATCCCTGTCGTGAGGGAATATCCAGAAGTCTTCCCAGAGGACTTGCCTGGATTGCCACCTTAGAGGCAAGCAGAGTTTCGCATCGACTTAGTTCCAGGCGCCGCGCCTGTGGCTAAGGCACCTTATCGACTTGCCCCATCTGAGATGCAAGAACTGTCGACACAACTTCAGGAGTTGTTAGACAAAGGATTCATCAGACCAAGCTTCTCGCCTTGGGGAGCTCCGGTCCTGTTTGTCAAGAAGAAGGACGGTAGTCTTCGTATGTGTATCGACTACCGGGAGTTGAATAAGCTGACTATCAAGAATAGATACCCTCTGCCAAGGATCGATGATCTATTCGATCAACTGCAAGGTTCAAGCTTTTACTCGAAGATCGATTTGCGATCTGGATACCATCAGTTAAGGATACAAGAGGAAAGTATCTCTAAAACAGCCTTCAGAACTCGTTATGGACACTACGAGTTCCTAGTTATGCCGTTTGGTTTGACAAACGCGCCTGCAGTTTTCATGGATCTAATGAACAGAGTCTGCAAGCCATACTTGGACAAGTTCGTGATTGTGTTTATCGACGACATTTTGATTTATTCAAAGAAGAAGGCTGAGCACGAACAGCATCTAAGAGCTATTTTGGAGCTGCTGAAAAAGGAACAGTTGTATGCCAAATTCTCTAAGTGCGAGTTTTGGCTACGTGAAGTCCAATTCCTTGGACATGTAGTAAATGGAGATGGAATCCACGTGGACCCCACCAAGATCGAAGCGATCAAGAATTGGGAGACGCCAAAGACGCCAACCGAGATTCGTCAATTCTTGGGTTTGGCTGGCTACTATCGAAGGTTCATTGAGGACTTTTCAAAAATCGCTCAACCATTGACACTCCTCACGCAGAAAGATAAGAAGTTTGATTGGGGAATCAAACAGGAAGAAGCGTTCCAGCTATTGAAAGATAAGCTTTGTAATGCGCCAATCTTAGCACTACCGGAAGGTACTGACGATTTTGTGGTATACTGCGACGCCTCACGTCAAGGTTTGGGTTGCGTGTTGATGCAACGCCAGAAGGTTATAGCTTACGCATCGCACCAACTAAAAGTGCACGAAAAGAACTATACCACACATGATGTGGAACTCGGTGCAGTGATATTTGCTTTAAAGATCTGGAGACACTACCTATATGGTACGAAATGTACAATCTTCACAGATCACAAGAGCCTACAACACATATTCAACCAGAAGGAGTTGAATATGAGACAAAGACGTTGGGTTGAGTTGTTGAATGATTACGACTGCGAGATAAAGTATCATCCAGGGAAGGCGAATGTGGTCGCCGACGCCCTAAGTCGAAAAGAAAGGATCAAGCCCATAAGGGTTAGGGCTTTGGAGATGATTATTCAAACCGATCTTTCCTTGCGCATTCGTGTCGCGCAGAAAGAAGCTCTTAAGGAAGGAAACCTTGAAGAAGAATATCTCCATGGGATGGAGAAGCAATTGGTGCCAAACGAGGAAGGAACGTTATGTTTTGAGAAAAGGATTTGGGTTCCTCTGTTTGGTGGGTTGAGGAAAGTTATTTTTGATGAAGCTCACAAATCGCGGTACTCTATCCATCCAGGAGCGGATAAGATGTACCAAGATCTTAAAGATTATTATTGGTGGCCTAGGATGAAAGGCGATGTTGCTGTTTATGTGAGCAAATGTTTAACGTGCGCTAAAGTGAAAGCAGAATACCAGAAGCCTTCGGGACTTCTGCAACAACCAGAAATTCCCAAGTGGAAATGGGAACAAATCTCCATGGATTTTATTACAAAGTTGCCAAGAACGCCAAGAGGCCATGACACTATTTGGGTAATAGTGGATCGATTAACGAAATCTGCACACTTCTTACCCATCAGGGAGAAGGATAATACGAGCAAGTTGGCTGAAATTTACTTGAGAGAAATCGTTACGCGCCATGGAGTACCTCTCTCGATCATCTCGGATAGAGACGGAAGGTTCGTATCAAGGATTTGGCAATCCTTCCAAGAAGCTTTTGGCTCACAATTGAATCTGAGCACTGCATTTCACCCACAGACCGACGGACAAAGCGAGCGAACTATTCAGACGTTGGAAGATATGCTGAGAGCATGTGTTATGGATCTGGGCGGTAGCTGGGATAAGCATTTGCCTTTGGTCGAATTTTCATACAACAACAGCTACCCACCAGTATTGGTGCCGCGCCATTTGAAGCCCTATATGGCCGCAAGTGCAGATCACCGCTTTGTTGGTCTGATGCAGGTGATAGATAATTGGTTGGTCCTGATATGGTCCAGGAAACCACAGACAAAATCGCACAGATCCGAGATCGCATCAAAGCGGCTCGTGATCGACAAAAGTGTTATGCGGACCGAAGAAGGAAACCTCTAGAATTTGAGGTAGGTGATATGGTTTTGTTGAAAGTATCACCCTGGAAGGGTGTGGCACGCTTCGGGAAGCGTGGAAAGTTGAATCTGCGGTATATTGGTCCGTTCAGAATTTTGGAAAGAATTGGGTTAGTAGCATACAAGCTGGACTTACCTGTCGAACTGAATGGTGTTCACGATACATTTCATGTATCAAATTTGAAGAAGAGTCCAACTCAAGATACCGTTGTCATTCCCACCGACGAGAATCATGTTGACGACACGCTCTATTTTGTCGAAGAACCTGTTGAGGTTACGGATTGGAAAGTGAACAAAACCCGCCGGAGCAGTGTCAAGCTCGTCAAAGTTCGTTGGAATGCCAGACATGGTCCTGAATATACCTGGGAGCGTGAGGACCGGATGAAAGAGAAATACCCCCACTTATTTCCCAAGAACCCTGCTACTAGAAGCAGAACTTAAAATTTCGGGACGAAATTTTTCTAACGGGGGGAGAATGTGACAACCCTCACCAAACCAGGTATTCGTACGACTTAATTAATGATTAATTACTGCTTAATTACTGTGCTTGCTTGAAATTATGGATAAACTGCTACCTGATTCCTGATACATGTACATACTTGCATCATACTTTATTTGCTGTCACTCCATTATTTACATACTGAACTCTAGTGACAACCTTGATGCACCAAAAGCGCAGTAGCACTATGAACGGATAACCCATCAATCATGCTGATATAACCAGCATCAGGCAGACACTGCCTCTAAGGCCTGTATGAGCCAGAGATAGTTTGCTACACTAGTAGAGAGTGTAGGGATATAAGGGTTGTAGAACTGCGTCACTAGGTGATAATTATAGTGACCGGATGTGCCTAAAACGTACTTTAAGTACAAAATTCAGCACTTTAATTAAAAATTTAGCATCTAGCTAACTAATAAAGTGCCAAAACATGAGAAAAATATTACTAGACACTTTCCAAAGTGTCGGGAATAAGTTGTGTCACTAAAAAAAATATTAACGACACTTTAAAGCTTTGTTAAGCACTTTAACGGATCACTATCCAACCGAACAACCGGACTTTACCCGGAACATAAAAATATTGCCAACAACATTGTTTCTCTTTTTCTGAACCAGTTAGGGTCCCCGAATACCCTAACACCCGCTATAATGCATAACACGCTAGTAACCGAGTTAACCTCCAACTTAACTTAACTTTATCCTAACTATCTAGTTGAAATGGAACCGGATACCCCCTCCCCCCTCTAACCGAATTCGGTCCCCAAGGGGACACCCTTGTCCTATATTTGATTATTTAAATCATTCTTGTCTAATATCAATTAGACATTGTAACCTTTGGGTAATTAACCTAAGCTTTTTCTATAAGTAGTAACCTTGATCCACCATTCATTTCATCAAAACAAACTCAACAACACACTCTCTCTCCCTCTCCTTGAGCTTACGGCCGAACACACCCACAACCATCCATCCATTTTCGAGTCTTGATCAAGCTATTCCAAGCACACACAAGGGTTAAGGATCTCATACAAGGAAGCTTGGTGCATTCGGATCGTGAAGGACCCCGTTACATTGCTTTTATCCATCCGATCTTCGTCTAGTTTCTTCCCTAGCCTTGAGCTAGTAGTAACTGACTTTAAACACACTCTTGATCTATTCTAAAGTGGTTAAAACGAACTTTGTCGGTTAAAAGTCATGAACTTACAAAAAGACTTACTAAAAGTTTACATAAATGATTAACATGTTGGTTAAAAGCATAAGGGTTGTGTAAATCTTGTAAGACTTGTTTTGTTGTAATTATTTAGTGCCGATCTATGTTGTGGTAGCTCGGATCATCATCTAACCCGGATTAGTCATGTTCATGAATCATGACATAGAGTATGTTTAAGTGTAAAAAGGGTTAAATGATGAAACACTACTACACACTAAACATGAACTTGTGTAAAATAGATTTTTCTTATGAAATAGTGTTCTAAACTAGTAGATCTACGGATCTACTAACGGTATTTTCAAAGAACCAATCGTCAAACGAAAACATACTTTTAAAACCGGATCTTTCATAAACAAGAGTGATTTTCGTAAACATACAAGTGTGTAAACACTTGTGTAACACAAGTTTTGACAAAAGAACTATTTTTGTAAAAGTTGACGAGAAGTTGTAAAGATGTAACTTCTTTAAAAACGAGACTTTCGAGAAAACGGATAGATTATTGCAAAGGTCCACTAAAAGTAATGAAAATTACTACATATTTTGGATAAATCACAAGTTTATGAATTTTTGGCAATTTATATCTATTTTGACTAGTTTGATGGTTTGGATGTTGTTATTGTTGAAAGAGAAAATTGTTGATTTGAATTTTAAAAGAAAATGATACGCTTGAAAGCGTGGCCACCTCCAGTTACAGGGGAAACTCTGGCGAAATTTTTCCAAAAACCTAACACTTGGAAATATTTTCACCACAAGTGTTATAAATGTGTTTTTAACTTGTTTTCAAAGATGTAAATTTCGCCATGATTTTATTTACAAAATTTATAAATATCGGCGGTGGGATTTTCACAAAATAAAACTTGATAAATATATATTTAGTATATATATTTCATAACAACACTTGTGAGATTTTTATGACTATTTTGTGAACTACGTAAATATTATTTTTAGGGTAAAAATAATATTACCAAATATTAACGATTCCAAAATAATACGAACGCCTTCACAATAAATATTAAGTTACACCGGTAATTATTATTACCACCCGATCTTTAAAACGTAACTTACTTATTTTCAGAAAATATTTATGAACGCGTATTGTGTCAAGGTATTATTTTGGTAAAATCATATGTAATAAAATATAATATTTTTGGGAAAAATATTTATATTTTGGAAAAAGGATTAAAATATATTTTAAGTGAGACTTAATAATATATTACGAGAATATACGAACGCACATGTATTAAAACCCCCATCCTTGGGAAGGAAAATATTTACCGAATAATTACAAAGTGTAATTACGGAATAGTTGCCTAACTATTTCTCAAAACTTAAACCTTAAGGCACGACCGTCCGTCTAATAGAAATTAGTGCGTGTAGGTCGTCATTCAGCAGATTGATCAGGAGTTTTCTTGATAGAGACGCACCACTGTGAGTTCATGTCCCGCTTTTCTCTTAACTGTTTTCAGTTTTCTAAACTGCGGGGGTGAAATACATGTTGCTATGTTTACGGATACTTTTATACATGGTATGGTTAGCGTAAGGAGGGTTACTATTTAGATCATGTGAGTGGGTAGGCGGAAACTTGAGGCTATTAATCCTCATTGTAGGACCGAGGGACAGTAGCGGTAGATCTATCTGGGTGTAGCGAGCCCAGCCCCAGGCCCAACATAACGGACCTCGGGGTGACTTTGTACCCAACGCATAAATCCGCTAGGTTTGAGTCTTCCTACTTGCACTTCACACATATCAATGGCCTTGCAAACCATTGGTGATCTCTTTTTTTCCTTATTTGCTACATACCAGGATTTTATACATACAAAGGTTTTATTACTCACTTACACATGAACTCGCTCAACATTATTGTTGATTTTTCCAACTTACATGTATTTCAGGAAACTAAAGATCTGGCGCGGTATGTTACGTTTTCCCGCTGCTTAAGGGTTACGAGGTCATCCAAGTTTAAGGGATGTGACTTTTTCCTGGACGAGTCACAGTTCTTAAACTGTGTTTATTTCATGTTGATGTTTATGTATTCTGAACAATGTCTTTATGTTATCAGATTGTAGTTTCCGTTGCATGAGTCAACGCCTTAAAACAATGTTATGTTACTTATGTTTTAAAACTTAAATGGATGATCTTGCATGGTTTTTATTTCATATAGCTTTGTTATGATTAAGCTATGGTATTAAGAAGTCACACCAAAATAAACCACGCTTCCGCAAAGCCAGGGTGTGACATTAACGTTTCGTGCCTCGCTAAGCCCATTCGTTTGTTTTAAATTTTACGATAATTACAACAGTTTATATAATACGCACGTCTAATTATATATACTCAAATTCGGGTTATCTGTTACGGTTGGTTTCTCTTGTTGCGTGCTATTCTTATTATTATTATTTAATAATAATAATAATAATGATAATAATAATAATAATACTAAAATACCCTTCTCTCGGTGATTGAGATCGAGAGCACGGATTGTCACAGTGATTTTGTAAAAAAAAAGGCACAAAAATTGGACCATGGTCTTATGAAAAAGTTCAAGTTTATTGCATTGAATTACTCAATATCTTTAGGAAGTTTGTGACATTTGTAACGTCTGATTTGGGTAATCGGTTGTATTTAAGATGGTTATTAAAGGAAATGTCTTGTTACATGATTTTATAACTAGATTTCAAAAAATGAGAACTCATAGATAACAACTTTAGATATATAAGATTTTCAATTTTCATTATGTATCTTTAACGACATTTGATTTACTTTTGTTGATTATGTAAAATTTAGTTTTATTATCTCATTTTTGTACATGAACTGAAGTGACCCGATTCGACCTGAACCGAACCGAAAAATTATTATATAGCACTAGATAAATAGCCCTTATAATTTCCACACAATGGATATATCTTCTGGATCCTCCACTGCGAGTACCATACCAATAATCAAACCGGGACAAATCGATACTTTATTTTGCAAACTCACGGAGAATTCCACTGGTTTCATAAACAAAGGCAGGCCCAAAGAAATAAGCTGTGATGCCATAGACCAACCACCGACTTTAAAATCGTTCTCGAAACACGACCGTCCAACCTTGACCCGTCACTCACGTCAGATTATTCTAAGTCAAAGTTTTAGACTATTTCTAATATATAAAGTTCAAAGGATGTGGTTTGAAGTTTCCCTATGGTTTGGACGGTTAATTATTCTTAATATATGTTTCTTTCTAAATCTTAAAACATTTTTTTGGAGGGGGTGAAGTTATATTTTCTCCAGGGTCGGCCCAAGCCAAGTCAAATGAGGCTTGGGCCTTGGGCCACCAAAACTCTAGGGCCTCCACGATTTGATGAAATCACAGTCCATTTATAAAAGCTTTAGGATGTGTTATTAACAGATTGATGGTTGGAAGTATAGTGGTTTTGTGTATATATGGGTGTTGTTGAGACCCGGGTTTGAATCCCTGGTTCACCATTTTCTTCTATTTTTTTTTTCTTGTTTTTAAATTTTAACACAATTTTTCAAATAATTACACTTGGGCCCTTTAAGTTTAACTTTCAATTACATACTTTTTTTTAGGGGGGGGGGGGGGTGGAAAGCCATAAACTTTTATTTCGTCTTATGCCATCAAAATGGTTGAGCCAACCCTGATTTTCTCCTATATATTACCAACGGAGTCGCCAAACGCTAAGGTAATTTCCATAATTACCTTTTATTTCGTCTTATGCCATCAAAATGGTTGAGCCGACCCTGATTTTCTCCTATATATTACCAACGGAGTCGCCAAACGCTAAGGTAATTTCCATAATTGCTAATAGAATAGAATTTCTTGTATGAGTTTGTGATTGCATTTGTTTTGTTTGCCCCCAAAATATGAGTTAAATGTAAAAACAAATTTTAAATAAGGAATACGTGAAAGATAATCAAATCTAGTAAAAGAGAGAAAGAAGACTAAAAAGTAATACTTTTTCAATAACACGTGTTGAATCATGAACTTATGTGTCGAGTTATTAAAATAATACATTTTCGATAACACCATTGATAAAATAAAGTACCTTGAGTTTGAGCTCAACTCAACTTAAATCAAAATCAAGTCGAGGTCGAATACTAAGTTAATGTTAAGTAGCTTATTACTCAAACTGACTTCATTATATCGTTGATAAAAACATACGTTGGATACTGAGTTAATGTCGAGCAGCTTATTAATTAAATTAACTTAATTACACCATTGATAAAAAAACATACATTTGTCGAAATAACACATAAATTTCGTATTAAACTTGGAAAAAGAAAAAAATATTAAAATTTCAACATAAAATCTGACAACGGAGAGCTAGTGAATTGTAATGAAAGATAAATGGGGTGTTTGTTATTGTGTTTTCAAAATATATTATGCGTTTTCAAAATAGATTTTGCGTTCTCTAAACTGTCTTTTGAAAAAACATGTAGGTACATGTTTCTCCAAAACTGCATTTTGGAGCCAAATAATCACTTTTTCATCCAAACACTTTTTTAAATTATTTATGTTTTGAAAACGCAATAATTAAATAATCACTTTAAAACATAATCCTAAACACTGTTAAAGAATCAAATACAATTGGAAAGCCCTTAACACCAAAAGATTGAACAAAAGAAAATTATGGTTTATTTAAAAAACATTACGCGGTTGATGTGACTCAAGGAAAGAGCGAACACCCCCATATACAACCCGCCCGCACAATATATATAATATTTTCAAACGGCAAACAAGAAAACATTGAAATCCAAAAGCATCTACACTACAGCCACAATTTCCGGTTGATGCCAGAGATCAATCCACTATTCGGCAAGTATGATGTCTGAAAACTCCTCGGCTGCGGCGCTTTCGCTAAAGTCTATCACGCCAGAGACATCACCAACGGCCGGAGCGTTGCCATCAAGATCATCAACAAGCACCGAATCTCTCACAACGCTCATCTCGTCTCAAACGTAAAACGCGAGATCGCTATCATGCGCATGCTCCGCCATCCATACATCGTCAAACTGCATGAAGTTATGGCAACCAAAACAAAGATCTATTTCGTCATGGAGTATGTTAAAGGCGGTGAGTTGTTCCAACAGGTTTCAAAAGGTAGGTTACCGGAATCGGTTAGCCGGAAGTATTTTCAACAACTGATGTCCGCAATCGGATACTGTCACTCTCGCGGTGTTTATCACCGAGATCTGAAGCTAGAGAATGTGTTGATAGATGAAAACGGAGATCTCAAAGTTTCCGATTTCGGATTGAGTGCGGTTACCGGTCAGATCCGAGCCGACGGATTGCTCCACACGTTGTGTGGAACGCCGTCGTATGTTGCGCCGGAGGTTTTCATGAGAGGAGGATACGACGGAGCTACCGCAGACGTCTGGTCATGCGGTGTTATACTGTTTGTTATGAACGCTGCGTATTTGCCGTTTTACGATTCCAATTTGATGATGATGTACAAGAAGATCTACGACGGTGAGTTCCGCTTCCCTAAGTGGACGTCGCCGGACCTCCGGCTGTTGTTATCACGTCTACTAGATACAAATCCGGCAACACGGATCACCGTTGATGAAATTCAATCCAATTCGTGGTTCCACAAAGGACACTCGATGATTATACCGTTAGATGATGAATTAACGGTTGTGAAGCGTGAAGAACAAGATAAGTTAATGGCGTTAAACGCGTTTGATATAATATCATTTGGTTCTGGTTTGAACTTAAGTGCGTTGTTTGACGGTGAGAGTAGTATAAGAAATTGATCAACCATGTTATTTTTCAATGACTAAAAGGATTACATGTATACAAGATTATAGCTATAGACTAGGAACTAATGAGCTAAAATTAGGGAACTAAACAAGCTAGGATCTTGACCAATTAATTGGTAAGTTACAATAATAGAATTAAAGCTAGGATCTTGACCAATTAATTGGTAAGTTACAACAATAGATTTAATTTGAATTTGAAACTTCTTTGGTAGGAGATTCGGTTTTGACCGAATGTGTTCTAATATGCCCCCGCAAGATGTACGATCGTGAGAGGAGACCAATCTTGGAGGTGAGAAGTTGAAACCGTTGTCGTAGTATTTAAGAAAGAGGAGTTGAGGAAGTTGAAGATGTAAACGAAGATGAAGCAAAAGAAGATATATTTTGTGGTTTTTTTTTTTTTTTTTTTTTTTTTTTTGTAGGGTGAATGCAATAAAAGATAGAAGATAGAATGATGGTTGCGGTAGTGATAGGATTATAGGTTTTGCAAAACCTAATAGATGGAGAAGTTGTGTTTGAGGAAGTAACCATGTCTAATGGTAATGTAGGTCGAATGTTTTATTTTTATTTTTTTTTAGGAGAAGATGGATGGAAAATGAATTGTAGGTGACAGAGGGTGGTGGAGTTTGAGGAGAGAATGATAGTTGTGGCAGTGATAGGATTATAGGTTTTTCAAAACCTAACTGATATAGATGGAGAAGTTGTGTTTGAAGAAGTAACCATGTCTAATGGTGATGTAGGTCGAAGGTTTTATTTTTTATTTTAGGAGAAGATGGATGGAAAATGGATTGTATGTGACACAGGGTGGTGGAGAGGAGTAATATTGTGATTGTAAGAGATATTACTTGAATATAGAAAGAAGAAAGGAGATTTTGAAATCTACAGAAGAAGAGAAGGGTCGAGATGTTGAAGTGAGAATGGAGGAGAAATCATTGCTAATGGTAGACTTGTTTAGGAGTGTTGGTTAAAGAAATGATGGTTGCAGGATCAAGAGCTTCTCGGTGGAGATAAGTGCTCTGATACCATATAAGAAATTGATCAACCATGTTATTTTTCAATGACTAAAAGGATTACATGTATACAAGATTATAGCTATAGACTAGGAACTAATGAGCTAAAATTAGGGAACTAAACAAGCTAGGATCTTGACCAATTAATTGGTAAGTTACAATAATAGAATTAAAGCTAGGATCTTGACCAATTAATTGGTAAGTTACAACAATAGATTTAATTTGAATTTGAAACTTCTTTGGTAGGAGATTCGGTTTTGACCGAATGTGTTCTAATAAGTAGTTCCATAGGGGAAGGTGAGAGGGTGGTGGTGGCGGAGTCGCCGGAAAATGTGATCGGTAAAGTTGTGGAGGTTGTGAAGGAGGTAAATGTTAGAGTTAAGAAACGGAATGAGTTTGTTGTGGATTTGGTTGCGCGAAATGGTGAAGGTGTGATCAGAATAGAGGTTTTCCGGTTGACGGAACGGTTGGTGGTGGTGGAAGTGAAAGGTGGTAAGGGTATTTATGAGGAGGTGTGGAATCGGAAAATTATACCAGAGTTGATTGAACAACGGAATGTAGTGAGGGGTTGAAGTTCAAGCTCCGGGCATTGTCCGACATATGGTGTATTAGTCAGCAAAGAGATATTATGGGGCTTAAAGTTAAAAATGGGTGTAGTGGTATGATGCCCCATAAATCCTCGATTATCCAATTTTTATATTTAAAAAAAAGTTAATATTATGATGGATGAGTTAGAAGATTCTTATTGGCCATTCAATAAAACAAATAATTTCATCCGGTGTTTTTTGGAAACGCCCCAACCGAATTTGGTTGTGAATGGGGCTTTATTTTGCCCATCCACGCCTAATTCATGTTCCACTATAGTAGGTTGATCATTTGTTTACAGCGTGTAGCGTTTCGTGTGGTGTTTGGAGTGTATTATTCATTTGGTGTAAAGTTCCACAAATGTATGCGTTTACTTTCAAAGATCTGATTGATGTGGGGAAAAATATAAGTGGGACGCAAGTAAAGAAGAAGGCGTTCTATGGAATGGTGATAATTGCTTGTTGGAGGATATGGAAGGCGCTCAACGAAAATCTCTTCTCCAATAAAAACACTAAGATGATTGATATTGTTTTGGATGTGAAGGTTTTAGGTTGTCTTTGGTTTAGAAATAGATGTAAAGGTTACGAGGTTGATTGGGAGAAATGGTGTAAGTTTGAATTGATGTAATTGTTTGATTGGGAGCGTGTTGTTTCTGACTTGGAAGCAACACGTTTCGCCTTTTGTTGAATGAAAGTTAATTTAAAAAAAAAAATACTTTGAAAAGACAAAGAAAGTGAGTGTACGATTGTGTACATATTTGGTAAGTATTGGTTTTGTGTTGTAAAGTAGTGCAGTTTTATTTATTTTGTTTGTAAATAGAAAAAAAAAACTTAAAAGAGTTTTAATCTCTGTAACTAGTTGAGGTTACCCGTGTGTTGCGACGGGAGTTAATTAACAAAGTTTTTATTATAAAACTCAAAAAAAAAATATAAAGAAAACAATATTTTAGCTTAAGTTTTTCGCGTTAATGAATTTTAACAAAATTTTGCACAATTATTTAAACAAACACTAATAAGCATCTTAAGTATTATTGAGACACTCATGTATAAACAATATGTTATATAAAATATCATTTGTCATACATATGAACAACAATAATGAATGAGGTGCATCAAAATTAACAGGGTTGAAACATAGCATAGGTAATGTTCTGTGACACCTGTGTCACCGCGACCATCAAACAAATATCAAGCCGATGAGATATTGTATTTCATACTTGGGATCTTGTATAAATATGTGTATCTTTTACACATATCAATTCTTGTTCAATTTCAAACTTTATGTCGCTTTCTGGAGAATTATACGCAAACTGGTGCGTAAACGTACTCAGTTTAAATACGACAAATACTCCGGAACATCAACATATACTTAACATACCTTAAATAACCTTCACATAACTTAGAAATAAGTTTTGAAGGCTTTGGTATGGCAAAAAAAAACAAGTTAATTCGCTTACAGTGACTAAACTTAACAAACTGCGAAAGTATGCCAATTTGAACTGTAACGAACATTCCGGAACATGTCCATAAGTTAAACATACCCTAAATATCCTTTACATAGCTTAGAAATAGGCTTTGAGGGGTTTGGTATGCTAAAATAAACTTTTGGATCATTCAGGGGCTAAAAGCGTCAAAAAGTGCACAAGTTTGCACTTTCGCGCATAACTTACGTTCTAAATACATCCGGACATCCAAAAATTAAGCATCCTAATATTATGCCTTAGTGTTTGACATGAGAAAAATCCATTCATCGCGTCATTTGGATCGTTTTTCGCGCTTTTGCGCATTCCGTCGTAATTAATCGAACATCGCATTCGTACGGCCAAACGAACCCACACCCGACATATTTTCGAGCATGTTTCATGTCCACAATGTTTAGGCATCATTTTAGGGCCTTAAAGTTGGCTTTACGGGCGTTAGAAGTGTCGGAAATGGCTTAAACATGCAACAGGGACCAAAACTGCCATTTCTGAAAAATTGTGCAGATCAGGCATGCCCAGGCGCCCCGCCTGAGTTTGGTGCATATCCTGACGCGGGCCGCGTGGCCCCTACAGATGAAGAAACATGTTTTCTTGGCTGAACTTGGCCTTTCAAACACTCCAAAGGGCAATGCCCTTTCACAATCTGTAGAGTTAGGGTCATTTTGAGCCACCACAACTTTGCGACAAGTGTACGCATAAGATCGTGGCACGATATTCAAGAAACGATCCTAACGGCTTTACTTTTCCTATAAATACCCCCCCCCCCTTTGGTTAAAATCTCACAAAATCTGATCTAAAGCTCTAAGTTGAGGCCTTTGCTTCATACCTGAGCTCCTGGATCGAGATTAGCTTTCGGGGACCCTTCGTAAGTGTTCTTTCGTTCTTTTATTCGCTTTTCGAGTCCGAAAGTCAACGTTTTGTTTGACTTTCTGCGTTGACCAGCCTATGGTCAACATAAAGTTCGTTGGAACTTCATAATGTGAGCGTGATCACAATGGTTATAGTCCATAGTGACTATACCTACTGATTACCACGTTATCTAGGCTCAGTGACGAGTCGTAGTTTCGGCCAAAATGCGCATTCTTGCGTATTTTGTAACCAAACTACTCGTGAGCATCAAAGCCGTTTGTTTTGATGCCAAACCTGTTTTCTAAACTTAGTTAAGCATGTTCTAACATGCTTAGCTCGTCACTTTTAGTTTAGTGCTTATATAGGGTCGTAAGGTAAGCGATCTAAACAATCGCTTATACTTTCGAACCCGACCCATTTGGTGGATCGTTAGGATCCGACCAAACACATTAGGTGACCCTAGCTGTAACCTTCCGAGGTTATACCTTATGGTCACGATGTTAGACATTCCAAACGCGTTTTACGCGAACGACGCGTTAAAGTAGCATAAGCTATCTAAACGGGTCGTAATGGGTCGTAAGCACTTAGGCTAGGTTTCATTTTTAGTATGTAGGCTTTGTTAAACCATATTACACGAGCCTCCATACTCGTTTGGTTTACGAACTCGCATACTATCCGATCCTCCGATTTAGGTCCGGTATATTAACATAGCTACCTATTAGGTGCCGTTTGATATTCCGTGATCTCTAGCATTATTTGGTTATTATACAAGAACTTCAAAGCAATCTCAGGTGAGTACATTGAACCCCTCTTTTACTGTTTTCCAAACTGTTTTGGGGTGAAACACATGTGCCTACTTGTTACTTTCATGCTTTCCGGTTTTCACATCATATACTTGCTATGTTCGATAGTACATATATAGTACATGATTTCATTGTGTTTATGCTATTTATGTCCTTTGTGTGCATATTTAGAACATCACTTTACAATACATTTCATGCTATGTATGTCCATTGTGTGCATACTTAGCACATCACTTTACATACATTTCATGCTATTTATGCCCATTGTGTGCATATTTAGTACATCACTTTACATACATTTCATGCTATGTATGCCCATTGTGTGCTACATTGCTTTACATTACATGCTATGTATGCCCATTGTGTGCGTACTTAGTACATTGCTTTACATTACATGCTATGTATGCCCATTGTGTGCGTACTTAGTACATTGCTTTACATTGCATTTCTGTTGCATATGCTCATCCAGCATATGAACACATTATACTACATTTTGAACCGTTGTAACCATTTGACTATGTGAACCGTCTTAACCCTTCGATTATATGAACCGTTTGTAACCATTGAACCGTGTAAACCAGTTGTATCCGTTGACATGATTTACATTTGACAATAGACATTTGACTATACATAAACATTTCCACAATTGTTAAACATTTCATCTTGATGGTTTGGTTTGAGCAAGTGATCTAAGTAACGAGGCATGTGTAATATGATACAAGCATGGTGGATACGCCGCTGGTACTTCCTATATATAAGTGTTTGTATGGTATCACATATTGTAGCGTTACTTGAATCATTTCAATTTGAGACATATAACATTTTATACAAATAACACACTTTTCACGAGACATTGATTTACAAACGACTTAGCTTATACAAACTCATTTTACATGGTTATCCGTTTAACCATACAGTGTTCTCTTATTTATACATATCATCTGATCTTATCGTTTTTCAAATGATTTACAAGACAAAGCAAATTACAAGGTTCATGACTAAACATTTTCTCAACCATAAGTCATGAATTCCGTTTTCACAAAACCAATGTATCTCACAGGCATTTTTATGCTGACGTACCTATTTTCACATGTGTTTTCAGGAGATGATGCGTAGGACTTATCAAGACATACTTAGGCGGACCTGTGCCTTAGTGACTTAAAACGAGATAAGAAATAGTTAATTCATGTTATGTACTCTTTGGTTCTTGTTTAAAACAATGTATACTTTCATATTTGATCAATAAAACGAAACTTCAATTGCCATGGATTTGAAACAATTGATTCTGTTACAACACTCCCCGACGTTTCCGCCACGTTTTGTATGTTCTACGTGGTCGGGGTGTGACAGAAGAGTTGGTATCAGAGCTCGTGGTTATAGGGAATTAGGTTATTAGTAATGCTTTGACCTAGTCTATAACCTTCCTAGGACCCTAACGCGAGTTTACTTGCGTTTAGTCACAAAACAATACCGTCACCTATCCTTAGGCGACGACCACAACAAGAACATAAATTTCAAAACCGCTTTGAAAACTAATCATCTGTTCTAGGATGATTGATTACTAGGTTTTGAACCCCTTTGAATTTTCAAAACTCTCGTCAAAGTTTTGGGTCCTAAATAGTGTGAACACGTGCAAACTGGAAGATTGAATGCCTGTACCCTGGGTTTTCTGTCTAAGGTTAGAGTGTTCGTACAAATCCACATAATCGGACCAGTCACTCTTACCTGGGAACTCTTGGGGTGAGTGTCCACTTATAGGCGAGCATGTCTTCACGATGCACTATGAGGATCTACTTGCTTTGATTCAGCCTTGGTGTTGTTTGTTTGCTTCGTGGTTCAAACAAATGACCATCAACCATGATTATGGTCGGTAATTGTAACATTCTATTCTTACCCAATGCCATTTCATTTGTTTTCTTTCTTGTTTCTCTTTTAGAATGCCTCCTCGACGCGAAAACCAGATAGCGACTGCCAAACTGGCAGAGATCATTGCGCAGCAAATGGCTGCTCAATTCCCAAACCTCTTTGCTCAATGGAACCAAGCCAACAACAACCATAATGCCCCCTGCAACTTCAAGACGTTTAACTCGGCTAAGCCATCAAAGTTTTCTGGGTCTCAAGGAGCGACTGCACTTCTGCAATGGTTCGAGAGTTTAGAGAACACCTTCAGACATGTTCAATGTCCAAACGAGCGAAAGGTAGAATTCGCATCTAGCGTCTTTGAGAAACGAGCTTTGACATGGTGGAATGGTGTGATGAGAGATAGGGGTGCCGATGTGGCACTGGCTCAAACATGGCAAGAGCTTTGAGCTCTGATGATGAAGGAATTTTGTCCTCGTCACGAGATCAGGACCTTGGAAACGGAGTTCGACGATCTTAAGCAAGTTAGCGGTGAGCATCGAGCCTACACGGATCGTTATGAGGAGTTAAGTTTGTTATGCCCGGATATGGTTACACCTTTGGATAAGGCAATCGAAAAGTACATTGATGGCCTCCCTGACTCAATACAAGACATTGTGACTGGTAGCAACCCTACTACAGTTAGACAGGCCATTGAGCTATCTGCAACCTTGACTGAATCAAAGATCAGGAAAGGTAAACTTTTCCGAAAAGGTGACAAGACACCGGTCGGGGAATCGAACCCAATCGAAGAATCAAAGACCATGGATGAACAGACTGAATCCCCTAAGAAGTCAAAGAAGCGAAAGGCTTCTCAGAACTTCGCTGTGGTCGCTCACAATGGTCAAGCCGTCCCCAACCAACCAGCTCAACCCCCTGCTAGAAAACCATACAATGGAACTGCACCCTTGTGCAACCAATGTAGCCTCCATCATCACGCCAATGTGCAGTGCCACAAATGCCAAACTTGTGGACTTATAGGCCACACCGCAAGAGTCTGCCCAACTGCAGCTACGCCAAACCAAGCTGGCAACAATCCTGCTCAAGGTCGTTTTCTACCAGGCTCTTGTTTCAACTATGGCGAGATGGGTCATTTCCGAAGAAATTGCCCAAAGCTTGCTAATGCAAATCCAGCACAAGGATGAGCATCTGACTGACTAGAAGACAACATCGTTTAGAAATAATCACGTCTTAGGTATTATTTTCTTTTGTTGTCAAGGTCCAAGAAACAGATGTTACCATTGTTTATAAATAAATTTTTGATTTACATTGCAATGTATTTTTGTGGTTGCATGTATAAACGACATATCCCTTACAATACCGACAACCAAAGAAACCGTATTCCTTGAAGAACAAACTACCCCCAAATTTCTCCCATTCTACGATCTCTTGCGTCTTCCACGTAATTCCTAAGTACCCGTTTCTTCTAAGAAAAAACGAAGTACAAGGCGCAAGTTACAACACATGACGAATACCCAAAGTACCACTATAAATCCTTAATAGGGTACCTAAGGATTTCTCGTAAGTCCTTAATTGTTGTATACCTAAATTCGAGTGTGATAATTCCTTGTAATAAAAAATCGAATTTTGGGAGATCTTTCTATCTTCTCAGATAGATTCCCGTGAACATTGAGACCCGTCGATTGGTTTCCATATCCGTATTCAATCAATAACAAGTTAAAAACAAATTATAATCAAGTTAAACAATTATGTGACTTTGTGCTTATGTGTTCCCTTATGTGTTGTTGTGTGATCCAAATTATGTTATCCAAATCTTCGTAGAATCTTACATATCCTTGTACAAGAGATTCATAGTAGGATACCCAAAGGTATTACTTAAAATCCTCAATGGACTTCTATGTTATAGTTAAGTCCCTCGGATTATAAAGTACTACTTCATAATTAGACCCCTTGAGTGGTCTAGTTAAACAGATTGATCCAAAAATCTGGCTAGGGATATCATGTGATGATATAGCTGAAAGGACTCCTTGGTGGCCTAACTAAGAAGATCCTCTGTCGATCTAATTAAAAGGACCCGATGGAAGTCTAGTCACCCTCATCACAAGTTTGATATCCTTCCCCAAAACATTACAAAACAAACTGTGCGGACTGTGCAAGGGATTACGTAATTATGGATGCATACATAATTATGGAATTTAGTGCACAGAAATCACAACAAGTTCTGTCATGTGTCTAGAGTTAACCCTATTCATTTCCAACTCTGAGGAAGCAACCGTTGAAAATGACTCCGTTAGTTCATTTTCGTTTCTGAAGATTTACCCGTTGAGGAAATGAATATCCGTTGTGTAATCCTTCATTTCCAACTCTGATGAAGCAACCGTTGAAAATAACTCCGTTAGTTCATTTTCGTTTCTGAAGATTTACCCATTGAGGAAATGAATATCCGTTGTGTAATCCTTCATTTCCAACTCTGATGAAGCAACCGTTGAAAATGACTCCGTTAGTTCATTTTCGTTTCTGATGATTTATCCGTTGGGGAAATGAATATCCGTTGTGTAATCCTTCATTTCCAACTCTGATGAAGCAACCGTTGAAAATGACTCCGTTAGTTCATTTTCGTTCCTGACGATTTATCCGTTGGGGAATGAATATCCGTTGTGTAATCTTTCATTTCCAACTCTGATGAAGCAACCATTGAAAATAACTCCGTTAGTTCATTTTTCGTTTCTGAGGATTTGTCCACGGAGGAAATGAACATTCGTTTGCGTATTCCGTCATTCCCATTTCTGAAGAATACTCGTTGAGGAAAATGACTCCGTCTGTTCATTTTCGTTTCTGAAGAATGACCGTTAAGGAAATGACAGGATATTACTTTGCATATCGCTGATGGTTATTTGGCAGAGTCACAAATAGACTCCTACGAATAAATTTCGGGACGAAATTTCCTAAAGTAGGGGAGACTGTGACACCTGTTTCACCGCGACCATCAAACAAATACCAAGCCGATGAGATATTGTATTTCATACTTGGGATCTTGTATAAATATGTGTATCTTTTGCACATATCAATTCTTGTTCAATTTCAAACTTTATGTCGCTTTCTGGAGAATTATACGCAAACTGGTGCGTAAACGTACTCAGTTTAAATACGACAAATACTCCGGAACATCAACATATACTTAACATACCTTAAATAACCTTCACATAACTTAGAAATAAGTTTTGAAGGCTTTGGTATGGCAAAAAAAATAAGTTAATTCGCTTACAAGGACTAAACTTGACAAACTGCGAAAGTATGCCAATTTGAACTGTAACGAACATTCCGGAACATGTCCATAAGTTAAACATACCCTAAATATCCTTTACATAGCTTAGAAATAGGATTTGAGGGGTTTTGTCACGGCCCTCGACCCGGTTTGACCCGTTTCAGGAGCCGCGGGACAGAAATCCCGTGATATATATTTAATTGATTTTAGCAGCGGAAGTTTATCAACAGGATCTTTTTAAAGCTAAAAACTTTTCCCGATTATTTTATTTCACAACTCGGGATAAAATCCCGGTAATTTACAATAACATGATTTTACTGAGAAATCTTTATTTTTAGAAAACATATTTCTCTATTTTATAATGAGCCACTTTCTTAAGCTTGGAAAGCTCCCCAGCACTTTTCCTGAATTACAATAGATCACCTGAAACATGTTTGAAAAAGGTTTTGTCAGCGGGAAATACTGAGTGAATCATTCTATTTGTTTAAAATGACTCGTTTATTATAATTTACAGTATTAAGAGTTTTTACATATGTTTCTGATATCTACCAACTACCCATAGTATTTGTCACTCGACCGGATCTGTGACTATGGTCATATCACCATTGGCTGCCCCAATGAATGACGTATATCACTTAATTTTAGGTTCGCCCACCTAAAGTGATGAAAACAGTAGTAATGTGCACAATACCCCACATACTGGCTGTAATTTGGTGATTACATAAACTTAATCACTGTAATTATAATTCTGAAATAATTTAGAGTATTGTAAAACAGTTGATAAAAAGAGAATGACTCACATTGTAGATTTAACATGGACAAAATATGGTTTAGCCTTGTTAACCTAATTTAAATAATAATGCACACAAAACCGGGTTAGTGATCAATACAACATTTACGATAACTCACGAGATCAAATTCTCACAACGAACGACAAAGTGCAATACTTAAACATCCATCGATTTAACGACGAACGACAAAGTATAACCCTATGTGGGCGGCACTTAAACATCCATTGGATATATTGATCAGTCGAAAAATGAATCGTAATAGCGATCGAGTGATTACCCTGTTTTGCGGCAGCACTTCGAGATTAGTGTGTGTGTAGGATCGTTTAGCGACCCGAATGAGTCGATCAGAGGCGTTTTCGTCAATTACAGGTGCGGAATAACAAGTAATCAACGTAGGAATAGCTTGCAATACACTTTAAACTCTTTCTGTATTGATTTGACGGTAAATACAACCAGTTCTCGATCCGGCAGCACTTCGGTACGAGATTCAACCAACCGTTACAAATGAGATCGCTCATCAGGTATATATAGGCAACTGGAACCGCTTATTGGACAGGCCCAATAAGCGGCCCATACATGATGTCACAAGAGCGATCCAGCCCATTTGCCATTCGAGCGATCTGAATATATGTTCACTCGAGCGGTCCTAAAACCTAATGGACTAAAAAGCGATCCAACATGTCTAATTCTATACATTCTCACATTTTCTCGTATATTGTGCCCAGATCTAACATCTAAGACTTATGACTCGATACAAGACGTAATCAGCAGATGTAGTGCACCAACAGACTCCCCCTCAGATGTTGATGGAGTCGACTATCGAGTCACAACAATGCTGTGTCTTCACATCTTCAGTCTTGTTCAGTCTTTGGGCTTCTCTCTCTCTATCTTCAGACTCCCCCTCTCGATTTGCTGGCATTCCTTTGATCTTCAGCAACATCTTCAGGATCGACGCCTGGCTATCCTGCATAAACTCTACCTCAAAGTAAATTTCTTTCACATATATATCAAACATATAACTCTGCACCAATTCAGACTCTCTTTCAAAACAAACACAGATTTTGATGAACCACTTGAAAAGGTTAGATTATGAAAACAATTAATTTCACATACACCCTCCCCCTCAAGATTTCTCATCATGTTTAGCACTCAGAATTTTGAAAATCAGCTATTCAACATCAGTTGTCGAAAATCTTTTTGAATTTTCAAAATTTTATGCTAAAACACACTAAAAATCTTTTTGGATTATCTGAAAGAAAAATAAAATGCAGAAATAAACTATTTACATACAATATTTTGTGAGCTCGTGCAAGAGGATCATATCAGTTATGAGACAAATCACCAACACCGTTAAGCTTTAAACATTCTCAGTTATAAACAATTTACTTAGATTGTCAGTATGTTTGTCCACTTAAATTTTCAACACAAATTTCAATCGATTCGAGATACGATATTAATGTTTTAGAGACTTAAACTTAATTGTGTATCACTCCACTTGAATATACTCATGTATCCAGATCCCAAATATTCAGTCTTACAGGTGAGTATACCACAGATGATATCTGTAAAGGGGTAGATGCGAAACCGTGAGAGCTCAGGTCAGAACTTCTGTTCAGCAGAGAGATGACGGCTCGACTTTTGGTGGGTCCCCTTTAGAGGATCTTTTGATTACAACAGCAGCGACTATCAATTTTATTGTTTCATCAGCATGCTGAGGGCGGCGCTTTTTCAAGCATTTTGTGAAAAGTATTATCCGGGGACTAGGTCAGTACTTCCATACAGCAGAAGTCCCGGGATAATACCCCAGATATCACTGAGTATAAAGACCTAGTATCTCAGAATACGGGACCTTTCAAACAAGATTTCGGGGGTTACCCATATATCCAAGAATAGTTACCCACGAATTAAGTAAGTTTGATTTAGGTTTATATCTCGTTTCAATTTACTAAATGTGCGAAAATCTACTGACACATCCGCAGTAAGATCGTTTATCACATTTTAACTTTACAATTCTTTAGCGTGTCGTGATAGTCCACTGATGTACTATCATTTCCTCTTTTATGCAACAAAAACTCAATTTTTCAATTTTATCATGTTTTTGACTTTTTCAAATTTTCTGATGTTTTTGGATTTTCTAAAAATTCTTACTCCCCCTAAAATTCAAATACATCTAATGAAAATTTGAAAACAAACTGTACAGAACATGACAACTGATATCGAACCACCTCAAATCGCCATTCACTAGGCATAAACAATCAAAACTCCCCCTATCAACAAACTATTTTCCCATTTAGATTTCAAAACACTTAAGTTTGTTTTAATCAAAATGGTTTTTCCGAAAAATAAGTTTGATTGATTTTACCACTTGTAGGTTACCATTTGTAGGAATATCCAACACATGTTCGGGGTTGTAGTTCATCAACTTGTCTTCCAACCAGATGTAGGAAAATACAAGTACAACTTAATGACCTTGATTTACCATTTTCATTTCAGAAACCTCTGTATCCATTGTAAAACATTCACAAACATAAACAAACTTCTTTACCGTTTGCATGATTGACATTACCGAATAGAATTTTGAGAAAGATGCCGATTCATGCTCCACACTTACCAACCTGGGAGCTCCGGCAAGTCCTGAGACTTACTGTTCATAATATGTACCATCCCAGTCACAAACCAGGGATGGTTCAACCTTTTCTTTCTTTGTTTTCTTCTCATAAAATTCTTTAACCCCTTTGACTTTTCGATCAATCATTTTGCCAAAGATGTGTTTTACCTTGGGATTAAAGATCTTCTCAACATCAAATTCCTGTTTATCATGATAAAATTGGTTAGAAATTTCAACTTTACCAATTTTCTTTTTATAATTTTCAGCCTGAAGTGATGGAAACTCATCATCACTAACACTTGGAACTGAGTTTTCAACTTTTACATCAGCTTTACATTTTGACACAACTTGTGTCTCAACTGACTTTGTGGAATCAGTTTCATCGCCTGGAGATAGCTCCTCTGATTTTGATCCATCAGAATCATCGCTAGAGCTTTCACCACCCTTCTTCACAACCCATTTCTGGTTTTCAGATTTGGCTCTCTTTTTGTAAAACTTGTTCGAACTCTCACCAATTTCAAATATAGAATCTTTGAACAATTTTGTTCTATCAAGTGGTGATTCGAACGCAAACACCTTTTCTGAGATTTTGCGAAAAACTCCCTGTTTTGATTGTATCGCCTGAGAACAATCTTTGGCGATATGTCCAACATTGTTACACTTGAAACAGGTTCTCGAATCTTTCTTTACTTCAGCTTGTTTCTTTTTCAGAAATTCACTGTTCTTTTCCCTCCAGAAACGTGTCTTTTCTTCTTCATCAGTTGATGTTCCTGAAACAAAGGACATTTTGGATTTAAAATCACGAACATATTTTTCATTTTTCTGTTTTTCTGTCGGAGTAAAACCTAATCCTTTCTTTTTGAAATTACCGCTATGGTTTGATCTCTTTTGGAAATCTGAACCAGAACTGTAATTCTTTTTCTTGTTTTTCTCTGTTGAACTCTTGAGATGTATTTTTTAGGTTTATCATTAAGACATAAGTCTTTAATTTCAGAAATATTAATTTCTGTGATTTTGAAAACCTTGTTTATCAATTCAGTTTTGACACCTCTTAATGGAAATTCATCATCAGAATATAATTTCTCAGAATTATTCAAAGTGTAAGCCACTTTAAACAATCCATCATCCAAATTAGATTTTGTCAACAAAAACTTTCTATCATAAACTAATTTTCCCTGTTTTTCTGTTTGCACCGGAGTTTTTGACTCAGATTTTAACTCTGACGCGGACTCCGACTTTGACTCGTCACTGTCATCACTATCTAACACATGATCCACGACTTTCTTCATCAATTGAAACTGTTGATCAGTGTCAGATGATGTAAACACAACATCAATATTTTCAGGAAGATTGACTGACGACTCTGACTCCCACTGTAAATTTGTAGCCTTTTTGACTCTTTCATCGTTAGGATGTCTAGGCAAATATCCGTTTTCCAGTGGAGGTGGACATCTGTTATAACTGACACCTTGCTTCTTACCAGATGAAGTCATTTCAGTGTCTTTCTTCTTGTCACTCTTCTTTTTGTCAGCAATCTTTTCTTCAACATTAACTTCAGCTGCTTTTTCTTTAGTTACTTCATCTTCTTCCCAGACCTTCATGCTTTCAACTGTAGGATAGATCCTGTCAATCACATAGGAAGTACATGAGTAACTTTTTAATAAACGATTCACTCTTTCTGTTTCAATTCGTTGCAGCTCAAGCTTCTGTTCTAAAGCAGCACATTTTTCAATGTAATTATTTACAACTTTTTCTTTTGTCATAAAAGCTCCCTGAAGTGTCTTCATCGCAACAGCTTGCTCTTCACTAGTTTGATTGTACTGATTCATTGTCTTGTTCAGCACGTCATAAGACTCCTTCAGACTGTTTAAATTGTAAATCAACGTGCTGTTCTGTTTTTTCACAATCTCGCAGTTTTCACATTTCACTGAAACTTCTTTTGCATCAACATGTTCTTCAACCTTGAACTTAGGCACTTCTTTCACAGTTTGCCTTTTCACCACCGGCACTTCTTCATCATCACTACTTACCGGCGTCTTGATCTTCTTCTTTTTCTTCTCCTTCTTGACTTTTTCATCTTCGCTATCACTCTCAGCAAGCAACTTCATATCTTCTCTGTATTTTCTCGCCCAATACTCTGTATCATCATCACTATCATCTACAATCTTTGCTGTAAATGCAGTGTAAGCTGTGGTTTGTTCAGGAACATAATCATTCCAAGTAAAATTTGCCCAGCTAAAACCTTCTGCAAGCTTTTCATCTTCTTGATCAATCAAACAAGCTTTTCCATTTTCTGGAATGTAATTATCCCATGTAAATGATTGCTTTTGATTTGGATTAACCACACACGCTCTCTTTCCGGTATCCTCAATCACATCTCTTCCATGTGCAGTCTGAGCTTGATGTTTTTGTTGTTGAGATGATTGACCGACTTGGTGATAGATGGCTTTGCGATAGTAATCGTTGTTGTTGAACGGATTTTGAGCTCCATTTGCTTCTCGGTTTGTGCACTCTCTCTTGAAGTGTCCTTTTTCCCTGCACTGAAAACAAGTAACTTTAGATTTGTCAAAACCTAAAGTAGAAACATTCGCATCACGAAGATCATCTCTCCCCGTGATTTGTTTGAACTTCTCAGCTCTCCGTAAAACACTAGCCAGACACCACTTTATGTCCATCAACTCCATCTCTTCATCATCTATCTGGTCGTAGTCTTCTTTGGTTAGCATTGGATTGCCGATACGACCTGCAACAAAACAAGTGTAAGATTCCAAAACCATTCCTAATAAAGACATTTGGTTTTTGGCAATTTCCTCGGAATAATCTTGATCATTCTCAAGATTCAATACAATGTTACACTGTAATTTTCTCCCGTTTTTAGTTGCTAAGATGTTTGGATCAAATGATGGAAATGAAGTAAAACTGGTCTTGCTGCTTGATCCAGATGATGGGCTTTCAGATAAGCTCTTGGCACTCATACCAGTCACAATCTTTGGAGATGAATTCGACGATTTCTCATTTACCCCAGCTTTATAATAAAACCCGATGTCTTGTTCACCATCAAAGTCTTTCATTCAAATCACTTTCCTCTGTTCCATTTCTTGAGCTTCGATCTTTTCGATGAACTTACTGAGTGTCAGATTGCTAAAACCTTTCTTGTTTCTAAGCATCATCAAATATGTGCCCCAACTCTCATATGGCAACGCATCAGCAAGTTTGTCGATCAACTCCTCATTACTCTTTTCAATACTTAACCTTTTCATATTCGCAAGCAGATTACAATAACGTTCAATAATTTCTCTCGTGCTCTCATTCTTTAATCCACGAAAAAGATCAAATTCTTTCTTTAGAAGCGACTTCTTGCTTTTAACCATCTCTTCACTTCCCCTAAACTTCGATCGTAAAGCTTTCCAGATCGAGTACGACGTTCCATTATGCTGTAAAAGAACCATGATATCTTCTTTCACTGCCTGTTGAAGAAGACTAAGCATCATTTTCTCATTTTTGTACTTCTTCCTCTCATCATCTCTAAGATCTTTGATTGGAACTGGTTCTTCATCATCATTCAATGGTCTAACGTATTTTGTTTCCACGCATTCCCAAGCGTCAAGATAATTCGCTTGCACCCAATTCTCAAACCGACCTTCCCAACCCTTGTATTCTTCAATGTTCATTAACTTGGGAGGTTTTTGCATCGTCCCGGTTTCATTTTCTAACATCGTGGTTTGAATAGCGGTGATTGAAGCACTTGGAGTAGCGTACGCGTTATAGAAATCCTCGTCCATTTTCAAATTTTCAAAAAATATTTCAAACAGTCCTTAAAAGCGATCCAGAATATCAATTGTACACAAAAGTGGTCTAATTGTTCAAATAAGCGGACCGGGTGAGTCCAAATAAGCGGTGTTCAAATGAGCGGTCCAACTGTATTCCAGATAAGCGATCCAGAGATGATGCTATATGAGCGGTCCAAATATTATCCGAACGCGCGGTTCAAGAAGTGTTGTACGAGCGGTCCACTAGGTGAATTTTGAGCGAACTAGGGTCAAACGATCAAATGAGCGATCCTCAAACAATGAAATTTTGAGCGGTCCAGAAATGTTCAGATAAGCGATCAGACTTCGGACATCATTTTGACCTACTTTTTCTTTGAATTTCAACACCAAACTTTCAAGGATTTGTCTCTGTACTAATGCGCACAATCCCTGAGATTTTCAGCAAATTTCGACCGTTGAAAATGTCTGAATCTGAAAAAGAATGAGTAGAAGACAGAATTTTTGACGATTTCCAGCTATTTCCTATAGAACTCCTCCTCCTGAAGCTCTGATACCAATTGTAGGATCGTTTGGCGACCCGAATGAGTCGATCAGAGGCGTTTTCGTCAATTACAGGTGCGGAATAACAAGTAATCAACGTAGGAATAGCTTGCAATACACTTTAAACTCTTTCTGTATTGATTTGACGGTAAATACAACCAGTTCTCGATCCGGCAGCACTTCGGTACGAGATTCAACCAACCGTTACAAATGAGATCGCTCATCAGGTATATATAGGCAACTGGAACCGCTTATTGGACAGGCCCAATAAGCGGCCCATACATGATGTCACAAGAGCGATCCAGCCCATTTGCCATTCGAGCGATCTAAATATATGTTCACTCGAGCGGTCCTAAAACCTAATGGACTAAAAAGCGATCCAACATGTCTAATTCTATACATTCTCACATTTTCTCGTATATTGTGCCCAGATCTAACATCTAAGACTTATGACTCGATACAAGACGTAATCAGCAGATGTAGTGCACCAACAGTGTGTTTAATTGTACTGTAACAGCCTTAATTCGATGTACAGACAGAGTTGAGACGTCGTTTTCGTATCCTATTTCAAGTCCCAAGGTCGGCTATTTATAGCAATTTTTGAGACTCCCTTACGGACCGTATGCCTGATCCCTTACGGTCCGTAAGCTAAGCAGTCTAATTATAGGCTGCCTAGGCTTGGGACTAGCTTAGCTGATTCAAAAATTTGGTCAAATCATAATTCAACAACGAAAATTATTGATAATTATCACTAGGGTTTATCCCCCCCCCCCCCCGAGTTTTAGGGGCCCTGATCCTGATTCCGATTGTTCTGAAAATTTTAGGGTTTATGCGGAATCACTTGGGTGTCTCAATTAGGGTTTCCTTTTTGATTAATTATTATTCTAATTATGGATTTTAATGAGAGTTATTACATCCTCCCCACCTTAAGAAAAATCTCGTCCTCGAGATTCATTGAAATAGATGAGGGTATTTCCGCTTCATTTCTGACTCCAGTTCCCAAGTATATTCTGGTCCCCTCTTTGAATCCCATTTGACTTTGACTAGCACTAGTCGCTTGTGTTTGAGAAACTTGACCTTCTTGTCTTCTATTTGCAGTGGTTTTTCTATGAATTTTAACTTTTCATTTACCTCTATGTCTTGAAGAGGTACTACCAGGGATTCGTCTGATAGACATTTCTTGAGATTGGATACATGAAATACATCATGTACTCCAGCTAGTTCTTCTGGTAGTTGTAAGCGATAAGCAACTGGTCCTATTCGTTGGATCACTGGGAATGGTCCAACATATCTTGGACTCAGTTTTCCTTTTTTACCGAATCGTACTACTCCTTTCCAAGGAGATACTTTCAAAAGTACTTTGTCTCCTATCTGGAATTCTAGTGGCTTGCGGCGATTGTCTGCATAGCTTTTCTGATGATATCTGGCTGTTTTCAATCTTTCCTTGATTTGAGTTATCTTGTCTGTGGTTTCTTGTACGATTTCTGGACCTGATAATTGACTTTCTCCTATTTCTGCCCAACATACGGGAGTTCTGCACTTGCGTCCATACAGTGCTTCGAATGGAGTGGCTTCGATGCTTGAGTGATAACTATTGTTATAGGAGAATTCGATTAATGGTAAATGGTTATCCCAATTACCACCAAAGTCAGTTACACATGCTTGGAGCATGTCTTCTAGAGTTTGGATCGTCCTTTCACTTTGTCCGTCTGTTTGTGGATGATATGCAGTACTTAGATTGAGTCGGGTTCCCATTGCTTCTTGGAAGCTTGTCCAGAAATGGGAAGTGAAACGACTATCTCTATCTGATACAATGGAGAGTGGAACTCCATGTAAGGATACTATTTCATCTACGTACAACTTGGCTAACCTTTCCATGCTAAAGGTTTCCTTTATTGGTAGAAAATGAGCGGATTTGGTTAACCGATCCACAATTACCCAAATAGCATCATTACTTTTTCTGGTTTTGGGTAACTTAGTAACAAAGTCCATTGTTATGAGTTCCCATTTCCATACAGGCATTTCTAACTGTTGTAGTAAACCTGAAGGTTTCTGATGTTCGGCTTTAACTTGTGAACAGGTTAGACATTTAGATACGTATTCGGCTATATCCTTTTTCATTCCTATCCACCAGAAATTCTTTCTTAGATCTTGGTACATCTTATTGTTTCCTGGGTGTATAGTATACCTAGATTTATGAGCTTCCTCTAAAATCTTTGATCTTAAATTTCCCTGCTTAGGTACCCAAATTCTTCTTTTGTGGAATTTCCAAATTCCATTATTTCCTTGTTTCAATTCTTTGAGGTAACCTTTCATTCCTTCACTATCATCCTTGATTGCTGTTTCCTGAATTTCCTTCAATTGTTCCATTAAATCTACTTGTATATTTATTCTAAGAGCACGGACTCGCCTTTGCTTCTCATGATACTTACGACTTAAGGCATCTGCGACTACGTTTGCCTTTCCTTCGTGATATTGAATATCACAGTCGTAATCACTCAGGATTTCCATCCATCTTCTTTGCCTCATATTTAACTCTTTTTGCCCAAATATATACCTTAAACTTTTATGATCTGTATAAACAGTAAACTTACTTCCATACAGATAATGTCTCCATATCTTAAGGGCAAAAACTATAGCTCCTAATTCTAAGTCATGAGTCGTATAGTTTTCCTCGTGCCTTTTCAATTGTCTGGAAGCATACGCAATTACCTTCTTGCGTTGCATTAACACACATCCGAATCCGAATTTTGAAGCATCACAATATACTTCAAAATCTTCTGTTCCTTCTGGTAAGGCTAAGATTGGAGCATTGGTTAATTTCTGCTTTAAGATTCTGAAGGCTTCTTCTTGTTTAGGTCCCCATTCAAACTTAATGGCTTTACAGGTTATCTTAGTTAATGGTATTGCTATCTTGGAAAAATCCTTAATAAACTGTCTATAATACCCGGCTAAACCTATAAAACTTCTAATTTCCATTGCAGTTTGCGGAACCTTCCAATTGGTAATTGCTTCTATCTTAGCAGGATCTACGTAAATACCTTCATGATTTACCATGTGTCCTAAGAATTGCACTTCTTGTAGCCAAAATTCACACTTCGAAAATTTGGCGTACAACTTTTCTTTTCTTAACAAAGTTAAGAGTGCATGCAAGTGCTGTCAATGTTCGTCCTGACTTTTTGAATAAATAAGTATATCGTCTATGAAAACAATTACAAATTTATCCAAATATGGTTTACAGATCCTGTTCATCATGTCCATAAATGCTGCAGGTGCATTAGTTAACCCGAAGGGCATGACTGTAAACTCATAATGTCCATACCTAGTTCTAAAAGCAGTTTTAGGTATGTCTTCTTCTGGAACCTTTAATTGATGATATCCGGAGCGCAAGTCTATCTTAGAAAAGTATTTAGCGCCTTGTAATTGATCAAAAAGATCATCAATCCTAGGTAATGGGTATCGATTCTTAATTGTAACCTTATCAACTCTCTATAATCGATACACATTCTCATCGATCCATCTTTCTTTTTCACAAACAACACTGGTGCACCCCAAGGGGATGAACTAGGTTGTATAAATCCTTTGCTTAGTAATTCATCTAATCGCTTCTTTAATTCTAGCATTTCGGTAGGAGCTAATCGATAAGGTGCCTTGGCTATCGGTGTAGTTCCTGGAATTAGATGAATCCTAGATTCTACCTCCCTATCTGGTGGTAACCCAGGTAAATCTTCCGGGAATATATCTGGGTATTCTGACACTACAGGAATTTCCTTAAGTTCTTTACCTTTAGTACTAATGATTACTGAAATCATATATACTAATCCTTGTTTTCGTTCATAATTAGCAACTTTCATTACTGATATGAACTTCAGTGGCTTTCGAGGTTTATCTCCTGTAATCATGATTACTTCTCCAGTAGGTGATTGAATTTCTATAGAGTTTTTATCACAAATGATTTGAGCATGGTTGGCTATTAAACAATCCATTCCTAATACAACATCAAATTCAGCTAATTTCATAGGTAATAGGTTTGCAGCAAATTTATGACCTGAAAGTTCTATTTCTACTTTTTGCAAAACCTGATTGATTTTTACTGAATTCCCATCTGCGGTTTCGACTGTAAAAATCTGCCTAATGGTAGTTAAGGGTAACTTAAGAGCTTGGCAGAATGAAGTATTTATAAAACTTTGGTTTGCACCAGAGTCAAACAATACTTTTGCATAAACGTCGTGAACTAAAAACGTACCGGCTATGACGTCAGGAATCAGTTCGGCTTCCTGAGTAGTTAATTGAAAGGCTCTGGCATTCTTCTTAGTAGCTCCTTCGGTCGCCTTAGGTTTGTTGTCTGCTGGTTTGACTAACTTAGGAAATTCTGTTTTGAAATGTCCGGCTTCTCCACAATTATAACAGATTATGGATTTCTTTCTGCAGTTTTCTTCACGATGTCCTATAGTTTTGCAAAAATTGCAAATTTTATTACATTTTCGAAAATGTTTCTTTTTGCAAGTTTTGCAGAATGGCAAAGTTGAAGATTGACCTGCTCCTCTTTTCTTGAAATTACTACTATTACCCACCCTAAATCCTTGGGTAATTTTCTGAGCTAGTTCCTTCTTCCTGTCTTCATCTCTTGTGCGTATCAGTTCATCAGTTAGGGTGTTAGCTAATTCTACTGCATCGTCAATAGTGCGAGGTCTCGCAGCCTTAACGAAATTGCGAATTTCGCCAATTAATCCCCAAATATAGCGAGAAACGAGTACCGGTTCTGGCGAAGCCAGTGTTGGTACCACTCTAGCATATTCAAAGAATGTCGAAGTATAACCACGACAATCTACACCTATCATCCGATGATTTAGGAACTTATTTGCCATTTGTTCCTTTTCATACTCAGGATAGAATTTTCTTTCTACAAGATTCTTAAATTCTTCCCAAGTCATAGCATAAGCCCTATTTCTTCCTTTAGCTTGTAACACAGTGTTCCACCATTCGAGTGCTCCTTCTTTAAACAAATTTGATGCGTACATGACCTGATCATCTTTGGCACACTTACTTATTGCTATTACTGCTTCGGTTTTCTCTAACCAACGCAGTGATGCAATTGCCCCTTCATTGCCTGCAAATTCAGTGGGTTTACAAGCAAGGAATTCTTTGAAAGTGCAACCAGGTGTTGCAGCTTTCAGTTTCTTAGGGAGCGGCGTGTGCTGGGATTCATTATCATGATTAACATGATTATTGCCCCCGTTTATACTGTTACTGAAGTTTTCTTTAGAAGTACATTTACTAGGAACGATATGTCGCGGTTCGATTGGACTTTTTACAGCAGCAACGAATGCTGGAATAGCATTGGCTATCCCTTGAGCAACAATATTTTCAATATCTCGTCTAGTCATATATTGATCCCCTGGATGTTGCTCCGACTGATTAACCTCATTTACCGGTTCATTACCAATATTTGCCATCTGATAATATATATAATTTTTTTATTAGTATTTGATAAATAGCAATTATACACAAACAATCAGACAATTTACAATACACGTATAGTCAAAACTATCGATTTCTCGATTTCATTTTATATCGGTTATAGTATGCATCAATACACACCAATATTTTACAAAGTTTTATTCGTAGTTATGTTACAGACTGATTTCACTATTTCTTTTACTATTACACAACTATAGTTTTACCATCCTCCTATCTCTCGTCACTTGTCGTCCTAAAAACGAAGATCCCTTTCATCATACTTCCAGGCAATTTGTCCCCCTATCTCCCTGATTCTATTTCCTGCATCCATCAATTCTTCACCATAATGGCGAAGTTCCGCCATATTTTCGTTACTCATTGGTGGATTAGGTAGGGGTTCTGGATCGAATTGTGGAAGAAAGGAATAAGGGTCGTTGACAATATTTTGAAATTGCCAATCATTCGTCCACCATTCGTCCATTTCTACAGGTTGAGAGTGGACTATTGGTTCTGGGATTGCTGGTTCAAGATATATAGGGAGTTGATTTACAAGAGGATAGGTAAAAACATTAGTATTGACAGGCTGAATAGTCTCACAGTTTGCCAATAGAAAATCTATTTCCTCCTGAAAAGTTATTCCTTGGTTTTGGTTGGAGCTCTCTCCAATTTCTATCTGAGTTGGTCTAGAACCTTGTCCTACTTCCATTTCTATTTCTTTAGAATATTCCTCAAACTGTATTTCCATTTGCCTAGAATCTTTCTTGACTTCAGTTTCCATTTCTTGCTGTTTAGAACTTTCTTTGAGTACAATTTCTTTTCCTTTTTCTAAAGGGTTGTTTATTTTAGGAAGTTTCGTAGCTGGCTTTTTCCTACGTATACGACTACCCCATACATAATTCTTTCTTTTCTTTCGTTTTGGCTTTGTCAAAGGTGGAGCATTGAATTCTACAGGTTGTTCCACATCAGCAAAGTATCCAGTAAAATCTTTGGAAACTTCTACATTCACTGGGTAAAGATTGAGGTTCTGAAAGGCTTCAGATATCTCATTCATGCTGTGTAGCATATATGCAAAATGCACAAAAAGGCTAAGTTAAAACTTTAGAACAAAGTTTAACAAATAAACATTGATGTTTTATTGCACACTATTTGTACAAAATAACAGGAAAGAACACACTCGGATTTATTTATTTATTTACTGGGAAGTGCTATTACTAGACCTAGGGTATTTAAAGATCTGCATGTTCTGCTATAGTGGCTAGCATATACAAATTTTCCCATTTCTCATCTAGCTTGTCTTCCCAAGGTGATTTATTGATTAATTCCTAGGTTTCCTTTTTAATCTTCTTTTCTCGGATTTGCTCTTTACTTTTCTTAATAATCATACTCCTTTTTCTAGGAGAAAGCGGTTGCTCATATTGTGCTTTTCGCACAAATATTCCTTCTTCAGGAATTGTAGGGAGTTTTGAAGATTTGGTTTGGGATGAACTTCCCTCTTCGTAGACTGACCTATCTAATTTAAGATAGATATTTTGCAGCTTTTGCTTACCCATACTGTAACTAACACATAGTCAGTTTAATAAAACACATAATCACATAATAGTAATCAGGAAAAATTAAGTATTTCTAAATACTTAATTAGCTTAACTCAGTGGCTCTGATACCACCTTATTTCTGTCACGGCCCCCACCCGGTTTGACCCGTTTCAGGAGCCGCGGGACAGAAATCCCGTGATATATATTTAATTGATTTTAGCAGCGGAAGTTTATCAACAAGATCTTTTTAAAGCTAAAAACTTTTCCCGATTATTTTATTTCACAACTCGGGATAAAATCCCGGTAATTTACAATAACATGATTTTACTGAGAAATCTTTATTTTTAGAAAACATATTTCTCTATTTTATAATGAGCCACTTTCTTAAGCTTGGAAAGCTCCCCAGCACTTTTCCTGAATTACAATAGATCACCTGAAACATGTTTGAAAAAAGTTTTGGCAGCGGGAAATACTGAGTGAATCATTATATTTATTTAAAATGACTCGTTTATTATAATTTACAGTATTAAGAGTTTTTACATATGTTTCTGATATCTACCAACTACCCACAGTATTTGTCACTCGACCGGATCTGTGACTATGGTCATATCACCATTGGCTGCCCCAATGAATGACGTATATCACTTAATTTTAGGTTCACCCACCTAAAGTGATGAAAACAGTAGTAATGTGCACAATACCCCACATACTGGCTGTAATTTGGTGATTACATAAACTTATTCACTGTAATTATAATTCTGAAATAATTTGGAGTATTGTAAAACAGTTGATAAAAAGAGAATGACTCACATTGCAGATTTAACACGGACAGAATATGGTTTAGCCTTGTTAACCTAATTTAAATAATAATGCACACAAAACTGGGTTAGTGATCAATACAGCATTTACAATAACTCACGAGATCAAATTCTCACAACGAACGACAAAGTGCAATACTTAAACATCCATCGATTTAACGACGAACGACAAAGTATAACCCTATGTGGGCGGCACTTAAACATCCATTGGATATATTGATCAGTCGGAAAATGAATCGTAATAGCGATCGAGTGATTACCCTGTTTTGCGGCAGCACTTCGAGATTAGTGTGTGTTTAATTGTACTGTAACAGCCTTAATTCGACGTACAGACAGAGTTGAGACGTCGTTTTCGTATCCTATTTCAAGTCACAAGGTCGGCAATTTATAGCAATTTTTGAGACTCCCTTACGGACTGTATGCCTGATCCCTTACGGTCCGTAAGCTAAGCAGTCTAATTATAGGCTGCCTAGGCTTGGGACTAGCTTAGCTGATTAAAAAATTTGGTCAAATCATAATTCAACAACGAAAATTATTGAAAATTATCACTAGGGTTTATCCGCCCCTTTTTGATTAATTATTTTTCTAATTATGGATTTTAATGAGAGTTATTACAAGTTTGGTGTGCTAAAATAAACTTTTGGGTCATTCAGGGGCTAAAAGCGTCAAAAAGTGCACAAGTTTGCACTTTCACACATAACTTACGTTCTGAATACATCCGGACATCCAAAAATTTATGTAAGCATCCTAATATTATGTCTTAGTGTTTGACATGAGAAAAATCCATTCGTCGCGTCATTTGGATCGTTTTTCGCGCTTATGCGCATTCCGTCGTAATTAATCGAACATCGCATTCGTACGGCCAAACGAACCAACACCCGACATATTTTCGAGCATGTTTCATGTCCACAATGTTTAGGCATCATTTTAGGGCCTTAAAGTTGGCTTTACGGGCCTTAGAAGTGTCAGAAATGGCTTAAACATGCAACAGGGACCAAAACTGCCATTTCTGAAAAATTGTGCAGATCAGGCATGCCCAGGCGCCCCGCCTGAGTTTGGTGCATATCCTGACGCGGGCCGCGTGGCCCCTACAGATGCAGAAACATGTTTTCTTGGCTGAACTTGGCCTTTCAAACACTCCAAAGGGCAATGCCGTTTCACAATCTGTAGAGTTAGGGTCATTTTGAGCCACCACAACTTTGCAACAAGTGTACGCATAAGATCGTAGCACGATATTCAAGAAACGATCCTAACGGCTTTACTTCTCCTATAAATACCCCCCTCTTTTGGTTAAAATCTCATAAAATCTGATCTAAAGCTCTAAGTTGAGGCATTTGCTTCATACCTGAGCTCCTGGATCGAGATTAGCTTTCGGGGACCCTTCGTAAGTGTTCTTTCGTTCTTTTATTCGCTTTTCGAGTCCGAAAGTCAACGTTTTGTTTGACTTTCTGCGTTGACCAGCCTATGGTCAACACGAAGTTCGTTGGAACTTCATAATGTGAGCGTGATCACGATGGTTATAGTCCGTAGTGACTATACCTACTGATTACCACGTTATCTAGGCTCAGTGACGAGTCGTAGTTTCGGCCAAAATGCGCATTCTTGCGTATTTTGTAACCAAACTACTCGTGAGCATCAAAGCCATTTGTTTTGATGCCAAACCTGTTTTCTAAACTTAGTTAAGCATGTTCTAACATGCTTAGCTCGTCACTTTTAGTTTAGTGCTTATATAGGGTCGTAAGGTAAGCGATCTAAACAATCGCTTATATTTTCGAAGCCGACCCATTTGGTCGATCGTTAGGATCCGACCAAACACATTAGGTGACCCTAGCTGTAACCTTCCGAGGTTATACCTTATGGTCACGATGTTAGACATTCCAAATGCGTTTTACGCGAACGACGCGTTAAAGTAGCATAAGCTACCTAAACGGGTCGTAATGGGTCGTAAGCACTTAGGCTAGGTTTCATTTTTAGTATGTAGGCTTTGTTAAACCATATTACACGAGCCTCCATACTCGTTTGGTTTACGAACTCGCATACTATCCGATCCTCCGATTTAGGTCCGGTATATTAACATAGCTACCTATTAGGTGCCGTTTGATATTCCGTGATCTCTAGCATTATTTGGTTATTATACAAGAACTTCAAAGCAATCTCAGGTGAGTACATTGAACCCCTCTTTTACTGTTTTCCAAACTGTTTTGGGGTGAAACACATGTGCCTACTTGTTACTTTCATGCTTTCCGGTTTTCACATCATATACTTGCTATGTTCGATAGTACATATATAGTACATGATTTCATTGTGTTTATGCTATTTATGCCCATTGTGTGCATATTTAGTACATCACTTTACAATACATTTCATGCTATGTATGTCAATTGTGTGCATACTTAGCACATCACTTTACATACATTTCATGTTATTTATGCCCATTGTGTGCATATTTAGTACATCACTTTACATACATTTCATGCTATGTATGCCCATTGTGTGCGTACTTAGTACATTGCTTTACATTACATGCTATGTATGCCCATTGTGTGCGTACTTAGTACATTGCTTTACATTACATGCTATGTATGCCCATTGTGTGCGTACTTAGTACATTGCTTTACATTGCATTTCTGTTGCATATGCTCATCCAACATATGAACACATTATACTACATTTTGAACCGTTGTAACCATTTGACTATGTGAACCGTCTTAACCCTTCGATTATATGAACCGTTTGTAACCATTGAACCGTGTAAACCAGTTATATCCGTTGACATGATTTACATTTGACAATAGACATTTGACTATACATAAACATTTCCACAATTGTTAAACATTTCATCTTGATGGTTTGGTTTGAGCAAGTGATCTAAGTAACGAGGCATGTGTAATATGATACAAGCATGGTGGATACGCCGCTGGTACTTCCTATATATAAGTGTTTGTATGGTATCACATATCGTAGCGTTACTTGAATCATTTCAATTTGAGACATATAACATTTTATACAAATAACACACTTTTCACGAGACATTGATTTACAAACGACTTAGCTTATACAAACTCATTTTACATGGTTATCCGTTTAACCATACAGCGTTCTCTTATTTATACATATCATCTGATCTTATCGTTTTTTCAAATGATTTACAAGACAAAGCAAATTACAAGGTTCATGACTAAACATTTTCTCAAACATAAGTCATGAATTCCGTTTTCACAAAACCAATGTATCTCACAGGCATTTTTATGCTGACGTACCTATTTTCACATGTGTTTTCAGGAGATGATGCGTAGGACTTATCAAGACATACTTAGGCGGACCTGTGCCTTAGTGACTTAAAACGAGACAAGAACTAGTTAATTCATGTTATGTACTCTTTGGTTCTTGTTTAAAACAATGTATACTTTCATATTTGATCAATAAAACGAAACTTCAATTGCCATGGATTTGAAACAATTGATTCTGTTACAACACTCCCCGACGTTTTCGCCATGTTTTGTATGTTCTACGTGGTCGGGGTGTGACATATTCGATAGCTAGCAATTTTTTGGCGTCATAATGGTATAAAAAAAGTGCTTCGTTTGTTGGATATTGCATAAGTAGGACCTGCGCAATGAGAAGAAAATTCTAATGTGTTAAAATAAAAAAAAACTTATTATTATTAATATATAATTCATAAAGCTTACATGATTATACTAAAAGATAGCATAGCATTCTCTCATTTATATGTTACCGAACTCCTTAAACACTCAGATGTAGCAATTTGCGTAACACTTGGTTTAATCAAGTACATCTCTTTGAATATCATTAGAAGTTCCCTGTAAAGCAATGAGGTAATAAAATACTTGTTATGTTTTTAAAATGCAATTAAAAGTTATATAAATAAATATATGCATATTATATTATTTATTTTTAACATACCTTTATTTGAAGTATTTGTTTTAAGAAGTCTGAGAAAACAATATCTTTTGTTATGTTAGTAGGGTCATTTTCTTGTGGTTTGATGAGTACTTTTAAGGCATCGGGAGAGGTGGCTCTAGAGAAAGCAACATATAATTGACCATGGCCGAAGATTGGTTTTGGAAGATAAACACCGATTTTGCTTAAAGATTGGCCTTGACTTTTGTTAATTGTCATGGCATAACATAATTTAATTGGAAATTGTTTTCTTCTGAAAACGAAAGGCAGGTCAGTATGTTTGTAGGTTAGAATAATGCGAGGAATATACACTCAATGACCAGCTGCAGTTCTAGTGATGATGTCACACCCTGACTTTTGCGGAAGCGTTTGATGTGTGACTTGCTCAATATCATTGCATTCAATTATAACAAACAACTATATGATTAAAAGATGATGTTCATCCATTCATACGTTTCAAAATATTACAAACCCAAGTTGTTTAGTACCAACCATCAAACTTCAAGTTTAACTTACAAACCATCCAAATATTAAGTTCCAAAAAGGACATTTAACAAAAGACATTAAAAACCAAGGTTTTGCTTCATATATCTTATCAAGGATAAGATATACCATTCAAACCCTTCCAAAACAGGATGGCATCATTTCTTGTAAATACTTCTTGAAACTTTCAACGCCCGCCAGATCCATATTAGTTTCCTGAAATACATGTAGTTTGAAAACATCAACAAAAGTTGAGCGAGTTCATGTGTTTTTATATGTGTGCACGAATGATCTTGTAAACATTTGTAAGTATTCCTTTGTAAACCGGTATGAAAGAGTCTATGAACAGATCATTAATGTGTAGCTAAGACATTAATATGTGTGCAATGGTGCAGGAAGGTTCAAACCTTTGCGGATTTCGTACCGGGCCACCCGGCGGGAATGACATAGTCACCACATGAGCCAACTCGCGGACCCATGGGTGGGGCTCGCAACACCCAAATAGATCTATCACTCATGCCCCTCGATCCTTATACAAGGATTAATGGTCTTAAGTTAACGCCTACCCATTCACATGATCTAACAGTTCATTCCTTAGCTAACCATACCATTTGTAAACGTTTGAAACATTTGAAACATGTATGTCACCCCCAAAGTTATAAAACTGAAAATAGTTAAAAGAAAAGGGGGACATGAACTCACAGGTTTGCGTCCTTCTGTCTATTAACTCAAAGCTCCTTTCCACTGGTCATACCACTACCTACACACGTGTTATGTTTTATTAGACGTTTAGGTCGTGTAAAGACTCTTAGTCTGTGTTGTTTATTAAGACTTATTTTGGAATTCTTGGTATAATTTGTGTTACATCTTGGATGTACATTATATAATTGCAAAGTATATAATTATTAATTAAAATATAATATTTTAACTTAAATTATATTTATCCAATTATTTGGAATATTGTTAAAACAGTATATCTCTAACTTGGTTTATTATGTATTTCCACATATGTATTTTTTTCCCAAGTATTGGTATACTTGTACTTGTGTATTTTTATACTTGTGTATTTTGCCAAGTATTGGTGGTGTATTTCGGTGTGTATTTATACGTATGAGGATACGTATTTTCTTGTATTTATTAAGTATTTTATACTTAACTTGTATTTAGTTTTTCGGAATATTATTTTTAGACAACTAAAAATCGTCATACTTATATTCTCAAAATATATATATTTAAGAGAATTTTTATAGAAAATGTCTATAACTTTACTTGGCAAAATAAATATACCTTCATATATATTACAAAGAGTTAAATGCCATTTTAGTCCCTGTGGTTTGGGCCATTTTGCCAGTTTAATCCAAAGGTTTCATTTTTAACCTGTGGGTCCAAAAAGGTTTCACAATTGCCATTTTAGTCCACTGGGTTAACTTCATCCGTTTTTTCTGTTAACGAGAAGACCAATTTGGTCATTTTGTATAGGTAATTCTGTTAACTAAAAGGGCAATTCAGCCATATAAAATGACCGAATTGGCCTTCTCATTAACAGAAAAAACGGATGAAGTTAACCCAGTGGACTAAAATGGCAACTGTGAAACCTTTTTGGACCCACAGGTTAAAAATGAAACCTTTGGACTAAACTAGCAAAATAGCCCAAACCACAGGGACTAAAATGGCATTTAACTCTATCACAAAATAATATATAATTCTAAGATAAACTTTAGAAAAGTATATATTTCAAATTTTCACCAAAAATAATATATTCTTAACTTGTTGATGTGCGTGAAGTGTGTTATATTTTTTATATATATTTTAAGCCCTTTTACACTTTTAGCCAAGTTTTAAATTTATAAAACACGATATTTACTAACACTAAACACACATATGGGCAAGTGCACCCATCGTGGACGTAGTATAGTGTTGGTAAGATACCGAGGTCGTCCAAGGACACAAGAGCTTTTAGTACCGGTTTATCCTCAATGTCTAATCAAATCAAAAAGTTAGAAAAAGGTTTTTAAACTAGAAAAATAAAAACTAACTAAATGCTGAAAAATAAAGATAAAATAAAAATAGATAGACAAGATGAATCACTTGGATCCGACTCGTGTATTAGTATAACCTTTGATTATTTTCGCACTTTTGCACTTGTTTAAGAGATTATCTTAGTTATTGTAGTAGGCCCCTCTTTTGAAGGCGACGTTACCCTCAACCCAGTAGTTTGAGTCAGCAAGGATACAATCCTAAAGGGTTGGATTATTGGAAGATAATGAATTAAGTTATTAATGCAAATTGTGGTAGGCCCCGCTTTTGGCGGTGACGTTACCCTCGGCTAAGTAGTCTGAGTCAGAAGGGATACAGTCCTAAATAGCCGGGTTATAGTATTAATAGTAGTTAACTTATGAGGGGGTCAAAGAGTTTGGATCCCCGCCCTCCAATACCTATGGGCATTGAAGGAAATCCTACTAAATTTGATCCAGGTCCCTTGTAGGACCTCTAAACGCTGAACAAGGGCAAGACCCTTACCAAACCGTTCCCTTAACCCCCGACCAGGTAGCCAACATACCTCCATATAGACCGTGGAGATATGAATGGTGAAAATCTTTTATTTTATATAGACAGTAAAATAATGCCAAGACACCACGGACAAACGATAAGGAAAGATCACCTTCAACATAAGCAACAAGTTATTAAAGTCATTAATACAAAACCAAATAAAAAGTGCAAAAGATTAAAAACAAAAAGTATTATACTAAACACTTGTCTTCACCAAGTGATGTAAGAGACTTAGGCAAACATGGCCTTGATTGTCAAGAACTCTTACGATCAATCTTGGATCCCGAGACGACTCACACACTCTACGATGGACAATGGATAATGGTGGTGGATGATGGTGTCATGATGGTGGTGGGTGGTGGATGAAGTGTGAGAGAGGTGGTGTGCCAAGGGATGAGTTGGAATGAAACCAAGCACTCCTATTTATAGGCTGAACAGAAGGCTGGGCACGGCCCCGTGTCCGCTGGACACGCCCCCGTGCCCGTCTGACACTCTCTCTCTTCATTAATTGTAATTCGCAATTACAATTAATGCGCCTGCTGTACTTTCGCCACGCCCCCGTGCTCACTGGACACGGCCCCGTGGTGGGCAATAGAAGCTTCTACAGGTTTGTCTTTTCTGCTGCTTCTTGGGCACGGCCCCGTGCTGGCTGAGCACGGGGCGTGTTCAGGCTTCTGTTTTCTCTTCTTTGCTTGGGAGGATGCCGTTGAGGGTTCGGGCAGTCTACTTTTGTTCCTTTTCTTGTATTTATGTTAGAATTAGCTGTCTTTTTGCTTCTTTTGTGAATTTGAGCTCATTTAATCCTGAAAATACAAAAGGAAGACAAAAACACTCTTTTTCCAACATTAGTACTTAAAAAAGGTTAGTTTTATGCCTCATTTGATGTAATTTATATGTTGCATTTTACACACATCAAATACCCCCACACTTGAACTTTTGCTTGTCCTCAAGCAAAACTCTTTAAATGTGGCTTACACTCCCAAATGGAATGGGTAGAAGAGAAGGTTTTTGGCTTGTCATAGAGTGTCGGGAATCCAAGATCTTTTTGGGTTTTATTTTTATTTATTTACAATCCTATTCGTTATGATTTATTTAGAACTTTTCATAAGATAAATTACTTATTTGGGCATAACATGCCTTTTTAAAATTTCATTTATATACAAGTTCACATACCTCATGGGAGAAATCACTCAACACTCGGCCGGAGGTGTATTTTTTAGTGAATCACTCGAGAGCGGCATGGAACTTACGCCTACCATAGGCTTGCCAAGCAATCAATCCTCCTCCTTTTTAACTTTATACCTTTGTAAATATCAAGAGGACTTTTTGGGTGAAGGGTTAGGCTTGGGCTAAAGGTGGGTGGTTGGGTTAGTGGTTAGTAAAAGGGCGAAAAGCGTAAAAAGCGTCGGTTTTCGTAAAACACTTTTGTTTTTAGTGACTTTTTATTTTGAAGTATTTCTCCAAACAAGCTTTTGTTTGTTTTTAACTTCATCATATATATATATATATATATATATATATATATATATATATATATATATATTTTGATGTCATACAAAAGAACGAGCTTGCGAAAAAAAACTGAGCTTGTTACTAAAATAAAGGGTAAAAAGAAAAAGGGTTTTTGGTGGGTAAAAAGGGTTTAGGGTAAAGAAACGAAAGGTTTAGGCTCAAAGGGGTTAACTAAGGGGATTTTGGGTAGGTGGTAAAAAAAATGAAAAATAATGGTGTAGAAAGAAAAATGTTTAGTCCTAATGCCTCCATCATTTACTTACTTGGGTTTAAGTTGGTAAGGACCGGGAATGAATCGTCGTGGCAAGTTCTAGAGTTGTAAGAACCAAGCGGCTATTCACACAAGAAACGAAAAATGAGCATTTAGTCTAAGGATGTAAATTTGTATGCTCAATAAAGGCTCAAAACTCACTTTTGTGGGAATGGGTTTTTAATGTGATCAAGTATATATAATCAAATTTTAACTAGACTTGTTATGCCGTTTCATAATTTTCTTATGTTGGTTCTTGTTATCACGACGCTCTCAGTTGTAAAATTTATAAAAATATAACCTTATTAATCTTAGGATTTCTAACTTAAACTTTAGACAAGTAAAAAAAATGAAAATTTTTGAAAAAAAATTTGGGAGCGGTTCCAATAGAGTTTTGTGTAAGGCTTGTTGTTAGGACTTGCAAAATTTCAAGGTGTTAGCTTCCCCCCACACTTAAATTACACATTGTCCTCAATGTGTCCCAAAAATAAATTTTTAGGTTGATTGGATGTGTAATGTGGTGTTAAAAAGCAAAGATTTATGTTACTGGTAGTCTGGACACGGCCCCGTGGGGACCGGACACGGTCCCGTGTTCAGGTGCCAGTAACAAAAATTAAAGAAATGAGACAGAAGCCTGGACACGGGGGCGTGTCTGGTGAACACGGCCCGTGTCCAGTTACCTGAACTGGGCGTTTTTCTGCAGGTGGCTCAGCACGGGGCCGTGTTGGTTGAGCACGGCCCGTGTTGAGCCTTCTGTAATGGAGATTTGTGTCGGGTTGCTTCGTTCTTTGTGCATGGGACCATTTTTCTCGTTCCCTTTTTCATCCTTTACCACCGTGAGTGTGTTTTATTCCTGCAAATTAAAACTAAAAGATTAAACTAAACTAAGGATAGTTCCGCGGAATGCCTCCGTGGCGCGCCACGTTTATAAGGGTCCTTGGCTAGACCCAATGTGAGGTTATATATTTTCTGAGTGGGATGCTTGGCGTCCCATGGTACACCGTCGGAGAGCAGCATCCAAACTCGAATCAATAACCTTCATGTAGTTGACCGGGTCGTCGTCCTCTATTCTCTTCCCAACTCCGAATTTTACTTCATCATCCCCATACCTCAAGGTGAGTGTTCCGTCATTCATATCTACCACCGCTTGTGCGGTGGCAAGAAATGGTCTCCCTAGTATGAGGGGGACCTCGGTGTCTTCCTCCATATCGAGTATGACAAAGTCGGCTGGGTAGACGAATTTGCTTACCTTTACCAAGACATTTTCAATGACACCTTGCGAGAATTTGACGGATCGATCAGCAAGTTGTATGCTCATTTTTGTAGGACTCGTTATTCCTAGGCCGAGTCTTTTAAACATTGATGAGGGCATGAGGTTAATGCTAGTCCCTAGGTCGGCTAGTGCATTACGAATGGGGGACTCCCCGATTGAGCAGGGAATCGTGAAGCTTCCGGGATCGATTTTCTTTTGGGGAAGTTTATTGAGTACGAGGGCAGAGCATTCTTCGCCTAATTTAACCAATTGCAAAGTTTCAATTTTCTTTTTATGAGTGAGGAAGTCCCTCATGAACTTAGAGTATTTGGGCATTTGGGTTAGGACATCAATAAAAGGAATATTGACATGCAATTGCTTTAGTAGACTTTCGAACTTTGCGAATTGCTCATTGGTCTTTTGACGAATTAACCTACCGGGGTACGGAACTCGAGGAGCCTTGGTAGGCTCTGGTGACGGAGGGGAGTTCTTCTCCTGCAGAGGTGGGGGTACCGTTTCTTCTGTCGGCGGCGGCGCTTCTGCAGGCCCCACGGTGCGGTTTCGTAGCGTGATGAGATGAACTTGCGCTTTTGGGTTTGTTTCGGTATTGCTAGGTAATGCGCCTTGTGGTCTCTCGGCAAAATTTTGAGCTATTTGATTTAATTGTTTTTCTATGTTTTGAATACTAGGTTGTTGATTTCTAAAATTTGATTCTAATTGTAGAAATCTTTCCGAGTTTTTCTTTTCAGTGTCGGAGATGAGGAGAGATACAGTATCTTCAAGCCTTTCTCGTCCACTTTGTTGTTGAGTGAAATTTTGTGACTCATTTCTTGGTTGTTGAAAGTTTGTTCGTTGGGTTTGTTGGTTACTACTATTGCCTGGTTCTCTCCAACCAAGGTTTGGGTGGTTTCGCCATCCTTGGTTGTAAGTGCCCGTTGGAGGACCCGACGGCCTAGGTCTATTATCAATGTAGCTTACCGATTCCTGTTGATCGTCTGTTTCTTTCATACAACTCCAATTTTCATGTGGCCCACCACACCCTTCATAAGCCATAACCGAGACTGTTTTTGTCATTTCTAACTTTTTTATTTTTGAAGAAAGGGCCTCGATTTGGGCTTGTAAAGAAGTGCTTTCATCGACCTTATGGGCGCCCGGGGCAATAGATTTATTGCCTTGGGGGTGTGCCATTGAAAATTGGTTTGAGCAATTTCCTCAATTTGGTTATATATTTCATGCGGGCGTCGATTACCTAAAAGTCCCCCGGAGCTAGAATCAAGTGTCTGCCTTGTGTGTGGCAGCAGTCCATTATAGAAAGTGGATACTTGTTGCCATATCGCAAGGCCATGATGTGGACACTTGCGTAATAGTTCCTTGAACCTTTCCCAAGTTTCATATAAGGATTCCCCGTCCTCTTGTGAATATGTATTAATTTCAGTCATTAATTTAGCCGTTTTAGCGGGAGGGAAGTACTTATATAGAAATTTTTGGGCTAGTTCATCCCAGGTGTTTACCGATCCAGCTGGGAGGGCGTTGAGCCAAGCTTTCGCTCGGTCTTTTAGAGAGAAAGGAAACATTCGGAGGCGGATGGCGTCATTTGATGCTCCATTGATCCGAAAGGTATCACATATTTCTAAGAAATTAGTAATATGTAGATGGGGATCCTCGTCCGCAAGCCCATGGAAGGTTGCGGAGTTTTGGAGCATTTGTATCAAATGCGGCCGAAGTTCGAAGTTATTAGCTTCAACATTCGGAGCATTGATAGCGGCGCCTAGGTTACCTACGGTGGGTCGTAGATAATCCATGAGGGTACGTTGGTCCGCCATTGGAGGTGGATCACCCGAAACTTTCTCTTGGTTTTTAGCTTTTAATCTTTTTCTGAGAAACCGTTTGGGTTCTTCTAGAGGTTCTTTTATGTCCTTATTAGAACTGGAGCTCATACACTATGTAGGATTGGCGTCTGGTTCCAAGTCCTGCAATAAAAACAGAAAAGAAGGCTGGTCAGAAGGTTCACCACGGCCCCGTGTTCAGCGAACACGGCCCGTGGTCGGAGTTACAGTGATTGTTTTCCAGATCCCAGTTACTGGAAGTTGGACACGGCCCCGTGTTGCACCGACACGGCCCCGTGGTCAGCCTTCTGTAACTTGGAAAACTAAAAACTGCCAGTAACGATGCTGGGCACGGCCCGTGTCCGACCAGGCACGGCCCGTGCTGAGCTCTGCAGAAGCTGAAAAATTATGAAAAATCCTAAAAATTTAAAAGAAAAATAAAAATATGATTAGGCCGTTGATTCCTAACTTTCTTAAAATCCTTGTGTCCCCGGCAACGGCGCCAAAAACTTGATGTGCGTGAAGTGTGTTATATTTTTGATATATATTTTAAGCCCTTTTACACTTTTAGCCAAGTTTTAAATTTATAAAACACGATATTTACTAACACTAAACACACATATGGGCAAGTGCACCCATCGTGGACGTAGTATAGTGTTGGTAAGATACCGAGGTCGTCCATGGACACAAGAGCTTTTAGTAACGGTTTATCCTCAACGTCTAATCAAATCAAAAAGTTAGAAAAAGGTTTTTAAACTAGAAAAATAAAAACTAACTAAATGCTGAAAAATAAAGATAAAATAAAAACAGATAGACAAGATGAATCACTTGGATCCGACTCATGTATTAGTATAACCTTTGATTATTTTCGCACTTTTGCACTTGTTTAACAGATTATCTTAGTTATTGTAGTAGGCCCCTCTTTTGAAGGCGACATTACCCTCAACCCAGTAGTTTGAGTCAGCAAGGATACAATCCTAAAGGGTTGGATTATTGGAAGATAATGAATTAAGTTATTAATGAAAATTGTGGTAGGCCCCGCTTTTGGCGGTGACGTTACCCTCGGCTAAGTAGTCTGAGTCAGCAGGGATACAGTCCTAAATAGCCGGGTTATAGTATTAATAGTAGTTAACTTATGAGGGGGTCAAAGAGTTTGGATCCCCGCCATCCAATACCTATGGGCATTGAAGGAGATCCTACTAAATTTGACCCAGGTCCCTTGCAGGACCTCTAAACGCTGAACAAGGGCAAGACCCTTACCAAACCATTCCCTTAACCCCCGACCAGGTAGCCAACATACCTCCATATAGACCGTGGAGATATGAATGGTGAAAATCTTTTATTTTATATAGACAGTAAAATAATGCCAAGACACCACGGACAAACGATAAGGAAAGATCACCTTCAACATAAGCAACTAGTTATTAAAGTCATTAATACAAAACCAAATAAAAAGTGCAAAAGATTAAAAATAAAAAGTATTATACTAAACACTTGTCTTCACCAAGTGATGTAAGAGACTTAGGCAAACATGGCCTTGATTGTCAAGAACTCTTACGATCAATCTTGGATCCCCGAGACGACTCACACACTCTATGATGGACAATGGATGATGGTGGTGGATGATGGTGTCATGGTGGTGGTGGGTGGTGGATGAAGTGTGAGAGAGGTGGTGTGCCAAGGGATGAGTTGGAATGAAACCAAGCACTCCTATTTATAGGCTGAACAGAAGGCTGGGCACGGCCCCGTGTCCGCTGGACACGCCCCCGTGCCCGTCTGACACTCTCTCTCTTCATTAATTGTAATTCGCAATTACAATTAATGCGCCTGCTGTACTTTCGCCACGCCCCCGTGCTCACTGGACACGACCCCGTGGTGGGCAATAGAAGCTTCTACAGGTTTGTCTTTTCTGCTGCTTCTTGGGCACGGCCCCGTGCTGGCTGACACGGGGCGTGTTCAGGCTTCTGTTTTCTCTTCTTTGCTTGGGAGGATGCCGTTGAGGGTTCGGGTAGTCTACTTTTGTTCCTTTTCTTGTATTTATGTTAGAATTAGCTGTCTTTTTGCTTCTTTTGTGAATTTGAGCTCATTTAATCCTGAAAATACAAAAGGAAGACAAAAACACTCTTTTTCCAACATTAGTAGTTAAAAAGGGTTAGTTTTATGCCTCATTTGATGTAATTTATATGTTGCATTTTACACACATCACTTGTTTAAGAAAATATATATTTTTCTCCACTCAAAATAACATATCTTCAAATTGTTTAAGAAAATATATATTTCTCTCCATTCAAAAATAATATATTTTTCTATTTGACAAAATATGATATATTTGGTAATAGTTATAAAAATCCATATTTTACCGTCTCTTCGGTTTTCAAAATACCGTTTAACACATTTGTCGAAATATGAATTTATTTCCGGAATATATATTTATAGTCCATATGTCCGTTTGTCTGTTTATCCGATATTCGGGTATAAATTTTATAGTTATTTTCTTGGAATTTTGGTAATATTTTGTATTACAATTTTGGTATATTTGTGAGTTATATTATTTTCAAGTTCCTAAAATAATATAACTAATACACATAATATACAAGTAGCACACAATTTGTGACATCTAAATATATATTTTCCTAAATATATACTTAGTCATTTTTATTATAAAAAATCAACCTCCAATATTTGTAATTTTTGTAATAAAAATTATGGCAAATTTTTATATGAAAACCATGATCAAAATTTACTTGTAAACACTTGTTTAAAAATATTTCTCTAAGTGTTTAATTTCTACAAAAATTTTGCCATAGTTTCCCCTTAAAAATGGAGGTTTCCATGCTTAAAAGCATATCATTTTCTATTAAAATCTCATCATCAATCATCAACAATTTACACATAACTTACCATATGTATTAAATAAGCATTTTACACTATGACATGAACTTGAAAGTTTGTAAAAACTTGTAGTAATTTCACATGTTGTTTAGTAAGTTTAGTTACCTCTAAAAACATGGTTTTTAGTTTATAAAACTCATTCTTGTAAATTTTAGTTCTTTACAACTTGTATGTTGATTTTCTAAAAATAATCTTCTTGTATTCTTCTTGCTACCAACACTTTTCTAGCTTTGATTTAACCCTCAAAACATGTTTACTTCCTTTAAAACCAACTTCATGATAAATCTTGTAATAAACTTTGGTTTCTTGAAAATATTATCTTTGAAATCTCTTATTCTCAAGGCATATAACTTTTATCAATAATCATCATTCACTAAAACAAGTTCATCTTCAAGTTCATGTTTAACATAAAGGATGATCATTACAAATTCTATAAGATCCATCCTTATACTTGCTAGATCATGTGTTTAATCATCATCTAGCAAGCTTCTTATGATGATCAACATCATAATCACAAGAAATCAACAAACAAATTTCATACATACACTAGAACAACTTAGATTTTCATGTTATTAAGCTTTATGTTCAAGATCATGCTTATGTTTCTTTGAGATTCTTTAATTTAACATATTACATGATACATTAACCACTAAATTTAGAAGTAAATACAAGATCAAGAGGCTTACTACTAGCTCTAAGGCTAGGGAAGAAACAAAGATGAAGATGATGAAGAAAAGTGATGGATAAAAACTCTAGGAGAAGGTCCTTCCACTTCCAATGCTTCCAAGCTTCTTAGTTATGCTTCTAACACCCTTGAGAGTCCTTAGAATGCTTGAGATTGAAGTGAAAATGGATGTGTGTGTGTGTGGGTTATGTGAGCCGAGAGTTGGGAGGGGGGAGAAGAGAGAGTTGGGAGCTTGAAGATGATAAGTGATTATTGGTTATGTTCTTGTGGTTTAAAAAGAACGTCTTCCAACATGTGTAAATCTTTTGGTTAATGTGTTTCAAGATTACTTAACAAATCAATTAAACAATTAAAAGAAATCACAAGTGGGTCCCCCACTTTTGACCGTCAACTATGGGGAGGGGGTGTGTTGGTTGTGTTTCAGTTGTTAGTTAGGGAGTTAAGTTAGATTTCAAGTGTATTGTTTAGTGTTTTAGGTGTTTAGGGTTTTTAATATGTGTTATGATGTTCGATGACCATAACTAGCTTCGTAACACTAAAACAATGCTTCTAGTGAAAATTTGGTGTTTCGGGTAGTGTGCTGTTGTTCGGTTGGCTACCGGTTCGTTAAAGTTCTAAATTGCGCAGTTAGTGTGCTTTATGTTGTCTTTTATGACAGTTTTGATTCCCGACACTTAGGAAGGTATTCTGGACCATTAAACCATAATTCTGCATTATGTTTTGGAGTTAAAAAGCTTATTTTTGCTGAATTGTGCAGAATTCTGCAGTTTTAGTGTATTTCGGGCACTTTCCGGCACTTAAACTATCACTCGGAAGGCAGTTTTATGATCCCTACTTTCCTACACAATATTCTAGTATAACTCTTGTTTTCGGGGCTCATTCTGTGTCTTAACATCATGTTTGTCTAAGTACTGAACTCCCGTCAGTACTCTTAGTTTGTCTGCTAACTGTGCTAACTTTGTTCTGTGCACTAATTGAACCATACTGTGTTGCATGTAATAATGATAAACATTCTTGCAACATGAATGCAATTGTAAGAGTACAACAGTAATCAGATAATCATTCATATCATTGGTTCAAGCATACACAGTCATTAAAGAACAATTATTGTTTACATGGTACGGAAATACATGGAAAAGTGACGGTTGTCACATTCTCGAAAAGGTGGGGATACTTGGTTTTGAACTGATCTTCGCGTTCCCACGTGTATTCGGGTCCGTGTTTAGAGTTCCAACGTACCTTGACGAGTTTAATGCGACTCCTTGTTTTTTGGATCTTCCAATCCATTACCTTAACAGGTTGTTCTGTAAATCGGAGTTTATCGTCGATATGCACCTCATCCACAGGGATGATAACTGTTTCTTGGGTTGGACTCTTCTTAAGGTTTGACACATGGAATGTATCATGTACACCGTTCAGTTCTTCTGATAATTCTAGTTTGTATGCTACGGTACCAACCCTTTCCAAGATCTTGAATGGCCCAATGTATCGTGGATTCAACTTTCCACATTTTCCGAACCTTGCTACACCTTTCCAAGGTCAGACCTTCAACAAAACCCTGTCTCCTACCTCGAATTCTAAATGTTTCTGTATGTGATCGGCGTAGCTCTTTTGTCGATCACGAGCCGCCTTGATGCGTTCTCAGATCTGCATGATTTTGTCGGTCGTTTCTTGAACAAGTTCGGGACCAACCAACTGTCTATCTCCAACGTCTGCCTAACACAACGGTGAGCGACACTTATGGCCATATAGAGCTTCGAACGGTGTGGCTTGAATGCTCGTATGGTAGCTGTTATTATAGGAAAACTTAACGAGAGGTAGATGAGTATCCCAGCAACCGCCTAAATCCATAACACATGTGCGAAGCATATCCTCCAGTGTTTGTATGGTCCATTCGCTCTGACCGTCTGTTTGCGGGTGAAAGGCCGTGCTTAGATCTAGTTAAGATCCAAAGGCCCCCCTGAAAGGATTGGCAAATCCTTGATACAAATCGTCCATCTCTGTCTGAAATTATCGAGATAGGCACTCCATGACGTGCTACTATCTCCTTGAGGTATAGCTCAGCCAACTTTCCTGTGCTATCTTTCTCTCGAATTGGCAGGAAGTGCGCAGACTTTGTTAATCGATCCACTATTACCCATATCATATCGTGCCCTCTAGGAGTCATGGGTAATTTCGTTATGAAGTCCATCAAAATTTGCTCCCACTTCCATACGGGTATTTCAGGTTGTTGCAAAAGACTGGAAGGTTTCTGATACTCGGCCTTAACCTTAGCACAGGCTAGGCATTTTCCAACATAAACAGCTACGTTGCTCTTGAGTTTTGGCCACCAATAATACTCTTTCAGATCTTGATACATTTTGTCCGATCCTGGGTGAATCGAGTATGTGAGTTTCGTCAAAGATAACCTCTCGAATACCGCCATAGAGTGGAACCCAAATGCGTCCCATGAAGTATAAGGTTCCTTCCTCATTTGGCAGCAACTTCTTCTCCATGCCTCGGAGATATTCAGCCTTAAGATTCTCCTTCTTAAGGGCTTCTTGTTGTGCGTCATGTATGCGTGAAGTGAGATTCGCCCGAATTGTCATTTCTAACGCTCGAACCCTTAGGGTCTTAACCCTTTCCTTTTGACTCAATGCGTCTGCTACCACGTTTGCCTTTCCAGGATGATGCTTTATTTCACAGTCGTAATCATTTAGCAACTCAACCCATCGTCGCTAACGCATATTTAACTCCTTTTGATCAAATATGTGCTGCAGACTCTTGTGATCTGTGAAGATAGTACATCGAGTACCATACAAATAATGTCGCAAAATCTTCAAGGCAAATACCACCGCGCCTAGCTCCAGATCATGGGTGGTATAATTCTTCTCATGTACTTTCAGCTGTCGTGATGCATAAGCGATGACTTTTTGGCGTTGCATGAGCAAGTAACCCAATCCCTGACGCGAAGCGTCGCAATATACCACGACGTCTTCAATGCCTTCAGGTAGGGATAATATCGGTGCATCGCATAGCTTGTTCTTGAGTAGTTGAAAGGCTTCCTCTTGCTTGTCTCCCCAGTCATACTTCTTGTCTTTCTGAGTAAAGGAAGTTAGCGGTTGAGCTATTTTGGAGAAATTCTCGATGAATATGCTTTAATAGCCCGCTAATCCCAAGAACTGTCGAATTTCAGTCAGTGTCTTTGGAGTTTCGCAGTTCTTTATCGCTTTAATCTTCGCTGGATCCACATGGATACCATTCTTGTTCACCACATGACCAAGGAACTGTACCTCGCGAATCCAAAATTCGCATTTTGAGAACTTTGCGTAGAGCTTCTCTTTCTTCAGTAGTTCCAGAATGGCTCTAAGATGTTGTTCGTGCTCTTCCTTCGTTCGTGAATAAATTAGAATATCGTCGATAAATATAATCACAAATTTATCGAGATATAGCTTGCATACACGATTCATCAAATCCATAAATACTGTTGGCGCGTTAGTCAATCAGAATGGCATCACAAGGAACTCGTAGTGCCCGTAACGAGTCCTGAACGCAATCTTTGGTATGCTCTCCTCTTGAAACCTATTTGGATCGATTGAAGTAAGATTAAAATACTCTACCTTGGATGTCGTGCATTTATTATGTACGGTTGCGATGTACGTTGTGACATTGAAGAACAATACTTGAATAATCAGAGGCGTTGTCAGTTTTCCTAAGGTTAAAATGTTGACAGATTAGATCGGATATCAAATTTATTCAATCTATCAAGTGTTAGTGCCGGGATATAGGTTTAATAGCCATATATATATCTTACAATTTAATACCATTTAATTTTTCGTATATTAAGGATATAATAGTATTAATCTACAATAATATGATGGGATTATGTGAAAACACAATGGTCGGTTTCAATGTGAATTAATAAATGAGTCGGTTAGTTTGCATAGTATTAATATGCAATAATATGATGGGATTATGTGAAAACACAATTGTCGATTTCAAAGTGAATTGTTAAATGAGTCAATTAGTTTGCAATTAAATATATTGATTAATTAATTCGAAAAAGAATTATTGGATAACCTTAGTGTCACACCCCAACCGATGGCGGAAACATCGGGGCGTGGCACTAAGCGAAACAGATTGTCCTGAAGTTTCCATAACAATTATATTTATCAATTACTTAAAACAACATGTCCCATACCATGTCATAAAAGATAGTACAATTATTACAGACAACATCTAGGCAAATAGTTCTGTTCCGACAACTCAGATTTCATTTGTACAGACAACTATTTGTTGGCCTCTAGGACCTTATTCTAGCCTCGCTTTCCTAGCAGATAAGCATCCTAAACACCTGTCACATACGTTAAAATAAAGTCAATACACATAGTGTAAAGGCGAGTATACAAGTTTGATAATAGCATATAGAGTCCGAAATAGTTTACGCATAACCAGCACGTACACAGAGGAAAACGAATCATGTTAGTTATCGACATAAACCTATCGACACCAATGATTGCGGGTTGACTGCCCAAGGCAGTTCGCAATACATGATCACCACTGTAATCCATGCAAGTAATTGTCCTTAACAACCCCCGTGTGAACGGGTGCTGAATCCAAACTATAGTACTATCGTTGCTAAGGCAGGTAGACAGCATTCCGTGTGTAAACATAACAAACAAGCATTCACTAAGTCACGTATAACATGCGGTAACAGTTAGCGTTTAAAAGTATTACGTAGTGTATTCGATTGTGATTTCGTATAATTAACGTATGTAACACCCAAAAGTGCGAAAGCAAAAAGGGATCGAGTATACTCACAGCGGTTGATGGATTGAAGGGAGCGCTTGAGAGTAAGGTTAGCCTGAATAGTTCGACAGCATAACGATAAGTAACACGTAAAACGAGAGCAAATGTTGGTGGTTTGAGCAGCTGGTCGATCGGATGGTAGTCCGATCGGACAGCTGATCGTGCGGTTGATAGTCCGTTAGGACGGCTGTCCGCTCGGATGGCCGTTCGAGTGGATTGTTTCTTCCGTTGGGAAGGATGTGTTTGTGTATGATGGTTTGACTTTTGAAGTTTTTGTTGTATCATTTTGGAAACATTGAAGTATCTCTACGTTTCAGGTCGGTCGATCGGACGGTCGTTCGATCGACCGGCAACCCGTTCGGCTGGGTACTTCAGCGAGAACAAGTTCTCAGCAGGATGTCACTCGATCGGACAACAGTTCGATCGGGTGGCATTCCTAGTGCATTGATCATGTTGAAAATTGTTTAAGTGTGGAAGCTCAAGTGTTTCATGGTACGGATGGCAGTTCGATCGGATGGTAGTCCAATCGGACAACGATTCTTTCAACACTCAAACTTCATAGATTGGCAAAAATGGTGAAGTGTGGGTCCCAAGGTGCAAGCCGTTCGGCTGACCGGTCGTTCGGGTGACTGTCCATTCGGACAATAGTCCGATCGGACAGCACCCCATCCTGGTCGTCCTGTTCATCTTACACTTGGACGTTTTGATTGTTTGTCATTTTATCGAGATGCTTTTGATAACGTGTTAAGCAACAGAAACCTCGTCAATACTTGATATTCTTGATCGGACAGGAATCACCCAAATCCGGTCAGTTAACTGGTTCAAGACGGTGTTCCAAGTTTAACCCGTAATCGGTAACCCTCGTCGATAGGATCCGGATCTTGGACCAACACAACCACAAGAATGAGTAGGAAGTCGGTACAAGTTCTGATTCTATCGGTTTTGAGTGCATTGAGTGTAAAAGAGTTGAAAGAGGGTTGGAAAACTTTCTCTCAATTCTTTTCACTATGAATATGTTTAGATCTATGAAAGATCTTTGTTGTTTATGTGGAAATCGATTAGATCTAAGTTGTTCTTGGTGGATTGAGGCCAAAACAAGAAGTTCTTCAAGAACACATGATGACGTCATCCTAGAACACCTTGAATCTTGGTGATTTCACGGTTAAAAGTTAAGATTCAAAAGATAGAATGGTGTAGGAGTGCGTATAGATCAAGAAAGTACAAGATTTAGGACGAGATCTTACCGGAATCGAGAGAAATTGAAGAAAATGTGAAGAGCATGAGCTGATCGGTCAGAGAGTTTCCAAAAGTAGAAAGAATGAAAGTGACATGGGTATTTATAGAGTTCCAAAAGAGGAAAGGGCTGGCCGATCGGCCAGGTAGCTCGATCGGAAAGCCTGTCTGATCGGACGGCAGTCCAGGCGGACGGCTGGTCGATCGGCTGGTTGCCTGATCGATTGGTCGCCTGGTTCGAGTGTTCGGTGTGACGAGTTTTGCTGTTTCGATTTCGATTGCGAGTGTTGCGATGCGACACAGTTTCCTAATCAAATTACTTTTAATCCCAACTACTATATCAACATAAAATCATCCTTATTTCGTATTCGTTTAGCGTTTGCGATTCGATTGCGACTAGGTTCGATTGCGACTCGATTGATTACCACACATAACATATTTAAACATGCACAATTAACACATAAGGCACACACACACGTATAGCAACAACCAAAATGTGTAATTCGAGTTGCGAGCACGATGTTGATTATATTAGTTCGATTAGCGTTTAAATAACTTTATCGCATTGTTACTTCCTATTGTTCACAGTCGTAAAGCGATCGTAGTGATAAATATACATCGATTACTGCGATTAGGCCGAAGCCGTAGCAAACAATTGTGGGTACTTCGTCTTCATGTCGCTTTCGAGTTCCCAAGTGAACTATGCGCCTCTTTTGCCTTCCCATCGGACTTTCACAATGGGGATGCGCGAGCGTCTGAGCTGCTTGGTTTGGCGATCCATGATTTCGACGGGCTTCTCCATGAAGTGTAGTGCTTCTCCATGGAAAGTCGGGTGGACATTATTCAGTTCCTCCGGTAGTTCGAGTCTGTAGGCGACTTTTCCGATCCTTTCCAGAATCTTAAAAGGTCCAATATATCGAGGCGCTAGTTTCCCTTTCTTGCCGAATCTAACCACACCCTTCCAAGGTGAGACCTTTAGGAGTACGTAGTCGCCAACGTCAAATTCAAGGGGCTTGCGTCGTTTATCGGCGTAACTTTTCTGTCGACTTCGAGCTTTCAACAAGTTGTCTCGAATTTGGAGGACTTTGTCAGTCGTTTCTTGCAATAGCTCGGGACCGGTTAATTGCGAGTGACCGATCTCGTGCCATACAATAGGCGATCGACATCTTCTTCCGTACAGAGCCTCGAATGGTGCCATCTGAATGCTGGAATGATAACTGTTGTTATACGAGAATTCGACTAATGGCAGGTATTTATCCCAATTACCACCGAAATCTATGACACACGAACAGAGCATGTCTTCAAGAGTACAGATCGTTCTCTCAGTCTGACCGTCGGTTTGAGGGTGGAATGCGGTACTTAAGTCAAGCGTCGTACCGAGAGCCGCTTGAAATGTTTCCCACAGTCGCGAGGTAAACCGAGCGTCACGGTCAGAGATGATGTCGCGAGGCATCCCATGATTACAAATGATCTCATAGGTGTAGATTCGGGCTAATCGTTCTACCTTGTAGTCTTCTCGTATTGGCAAAAAGTGGGCGGATTTGGTCAAACGGTCAACAACAACCCAAATGCTGTCGTGACCTGATGACGTGTGCGGAAGCTTGGTTATGAAGTCCATAGCTATACTCTCCCACTTCCACATAGGGATTGGGGGTTGCTCGAGTAAGCCAGAGGGCCTTTGATGCTCAGCCTTGACCCTTGCACAAGTCAAGCATTTTCCAACGTAGAGAGCAATATCCCTTTTCATGCTCGGCCACCAGTACTTGTAACGAAGATCCTGGTACATTTTATCGGCACCGGGATGAATAGAATACCGGGATTTGTAGGCTTCTTCCATTAAAATCTTTCGCAAATCGGTCCACTTAGGGATCCAAATTCGGTCTAGAAAATGGAAAATCCCATTCGATTTATTTACTAGCTGAGCTCCATCGTGGTAGATTCTCTCCTTATTCAGGGTGCGTTCATTAAAACAGGCATGCTGGGCTTCGCGGATAAGAGTTCCGAGATCGTATTGGGCTTGGGTATTACGAATGCTGAGCAAATAACTCCGTCTGCTGAGAGCGTCGGCAACGACATTTGCCTTGCCTGGGTGATAACAAATCTCACAGTCATAGTCGTTGAGAAGTTCTGCCCATCGGCGTTGACGCATATTAAGTTCTTTCTGATCAACGATATGTTGTAGGCTCCTATGATCGGTGAAGATCGTACACTTGGTACCATACAGGTAGTGTCGCCAAACCTTTAACGCAAAAACAACTGCGCCTAGCTCGAGATCATGGGTTGTATAGTTCTTCTCATGGATTTTGAGCTGACGAGACGCGTAAGCTATAACCTTGTCTCGCTGCATCAGAACACAACCAAGACCAAGGTTGGAAGCATCACAATAGACAATGAAACCGTCGTTTCCATCAGGTAGCGTGAGAACAGGAGCATTGCAGAGCATGTGTTTGAGGGTTTGGAAAGCAGACTCTTATTCGGTTCCCCAAACAAAAGGCTTGTCTTTATGCGTGAGAGCGGTAAGCGGCACAACGATCTTTGAGAATCCTTTGATAAATCATCGATAATAGCCCGCTAGTCTGAGAAAATATCGGACCTCAGACGGGTTCTTAGGCGTAACCCAACTATTAACTGTTTCAATCTTCGCGGGATCGACATGAATACCTTGACTATTTACAATGTGACCCAGAAATTGAACCCCTTCCAGCCACAATTCGCACTTGGAGAACTTGGAATAGAGTTGATTCCCCTGGAGTAGCTCGAGAACCAAACGCAGATATTGCGCGTGTTCGGATTTCGACTTTGAATAGATCAAGGCATGGTCGATGAATACGATGACGAAACGGTCGAGATATGGCTTACACACGCGATTCATCAGATCCATGAAAACCGAGGGTGCGTTGGTTAAACCAAAAGGCATAACAACGAACTCATAGTGGCCGTAACACGTGCGAAAAGCGGTTTTGGGTATATCCTCCTCTTGAACGCGTAGCTGGTGAAAGCCTGAGCGTAGATCGATCTTCGAGAAACACGTAGCACCTTGTAGCTGATCAAATAAATCATCAATGTGAGGCAGGGGGTAGCGGTTCTTGATGGTTAGCTTATTCAATTCTCGATAGTCGATGCACATCCTGAACGACCCATCCTTCTTTTTTAACGAAGAGGACTGGCGCGCCCCAAGGAGAGGTGCTCGGGCGAATGAAGCCTTTCTCAAGTAATTCCGGAAGCTGATTCGAGAGTTCACGCATTTCGGACGGTGCGAGTCGGTAAGGAGCTTTGGCAACAGGGTTGGCTCCAGGAATGAGGTCGATACGGAAGTCAATATCACGACTCGGTGGGAGTCCTGGGAGATCATCAAGAAACACGTGAGGGAATTCACAAACAACAGGTACCTGGTCTACCGCCATTTCTTTCTTTTCCTTTTCCGCTACTACAATGTTAGCCAAGAAAGCTCTGTATTCCTTGCGGAGATACTTGCTAGCTTGGACACACGACATGAGCTTGAGACCTTTCGTAGCAGTTTCACCATACACACATAATAAATCACCATTCGCGAGCGAGAATCAAATCATCTTATCGAAGCACACAACTTCAGCATGCTTTTCGCGAAGAAAGTCCATGCCTACTACGATGTCAAAACTTCCGAGTTGCATCGGGATAAGGTCGATTGGGAAGATGTGATTGTTGAGCTCAAGAGTACAATCACGAAGAACAGAATTAACGGCAACAGTTCTTCCGGTGGCGACTTCACCTTCGAATGTCGAGGGGAGATGGGAGCGCTTACGACTAAGGAGCTTCTCGAATTCAAACGACACAAAGCAATTATCGGCTCCAGTATCAAACAAACACGATGCATAAATACCATTCACAAGGAACGTACCATTGACCACGTTGTTGTCAGCTTGGGTTTGGCGCGCATTGATGTTGAACGTTCTGGCGCGAGCGGCTTGTTGCTGCTGCTGAGGCTGTTGCTGGTGATGAGGCTACTGATGCTGGGGCTCTTGTTTCACCACCCTGTTCGGGCACATGTTCGCAAAGTGGTTGGGATCACCACATGCGAAATAGACTATGGCGTTGATCGTGGGTGCCTGAGTCGCTTGATGGCCTAGCGGGGCTGGGAGCAGAGCTTGATGAGCAGTGGCAGGGGCTGTGGTGTTGCGGGGACCACTACACCAGTTGGCAGTGAAGTGGCCGTACATGTTGAAGTGGGCGCAGAAACGACAGGCGAGACCCACCGGGTGATAGGAACATGTTGGGCAAGCCAGGTGGGGGCCTGTGTATGCATGCTTTGCTGGCGGTGCATAGGTGACTGGTGTTGGACAGTGCTGAGACTGCTGCTGATCCGGTACGACTTGTAGAGGGGCACCAGTGATGGTGACAGCACAGTTCTTGTTGCTGGAGCTGCTGTTGTTGTTCTTCTTCCTACGGCGTGAGGACATTGACGGTTGAGCAGTGGCGGTTTCGGCAGATGGTGTGGTGGTAGCTTGATGCAGAGACTTGGAAGCTTTATCCCAAAAACTAGCTTTTACCCGCTTGTCGTTGATCTCAGCGGCAAGCAGATAAGTTTCCTCGATCGTTGCTGTCTTTGCGGCATGAACAAAATCAGCAACACAGTCGGGTAGAGCTCGGATGTACTTCTTGATTGCCATATCAAATGTCTTCACTTGATCGGGGCAGATGATACTGAGCTGCTTAAAACGAGCAGTCAGGGCAGCGTTGTCTCCATCCTTCTGCTTAATGTTCCAAAACTCGTCCTCCAGCTTTTGGCGTTCATGGGGAGGGCAGAATTCTTCCATCATGATGGCTTTCAACTCTTCCCAAGTCAGCTCATAAGCTGCATCATTCCCGCGTTTGTTTCGTTCGGCCGTCAACCAGTCTAGTGCGCGGGACTGGAAGACGCCGGTTGCGTTTAGGGTACGGAGATTTTCAGGACAACCGCTTTGGCGCAGAGTGACTTCGACGGAATCAAACCATTGAAACATAGCCGTTGGGCCATCTTCTCCAGTGAATTCCTTTGGACCACAAGCCTTGAACTGCTTGAAGCTGAAAGCAGTCTTGGTAGCAACTTTAGGAGCTTCGGTCCTAGATTCCTCAGACGATTTGCTGACGTTCTCGTAAATTTCACTCACGATCTGGGGCACAACCTTGGCCATTTGCTTAGCGAGGATGGCAGCAAGGCGTTTGTCCCGTTGTTCTTGGCGAGTGAGTCATGGGTTTCGAGGTCCTGATGATGGTCCGGTTAACATTATCTGCAACAGACATCGTCATAGGTCTCAGACACGTGATAATCGAATCTCACCTCACACGTCTACCACTAAAGCTCAGGAACACATTAAATCACATAGTCACATAGGCACATAATCACAGATTCACATAAGCACAGAAGCACATAAGCACGTTGGGCACAGAATCACAGAATCACGTAAGCACGAAATCACCAGAAGCATTCAGAATACAGAAACCTATCATTCAAAGTCTGCGAGTATTCGAATATAGCGAACGCATTTGGCATAGCGATTAGTATAGCGAGTAGTATAGTATAAGCGTATAACATAGCATGAGGTCGTCCATAGTTTAGCGATTTATCAGCGTTTTGGGATAGAAATGCAGTGCGGGTCGTGCGTGTCGATCGGTGTGAAAGCAAAAATCGAATAAGTCTCCAAAATTTAAACACACAAACAGATAAATACATATAAACACATAAAATCAACGAGTCATTAGAGTCAGCAGTTGCTGGCTCAGAATCGAAACACATAAAAATCGAGAAATAGATCGTCTGCGGCTATTAGACATTGACTACCCAAAGTGATTCGACCAATCTCAAGGACTTGTCGTACACATTTCGACTTTCAGGGTCGGGCCTCTGCCTCGATTCTTGGGCATCTGGCACACATCCCTCTAGACATACCGTGAGTTCAGGTCGTTGGAGTCCGTCGAGACTTTGGTGGGAGTTTTGTAAAACCAAGTAAAAGTCGGAACAAGTCGTCAAGGTTAGGGTTTCACCCCTGGCTTAACAACTTCTTTCTTATTTTAAATAAAATAGAGACGAAAATTTGCGCTAAAGTATGGATTTCACTCCTGGTTCAACGCGAATTCTCGTGTTTTATAGATAAATACAGATCAAACGAGCAATTTAATCGAGAGTTTGTGGTTTTCACACCTAATCTGGACTTAATCGCCCATCCAAAAATTGAAATTTCGAGTGCAGTGATAGTGTAGCGTAGGCGAGAATAGCGAGGAATAGCAAGTAAGCTCATACATAATCCCTAATGGACAGGCACGAGTCGGTCTATTGGTTCCTAACTATAGACTAGGTTTCTAAGACATCGACTCAGACTAGGTCAAATCTTGCCTAATTCCCTATAGTTATGGCTCTGATACCAATCTGTCACACCCAACCGATGGCGGAAACATCGGGGCGTGGCACTGAGCGAAACAGATTGTCTAGAAGTTTCCATAGCAATTAATTTATCAATTACTTAAAACAACATGTCCCATACCATGTCATAAAAGATAGTACAATTATTACAGACAACATCTAGGCAAAGAGTTCTGTTCCGAAAACTCAGATTTCATTTGTACAGACAACTATTTGTTGGCCTCTAGGACCTTATTCTAGCCTCGCTTTCCTAGGAGATAAGCATCCTAAACACCTGTCACATATGTTAAAAGAAAGTCAATACACATAGTGTAAAGGCGAGTATACAAGTTTGATAATAGCATATAGAGTCTGAAATAGTTTACGTATAACCAGCACATACACAGAGGAAAACGAAGCATGTTAGTTATCGACATGAACCTATCGATACCAATGACTGTGGGTTGACTGCCCAAGGCAGTTCGCAAAACATGATCACCACTGTAATCCATGCAAGTAATTGTCCTTAACAACCCCCATGTGAACGGGTACTGAGTCTAAACTATAGTACTATCGTTGCTCAGGCAGGTAGACATCATTCCATGTGTAAACATAACAAACAAGCATTCATTAAGTCACATATAACATGCGGTAACGGTTAGCGTTTAAAAGTATTGCGTAGTGTGTTCGATTGTGATTTCGTATAAGTAACGTATGTAACACCCAAAAGTGCGAAAGCAAAAAGGGATCGAGTATACTCACAATGGTTGATGGATTGAAGGGAGCGCTTGAGAGTAAGGTTAGCCTGAATAGTTCGATAGCATAACGATAAGTAACGCGTAAAACGAGAGTAAGTGTTGGTGGTTTAAACAGTTGGTCGATCAGATGGTAGTCCGATCGGACAGCTGATCGTGCGGTTGATAGTGCCGACTCATCCTACTGGTTAAAGCTCTTAAGGTTAGTGTTCGAGGTTTGATGGCCTTGACTTTCCAGTTGAAAATTGTAAGCGGAAAGAGGCTAATCCTAATTAGGATAGGCTGAGCTTGACTAAAAGTACGCAACGGGTACCAATGCTAGGTTAGAATCCGATACTAAACTCTTAAAGGGAATCATGGTGGCATACGAATAACCTTATCTTGATACCATAGTAAGTGTAAAGACCAATCCCATCATGGCATGATAGGGCCATAAACTAGAGACGATTAGATAGCACCATAAGACATCCTTAGCGAATACTAGCGCCATCCTCAGCCACTGAAGTCAGTCGGAGATATAGATTCGATATAAGCCCCATGGGGATGTGCAAATGATACGGGTTGGATCTTCAGTGAGAATGAATTGATTTCGCAGTGCTAGGGCGTTCATTCCGTTTCTCTTATTCATCACTCTTCGGATGCTTTTCTATCTTCTCTGTCTTTCGATAGGGGGAATCTCGTTTTTTATTGATGTCTTCCCCCTCTCCCCGTTTACCGTCCAAAACAGGCCATATGGAGTATAGCCAAGTGGTAAGGCATCGGTTTTTGGTACCGGCATGCAAAGGTTCGAATCCTTTTACTCCAGATTATGAACACCCGATCGGATCTGTCAAAAACGAGCTGACGACTACAGGGGAAGCGGCTGACTGCAGTCCTTGAGCCTAGCTAGGCGCAAATTCTCCCAATTTGTGTCCTACCATACGATCTGTTATATAAATAGGTAAATGTTCCTTTCCATTATGGATAGCAATAGTATGGCCGACCATTATGATCTGTCACACCCAACCGATGGCGGAAACATCGGGGCGTGGCACTGAGCGAAACAGATTGTCTAGAAGTTTCCATAGCAATTAATTTATCAATTACTTAAAACAACATGTCCCATACCATGTCATAAAAGATAGTACAATTATTACAGACAACATCTAGGCAAAGAGTTCTGTTCCGACAACTCAGATTTCATTTGTACAGACAACTATTTGTTGGCCTCTAGGACCTTATTCTAGCCTCGCTTTCCTAGGAGATAAGCATCCTAAACACCTGTCACATATGTTAAAAGAAAGTCAATACACATAGTGTAAAGGCGAGTATACAAGTTTGATAATAGCATATAGAGTCTGAAATAGTTTACGTATAACCAGCACATACACAGAGGAAAACGAAGCATGTTAGTTATCGACATGAACCTATCGATACCAATGACTGCGGGTTGACTGCCCAAGGCAGTTCGCAATACATGATCACCACTGTAATCCATGCAAGTAATTGTCCTTAACAACCCCCATGTGAACGGGTACTGAGTCTAAACTATAGTACTATCGTTGCTCAGGCAGGTAGACATCATTCCATGTGTAAACATAACAAACAAGCATTCATTAAGTCACATATAACATGCGGTAACGGTTAGCGTTTAAAAGTATTGCGTAGTGTGTTCGATTGTGATTTCGTATAAGTAACGTATGTAACACCCAAAAGTGCGAAAGCAAAAAGGGATCGAGTATACTCACAATGGTTGATGGATTGAAGGGAGCGCTTGAGAGTAAGGTTAGCCTGAATAGTTCGATAGCATAACGATAAGTAACGCGTAAAACGAGAGTAAGTGTTGGTGGTTTAAACAGTTGGTCGATCAGATGGTAGTCCGATCGGACAGCTGATCGTGCGGTTGATAGTGCCGACTCATCCTACTGGTTAAAGCTCTTAAGGTTAGTGTTCGAGGTTTGATGGCCTTGACTTTCCAGTTGAAAATTGTAAGCGGAAAGAGGCTAATCCTAATTAGGATAGGCTGAGCTTGACTAAAAGTACGCAACGGGTACCAATGCTAGGTTAGAATCCGATACTAAACTCTTAAAGGGAATCATGGTGGCATACGAATAACCTTATCTTGATACCATAGTAAGTGTAAAGACCAATCCCATCATGGCATGATAGGGCCATAAACTAGAGACGATTAGATAGCACCATAAGACATCCTTAGCGAATACTAGCGCCATCCTCAGCCACTGAAGTCAGTCGGAGATATAGATTCGATATAAGCCCCATGGGGATGTGCAAATGATACGGGTTGGATCTTCAGTGAGAATGAATTGATTTCGCAGTGCTAGGGCGTTCATTCCGTTTCTCTTATTCATCACTCTTCTGATGCTTTCCTATCTTCTCTGTCTTTCGATAGGGGGAATCTCGTTTTTTATTGATGTCTTCCCCCTCTCCCCGTTTACCGTCCAAAACAGGCCATATGGAGTATAGCCAAGTGGTAAGGCATCGGTTTTTGGTACCGGCATGCAAAGGTTCGAATCCTTTTACTCCAGATTATGAACACCCGATCGGATCTATCAAAAACGAGCTGACGACTACAGGGGAAGCGGCTGACTGCAGTCCCTGAGCCTAGCTAAGCGCAAATTCTCCCAATTTGTGTCCTACAATACGATCTGTTATATAAATAGGTAAATGTTCCTTTCCATTATGGATAGCAATAGTATGGCCGACCATTATGATCTGTCACACCCAACCGATGGCGGAAACATCGGGGCGTGGTACTGAGCGAAACAGATTGTCTAGAAGTTTCCATAGCAATTAAATTATCAATTACTTAAAACAACATCTCCCAAACCATGTCATAAAAGATAGTACAATTATTACAGACAACATCTAGGCAAAGAGTTCTGTTCCGACAACTCAGATTTCATTTGTACAGACAACTATTTGTTGGTGTCACACCCCGACCACGTAGGACAACCAACCGTGGCGGAAACGTCGGGGAGTGTTGCAACAGAATAATTGTTTCACAACCATGGATTTCAAAATAGTTTCGTTTTATTGATAATATCAGACATTACACTGTCTTAACATAAAACAAACAAGTTTCTTATCAACTATCATAGTTTTAAAGTCACTAAGGCCTCGTCCATGTCCTACGTGACGCATGCATCCTAGAAAATCACATCATTCAACCACACCTGAAACATATGTAAAAACAAAGTCAACAAAGAAATTGCTGGCGAGTACATAGGTTTTATAAGGGTATTGGAATCATGGCTTGTTTGTATGGTGCAATACTTTATTAGACTACAAGAGTCGAAATACAAACTTCGTTTTAAAAAGTGTATTGCAACATAGTTAACCAACTCAAATCAAGTTGGTTAAGTTTATAAAATCTCGTAGCCATAATTCTTAACCCCAAAACATTTTGTTTTTAGAAAAACATCTTGTAAAACATCATTGTGCGACATCGTTTTATATATCGTTACCCAAGTGAACTAAATAACGCCACGGTATGTAATATGATGAAAACACTTATATATAAGAAGTACCAGCGGCGTATCTACCATGTTTTCACCACATTACCCCCGTCTTGTTATCTAAACACTTAACCAAAAACCAGTCGTTTATCGAAATCGTTTAACATCGTTTCCAAATCGTTTCCTCGTTTCCAAATCGTTTACTCGTTTCCAAATCGTTTACTCGTTTCCAAATCGTATTCGTTTTTAATAGTGAAACTACTTTTGGTCGTCTCGTTAACAACATTCAAACCTTCGTGACTCGTCTAACTCGTTTCTCGTTTCGTATTAACAAACCACCAAAGGGTAAGTTAACAATCATCAGATTTAGTCGTTACCCACAACCCCCACACATAACTATGGGTGTAGTGCAATAACGGGATTTGTCAGATCCTATGGTACCATAACCTAATACTGGTCGGCTTGATCAATGCTAATGAATGTCATTCGTTATGTAATTTACAACCAACAAGTCGTGTACACCTTATCGAAATCGTTATTAGTTTAGTAAAATCGTTATAATCGTTTTTGAAACCATCGTTTAAACTTTGAAAACATTTGATACATATGAATCACCCCAAAACGTTTAAAACAGTAAAATAGGGGAACTATGTACTCACATGTAGTGCAAAGTATCCTTGATCAAATAGAACTTCAACAACTCGAGCAAACCAGAGAAATCAAGTAGCCCTTAGTAATCGAACCACTAGTCAAACAATAGACGCCTAAATCGGAAGATCGGACAGAATGAGGTCTTGTAAACCAAATGAGTATTGGAACTCATGTGATATGGTTTAACAAAGCCTACATCCTAAATCGGAACCTATCCTAAGTGCTTTCGACCCATCGCGACCCATTAAGGTGGCTTACGCTACTTTAATGCGTCGTGCGTGCAAAAGCGCGTTCGAGGCGTCTAACTAGTCCTATGACGAGTATTATAGGCCCATACAAGTTTAATTATGTTACATAATCAGTTACGTGTCAAAAATTTAAGTTACATATGCTTAATTACCAATTATGTATAAAAAGGGTATTTTGGTAATTTACCAAGGGCACATAAACTACTTATCATGCGACTAATCAAACCTAAGTGACCATAAGGTATAACCCCGGAAGGTTATTCCCTATGCTACTATGGTCACAACACATGTTTGGTTGAATCCTAATGATCGACCAAACGGGTCGTGTTCGAAAGTCTAAGCGGGTGTTTAGTCCGCTTGACTTACGACTCTACATAAGCACAAAACTTAACAAGTGACGAGCTAAACATGTCGAAACATGTTTAGTTAAGTTAGAAAATAGGTTTGGCATCAAAACAAACGATTTTGATACCTACAAGTAGCTTGGTTACAAAATACGCGAGAAAACGCATTCTGGCCGAAGCAACGACTCGTCACTGAGCCTAGATAACGTGGTAATCAGTAGGTATAGTCACTAGAGACTATAACCATCGTGATTACGCTCACGTTATGAAGTTCAAAAGAACTTCGCGTTGACCATAAACTGGTCAAAGCAGAAAGTCAAACACAGTTTGACTTTAACGCTAAAACGAACGATAAACGCGAAAGAATACTTACAGAAGGTCCCCGCAAGATTGAACTTCCGAGTATTCTCAGGTATGAAGTGCTAAAACACCCCAACTTAGAGAACAAACTCAGAATTCAAGTGGGGAGAAATGAAGTTGGGTTGGGTATTTATAGGAAATCCACAACCGTTAGGATCGTTTCTTGTTCCCCAAGCGTTTAATCTCGGCCCTACACTTGTACCCACTGATTTGGAATACTATGGGCATCCAAAACCAGCCCATAGATTGCTCAAACCATGTGCAAAACAATGGGGAACAGCTGGGTTTTAAAAATAAAGTTTGCTGATCTAGGGAGGCTTTACGGACCGTAAGCACATTCCCATACGGTCCGTAAGGGACCTGCAGACCAGCACTTTCATAAAATGACAGTTTAGCCCCTGAACTTGCAAAACTTGCATTTCGGCTCATTTTTGACACGTTTAAGCCCCGTTAACCTCATTTCAAGGCTCTAAAATGAAGTTAAAGTATAGGGAACTCAAAACATGCACAAAAATATCTCGGATGTCGGTTCGTTTGGTCGTACGGTTGCGTTGTTCGGTTAATTACGACGGGAGTCGTAACGAATGCAAAAACGGTCCAAATTGCGCGACGAATGGATTTTTATTATGCCAAACATTAAAACATAATATTTTAATGCTTACATAAATTTTTGGATGTCCGGATGTATTCAGAACGTAAGATATGCGCGAATATGCAAACTTGTGCATTTTTTTGACGCTTTAAGTCCCTATTGATCAATAAAGTTTATTTTAGCATACCGAACCCCTCAAAGCCTATTTCTAAGCTATGTAAAGGTTATTTAGGGTATGTTTAACTTATGATCAAGTTCCGGAGTTTTCGTTACTATACGAATCGGTATAGTTTCGCAATTTGACACAATTAGTCCCTGCGATCGAACAAACTTGTTTTCGACACACCAAACCATCCAAAACTTGTTTCTAAGTTATGTGGAGGTTATTTAAGGTATGTTAAGCCTATTTCACTATTCCGGAGCGTTTGTTGCATTAAACTGGTTATATTTACGCATTAGTGCGCGTATAACCTTCCAGAAAGCGATTTAGAGCTTGAAATTGGAATCGAATCGAATTGTAAAGTTACCAAACACAAATACACACAAAACACAAATAATAACACCAGAGCACATTGTTTTATTAATAATCATCATTGTTTTTCATCGAACAGAGATTACAGAGCACAGTTGTCACAGTCTCCCCTACTTCAGGAAATTTCGTCCCGAAATTTTAACTAGAGGAAGCTTGTGGAAACAAATGTGGATATTTGGTCATCATTTGATCCTTACGTTCCCAAGTAAATTCTGGGCCACGTTTGGACTCCCAACGAACTTTAACCAAATGAATCCGTTTGTTCTTCAACTGCTTGAATGTACGGTCCACTATCTCCACGGGTTTCTCGACAAAGTGCATTGTTTCATCGATTTAAATCTCGTCGAGAGGTATGTGAAGATCAGCGTCAGCTAAGCACTTTCGCAAATTGGACACGTGAAAAGTCGGATGAATATTTCTAAGCTCTGGAGGTAGCTCTAGTCGATAGGCAACTTTCCCAACTCTTTCCATAATCTTAAATGGTCCTACATATCGAGGTGCAAGTTTTCCTTTCTTTCCAAATCTCACGACTCCTTTCCAAGGTGAAACCTTGAGTAGGACACGGTCTCTGACTTGAAATTCCATGGGCTTGCGTCCTAAATCCGCATAACTCTTTTGACGGCTTCTTGCTGTCACAAGATTATCGCGAATTTTCTTGATTTTGTCCGTTGTTTCTAGAACGAGCTCAGGTCCAGTAAGCTGAGCTTCACCGGTCTCGTTCCAACAGACAGGTGAACGGCATTTTCGACCGTAGAGAGCTTCGAATGGTGCCATTTTAATGCTAGCATGATAACTATTGTTGTAAGAGAACTCGATCATTGGCAAATGAGAATCCCAATTACCACCAAAGTCTATCATGCATGCTCTAAGCATATCCTCCAAAGTTTGAATCGTCCTTTCGGATTGCCCATCTGTTTGGGGATGATAAGCAGTGCTTAGATTTAGTTGGGTTCCCATAGCAGTTTGCATGGTTTTCCAGAAATGAGATGAAAATCGAGCATCACGATCGGAAATGATATCCAAAGGAACACCATGTCGTGAAATAATCTCATCAACATAAATCTTTGCAAGTTTATCAGCAGATAGGTCCTCGCGAATCGGGAGAAAATGAGCTGACTTCGTTAATCGATCGATAACAACCCAAATAGCATCATGACCTTTAGAAGTACGCGGTAGCTTAGTGATGAGATCCATCGCAATGCTCTCCCACTTCCAAACCGGTATCTCTGGTTGTACAAGCAAACCAGAAGGTCGTTGATGTTCAGCCTTGACTTTGAGACAAGTTAGGCATTTTGAGACATACAAGGCGACATCTTTCTTCATACCAGGCCACCAGAACTTAGTACGAAGATCCTTGTACATTTTATCGGCACCAGGATGGATAGAATATCGAGACTTGTGAGATTCGTCCATCACTAGGGTGCGGAGTTCGTCTTGTTTCGGGATCCACAAACGATCCTTGAAATAAAGCAAACCATCGCCTTTTGCTTCGAGTTTGAGCTCAAGCTGATGTGGTAATTCCATACCTATCAAATTTTGTGAAACACAAAATTGCTGAGCTTGAAGAATACGAGATTGAAGATCAGATAACGTTTGAACGGAATGAAGTTTGACTCGCTCTTTTCGACTAAGCGCATCGGCCACGACATTCGCCTTACCAGGATGGTAGCGAATTTCGCAATCGTAATCGTTCAAGAGTTCCACCCAACGTCGTTGCCTCATGTTCAGCTCTTTCTGATTAAGAATATACTGGAGACTTTTGTGGTCTGTGAAAACCACACACTTCGTGCCATAAAGATAATGTCTCCAGATTTTAAGCGCGAAAACCACAGCTCCTAACTCGAGATCATGAGTTGTATAGTTCTTCTCGTGGATTTTCAACTGTCTAGATGCATAAGCAATAACTTTACCTCGTTGCATGAGGACGCAACCAAGGCCTAAGTTAGATGCATCGCAGTAGACAACGAAATCATCGTTTCCATCGGGCAGAGATAGAACAGGAGCATTACATAACTTCTGCTTCAGCGTTTGAAACGCTTCTTCTTGCTTGGGTCCCCACTCAAAAGGCTTATTCTTCTGAGTCAAAGCAGTGAGTGGAACCGCAATCTTTGAGAAATTGGAAATGAATCGACGATAATATCCAGCAAGACCAAGAAAAGATCGAATTTCTGTAGGTGTCGTTGGCGTACTCCAATCCTTAATAGCAACAATCTTGGATGGATCCACATGAATACCTCGCTCATTGACTATATGACCCAGAAATTGCACTTCTTTAAGCCAAAATTCACACTTGGAGAATTTAGCGAAAAGTTGTTCCTTCTTCAGGAGTTCCAACGTTAAGCGAAGGTGTTGCTCGTGATCGGCTCGAGTCTTCGAATAAATGAGAATATCGTCGATGAACACAATAATGAACTTGTCTAAATAAGGTTTACAAACCCTATTCATTAAGTCCATAAAGATAGCTGGAGCATTCGTCAAGCCAAAAGGCATGACTGTGAACTCGTAATGCCCATATCTTGTGCGGAAAGCAGTCTTGGGAATATCTTCTTCGAGAACACGAAGTTGATGATACCCAGAACGCAGATCGATCTTAGAAAAACATGAAGCACCTTGCAGCTGATCGAAGAGATCATCAATTCGAGGTAGGGGATATCGATTCTTGATGGTAAGCTTGTTAAGCTCACGATAATCGATACACATTCGAAAAGACCCATCTTTCTTTTTCACGAAGAGGACAGGAGCTCCCCAAGGTGAATAACTCGGACGGATGAATCCTTTATCAGATAACTCTTGAAGCTGTTTCGATAATTCTTGCATCTCTGATGGTGCAAGACGATAAGGTGCTTTCGCAATCGGGTTGGCATTAGGTACAAGGTCGATATGGAATTCAACTTGACGAACTGGAGGCAAACCAGGCAGTTCATCAGGGAACACCTCTGGATAGTCTCGAACAATCGGAATATCCTGAATCCTCTTACTCTTGCTTTTCTCCTCAGTGACATGTGCTAGAAAAGCAACATATCCCTTTCTCAAATATCTCCGGGCCTTTGTACACGACATAAGCTTCAATCCACCTGAAGGTTTCTCACCACGAACCTCCAAAACATCGCCAGACGGAAGAGGAATACGAACAATCTTATCAAAACAAACCACCTCAGCGTGGTGTTTGGTTAACCAATCCATTCCAACGATAATGTCGAAGCTTCCAAGTTGCATTGGCGTGAGGTCGATAGGGAAAAGGTGGTTATCAAGGTTCAACTGACAATTACGAATAATAGAATCGAGAACAAGAGGTTTACCAGAAGCAACTTCGACAGACAAGGGTTTCCTCAATTTAGTTCTAGGTATCGCAAGCAAAGGCTCAAAAGATAATGAAACAAAACTTCGATCGGCACCAGAATCAAAAAGAATAGATGCAGGTTGGTTGTTAACAAGAAACGTACCATTGACAACCTCGTTGTCAGCCCTCGCTTCGTTTGCATTGAAGTTGTAAGCTCGCCCTCGAGCAGGATTCACATTGGCGTTCACATTCGGGATCGTATTAGCATTTGCCAGCCTCGGACAGTTGTTGCGGAAGTGGCCAAATTCTCCACAATTAAAACATGAACCTGGTGGGAATCTAGCAGCATTCCCTTGTGCTGGAGCTTGAACCTGGGCGACCTGATTTTGTCCTGAACGACAAACATTGGCTAAATGCCCAAGTCTACCACACGTAGCACACTGTTTACAGGCCTGTTGGGCAACATGGTGACCATTACATCGAGTGCAGTGAGGTGCGGTACCAGCATATGCTTTCTTCGCAGGAGGTTGAGTCGGTGTGTTCTGATCAGCCTGTGTCGTAACAGCAAAGTTCTGAGCACCCTTTCGCTTCCTTGATTTCTTCGACGACTCACCTTCTTTACCTTTACCCTTCTTCTTGTCTTTCGCAGAATCAGATGATTTCTTCTTGTCACCCTTGCGAGTGAGTTTACCCTTTCTGACTTGGGATTCAGTTAGGGTCGCAGACAATTCAATTGCTTGGCGAAGGGTAGTAGGATTAACAGCGGTCACAATATCCATCATAGAATCGGGTAGACCATCGATGTATCTTTCGATTGCTTTGTCTGGTGGAGTAACCATGGTGGGACACAATAGACTGAGTTCCTCAAAGCGATCCGTGTACGCACGGTGCTCAGCCCCATCTTGTTTTAAATCGTCAAACTCTCGCTCCAAAGCTCGAATCTCGTGACGGGGACAGAACTCTCTCATCATGAGAGCCCGAAGCTCATCCCATGTTTGTGCCAACGCCACTTCGGCACCCCTATCGCGCATAATACCATTCCACCAGGTAAGCGCTCGCTTCTCAAACACGCTGGTAGCAAATTCAACCTTACGTGCATTCGGACACTGCACATGCCTGAATGTGTTCTCAATACTCTCGAACCACTGTAGGAGCGCAGTTGCTCCTTGCGACCCAGAAAACTTAAGAGGCTTAGCAGAATTGAAGTTCTTGAAATTACACTGCGCATTGTTGTGGTTATTATTGTTATTGTTGTATATCTCATGAACTTGAGTTACAACACCGGGAAGCACAGCAGCCACTTGCTGAGAGACTAGGGCTGCGATTTCTTCAATGGTGAAGGATTGTGCTTCACGTCGTGGAGGCATTGTCTAACAAGGAAATATGAGAAACGAGTAAGGTTGATAATTAGGAAGAGCAAAAGATGAATCGACAAAATACAAGGAAGGCGATCATTTGTTCGTTACCTTGAACAAACAAATGACACGCAATGACTAATCAAAGTAAATGAATCGAAATAATGCATCGCGAAGACATGCTCGCCTATAAGTGAACACTCACCCCAAGAGTTCCCAGGTAAGAGTGACTGGTCCGATTATGTGGATTTGTACGAACACTCTAGCCTTAGACAGAAAACTCAGGGTACAGGCATTCACTCTTCCAGTTTGCACGTGTTCACATTATTTTAACCCAAACTTTGACGAGATTTTGAAAATTCAAAAGGCACTAAGCCATATATGAATCAAACTGGAAAGGTTCAAAACCTAGTAATCAATCATCCTAGAATGGATGATTAATTTTCGAAGCAGATTCGGATTTGTGTTCTCGTTGTGGTTATCACCTAAGGATAGGTGACGGTATTGTTTTAAAATCTAAACACAAGTAAACTTGTGTTAGGGTCCTAAAGTTATAGTCTAGGTCAAAGCATTACTAATAACCTAATTCCCTATAACCATTGGCTCTGATACCAACTTTTTCTGTCACACCCCGACCACGTAGGACAACCAACCGTGGCGGAAACGTCGGGGAGTGTTGCAACAGAATAATTGTTTCACAACCATGGATTTCAAAATAGTTTCGTTTTATTGATAATATCAGACATTACACTGTCTTAACATAAAACAAACAAGTTTCTTATCAACTATCATAGTTTTAAAGTCACTAAGGCCTCGTCCAGGTCCTACGTGACGCATGCATCCTAGAAAATCACATCATTCAACCACACCTGAAACATATGTAAAAACAAAGTCAGCAAAGAAATTGCTGGCGAGTACATAGGTTTTATAAGGGTATTGGAATCATGGCTTGTTTGTATGGTGCAATACTTTATTAGACTACAAGAGTCGAAATACAAACTTCGTTTTAAAAAGTGTATTGCAACATAGTTAACCAACTCAAATCAAGTTGGTTAAGTTTATAAAATCTCGTAGCCATAATTCTTAACCCCAAAACATTTTGTTTTTAGAAAAACATCTTGTAAAACATCATTGTGCGACATCGTTTTATATATCGTTACCCAAGTGAACTAAATAACGCCACGATATGTAATATGATGAAAACACTTATATATAAGAAGTACCAGCGGCGTATCTACCATGTTTTCACCACATTACCCCCGTCTTGTTATCTAAACACTTAACCAAAAACCAGTCGTTTATCGAAATCGTTTAACATCGTTTCCAAATCGTTTCCTCGTTTCCAAATCGTTTACTCGTTTCCAAATTGTTTACTCGTTTCCAAATCGTATTCGTTTTTAATAGTGAAACTACTTTTGGTCGTCTCGTTAACAACATTCAAACCTTCGTGACTCGTCTAACTCGTTTCTCGTTTTGTATTAACAAACCACCAAAGGGTAAGTTAACGATCATCAGATTCAGTCGTTACCCACAACCCCCACACATAACTATGGGTGTAGTGCAATAACGGGATTTGTCAGATCCTATGGTACCATAACCTAATACTGGTCGGCTTGATCAATGCTAATGAATGTCATTCGTTATGTAATTTACAACCAACAAGTCGTGTACACCTTATCGAAATCGTTATTAGTTTAGTAAAATCGTTATAATCGTTTTTGAAACCATCGTTTAAACTTTGAAAACATTTGATACATATGAATCACCCCAAAACGTTTAAAACAGTAAAATAGGGGAACTATGTACTCACATGTAGTGCAAAGTATCCTTGATCAAATAGAACTTCAACAACTCGAGCAAACCAGAGAAATCAAGTAGCCCTTAGTAATCGAACCACTAGTCAAACAATAGACGCCTAAATCGGAAGATCGGACAGAATGAGGTCTTGTAAACCAAATGAGTATTGGAACTCATGTGATATGGTTTAACAAAGCCTACATCCTAAATCGGAACCTATCCTAAGTGCTTTCGACCCATCGCGACCCATTAAGGTGGCTTACGCTACTTTAATGCGTCGTGCGCGCAAAAGCGCGTTCGAGGCGTCTAACTAGTCCTATGACGAGTATTATATGCCCATACAAGTTTAATTATGTTACATAATCAGTTACGTGTCAAAAATTTAAGTTACATATGCTTAATTACCAATTATGTATAAAAAGGGTATTTTGGTAATTTACCAAGGGCACATAAACTACTTATCATGCGACTAATCAAACCTAAGTGACCATAAGGTATAACCCCGGAAGGTTATTCCCTATGCTACTATGGTCACAACACATGTTTGGTTGAATCCTAATGATCGACCAAACGGGTCGTGTTCGAAAGTCTAAGCGGGTGTTTAGTCCGCTTGACTTACGACTCTACATAAGCACAAAACTTAACAAGTGACGAGCTAAACATGTCGAAACATGTTTAGTTAAGTTAGAAAATAGGTTTGGCATCAAAACAAACGGTTTTGATACCTACAAGTAGCTTGGTTACAAAATACGCGAGAAAACGCATTCTGGCCGAAGCTACGACTCGTCACTAAGCCTAGATAACGTGGTAATCAGTAGGTATAGTCACTAGAGACTATAACCATCGTGATTACGCTCACGTTATGAAGTTCAAAAGAACTTCGCGTTGACCATAAACTGGTCAAAGCAGAAAGTCAAACACAGTTTGACTTTAACGCTAAAACGAACGATAAACGCGAAAGAATACTTACAGAAGGTCCCCGCAAGATTGAACTTCCGAGTATTCTCAGGTATGAAGTGCTAAAACACCCCAACTTAGAGAACAAACTCAGAATTCAAGTGGGGAGAAATGAAGTTGGGTTGGGTATTTATAGGAAATCCACAACCGTTAGGATCGTTTCTTGTTCCCCAAGCGTTTAATCTCGGCCCTACACTTGTACCCACTGATTTGGAATACTATGGGCATCCAAAACCAGCCCATAGATTGCTCAAACCATGTGCAAAACAATGGGGAACAGCTGGGTTTTAAAAATAAAGTTTGCTGATCTGGGGAGGCTTTACGGACCGTAAGCACATTCCCATACGGTCCGTAAGGGACCTGCAGACCAGCACTTTCATAAAATGACAGTTTAGCCCCTGAACTTGCAAAACTTGCATTTCGGCTCATTTTTGACACGTTTAAGCCCCGTTAACCTCATTTCAAGGCTCTAAAATGAAGTTAAAGTATAGGGAACTCAAAACATGCACAAAAATATCTCGGATGTCGGTTCGTTTGGTCGTACGGTTGCGTTGTTCGGTTAATTACGACGGGAGTCGTAACGAATGCAAAAACGGTCCAAATTGCGCGACGAATGGATTTTTATTATGCCAAACATTAAAACATAATATTTTAATGCTTACATAAATTTTTGGATGTCCGGATGTATTCAGAACGTAAGATATGCGCGAATATGCAAACTTGTGCATTTTTTTGACGCTTTAAGTCCCTATTGATCAATAAAGTTTATTTTAGCATACCGAACCCCTCAAAGCCTATTTCTAAGCTATGTAAAGGTTATTTAGGGTATGTTTAACTTATGATCAAGTTCCGGAGTTTTCGTTACTATACGAATCGGTATAGTTTCGCAATTTGACACAATTAGTCCCTGCGATCGAACAAACTTGTTTTCGACACACCAAACCATCCAAAACTTGTTTCTAAGTTATGTGGAGGTTATTTAAGGTATGTTAAGCCTATTTCACTATTCCGGAGCGTTTGTTGCATTAAACTGGTTATATTTACGCATTAGTGCGCGTATAACCTTCCAGAAAGCGATTTAGAGCTTGAAATTGGAATCGAATCGAATTGTAAAGTTACCAAACACAAATACACACAAAACACAAATAATAACACCAGAGCACATTGTTTTATTAATAATCATCATTGTTTTTCATCAAACAGAGATTACAGAGCACAGTTGTCACAGTTGGCCTCTAGGACCTTATTCTAGCCTCGCTTTCCTAGGAGATAAGCATCCTAAACACCTGTCACATACGTTAAAAGAAAGTCAATACACATAGTGTAAAGGCGAGTATACAAGTTTGATAATATCATATAGAGTCTGAAATAGTTTACGTATAACCAGCACATACACAGAGGAAAACGAAGCATGTTAGTTATCGACATGAACCTATCGATACCAATGACTGCGGGTTGACTGCCCAAGGCAGTTCGCAATACATGATCACCACTGTAATCCATGCAAGTAATTGTCCTTAACAACCCCCATGTGAACGGGTACTGAGTCTAAACTATAGTACTATCGTTGCTAAGGCAGGTAGACATCATTCCATGTGTAAACATAACAAACAAGCATTCATTAAGTCACATATAACATGCGGTAACGGTTAGCGTTTAAAAGTATTGCGTAGTGTGTTCGATTGTGATTTCGTATAAGTAACGTATGTAACACCCAAAAGTGCGAAAGCAAAAAGGGATCGAGTATACTCACAATGGTTGATGGATTGAAGGGAGCGCTTGAGAGTAAGGTTAGCCTGAATAGTTCGATAGCATAACGATAAGTAACGCGTAAAACGAGAGTAAGTGTTGGTGGTTTAAACAGTTGGTCGATCAGATGGTAGTCCGATCGGACAGCTGATCGTGCGGTTGATAGTGCCGACTCATCCTACTGGTTAAAGCTCTTAAGGTTAGTGTTCGAGGTTTGATGGCCTTGACTTTCCAGTTGAAAATTGTAAGCGGAAAGAGGCTAATCCTAATTAGGATAGGCTGAGCTTGACTAAAAGTACGCAACGGGTACCAATGCTAGGTTAGAATCCGATACTAAACTCTTAAAGGGAATCATGGTGGCATACGAATAACCTTATCTTGATACCATAGTAAGTGTAAAGACCAATCCCATCATGGCATGATAGGGCCATAAACTAGAGACGATTAGATAGCACCATAAGACATCCTTAGCGAATACTAGCGCCATCCTCAGCCACTGAAGTCAGTCGGAGATATAGATTCGATATAAGCCCCATAGGGATGTGCAAATGATACGGGTTGGATCTTCAGTGAGAATGAATTGATTTCGCAGTGCTAGGGCGTTCATTCCGTTTCTCTTATTCATCACTCTTCTAATGCTTTTCTATCTTCTCTGTCTTTCGATACGGGGAATCTCGTTTTTTATTGATGTCTTCCCCCTCTCCCCGTTTACCGTCCAAAACAGGCCATATGGAGTATAGCCAAGTGTTAAGGCATCGGTTTTTGGTACCGGCATGCAAAGGTTTGAATCCTTTTACTCCAGATTATGAACACCCGATCGGATCTGTCAAAAACGAGCTGACGACTACAGGGGAAGCGGCTGACTGCAGTCCCTGAGCCTAGCTAGGCGCAAATTCTCCCAATTTGTGTCCTACCATACGATCTGTTATATAAATAGGTAAATGTTCCTTTCCATTATGGATAGCAATAGTATGGCCGACCATTATGATCTGTCACACCCAACCGATGGCGGAAACATCGGGGCGTGGCACTGAGCGAAACAGATTGTCTAGAAGTTTCCATAGCAATTAATTTATCAATTACTTAAAACAACATGTCCCATACCATGTCATAAAAGATAGTACAATTATTACAGACAACATCTAGGCAAAGAGTTCTGTTCCGACAACTCAGATTTCATTTGTACAGACAACTATTTGTTGGCCTCTAGGACCTTATTCTAGCCTCGCTTTCCTAGGAGATAAGCATCCTAAACACCTGTCACATACGTTAAAAGAAAGTCAATACACATAGTGTAAAGGCGAGTATACAAGTTTGATAATAGCATATAGAGTCTGAAATAGTTTACGCATAACCAGCACATACACAGAGGAAAACGAAGCATGTTAGTTATCAACATGAACCTATCGATACCAATGACTGCCGGTTGACTGCCCAAGGCAGTTCGCAATACATGATCACCACAGTAATCCATGCAAGTAATTGTCCTTAACAACCCCCATGTGAACGGGTGCTGAGTCTAAACTATAGTACTATCGTTGCTCAGGCAGGTAGACATCATTCCATGTGTAAACATAACAAACAAGCATTCATTAAGTCACATATAACATGCGGTAACGGTTAGCGTTTAAAAGTATTGCGTAGTGTGTTCGATTGTGATTTCGTATAAGTAACGTATGTAACACCCAAAAGTGCGAAAGCAAAAAGGGATCGAGTAAACTCACAATGGTTGATGGATTGAAGGGAGCGCTTGAGAGTAAGGTTAGCCTTAATAGTTCGATAGCATAACGATAAGTAACGCGTAAAACGAGAGTAAGTGTTGGTGGTTTAAACAGTTGGTCGATCAGATGGAAGTCCGATCGGACAGCTGATCGTGCGGTTGATAGTGCCGACTCATCCTACTGGTTAAAGCTCTTAAGGTTAGTGTTCGAGGTTTGATGGCCTTGACTTTCCAGTTGAAAATTGTAAGCGGAAAGAGGCTAATCCTAATTAGGATAGGCTGAGCTTGACTAAAAGTACGCAACGGGTACCAATGCTAGGTTAGAATCCGATACTAAACTCTTAAAGGGAATCATGGTGGCATACGAATAACCTTATCTTGATACCATAGTAAGTGTAAAGACCAATCCCATCATGGCATGATAGGGCCATAAACTAGAGACGATTAGATAGCACCAAAAGACATCCTTAGCGAATACTAGCGCCATCCTCAGCCACTGAAGTCAGTCGGAGATATAGATTCGATATAAGCCCCATAGGGATGTGCAAATGATACGGGTTGGATCTTCAGTGAGAATGAATTGATTTCGCAGTGCTAGGGCGTTCATTCCGTTTCTCTTATTCATCACTCTTCTAATGCTTTTCTATCTTCTCTGTCTTTCGATACGGGGAATCTCGTTTTTTATTGATGTCTTCCCCCTCTCCCCGTTTACCGTCCAAAACAGGCCATATGGAGTATAGCCAAGTGTTAAGGCATCGGTTTTTGGTACCGGCATGCAAAGGTTCGAATCCTTTTACTCCAGATTATGAACACCCGATCGGATCTGTCAAAAACGAGCTGACGACTACAGGGGAAGCGGCTGACTGCAGTCCCTGAGCCTAGCTAGGCGCAAATTCTCCCAATTTGTGTCCTACCATACGATCTGTTATATAAATAGGTAAATGTTCCTTTCCATTATGGATAGCAATAGTATGGCCGACCATTATGATCTGTCACACCCAACCGATGGCGGAAACATCGGGGCGTGGCACTGAGCGAAACAGATTGTCTAGAAGTTTCCATAGCAATTAATTTATCAATTACTTAAAACAACATGTCCCATACCATGTCATAAAAGATAGTACAATTATTACAGACAACATCTAGGCAAAGAGTTCTGTTCCGACAACTCAGATTTCATTTGTACAGACAACTATTTGTTGGCCTCTAGGACCTTATTCTAGCCTCGCTTTCCTAGGAGATAAGCATCCTAAACACCTGTCACATACGTTAAAAGAAAGTCAATACACATAGTGTAAAGGCGAGTATACAAGTTTGATAATAGCATATAGAGTCTGAAATAGTTTACGCATAACCAGCACATACACAGAGGAAAACGAAGCATGTTAGTTATCAACATGAACCTATCGATACCAATGACTGCCGGTTGACTGCCCAAGGCAGTTCGCAATACATGATCACCACAGTAATCCATGCAAGTAATTGTCCTTAACAACCCCCATGTGAACGGGTGCTGAGTCTAAACTATAGTACTATCGTTGCTCAGGCAGGTAGACATCATTCCATGTGTAAACATAACAAACAAGCATTCATTAAGTCACATATAACATGCGGTAACGGTTAGCGTTTAAAAGTATTGCGTAGTGTGTTCGATTGTGATTTCGTATAAGTAACGTATGTAACACCCAAAAGTGCGAAAGCAAAAAGGGATCGAGTAAACTCACAATGGTTGATGGATTGAAGGGAGCGCTTGAGAGTAAGGTTAGCCTTAATAGTTCGATAGCATAACGATAAGTAACGCGTAAAACGAGAGTAAGTGTTGGTGGTTTAAACAGTTGGTCGATCAGATGGAAGTCCGATCGGACAGCTGATCGTGCGGTTGATAGTGCCGACTCATCCTACTGGTTAAAGCTCTTAAGGTTAGTGTTCGAGGTTTGATGGCCTTGACTTTCCAGTTGAAAATTGTAAGCGGAAAGAGGCTAATCCTAATTAGGATAGGCTGAGCTTGACTAAAAGTACGCAACGGGTACCAATGCTAGGTTAGAATCCGATACTAAACTCTTAAAGGGAATCATGGTGGCATACGAATAACCTTATCTTGATACCATAGTAAGTGTAAAGACCAATCCCATCATGGCATGATAGGGCCATAAACTAGAGACGATTAGATAGCACCATAAGACATCCTTAGCGAATACTAGCGCCATCCTCAGCCACTGAAGTCAGTCGGAGATATAGATTCGATATAAGCCCCATAGGGATGTGCAAATGATACGGGTTGGATCTTCAGTGAGAATGAATTGATTTCGCAGTGCTAGGGCGTTCATTCCGTTTCTCTTATTCATCACTCTTCTAATGCTTTTCTGTCTTCTCTGTCTTTCGATAGGGGGAATCTCGTTTTTTATTGATGTCTTCCCCCTCTCCCCGTTTACCGTCCAAAACAGGCCATATGGAGTATAGCCAAGTGTTAAGGCATCGGTTTTTGGTACCGGCATGCAAAGGTTCGAATCCTTTTACTCCAGATTATGAACACCCGATCGGATTTGTCAAAAACGAGCTGACGACTACAGGGGAAGCGGCTGACTGCAGTCCCTGAGCCTAGCTAGGCGCAAATTCTCCCAATTTGTGTCCTACCATACGATCTGTTATATAAATAGGTAAATGTTCCTTTCCATTATGGATAGCAATAGTATGGCCGACCATTATGATCTGTCACACCCAACCGATGGCGGAAACATCGGGGCGTGGCACTGAGCGAAACAGATTGTCTAGAAGTTTCCATAGCAATTAATTTATCAATTACTTAAAACAACATGTCCCATACCATGTCATAAAAGATAGTACAATTATTACAGACAACATCTAGGCAAAGAGTTCTGTTCCGACAACTCAGATTTCATTTGTACAGACAACTATTTGTTGGCCTCTAGGACCTTATTCTAGCCTCGCTTTCCTAGGAGATAAGCATCCTAAACACCTGTCACATACGTTAAAAGAAAGTCAATACACATAGTGTAAAGGCGAGTATACAAGTTTGATAATAGCATATAGAGTCTGAAATAGTTTACGCATAACCAGCACATACACAGAGGAAAACGAAGCATGTTAATTATCAACATGAACCTATCGATACCAATGACTGCGGGTTGACTGCCCAAGGCAGTTCGCAATACATGATCACCACAGTAATCCATGCAAGTAATTGTCCTTAACAACCCCCATGTGAACGGGTGCTGAGTCTAAACTATAGTACTATCGTTGCTCAGGCAGGTAGACATCATTCCATGTGTAAACATAACAAACAAGCATTCATTAAGTCACATATAACATGCGGTAACGGTTAGCGTTTAAAAGTATTGCGTAGTGTGTTCGATTGTGATTTCGTATAAGTAACGTATGTAACACCCAAAAGTGCGAAAGCAAAAAGGGATCGAGTATACTCACAATGGTTGATGGATTGAAGGGAGCGCTTGAGAGTAAGGTTAGCCTTAATAGTTCGATAGCATAACGATCGTGCGGTTGATAGTCCGTTCGGACGGCTGTCCGCTCGGTTGGGAAGGATGTGTTTGTGTGTGATGGTTTGACTTTTGAAGTTTTTGTTGTAGCATTTTGAAAACAATGAAGTGTCTCTACCTTTCAGGTCGGTCGATCGGACGGTCGTTCGATTGGCCGGCAACCCGTTCGGCTGGGTACTTTAGCGAGAACAAGTTCTCAGCAGGATATCACTCGATCGGGTGGCATTCCTAGTGCATTGATCATGTTGAAAATTGTTTAAGTGTGGAAGCTCAAGTGTTTCATGGTACGGATGGCAGTTCGATCAGATGGTAGTCCGATCGGACAACGTTTCGTTCAACACTCAAACTTCATAGATTGGCATAAATGGTGAAGTGTGGGTCCCAAGGTGCAAGCCGTTCAGCTGACCGATCGTTCAGGTGACAGTCCGTTCGTACAGTTGTCCGATCGGACGGCACCCCGTCCTGGACGTCCTGTTCGTCTTACACTTGGACGTTTTGATTGTTTGTCGTTTTATCGAGATGCTTTTGATAACGTGTTAAGCAACAGAAACCTCGTCAATACTTGATATTCTTGATCTGACAGGTATCACCCAAATCCGGTCAGTTAACTGGTTCAAGACGGTGTTCCAAGTTTAACCGTAATCGGTAACCCTCGTCGATAGGATCCGGATCTTGGACCAACACAACCACAAGAATGAGTAGGGAGTCGGTACAAGTTCTGATTCTATCGGTTTTGAGTGCATTGAGTGTAAAAGAGTTGAAAGAGGGTTGGAAACATTCTCTCAATCCTTTTCACTGTGAATATGTTTAGATCTATGAAAGATCTTTGTTGTTTATGTCGAAATCGGTTAGATCTAAGTTGTTCTTGGTGGATTGAGGCCAAAACATGAAGTTCTTCAAGAACACATGATGACGTCATCCTAGAATTAAGATTCAAAAGATAGAATGGTGTAGGAGTGCTTGTAGATCAAGAAAGTACAAGATTTAGGACGAGATCTTACCGGAATCGAGTGAAATCGAAGAAAAGGTGAGGAGCACGAGCTGGTCGGTCAGAGAGTTTCCAAAAGTAGAAAGAATGAAAGTGACGTGGGTATTTATAGAGTTCCAAAAGAGGAAAGGGCTGGTCGATCGGCCAGGCAGCTCGATCGGACAGCCTGTCTGATCGGACTGCAGTCCGGGCGAACGGCTGGTCGATCAGCTGGTTGCCTGATCGATTGGTCGCCTGGTTCGAGTCTTCGGTGCGATGAGTTTTGCTGTTTCGATTTCGATTGCGAGTGTTGCGATGTGACATAGTTTCCTAATCAAATTACTTTTAATCCCAACTACTATATCAACATACAATCATCCTTATTTCGTATTCGTTTAGCGTTTGCGATTCGATTGCGACTGGGTTCGATTGCGAGTCGATTGATTGCCACACATAACATATTTAAACATGCACAAGTAACACATAAGGCGCACACACACGTATAACAATAACCAAAATGCGTAATTCGAGTTGCGAGCGCGATGTTGATTAGATTTGTTCGATTAGCGTTTAAATAACTTTATCGCATTGTTTCTTCCTATTGTTCACAGTCGTAAAGCGATTCGTAGCGATAAATATACATCGATTACTGTGATTATAATTAATTACTCCACATAATATAACTAACGTAAAACATAAGAAAAGACTAACTATGGTCAAAGAAGTCAAAACATGAATTGAGCAAGGAGAGACAGATTGCAATTAGCAATCTTTTCTTCCTTTGACTTCAATCTTGCCTTTGATTTTGACTTTCGAAACACGGGGTGTTACACTTAGCGTAAATGGGTGGGGTAGGATTGTATGAATTAATTGGTTAAGGGATAAGGCGTCTTCAAATTTATTTTGTATAAATAGTTATTATTTTTTTGTATAAATTTTTTACTTTATATTAGGATTGTATGAACTGTCACGTAAGCGCCACGTAGATCGGGTGTGAGGATGGGGCAAAGAGGATGTAGGTAAGGAAATGGGGGATGAGCCTAATATATATACATGAGTTGTATGTATATGTGTGTGTGAGGGGAGTTTGTCTTGTAGTCGACCGGCTTGAACAACTACACCCAGGCGATTTGGATTCTGCTGGGGGGCGAAATGGGCGGAGGTGCGGCGCCGGTGGGGGATGATCCAAGGCTGATCCCCACACCGTGCAGCCTTATGAATTTTAATGTTAGTAGGATAAAAAGTTAAGAATATCTTTTTTCATTGGCAAAATAATACATGTCACTTTTATTAACTTTTACATATCATAAATCTTTACACGAATTATACAACTTTACAACATCGACAGAATAGAAAAGGTTAATAGTACGAACCATTAATCAAGTTGACCTAATGTCTTCAAATTTAGGTTCTACCTTTAATAGGGTTCAGGTTATGTGAATCATCTATTAAACAACAATTTTTATTAATAAGGTCGTGGCCGAGAAAAATGCCAAGTTAATATTATTTGTTAAGACAAAAATGTCACCAACATCCTGGAACTAATTTCTAGTTATTTGGTAATCATATAATCAAAGTCTACGCAGTCAAATTCATATGAAACATAGTAATTTTATAATTTGTTCAAGATCAAGATCTTTTCGACCCATGTAATTGCTGAACTAAACAATATACTGCTGGACGTACATGCACGGACAAAAAAACAACATATGCATCCACGGTTTCGGAATACAATAATATATAAAACCATAATATTATACAATCCCACTTACAATAGTATTATTACATTGAATAAAGTTATAATTCTAACCTGGCCTAAATTTAATGTCTGATACATATGCCTATATGTACAGTTTCTAAGCATATGAAATACATTGTTTATAGTACTATATAATTTACTGATAGATACATGGTGTATGAAGCTTGCTTGCTATTTCCTATAGCTGCATAAAAATTCAGGAAAACTTTATCTAAACGTAAAGGAGATTGTTTATGAGTTTCATGACATGCATACATAGCAACGACAAAAAAGTACTAATATTGTATGCATTGAGTTTACCTTTTTTGGTTGTAATGTTGGCAATGATAAAAAGATTTAGTCTTTTTGTTTCTTTTTTTGCAGCGGTTCCAACATCTGACTAAAAAAATGTTATGCAAGAATGTGTAAAGACAATTGGTAATCTACATATGTAAATGGGTAAAGTGGAATACCAACAGATCGCTTTATTTATCCTTTTTTTTGTTTTGTTGATGGCCCTGATGAGGTGCTTGCGATATCATTGTTGTTGTTTTTTGGATCGAAAATCGTGTTTACTATGAATGAGATTTTGTCTCTGATTTCTTGGCCTTGGAACAGTAGTTGGAATATTTTTGGTTTTCCTCGTATAGCTCGTAATGGTGTTGGTAAAATAGTTGGGATTGAAAAATCTTCTTTAACTACCATCTCGTGACAATTAATTCCAAGTAAAGATGTCACCACATCATTGAAGAGAACCACGGCTGCTGAGGAAGTGTCATCGACAATGGTTGCATTGACAGCGTACCTAATTGATAAAAACTCAAATTTATGTGCAAAAGAAAGTAATATTTTTATTGTAAAGGCGATTTACATGTATCTTGGTGTCTGAATTTCACCGTGGTCTGGGCATGCAAACTTTTCTTCTTTCGGTATAACTTTTTTTCTACACTCGGTGCATGATTTGTAGTACCATTTGCGAGAGCTATCAATCTCCTTTATGCTTGCAAGACATGTGAACTTGATTCTCTACATATACCGAGATGTTATATTTATTATATAAGGCAAAAGAAGTATATTTTTTAGATGATGATCTTACATGATTCTCTTTCGGAGGTTTACGTAGAAGTTCTTCAAGGGTTACTCTGTTTATGTCTTCCTCTATAGATATTTCAGATATAGAAGTACTTGGGTTTGTTGTAGGTGGGTATGTCCTTGAGCGCCTTCTAACAACTCCAAGCCTAAATATAGTAGTTCACATACATAAACCGCATTAGATTAGGTTATATGGCATAGATTGCGTTAATGAATGGTAATACCTGGTAGTGATATTTTCAAGATCTTTAATATCAGGATTAATATCAATTGTCGTTGCATTTGTAGATCCAAGTTGAATTGTTCCTCTTATTATATATGATATGATTATGCAATAGTAATGCTAAATAAATGGTCTATATTTATGTCTACCTTTATACTCAGTGACTTTCAGTAATGTCATAGCTATTATCACAGGTTGAGGCTTTTGTAAAGCAGCCTCTCTGTTGAAAGAAAAAGCAATTTGTCCCCATAACGTGGCTTCAATTAAGTTTCCGTTGTAGAGAATTTGATATTATTAGATATATATAGATTTTCAAAGTAGGTGGTTATTAATAGTAAATACCTTTGATCTTCAAGTGTTATTTTCAATAGATTGTTGCCAGCCTTGTTAAGGATAGGTGATGCTTTCTCCATACGCCCAATGTAATCTACAAACATAATGATTGTGTTAAACAAATAAAAAAATATTTTGAAAATATGATTGATGTAATTACAATTACCTATTAGCAAAAGATGGTTATTAATGCGAGGCCTTAAGCGATCGTAGTTGACAAAGTTGTAGTAGTAGTAGTGGGGGATGGTGGTGTTGTCATCAATTTGTAGAAAAGATGTTCTTAGACCAAGTTTAATGCATGCAGTTTGGGGTACAACATTCATATACAATCTGGCAGTGTCAGATAGATAATCGCTGACATTGTAGCAAGAATCTAGTGTTATAAGGGACTCAATGTGATTAATGGTTTAAGTCAGCTATTGCCTCTATTGCATCACCCTAGTAAATAAGAGGGGTTCAAATGAGTAAAGAAAATAGCAGTATAATATATTAAATAAAATATATGGCAAAAAAGTTTACATGAGTATCTACAAAAAGATAGCAGAGTTCTTGTTTTCTGTATGGTGTCCATTTTCTTATAACTCTTATCCGAAGCGAGTCTGCGTTATCATGTGGTCTAATGGCTGGTATCGCAATGAACGACATTCTGAGATTCATGTGTGATGCAATTAAATGGTGATAAAAAGACTAAACAATGGTTAAACGTAAATGATCAAGGTTAAAAGACATAAACCACATAGTTATTAAAAATTTAAATAGAGACATTACATTACCCTAATGATGAGAGTTGAGAGTATGGAACAATATGAAAAATACAATGACGTTAATAAACACATAATCAAGAACATATGGGCATTAGATGCGATCTTTACTCTAATTTAATTCATATAGGCAAGTAAAGATTTTGTTTAACATAAGCATGAAAGTGGAGTGAATGAAACAATATGTAAATAATAAAGTAACACTAATAAGGACATAATCGTAATCAAATGGGGAGTAGACGCACATTTTACCGTAGTGTTGATGCGTATGGAGATATGAACAAATTACTATAAGTGTAACCCTAATTTTAATGTGTATAGGTATATGAACAAAGTTACCTTTAGTGTAAATCAATAATAAAGGACTGTGAAGCAATAATAAGGGAGGAATGATAAACTTGAAGCAATAGAACAGATTCAAGTTGATCCAAAGGGGATCCAATTAAGTGATGGTAGTGGAATTAAAGAACAGGGGATATGATGAACATATATTGGTTATATCAAGAACACCGTCAGGGGAAGTGTACCTTTAATGGCGTTGGTTTTTTTTTGGATGATGAGCGGTTGATCGCAGGATGAAGAAGATTGGAATGGTTGAAGTTGGCAATGGTTTTTTGGGGAAAGGAACGTAAATAGGGTTTGGGATAAACGATCAGTTATGGGGGAAACGAAACGGTTATATTGTTATTAGGAATTGGCATATGTTATGTATTTTTATATTAGTATATGATACATGCACAACTACCCAACGTAACCATGCACCACTACTTGTTTATTTTCCATTGTTTCTAACTATTTATTTTATGCACGTAGCAATTAGATTAAGTCATGCACTAGTTAGTTGTTTTTATACCCATTTGTTAGAGTTAGTGGGTTAGTGGTACTTTTTACTTTGTAGTTATTTTCTTTCATTGTGTAGCCTATAAAAGGCCATTTATGTTTTGAATGAATCAAGAAAAAACTGATGCAAAATTAGAGTCTTGTTCTTTATCTATTTCTTGGAGTTTAACCCACTCCACGGGTATATCTATCGGGAGATTAGCCATCTCGAATCGGCTTCTATCAATTGGTGCTTTCATTCTCGATCATCATGCCTCCTCCCACAAGCTTCGAAGAAGGCGTCACGACCTTAGTTGACATGGTCGACCGGCTAGTGATCCAACAAGAAGCTATTTCCGCCCAACAAGCCTCGCATACCATGTCAATGTTTGACACCATGTGGAGTTTTCTCGCTGTACAACAACAACAACTCTTGTTTTTTTGCTCCCGACTCGGCCTAGAACCTCCACCTCCACTGCCCGCTCGACCGCCACCCAAGACAACCCTCACCAACACCAACCCGAAAAACTCACATCCACCACACGCTGCCACTGCCACCATACCGCATGTTCCGTTATCCGCATCAACACCAAGGCAAACCGTTTCCACAACAACATATCCCATTTACACATCATCACCCACACCGGCAACAACCTTCTCCACCTCCATCATTGTTAACACCCCATTCCCACTAAAACTTTAACCCAAAACTGTTTCTAAAATTGTCACCATACACACCAACCCAAGTTCCTTACTATTGAGACCACCAAAGCCTAATACCAACTCATCAGCCCGCAAAAACAAATCGTTTACACGTTTCGCCCCACCATCAAAAACGACGACTATGATTTCAGCTACGAAAAAAGATGAAATTCCCATCGTTCATCACGACAAGCGGAAGACGCGACTGGCGCCCACCATGGCGACCTGTTGAGACATCACCAAATGTAACCGAAAGAATTGAATGGCGACCGCCATGGCAACCACGTTGGCGGCCGGTTGTGACTACACCAAACTCTTTTGGGAGAGTCGAATGGCGACCCCCGTGGGAGTTCATACCGTCCGTCCTTGAGGACAAGGACGTTTTCGAGTGGTGGGCATTGATACGTTCACAACTACCCAACGTAACCATGCACCACTACTTGTTTATTTTCCATTGTTTCCGACTATTTATTTTATGCATGTAGCAATTAGATTAAGTCATGCACTAGTTACTTGTTTTTATATCCATTTGTTAGACTTAGTGGGTTAGTGGTACTTTTTACTTTGTAGTTATTTTCTTTCATTATGTAGCCTGTAAAAGGCCATTTATGTTTTGAACGAATCAAGAAAAAACTGATGCAAAATTAGAGTCTTGTTCTTTATCTATTTCTTGGAGTTTAACCCACTCTACGGGTATATCTATCAGGAGATTAACCATCTCGAATCGGCTTCTATCAGTATATCATATAGAAAATGGTGAAATGCATATGGTAATATATTAGTATATTATATAGAAAATGGTGAAATGCATATGGTAATGATGTTATTGATAAATGAGATATACAATGGTAATGATGCTAACAATAAATGAATATATGCTACTGATTCTAGTTTAGAAAAGGTGTTATCATCCATTCACTGGACCAACGTAAAACATTAAAAAAATTAATACATGGATGGTATAATAGCAATCATTTGAGATGGTGGTGGAATTTGACGGTTATCGTTAAACGAAATGGGGAGACTACATATGTGAAGCGGTGGTAAATATATTGGTTTTTGTTTAACGCAATAGTTGGGGTGGTCGGGTGGAGGTTTTTTTGGGTGCTAATCATTTAAACGGTGGGAGTATGGTGAAGATCTAAATGGTACATTAAAGGGGTGTGGTGACCGGCTGTTTGTGTTGACGCTAGGGTGGTTAATAGTTGGTAGGTTTTTTGGTTGCTAATTGTATTAGGGTATAATTACGTGTTTAAAATGGTTTGTTTTAGTAGTTACGGTATTCATGTTTGCAAAATGATGTCATTATCGAAAGGTTGAAATTTTGAGTATGTAGAATAAAATGATTGATATGCATGAACACATTCCTTTATTTGAATTATTAAATGCACGGTAATGAGACTATTAGGGGAGGAGGGGTGGTCACTAGTGATAGAATTCTATCACTCCCAATATCCAATCAACTCATGCCATGTCATCACCCAATATTCTATCACTAGTGATAGAAATGTAGTGGGGGTGGTCACTAGTGATAGAAAATAGCTATTTAAAAATAGCTAACAAAAGTTGAGGGGCTAAATTTGAACTTTTCATAATGAAATCTCTGCAAAACAACATGGAGGCGGCGGACCAACATGGACCAACATCAAAGTTCAATGCGTGAAGGAAATAACGCGTTTCAAAAATCACGCGTGATGGTGGGTGCCCCAGCGGTGTTCGTGGTGGTATTACTCGTTATGGGGTGGCCACAACGGACCACCCCACCTGGTCTTATAAGATGATATAAGAATTAATTGCTTAAGATTGAATAATGTATTACAATATGTAGGTTCGATTTGTGACCCAAACGAGTCAATCAGAAGAGTTCTTGTCTGTTTCAGAGGCAGAAATAAAGAAACAGACTTGGAAAACAGCTTGTTTCACACTTAATCGTCTTGTTTTATTGATTTAACAGCAATACAGATCAAACGACGCGTCGGCAGCACTTCGGTACCGGAATCAAGAGAGTTCCAAATGATTTCGTTTGAAGGGGTATTTATAGATGCCTAATTCCGCATGAAGCATGTTCCAAGCGAAATTAGATTCTAAGCGGAATCTAATTCCGCACGGAATTATACTATGTCACTTTCAAGCGGAATTAGTTAGCTTCAAGCGAAATTACATAAACATCCTATTATCTCGAACTACGTGCCCTGATCTAACATTCTTAGTACAAGACTCGATACAAGACGAAGTCGACAGACGCATGCACCAACAGACTTCCCCTCGAATGTTGACGAGTCTTCAGTGTCGAGTCTTCACAGTCTTCAGTCTTTATCAGTCTTCAGGCTTCAATCTTTCACTTTTCTTCTCTCTTCAACTAATCTCCCCCTCGGATGATGCTCTAACACTCTCTTGCATTTTCAGAATCAAACTCCTAGTTCTTGCATCTACAGACTCTTCTTTCTAACAGACTCCCCCTCAAATTGTGCTAGGATCGTAGTCTGACTTTCACAAGATCAGGATCGTGACCTGGCACTCACTCTGCTCAGAAACCAGGCTATCCTGCACATTCTCTACCTCACAATAAGACTTACAAATTTAACAATTTTAAACTTTTGCATGTATCAATCTGAAATATTTTACAATTTTAACCTCTGATAAAACACTTGTATGAAAACAACTTTTTCAAACACACTTTTTCCCAAACCTGTTCATCATGTTTAGCACTTGAAAGTTTGAATATCAGCTATTCATCACCAGTTGTCGAAAATCTTTTTGTATTTTCAAAAATTTATGCTAAAACACACTAAAAATCTTTTTGGATTTTTGAATGGATGAAATGCAGTACAGAAATATTTACAGACACTATTTTTGTGAGTTTGTGCAAGAGGATCATATCAGTTTATGAGACAAATCACTAACATCGTTAAGCTTTAAACATTTTAAGTTCTAAACAATTCACTTAGATTGTCAGTATATTGGTCCACTTAAATTTCTACACAAAGTTCAATTTTTCCAAGATACGAGATTAATGTTTTAAGCACTTAAACTTACTCGCGTGTCCCACCTCCGAATATACTCTCGTATCCAGATACCAATATTCAGTCTTACAGGTGAGTATACCTAGATGATATCTGTAAGGGGTTAAATGCGAAACCGTGAGAGCTCAGGTCAGAACTTTCGTTCAGCAAAGAGATGACGGCTCGTATTTTGGTGTGTTCCCTTTAGCGAATCTTTTCTTCAACAGCACATGATTAGCATTTTTCAATGTTTCATCATTTTTGTACTGAGGGCAGCGCTTATATTTAAAGCAAAGAGAAGTCCCGGGATAATACCCCAGATATCACTAAGCATAAAGACCTAGTATCTCAGAAAAAGGGATCTTTCAAACAATATTTCGGGGGTTACCCATATATCTGAGAGATGTTCCCCACGAAATAAGTAAGTATTTGAATTTATGTTTATATCTCAAAAACAATTTACTGAATGTGCAAAAACCTACTGGCACATCCTCAGTGAGACCGTTTATCACATTTTAACTTTTCAATTCTTTAGCGTGTTGTGATAGTCCACTGATGTACTATCATTTCATCTTTTCTTAACAAAACTCAATTTTTGAATTTATCATGTTTTTGACTTTTTCAAATTTACTAATGTTTTTGGATTTTCTGAAATTTTCTTACTCCCCTAAAATTCAAAACCATCAAAAGATAATTTGAAAACAAACTGTACAAGCAAAGTGACAACTGTTGAGAATTGCTTCAATTCGCCATCCATTTGGCATAAACAATCAGAACTCCCCCTTACAACAAACTATTTTCCCATTATGATTTCAAAACACTTAAGTTTGTTTTAATCAAAATGGTTTTTTCGGAAAAAAAGTTTTGATGATTTTACTACTTGTAAAGTTGGGGTTAATTCATCACATTGCTCTTTCAGCCACTTGTAAAGTTTAACAGATTTAAAATCTACCAACAATTACCACATGTAGAAAATCAAGTACAACTTAATGTCCCTAATTTACTACTTGTAGGTATGCACAATCGAACTTGATACAAAGAATGATGCCGATTCCTGCTCAACTCTTACCAACCTGGGAGCTCCGGCAAGTCAGGATTTCAGTTAGGAAATACTTTCCCCCAAGCCTGACCAGCCTTGGGTGATTCTGGTACACATCTATCCCACCAACATTTTGATTTGTAAAATTCTTTTGCACCTTTTACTTTCCCATCAACCATCTTCCCAAAAATATGTTTAACTTTTCCATTAAACATCTTTTCAGTATCAAATTCTTTCTTACCAGCAAAGAATTGATCTGAAATTTCAAACCTACCTTTTGATTTCAGATTTTCTGCCCTTAATGGTGGAAAGTTTTCATCGTTCAACTCTGGAACGGAATTCTCATTCTTTTTCTCAACAAATGACTCCTCTGATTTTATAGAATCAGATTCATTGTCAGAACTACTCTCTGAACTTTTAACAACCCATTTCTGTTTGTTTTCATCAGCTCTTCTTTTGTAAAAACGTTTTGATGTTTCACCAACTTCCAAAGTCGATTTATCAAACATTTTAACCTTTTCTTTTAATTGTTCAGATTTATCAACATATTTTCTTCTCATTTTAAAGTTAGAAGAAACTCCCTGTTCAGAATAATTGAACTCGTGGCAATTCCAAGCGATGTGTCTAGCTTTTTAACACTTAAAACAAGTTCTTCTATCAACTCTTGGAGCAAATTTCTTCACATTCCTCTTTACTTCAGCAAGAAACTCTTGATTTGACTGTTTCCAGAATGGTTTCTTCTGCTCTTCATCAGAACTTCCTCCTGCAACAAATTTTGTTTTTGGCTTATAATTTTTCTCATTTTTATAATTTTCTGAAGAATTAAAACCAAGACCTTTCTTTTTGAAATTACTGTTATGGTTTGGTTTCTTTTGAAAACCATAACCACAATCGTAACCCATTTTCCTGTTTACTTTTTGTTGAATTCTTAAAGAAGTGTATTTATTAGGTTTTTCATCAAGATTTAAATCTTTTATTTCAGAAATGTTAATTTTTGTTAATTTGAAAACCTGTTTGATCATTTCAGTTTTGACACTTCTTATTGGAAATTCCTCATCAGAATATAATTTGTCTGAATCATTCAAAGTATAAGCCACTTTGATTGATCCATCATTCAAATTAGATTTTGATAGCAAGAATTCTTTATTGTAAACCCGCTTGACTGATGAACTCGGACTCTTTTCTGATGAACCCGGACTTTCAGATTTAGACTCCGGTTTTGACTCTTCATCCGTATCCAACACCCGATCGACCACTTTCTTTAACAACTCAGACTCATGATCAGTGTCAGACGCTGTGAATGTGATATCAATATTGTCTGGTAATTCATCAATGATTTCAGACTTTAACTTGATGTTAAGAGCCTTATTTACTCGTTCCTCATTCGGTTTCTGGGAGAATAACTTTCATAGATCGAGGGCGGACATCTGTTATACTTGACACTTTGTTTCTTACCAATATCAGTATCTTCAGTCTTTTCCTCCTTGAATGCCTCAAGACCTGAAACAGTAGGATAAACACGATCAATCAAATAATCACATGTTGTATAGCTCAACAATAATCGTTTAATCCTTTCACTCTCAATCTTCTCAAGTTCTAACTCCTGCTTCAGTTTAGCATAGTCTTCAATATACTCATTGATGATCTTCTGCTTCATCATTAATGTTGAGCTCATTTTTGACATAGCAGCATCAATTTCTGAGCTTGTCTTTTTCAAACCATCAATTGTTCTATTCAAAACATCGTATGACTCTTTCACATACTTCAAATCAGACAACAAATTTTCTTTCGGCTCTTCCAACTCACTAATCTTCTTGTCTTTCTCCTCACAATGTTTACAAGATTCTAAACACTTCAAACATGGTTTTACAACTTCAACCACTTTTTCAATTATCTTTTCAACCTCGACAGTCTTATCAACTTCAACGAGTTTCTCAACTTCAACTTTTTTTTCTATTTCGACCATTTTCTCTACTTCGACAAGTTTCTCAACTTCGACTATTTTTTCGACTTCAACTATTTTCTCCACCACTTTCTCCACTTCAACGATTTTCTCTACTACTTTCTCAGTTGCTGGTTCAACATTTGCTTCTCCAGCTTCTGTCTTTGCCTTTTCATCAGCGAGTATTTTTGCTGCTTCCAGCTCTCTCCTCAATCTGGCAATCTTCTTCTGATTCAGCATCTCAACTTTATCTGCAAAAAAAACAAATTAAAACTGTCAGGATCTATGCCTTTTCTAGCTTTGTTAAGATATTCTTTTTCATCATCAGTATCAATATCGTTTCCTAAATTTGGAAAAATTGGGATTCTTTTCTGACTAGCCTCATCTTTACCCAGAATTCTAGCAACAAGACCTGAACCAGGTGGAATGTATTTATCCCAGCTGAAACCTTCAGCCACTTTCTCATCATCTTGATCAATGATACCAAAATAAGCTTTCTTATTTGCATCTTCGATCATTCTAGCATGAGCAGTTTTTGGTTCCTTTTGTTGAGTAATCTGATGAAAAATTGACTTCTGATAATAATCATTCTTTTCTTGATTCCCGGTTGCTTCTTTATTTGTACATTCTCTCTTAAAATGACCCTTTCCTTTACAACGGAAACATGTAACTTTTGATTTATCAAATCCCAAAGGAGAAGTAGCCATTCCTCGAAACTCATCTCTATAAGTGATTTGCTGAAACTTTTCTTGCCCTCCTAACAGCACTGGCTAAGCACCACTTCACATCCATCAACTCCAGCTCTTCAGCATCAATTTGGTCATAATCTTCTTTGATTAGCATTGGATTTCCAATTTTACCACTGATCAAGCTTTCATATGATTCCAACATAGCAACAAGTGATGCCATGTGCTGCTTAGTCATTTCCGGAGACAGATTTTGACCATTCTGAATGTTCAAGGTAACATTGCATTGAAGATTCGCTGAGTTATGTCTTTAAGAACTTAATGTTGTATGATTTGGATCAAAGCTTGAATACAAAGACGAAGATCCACCACTCTGAGTTACATTACTACATTTTGTTCCAGACAAACTGTCAGCACTAAAACCAGTTTGGATCTTTGGGCTAGGGCTGGGGGTAGCCTCAAACGTGTTCCCTCTGTAATACAAACTGACATCTTGCTGAGCATTTGGATTCTTTATGATAGCTGTTTTCTCGATATCCAACTCATGCTCTTCAATCTTCTGAATAAATTGTGCCAGATTCATATTTTCAGTTTTTCTCATGTGTTTTATGATTAACAAATAAGTTCCCCATTTTTGCTGTGGTAATGCATCAGCAAGTTTGTCAACCCATTCATCATCATCCTTCACAATTTCCATTCTTCCCATTTCCAAAACCAGATGACAATATCTGTTAATTGTCATTTTTGTTGTTTCATGATCAAAAGCTACGAACATGTCAAATGATTTCTTCAATAACGCCGTTTTGTTTTTGATCATATATGCGCTTCCTTTGAACTTTTGAATCAGTGCATTCCAAATCGATCTAGCAGTATTCTCATGTTGAAGCAGAACAAAAATATCTTCCTTTACTGCTTGTTGTAGAAGACTAATCATCATTTTCTCACTTGTATACTTCAATTTATCACTCTCAGAAAAATCACAAAAAGCTTTTTCAAGCCCACATTCGTTTTCAGTTTCTCGTAATCTTTGTTTAAAGCACACCATGCGTCAAACTTATATGCTTGCACCCAGTTCTCAAATCGATTTTGCCAACCTTTAAAATCTTCAATGAACATTAGCTTAGGTGGTTTTTGGTAAGTTCCTGTCTCATTTTCACTGTACAATGTTTCGGCAGCAATAACAGGAGCAATCGGTGTCGCAAACGCATTGTAAAATTCTTCGTCCATGTTTCGACAAATTTTTCACAAAATTACAAATTCAAACGAAATATCAAATCAAGCAGAATTACTCTTCAAACGAGATTACCTGCACAACAGTTTCAAACGAAATTATAAGTTTCAAACGGAATTGCTACTCTCGAACGAAATTAGTAATTCCACGTGGAATTACTTCACACGAAATTAAACTTTGAAATGAAATTAACTGTTTCGAGCGAAATTAGGTAATTTCGTTTGAAAATGTCAAACGAAATTACGGATTTAAGCGGAATTAGTTAATCTCGTTTGAAATTAATCTGTGATTCCATACGGAATTAGGCTGACGTCATCTTTTTCGATCTGTAGTTCAAACGGAATTACCAATTTTATCAATTAAATTCGAATTAAGGTCCAATTTTCTCAAGGATTCATTAAAACACTGTTGTGCATGACATTTTAAAATTCAAACCATTTTGACCGAGAAAACTTGTTCAATTTAGAAAAGAAGGTGTAGAAGACAGATTTTAAGGCTGTTTTGGCAAAAACTCTTCTTCCTGAGCTCTGATACCACTTGTAGGTTCGATTTGTGACCCAAACGAGTCAATCAGAAGAGTTCTTGTCTGTTTCAGAGGCGGAAACAAAGAAACAGACTTGGAAAACAGCTTGTTTCACACATAATCGTCTTGTTTTATTGATTTAACAGCAATACAGATCAAATGACACGTCGGCAGCACTTCGGTACCGGAATCAAGAGAGTTCCAAATGATTTCGTTTGAAGGGGTATTTATAGATGCCTAATTCCGCATGAAGCAGGTTCCAAGCAAAATTAGATTCCAAGCGGAATCTAATTCCGCATGGAATTACACTATGTCACTTTCAAGCGGAACTAGTTAGCTTCAAGCGAAATTACATAAACATCCTATTATCTCGATCTACATGCCCTGATCTAACATTCTTAGTACAAGACTCGATACAAGACGAAGTCGACAAACGCATGCACCAACACAATATAGAGAACGGGTTGCAAACTCTAGATATCTAATGGGCTCATAATAATAAACCTAATAATATTAGTACAATACTCCTTCGCAATTGAAGCGAAACAAAGCAAGAAGCTAAGACTAAAAAACATAAAGCAAAATGGTCTTCAATTTTGGTTAAAACTTCCACCAAAATTCCATAATCTTGCAGTCTTCAATGGCCAACAATTTTGAATTATTATGTAATCCTAAATGAGGCATCCAATGCGGCAGGGCGACGGCGGAGAACTGTAAATCGAAAAAAGTGGTGACGGCGTGGAGACAAAGAAAGGCATGACGGAGAAGCAAAATCAATCAAAAGAGGCAACGACAGATGCAATGAACGGCAACAGCAAGAGGACTAGTGGCGACGGCTAGATCATGATCAGCGACTACGACGGGGCAAACTTATTCTACTTGCCAAGGGCGTAGCTTTGTAGAGGCGGGAGGGGGCGGCCGACCCCCCGAATTTTTCGCTCAGTAGTGGAGAGTATGTAGTTTTCGTATAGAAATTTTTGGGTATATACGTTTTTGACCCCCCGATTTTATAGAAATTTTTGGTATATACGTTTTTGACCCCCCCCCCGGTCGGAAATCTCAAGCTTCGCCACTGCCGCTTGCTTGGTTGTGTACCTAAAGTGTCTTCTCTTTTTCCATGTTGCCGGTAGTTTTCGATGATGATGAAATGATGTCACAATCCATATGAAATCTTTTGAGTGGAAGCAATGATTTTTGTTGGCCTGGGAGGTCAACCAAAGTAACCACCAAATATACCCAATGAAAAAAAATTGCAGCTGAAACTTTACCCTAACTGATGAAACAGTGGTTAACCGAGAGGTTAGTCCATGTGTCGAGTCTCGTGAACTAGGGTTAATCCCCCATTTCCTCGATCGATGGCTTGGTCGTCCTCTAATCTGTCTCCTGCACAATGAAAGCACACCGTGACTCGCAACAAGGAGAATGAGGTGGGGTTGCTCTTTGTTACCACCCTCCAGCAGGAGAATAAGTATTTGCTTTGGAAGCAAGATAAATATTTAAGTAGTAACTGTGAGAGAGCAGATTAGCGTTACCTCAAACTTGGTTCAGGATGGGTATTTATAGCTGAAGAGTGAAGGAGAAGGGCTAATGGGCCGCTTGATGGGCCTAGGGCCCGACTGACAACTTGCAACTTTTTGTAGACGTGACAGGAGCGCAGGTCACGGGAGTGTTGGGCGCACGCGGAGGTGTTGCCATGTGTCCTGCTGTACCGGTTGCACGAAGGAACACCTGCCACGTGGCCTGTTGGGGTTGTCAGTCTATTCACCAGCTTTATGCATGCGGGCTGGTCAGCTGCGTATTGGTCGGTCAGCAGACCACTATTGTTAGTGCCCGGTCATACCATTTGCTAGTTGGTTACAAAATTCAAAGTGACAGCTCCACTTATATAACAATAGGATGCGGTTTTGCACCGCATCGCTATGTGCGGTAAACTGTGCACAGGTGCCAACACTTCCATCACAGCCCTTCGCGTGCCCGCGCAGGACCGCAACATGGAAATGTGTTTGACAGAAAGCGAATGTAGTAAACTACTATCATCTTTGGTAGTAATCACCGCACCCCTTGTATTTTGACGAAAACAACCATTTTCATATACAAGGTGAGTTTTCTCATCTTTCCCCAAGAGAGAAAGCAAACAGGGTTCGCGCGTGCCCGCACGAACTGAGGTAAGTCATTCATCGATGAGGAGAACAACTCGGGTGATGGTCACACGTGCCCAAGCCTGATGCGAGATTTGGGACCATACCCCTTCAAGTCCCCCCAGTCCAGTGTTGTTTTCACGCGCAAGTTGCAAGTGGGTGGAATGTTGGACTAATGGTCGAATGGGTGTCCTTGAAATCAGTTTGGAGACGATACCAGGCCGAGGCCTTTTGCTCTTGCTTCATGTTTATTAATCGGTCGTTTGATCGTTATATCTGATGCGGATTTGAATAGAGTCGTCATCGACTCGGATGATGGTACTAGAAGCGGTGTAGAACCTATGAGTAGGTTCAGGCTGACGTTGAAGCATCTCATAGTCATTGTGGTTCTGTGGTGGTCTGGTGGTGTGGTCTACCTTTTTCTAGGTAGTGTTTGGTATGCAGAAATGGAAGATGGAATGGAATGAACTATTGGGAGGGAATGAAAAAAAGTGTGTTTGGTTGGTCAACGTAATGGAATCACCCATTACATAAGTCATTCCATTCCCTCAAATTCATTCCATCCACTCCCCCTGTTTTTTTTTCCATTCCATTCCCTCACTCAGCCTACGTCACAAACACCGCCCATCACCTCCACCATCTACCACCACCACCTGCCGTCGTCACTACCCGCCACCAACCTCCGCCGACCACCCCCATCGTCCTCAGCCGCCACCGTCGCCCGCCGCCACCGCCATCGACTACCACCGCTGCCACGCGCCATCGCAAACCACCGCCACCCTCCGCCGACCACCACCACCATCCTCCGCTGCCACCACCTGCTACCGTTGACCACCACCACCCATCGTCGTCGCCGCCACCACCACCCGTAGCCACCACCATCGACCACCATCGCCGCCACCCGCCACCACCGCCACCGCAACCACCACCCTCCGCCGGCCACCACCACCATCCTCCGCGACCACCTCCCGCTACCATCGACGACCACCACCACCCATCGTCGTCGTCGCCACCACCATCGACCATCATCGTCGCCACCCACAACCACCGACCACCGCCACCCCGACCACTACCGCCACCCTCCGCCGACCACCACCACCATCCTCCACGGCCACCACCCGCTACCGTCGACCACCACCACCCACCGTCGTCACCACCACCATCGCCGCCACCTGCCACCGTAGACCACCGCCAACCCCGACCATCGCCGCCGCCACCGCTAACAACTGTCACCCACCGACCACCGCCACCCACCACCTTTACCACCGACCACCGCCACCACCCATCGCTGCCACCGCCGATCACCGCCACCACCCATCGCCGATTTAATTCATTCCTCTTTCCTTACCTACTAAACAACACAAGTTAATGATTTATTCCTTTCATGCATGGTAACCAAACAAGACTATGGAATGCAATGATCCATTTCATTCATTTGTCCATTCCATTACCTCGTCCATTCCATTCCCTCATTTATTCCATTACGCCATACCAAACAGACCCCTAATGTCATCAAATGTTATTGACATCCAGTAGTGCACAGGTCAACTGATAGTGTGGCCTTTGAGTGTGCTATACGAATGATGTCGTACTGATGAAAGCTGAATGAGGTGGATGACCACGGTACAAATTTAATTGCCACCTTGCTGGTGTGTCATGCTTATCGATTGGACATGAAATGATGATCCCCTATTGTTTGGTGGTTCGTGTCCGTCAATAGGTTATCTGTTTTTGATGTTGATGTCCTAGTTCGGGCGCTTGATTTGAGAATCCTTGTGATAGTACAAGTCATCTATCGTCAGTCGTGCTTGCTCAAAAAACGCAACAAACTTTTGTGAAGACAATGGGTAGATAAACAAAGTCATAAGAAGACTTGTTGCCACCATTGTTGAACTTCCTGTTCTCAAGTTCACAATGATTATCAAGAGTCTGCATCAATAGCTTCGGAGTCTCGGTTTCAGCTGCTTGATGTTCATGAACTAGTCGTTTGTCTGAGGTTCTTCCTTTGAATAAATGAGATTTATTTAAAAGTAAAGAACTCTGAAACAAGTTCTTCTTGCTGTATAAAACCGTGATGCGTCAGCCGACGCAGGTAGTTTTGTTGTGGTGTTGTGGTCCACCACTTTCGTGTGGTCAAAGTGAAACTTTGTGTATGAACCGCGCGCGTGGTTTGCATTTCCCATAGCCACCGTTCCCATAGTCATATGCGGTTGCGGTTTGCATTTCCCATAGCCACCTTCCCATAGTCACTAGCGGTCGCGGTTTGTATTTCCGCAAGTATCGCGATTGTTTGTTGAGAAGGTGTCTGGTTAATTTTGTCGTGTAATGCAAACGATGTGTACCGCAGGTGGAAGTTGGTGGGATCTTGCTGGCGAAAAGGTGATGTGACGGGGACTGCTGCACTGCCCGAGGCATTCTGTAGCAGGAGCTTAACGGTCGTATATTGTCAGGCGCGTGTGTTATGATGCGCCCGTGGTAACTGTCAATGAACTGAGCGTGGTGGGTGTGCAGCCTCGTCACCACACCGAGCAGTCTTATCAAGTAGACTACTAGATGGTACCTTGAATATATGTAGTTGATATTGTATGCTCAAATAAATATATAGGAACGTTAAAAGCAAAATTTCTTAGCACACATTTATGTCGGGTTTCAAAAATATACAGTTATCAATGGCTCGCTATCTATAAATAAAAAGAATACAATAATCAATGACTGACTGCTATGTTTACTTAGATACTCATCATTTGAAATTCACTCTTAAACTCACCTTAACCACTCAAATATCATATTTATTCAAATACATTTCTACAATTTTATATTTTTCATAACTTATAGTTTCCAAAAAGATCATAATCCAATTATACTATTTTTAAGTTATATAACATATTATGTTCGTTTTGATGTGGGTAAACAGAAAACAGGTATGAGACCTATTTCAAATAATCGGATAGGTTCCACCTAACAATATACCTGTGTATATTTTATAATAATTAGTCCGATACTCGTATGCTCATGACAATTGTCTCAAGTTTCAGGTTTTTCCATTTGGTTCGGGTTTTTGTTTTAGCATATTGTAACAAATATTTTTCCAAGTAGTTCTACAGGACTAGAACATCCAAGTCCATAACCGAATAAATCCTATTACAAGGTTCATATGTTTGCAAAAAAAAAAAAAAAAACCCAAAGATTGTGGGTAGGTGGGTTAAAGGTTTTCTTTTCTTTTTAATCAATATTTTTAATCCTAAGAAGAGATAACGACATTGGGCCCCCAAATCAAAATATATGATTGATGTTAATTCATGCACTCTCATCTCATCCACAAACAAACTAAAACACAAGAGGAATATAAAACATGTTTTTTACCATTTAATGTGATCATGTGAACTTGCAAGACATCAACCAAAAGTTAGGACCTTTTCCAAACTCACCTTTTTTTTTCCAATATGTGAAAGAGAAGAGATCCAGCACATTGTCATGTGATTCGATTAGATCAACGTCTACCCGAAAAGAATACCATCGTGTTCATACATACATACGTGTTTTTAAGATAACCATGACTGTTATTAGGGTTGTTTAACAAACTCGTGGCTCACACTCGTCTGTTGGCTTGCTTGTCTGCCTCGTCTAATTTAAATCCATAATTTTAATATATAAATTATAACCCAAACTTATAACACAAATTTTAATAATATTATAACTTTTTTAGTCTATATTTTGTGTTACGTGTACGTAAAAGATATTATTTTTTTACTTTTATATGTATCAATATGTGTAAAAAGTATAAAATTTAAAACTAACAAAAAATAACTTTTGACATGTTCAACCTATTTTCATTCTAGCTTTCCTTCTTTCTTTCTAGTTTTACTGGTTTCTCAAGTTAGGGAAGAAACGTAACCCGAAACAATCTATGCATATATATATATATGGGTCGAAATAACTATATTTTAAATTTTTGGCTAACGAAAGATATCAGATAGCCGAAAGTAAATGCAATGGAAAAAAATCAAGAAAACCGATCCTGCTTCTGCTACGGATGTTGTAGTACCTCATGTTGCTCCGGTTGTACTCGTTGATCTTGCTCAACACCTTGCATATTCCAACTAACATCTTGAAGTGCAGGTCTTAAACGTTCATCTAACACCTTCTGATATTCCAATGTATCTCCATAACATTTCTTCACCTCAACCATATGTAAAGATGGAGCTAACTCAAAAATCTCCGCATCAATTGACAAAATTCCCTTTTTACCCTTGGTTGTCGCGTCCAGTTTCAACAACCCTGCTTCTCTTTTGCTCACTTTCATCCCCAAACATTTACCAATTTCTTCTAGTTTAGATCGAATAGCCGAAGCAGGCTGCCAAATGGCAAATCTTGCTTCTTTCTTTTGTACATGTTCTTCAAACAATGTCGTCAAATTATACCCCGGAGATAGAATAATAATATCAAATGCATTCATATTCGGAGGGTTCATCGAATCTTGATCTTCAGCAACATTTGTGATTGTGCCAGATCCTGAGGCCTTGTCCGCATTTTCCTCTTTCGAACATTTTCCCATTTTAAACCACGCATTTTCCTTAATTTTCGGAATTGTGATTCTGTTTACCGGATTTGGATCCAAGATTCGCGAGATCAACTTCCTTACGTCAGCTTGTAACCAACTTGGAAATCTAAACTCTGATTTCCCGATCTTTCTATACATTTCCACTAAATTTGAATCATGAAATGGAAGATAACCGGCCAATAAAACAAACAAGATCACCCCACAAGACCAAACATCCGCTTTATCCCCATCATACCCTCTTCGAGTAATCACTTCCGGTGCCACGTAAGCAGGGGTCCCACACGCGGTGTGTAACAACCCATCTTCACGCTTAGATTCAGCAAGCGCACTTAACCCAAAATCAGAAACTTTTAAATCCTCATTCTCGTCTAGTAACAAGTTTTCTGGTTTTAAATCGCGATGATAGACCCCTCTGCTATGGCAAAAATCTACAGCATCGATTAACTGATGAAAATATCTACGCGCCGTTTGCTCTTTTAGCTTTCCATTCGCCACCTTATCGAAAAGCTCACCCCCTTTTGCGTACTCTAATGCAAAATATATTTTTGTTTTGGTAGCCATGACTTCATAAAGTTGTAAGATGTTAGGGTGTCTCACTAGTTTCATAATAGATATTTCTCTCTTGATTTGGTTAACAAGCCCGACGTGTATCACCTTCTCTTTGTCTATTACCTTAATTGCAACGCTTTGGCCCGTTGTTAAATTGCGCGCGAAGTAAACCTTAGCGAACGTGCCTTGACCAAGCAATCGCCCTAACTCGTATCTTTCCATCAGGATATTCTCTTTGATGTCCATATTTTCTTGTGTAGCGGATCTTAAATATGTAATGATCCAAGGCTAGACATCAGAATCTGAAAACAAACATGTTTTTGCTTTTTAATACAATAGATGAAAAAGGCTGCTAAATGGGTCGTGTTTGCATTGAAGATTGGTCGGTCGCACGAACCCAAAAATTTTACACAAACCCTAGCGCGGCATGTGTATGCTCAGGTGGACACCGGACACGAACGCGAACACGAACACATCATCGACATGTTTAATCCGAAAAATAATAATAAATTTTATTCCATATTAATATTTAAAAATTCGACATTTACATATTATGAAAAAGTGTATCGTACAAAATGCCTTAACGTACGAGCGTATGCTATGGCAAGTTCGCACGTTATAACCCCAGAAAGGAAATCTCGCATGTTGTAAAAAACCAAAGATCGCATGTTATAAAAAAAAAGTTCGCATGTTAAAAAAAATTAAAATTCGCATGTTAAAAAAAAAAAAAAAAACCAAAATCACTTGTTCAAAAAAAAATCGCATGTTGATACTGCATCTCGTAAGCAGCGTACGTTAAGGCAATTTGTACAATAACCGGCCTCTACATATTATTTTTATTTCTTTAAAGTCATTGATTTTTGACATAAAAGTTACCCGAACATATTCCAAAAAAACTAATAATATAAATACAAAACTCAAACAGGTCAACACATGAACCTGACAGATTGACACGACCACCACCCGTGTAGCTAAGCGTGTTCACATGTTCTACTCCGAAAGTAACCCCAACCCATTTAGCCTAAACCCAAATATGCGAATTTCGTTTTAGTTTCATGTCCGCCGTGTTGGGAAATTCACAATAGATATCATACAAAAATTTGATATGCAGAATCTGATTTGAATCATCTACCAAAAGAACTGATCTAATTACCATATTTCATCAAAGCTTTTTAATATGAACTCAAAACCACACCAAATTTAAATTCTCGCTATTAATTAGTGTTAAAGCAACAAATAAAATCTAAATCCAAAACCCAAAACAACAACTAATTATTACATTTTTAAAATTAATTATGTGTAAACTATACCAACTTATTTTTAAAATTTAATTTATTACATAAAATGCCAAATGATTTTAAGTTATTATATAAAACATAATTTAAATAACTAAAAAATAAATGGGCTAAACAGGTCAACACATGAACACAACCCGTTTGGCTAACCTAAACGCGTTTAACCCCAAAGTGACCGGAACCCATAAAGACTAAACCCAATCCGCGAATTTAGTGTTAGTTTCGTGTAGAAATTCACACTAGATTTCATGCTAAAACTTGATATGCATAATCTGATTTCAATGAATTACCAAATAAATTGATCTTATTAGCAAATTTATATAAAATAGCAAAATTGAACTCAATTTGCTAACCTAAACCCAAATTCTAAGACAAAACAATCACTTATTCGACATATATCTCTGAAGTGAACTACTGATAATCATATACATTATTGTAAATCATGATGAATAATGCTAAAAGGAGAAAATTGAATATAAACTTACCTGATTACGATTAGAGAGCTGGAGCAGAGACGAAGCTCAAAAAATATTGTGGTGTAATTTAGACAGACCCAAACACGATTAATATACATGGACTTGACACATGCAACTGCAATGGTTGATCATCATGAAAGGCTTTTGGTGTGCCCTGCTGAATATTCCTCGGTAAAGTTATGGCTTTAGTCCCTCTACTTTCGTTGTCTTTCATGTTTACGGTGGTTTTTGTTTGTCTGCGGCTGGCTTCTAGGGCTCCTATGCTTGGATTTTCTTCCACAGAAAAATTTTGTTTAATTATGTAATTTCATATTAAAACAAAAACAAGATACGTTTGAAACAAGATTTGTTTGTATCCATTCGTCACATGATGTTGCAAAACAGAAGAATATATCAATTAGGTTTTATGTTGCTTGTACAATAGTTTGCTGAATTTTTAATTAATTATATGAGTTTGATGAAATAATCAGGGCAATATAAAGGTAGGAGAAAAGTGAAGCAAGACGGGTAAAAAAGTACAAATACTAGGATGACAATCCTACCTAATCCACCCCTAGTCATGCCTAACCTTGTTGATTAAGTAAATGCGATAAGTAACTATTCCAACAAACACACATGACATAGGCTACATGGTATGGTAATGGTCCTCCCTTGGAGGATGGTCCGTCACGTAAGCGCCACGTAGGATGAAACAAAAAGGATGAAGGTATGAAAATAGGGGGATGGACGTAAAAAGTATATGTATATATTGTATGTATAGGTGTGTGAGAGAGGGGGAGGGATAGTATTTGTCCTTTTATGAACCGTCTCAAACGTCTGCCAGAGGACGGGGGGGGGGGGGGGGGGGGGGGTCACACCCCAACCGATAGCGGAATCATCGGGGCATGACACTGAGCAAAACAGATTGTCCAGAAGTTTCCACAACAACTATCATTACCATTTAGTTTAAATAATACGTCCCATACCGTATCCCAAACAGTAAAACAAATTATTACAGAATACAACTAGTCAATTACTCTGTTCCGACAACTCAGATTCAAATATAATAATAAATACTGTTTGTTTGCATCTAAAGACCCCTATCTTGACCATGACAGACAACTATTTGTTGGGGGGCTCTAGAGCTTTATTCTAGCCTCGCTTCCCTAGCAAGTAAACACCTTAAACACCTGTCACATACGTTAAAATAAAGTCAATACATATAATGTAAAGGTGAGCATATGTCACACCCTGGCTTTGCGGAAGCGTGGTTAATTTGTGTGACTTCTTAATACCATAGCTTATTCATAACAAAGCTATATGAGTTTAAAACATGCAAGATCATCCATTGAAAATAAAGTAATAAAACATTGTCTTAACGGGTAAACACCCGACAACCACAACTTGTCTAATACATTACAACCACAAACTTTAAAATAAACACGGTTCGGGGACTGTGACTTGTCCAGGAAAGAGTCACAAGTCTCGAACCCTGGATGACCTCGGGCCTAATGCAGCGGAGAAAACAAACCATACCGCGCCAGATCGTTAGTTTCCTGAAATACATGTAAGTTGAAAAATCAACAATAATGTTGAGCGAGTTCATGTGTAAGTGAGTATGTAAAACATTTGTGAGTATGAAAATAGTTGTGGTATGTAGCAGTGTAAGAGGACTTGTGATCACCAATGGTTTGCAAGGCCACTGGCATATGTGAAGTGCAAATAGGGAGACTCAAACCTAGCAGATTTCGCCACGGCAAAGTATGTGGACAAAGTCACCCCACGGTCCATTTCTAGTTTGGCCGGGGGCTGGGCTCGCTACACCCAGATAGATCTACCGCTCCTGTCCCTCGGTCCCTACATGAGGACTAATGGCCCCATGTTGTTCCTATCCACTCACATGATCGTATAACACCTCCTTATGTTAAACATACCGTTGTAAAGTACTCGTAAATCATAGTAACATGTATTTCACCCCCGCAGTTAAGTAAACTGAAAACAGTTAAAGAAAAGGGGGACATGAACTCACAGTCGGTGCGTCTCTACCAAGTACTCCAAATCAGGCAGCTGTGCAACGACCTACATGTGCTAATTCTATTAGACGGACGGCCGTGCCTTAGCTTTATGGTTTAAGTTTTTGGGAAATAGTTAGACAACTATTCCGTGTTTACTTTTCGTATATACTTGGTAGTTAATCTCCTTCCCAATGATGGGGGATTTAATACATGTGCGTTCAAATTATATCATTAAGTCTCACTTAATATATACTCATTTCTAATTCCAAAATATAAATATTTTTCTCAAAAATATTATATTTTACTTCACATAATATTCTCCAAAAATAATACGTTTGGCAAAATACGCGTTCATGAATATTTCCGTATAATGCGTAAGTTACGTTTTAACGTTCGAGTGGTAATAGTAATTACCGGTGTAACTCATATAGTTATCGTAGAGGCGTTCGTATTATTATGGGTCTGTTAACGTTCGTAAATATTATTTTTACTCTAAAAATAATATTTATGTGTTTTTCATAAAATAATCATAAACAGTGTGGTGAAAATATATTTACTAAACGTATATTTTTCACGTTTAGTTTTGTGAAAATCCCACCTCCGATATTTTGTAAATAAAGTCATGGCGAGATTTATATTTCGAAAACATGTCAAAAATAATTCTAACACTTGTAGTGTAAACAATTTTAAGTGTTAGGTTTTTAGGAAAATTCCGCCAGAGTTTCCTCTGTAACTGGAGGTGGCCACGCTTTCAAGCATATCATTTTCTTTTACAAAATCAATTTCAACAACTTCTTTATTCAACCAACCAATTTCCGACACAACAAACTAGTCGACAAGTATGTAAATCGCATAATTACATGAACTTGTAGTTTTTCCGAAACTATAGTGTAAATCCCATTATATTTTGTGGATCTTTATATAAAGTAGCTTAATCTCGTAAAAAAAACCTCGTTTTTAGAATAAATCTATCTTTACAACTTCCCGTCATCTTTCAAAAAGATTGTTATTTTGTCGAAACTTTTCATTTCACAAGTGTTTATACACTTGTGGTTTGTGAAAATCATACTTGTTAGTGTGTCATCCGACTTTTAGAAAACATGATTTTCTCGACACTTGGTCCTACGAAAATACCACTTGGAGATACGTAGATCCGCTAGTTTTAAGTACTATTTTACAAGTAAAATACTTTTACACAAGTTCATGTTTCTCGTGTGGTAGAGTTTCACCTTTTAACCCTTGCACCATTTCAAACAAGCTTATGTCAAGATCCATGATCTTAACAAAGTCGGGTTAAACGATGATCCGAGCTACCACAACGTAGATCGGGCCTAGTTAATCACACAAAATAAATACTACAACTTTTACACCACTTATGATCTTTTAACCAACAAGATTCATGTTTTAGTAGACTTTAAAGCTTCAAAAGATAAGTTTCCGCATTTTAACCGTTACAAATCTTATTAACCACCTTAGATTAGTTCGAGAGAGTGATTTAAGTGTTATACCTCTAGCTCGAGGCTAGGGAAGAATCTATGCGAAAAAGAGGCGGTTAATAGCGTTGTGGTGAGGTTCTTGCGATTCCGTATGCACCGAGCCTCCTTATGCGTGACCCTTCACACTTGTAAGTATGTATAATGCCTTGAAAGAAATTGAAAGTGGGTGGAAGTGGTTGGTGGTTCTCGGCCGTAAGCAAAGAAAAGGGGAAAGAAATTGATTTTTTTTTGTTAAGTGTTGAAATGGTGGTAAGCTTTAGTTTATAAGCAATTCTATAAACCATACAATTCTATTATCCACTAAATATTATGTACCCTAGAATTTAGACAAGCAAGATTAAACTATTCAAAAGTTTATGGTGGAGGTTTCCTAGAGAAACCGATCGGAATTAAATGGGGGCAATATGGTTTGAATTCAACCTCTTAGTTAGTAATTAGTTTGATTCTAGTTAGATAAGTTTTAGAAAAATAACTGAGTTATTAGTGTGTAGTAATTATAGCGGGTGTTAGGGTATTCGGGGACCCTAACGGGCTCAGAAAAAAAAAGAAAACAATATAAATGACAATATTGTTATGTCCCGGGTAAAGTCCGGTTGTTCGGTTGGATATCAATCCGTTAGAGTGCTAAATAAATATTTAAAGTGTCGTTAATATTATTTTTAGTGACCCATTAATTCACCAACATTTTGGAAGGTGTCTAGTAATATTTTTCCAACTTTTTGCACTTTACTAGTTTAGATAAATGCTGAATTTTATTTAAAGTGCAGAATTTTTGTACTCAAAGTACGTTTTAGGCACATCCGGTCACTGTAACTTATTCCTAGTGACACAGTTCTACAACCCTTATACCCCTACACTCACTATGGGTGTAGTAAAATATTTCTGGCTTATACAGGCCTTAGAGGCAGTGCCTGCCTGATGCTGGCTTTATCAGCATGTTCAATAGGTTATCCGTTCATAGTGCTACTGTGCTTTTGTGCATCATGTTTGTCACTAGAGTTCAGCATGTAAATAATGTAGTGACGGAAATCAAAGTATGATGCAGGTATGTACAAGTATCATCAGTCAAGTAGCAGTTCATCAGTAATTTCAAGTAAGCACAGTAATTAAGCAGCAATTAATTATTAATTAAACCGTACGGATACCTGGTTTAGTGAGGGTTGTCACATTCTCCCCCCGTTAGGAAAATTTCGTCCCGAAATTTTAAGTTCTGCTTGTAGAAGCAGGATTCTTAGGAAATAAGTGGGGGTATTTTCTTTCATCCGGTCCTCACGCTCCCAGGTGAATCCAGGACTATGTCTAGCATTCCAACGAACTTTGACGAACTTGACACTGCTCCGGCGGGTCTTGTTCACTTTCCAATCCATGACCTCAACAGGTTCTTCAACGAAGTGGAGCGTGTCGTCAACATGAATTTCGTCGGTAGGAATGGCAACGGTATCTTGAGTTGGACTCTTCTTCAAATTGGATACATGAAATGTATCGTGAACACCATTCAGTTCGGCAGGTAGGTCCAACTTGTATGCTACGGTCCCAATTCTTTCCAAAATTTTGAAAGGACCAATGTAGCGCGGATTCAACTTCCCACGCTTCCCAAAGCGTGCCACCCCCTTCCAGGGTGATACCTTCAACAAAACCATATCTCCAACCTCGAACTCTTGAGGTTTCCTGCTTCGATCTGCGTAGGCTTTCTGCCGGTCACGAGCCGCACTAATGCAATCTCGGATCTGTGCGATCTTATCGGTGGTTTCCTGGACTACTTTAGGACCAACCAACTGTCTATCACCGGCGTCAGACCAACAGAGCGGTGATCTGCACTTGCGCCCATATAAAGCATCGAATGGCGCGGCACCAATACTGGTGTGGTAGCTGTTGTTGTATGAAAACTCAACTAGGGGTAAATGCTTATCCCAGCTACCGCCCAAATCCATAACACATGCTCTCAGCATGTCCTCCAACGTCTGAATCGTCCGCTCGCTTTGACCGTCGGTCTGCGGGTGAAACGCGGTGCTCATATTCAACCTTGAGCCAAAGGCTTCCTGGAAGGATTGCCAAATCCTTGATACGAACCTTCCGTCTCTATCGGAGATAATCGAGAGAGGTACTCCATGGCGTGTAACAATCTCTCTCATGTAGATTTCAGCCAGCTTGCTCGTATTATCCTTCTCGCGGATAGGCAAGAAGTGTGCTGACTTCGTTAATCGATCCACTATCACCCAGATAATGTCATGGCCTCTAGGCGTTCTTGGCAATTTTGTAACAAAATCCATGGAGATTTGTTCCCACTTCCACTTGGGAATCTCTGGCTGTTGCAGAAGTCCTGAAGGCTTCTGGTATTCTGCCTTAACCTTGGCGCATGTTAAACATTTGCTCACATAAACAACAACATCGCCTTTCATCCTAGGCCACCAATAATAATCTTTAAGATCTTGGTACATCTTATCCGCTCCAGGATGGATAGAGTACCGCGACTTGTGAGCTTCATCGAAAATAACCTTCCTTAGATCACCAAACAAAGGAACCCATATCCTTTTCTCAAAACTTAACGTTCCTTCCTTGTTTGGCACCAATAACTTTTCCATCCCACGGAGATACTCTTCTGCAAGGTTTCTTTCCTTGAGAGCTTCTTTCTGCGTTGCACGAATGCGCGAGGAAAGATCGGTTTGAATAATCATTTCCAAAGCCCTAACCCTTATGGGCTTGATTCTCTCTCTTCGACTTAGGGCATCGGCGACCACATTCGCCTTTCCTGGATGATACTTTATCTCGCAGTCGTAGTCGTTCAACAACTCGACCCATCCTCTTTGCCTCATATTCAACTCCTTCTGGTTGAATATATGCTGGAGGCTCTTGTGATCTGTGAAGATCGTACACTTCGTACCATAAAGGTAGTGTCTCCAGATCTTTGAAGTAAAAACTACTGCGTCTAGCTCCAAATCGTGGGTGGTATAGTTCTTTTCGTGTACCTTCAGTTGGCGTGACGCGTAGGCAATAACCTTCTGGCGTTGCATCAACACACAACCCAATCCTTGACGCGATGCGTCGCAGTATACCACAAAATCATCTGTACCTTCCGGTAGAGCTAAGATTGGCGCGTTGCAAAGCTTATCCTTCAATATCTGAAATGCTTCCTCCTGTTTGATCCCCCAATCAAACTTCTTGTCCTTCTGCGTGAGGAACGTCAATGGTTGAGCGATCTTTGAAAAATTCTCAACGAACCTTCGGTAATATCCAGCCAAACCCAAGAACTGCCGAATCTCGGTTGGCGTCTTTGGCGTTTCCCAATCCTTGATCGCCTCGATCTTGGTGGGATCCACGTGGATTCCATCTCCATTTACCACGTGCCCAAGGCATTGGACTTCGTGTAGCCAAAACTCGCACTTAGAGGATTTGGCATACAGCTGCTCTTTCTTTAGCAGTTCCAAAATAGCTCTTAGATGCTGTTCGTGCTCAGCCTTTGTTCTTGAATAAATCAAGATGTCGTTGATAACACAATCATGAACTTGTCCGAGTACGGCTTGCAAACTCTATTTATCAAGTCCATAAACACTGCAGGTGCGTTGTCAAACCAAACGGCGTAACAAGGAACTCGTAGTGTCCATAACGAGTTCTGAAGGCTGTCTTCGGGATACTTTCCTCTTGTATCCTTAACTGATGGTATCCAGATCGAAGATCGATCTTGGAGTAAAAGCTTGAACCTTGGAGTTGATCAAACAGATCATCAATTCTTTGCAGAGGGTATCTATTCTTGATCGTCGGCTTGTTCAGCTCCTGGTAGATGATGTTTATCTGAAAAATCATCATCCTTCTTTTTTACGAGTAGTAATGGGGTTACCCCAAAAGGGAATTTTGGTCTGTTATCCTCCTTCTCTATCCATTGCTAAAACTTCTCTGTCAATCCTTGCATCTCTGAAAATGTAAGACGCTACGATGCATTAACTACGGGTGAAGTGCCTGGGATCAGATTGACACGGGATTCGACTAATCGTTGAGGAGACGGTTCCGGCAAGTCTTCGAGGAAGACTTCGAGGTATTCTCCAATCACAGAGATATCTTCGGGTTTTGGTTCTTCGGCTTCTTTTTCCACGTCATGAGCCAAGAATGCAACACATCCTTTGTGCGAAAATTTTTGTGTCTTCTTTGCCTGATAATCCGTAGGAGCGTATCCTGCTCCTATGAATCACAATCATTCCTCCGTTCGTCATCGGGGTGCGGATGACAATCTCCGCCGGGTTGTTCGACAACCAGTCCATCCCAATTATCACATTGAAGCTTCCGTTAGGCTTGTTCTATCGAGAACTGGGCATCTAGGTTACTTACTACTAAGACAACTATATTTTCTGAAGCTAAAATTTGACAATACTGTCAAATAGAGTGTAATATTGACTATTATGAGACGTACCGATATCCACGCTTGGATTCTATCCACGTGCCTGAGTGTTCTTAGGGCAATACTTCCTGAAATGTCCCACATCACCGCAATTAAAACATGCTTGGCCACAGCCTTGATCGTCACCATCCCTGCCTTGATAGTTGTTGTCGTTGTTACTTCCTCCGCGATTTCCGTTACCATCTTGACCTCTATTTCCATGTTCAGTACCTTGCCGACATGTTTCCTTGACATGTCCCACCTTGCCACAGTTACCACATTTTCCATATCTACACCGCCCGTTATGGTGACGTCGAAAGTTGTCGCACTTTGGTAGGATACCCGTGTACTCTTTTCTCTTTTTGGCCTTGTCGTCGCTACTCGACTGGGTGCCCTGTTTGAAATTCGCCAACTTCCTCTTGTTGTCCCCAGATGACTCTACATGAGTCTCCTTCTTCTCCTCAGAGGCTGAAAATTTGTTCATCCTGATTGCCTCTTCCGTCAAGGCTACACTTAGATTGATGGCCTTAGAGATTGTGGCAGGCTTTTATGCCGTTACCATGCTCATGATTTGGGGTGCCAATCCCCAAATGAAACGCTCAATCCTTTTAAACTCCGGATCTACCATGTAAGGAACGATACGCGATAGAACTTGGAACTTCTCCACACACTCAGCTATTTTTGGACCTTCCATCTTCAAGTTCCAGAACTCAGTTTCTACCTTCTGTCTTTCTGTTCTCGAACAATACTTTTATGCATTAGCTCTTTCAGCTCGTCCCACGAGAGAGCGTACGCAGCAGCCTCGCCCATGGTCTGAACCTGAAGTTTCCACCATGACAGAGCCCCATCTCGGAACAGCCCGGAAATGTACGTGACCTGATCTCTTGGGGCGCATTTGCTTGCACGCAAAACAGTGTCCGTCTTCTCAATCCAGCGTAGGAAGGCTACGGCACCCCCAGTGCCGTCGAAATGTAGGGGCTGGCAGCCTAAGAACTGCTTGTAGGTGCAGCCGTTGGATGGGTTATTTCCTGAGGTACCTCCGTTGCGCTCGGAGTGATGGGCCTCGTATTGTGCGATGACTGCAGCAATGATTCCCTGAAGTTCCGCCTCATTGGTGGGTATGCGTACATCCCGTTTTGGAGGCATCTTCCTATGATGATTGTACGGGTCAGGTCATAGTAAGTAAAGTGTACGTAAGTATACAACAATATCAACACATAACATCTCATGTTATAAATAAATCTCTACAATGGTTGAGGGCTTCGAGGTAGTAACCATGCCCCTGATCTGGGGTGCAAGTCCCCAAATGAATCATTTCATCCTTTTGAACTCCGGTTTGACTAAGTAGGGGAACGACCCTAGACAAGTCGTGAGATTGCTGGATGCATTCAGGAGTCTCTGGTCCGTCCATTTTCAAATTCCAGGACTCTATCTCAAGCTTCTGAATTCCAGTCTTAGAACCACATTTCTCTTCCATCATCTCCTTGAGCTCATCCCAGCTCAGTACATAAGCAACATCTATGTTAAGGGCCCGAACTTGATGGTCCCACCATGAGAGTGTGCCGTCTAGAAATGACCCCGAGGTAAAGGTATCACTCTGTTGGGGCGAACAGTTAGTCATTCTTAGGATGGAGTCAATCTTTTCGGGCCAACGAACAAATGTAACGGCGCCTCCTGTTCCGTCGAAGTTCAAAGGCTTGTAGTTCAGGTGCTGCTTATAGGTGCAGTCAGCTGGGGGGGGGGGGTTATTTCCAGTAGTGCCCTTGCTGTGCTAAAAGCGGAGAGCTTCATGTCATGCAATTGTCGGTGAGTCGCGTTTTTGCAGCTCGGCTTCTATCCTTGGCAACGTACTGGTGTTTGTGTCATGCCTGGGTGGCATTCTCTTTTGCCGAAGTGGCATGGAGCGGGTTAGGCATCATCTCAATAGCACCATAAGCCATCATGTACTCACCCAATTTTACACAATGTATGGGTGGAGAAATAAAATTTTTTTTTTTTTTGAGCCTTCACATAGGCTTGCCAATTTGGCTTGTTGCTAGAAATAGGATGAACTCGAGGCTTGGTCATTCGTGTTCGAGTTATTTCCTGCTACATTGGTTTCATTAGCTTGACCCGCAGAGTCCACCAGGATTTCTGTGCACTACAAGTCGTTATTACGTGGGCCCCCGTAATAATAAATTGTCTTGCACAGTTACCCCAAATTTTCTCTCATCCAAGCAGATGATCAATCAAGGAGCAACAGCAGGTGCGTCGGTATGAACAAGGTCATGCTCTAATGCGGTGTTAGGAGCGACGCCTGGCTCAGGGGCCACGACTGGCTCCGGATCAACAAACTCCATCTCAAAATCAGCTGGATCAACCATCACAGGGGGTTACAGGATCCTCCAAGGGCTGGCCTAAGCGTATGAACTCAAGGTCATGGTCTGGATCAAAACCAGATGGAAGAACAGGATCACCCTCAATACTGTGATCAAACTCAAAGCTATGTGCGGGAACCGGTGCAGCTGATGATGGCGTACCAGGGTCGGCGTCGTGTGAATGGTGTTGCACTGCCTGTATATGCGAAAATGCGGATGTCAGGAACTCAAATGAGTCTGGGACAGGGGAATGGGCATGAGTTTCCCCTGCAGAAGCGTCCGCAAGCAGTAGGCTAATACCAGCAGCAATGGGGTCTCGCCCTCGAATGGGTCCTCCTCTAGTAGATCGTTACCGTCGTCAGAGGCCACGTTGGGGGGCATATCAACAACAGGATAAGCGGCAAGGGGCACAGGAGCAGAGATCACCGCGAGTGGCAAATTCCCAACAAGATGGCCATCAGTAGGCTCTGCTACGACTTTAGGCAGCGCGAAGGGCTGAACGTCGTCATTGTCTGTGCCGGTAGTATCGGAAATGTGCACCTCGTGCTTCGATGTACTATGTCGTCTAATGCTATGTAGTGTCAATCTTTCTTGTACATGATGAAAGCATGACATTTGTAACACATATATGTATAACAGTCAATCACATCCACATATAAACATGTTAGTCAGCAATAAGCAATCAAATAATTCTCCTAGTCCCACTAGCCTCCCAGCCTCCCAGACTGATATTCCTAGTCCCACTAGCCAAATTCCTCCCAGTCTCTAAGACTGCTCTATCATCCACCTCGACCTCCTAGATCGTGCCTCGGCCTCCATGACCGAGCCTCAGCCTTCATGACTGAGCCTACTCTTCCTAGTCTCACTAGCCATCTACCTCGATCTCTAAGATCGAGCCTCGGCCTCCAAGACCGAGCCTCAGCCTCCAAGACTGAGCCTAAAATAATAAAATGTGCTCAACATGTGTTTGTAAAAACGTTTTGGATCTGGACTTAAGTGGTATGCAGTAAAAATGTTTTTCGTGAGAGCCCTAGTGATCATAGTCTAGACTCAAGAAAGATCCTAGTTCGCTATGATCAGAGCTCTGATACCAAGCTGTCACACCCTGGCTTTGCGGAAGCGTGGTTAATTTGTGTGACTTCTTAATACCATAGCTTATTCATAACAAAGCTATATGAGTTTAAAACATGCAAGATCATCCATTGAAAATAAAGTAATAAAACATTGTCTTAACGGGTAAACACCCGACAACCACAACTTGTCTAATACATTACAACCACAAACTTTAAAATAAACACGGTTCGGGGACTGTGACTTGTCCAGGAAAGAGTCACAAGTCTCGAACCCTGGATGACCTCGGGCCTAATGCAGCGGAGAAAACAAACCATACCGCGCCAGATCGTTAGTTTCCTGAAATACATGTAAGTTGAAAAATCAACAATAATGTTGAGCGAGTTCATGTGTAAGTGAGTATGTAAAACATTTGTGAGTATGAAAATAGTTGTGGTATGTAGCAGTGTAAGAGGACTTGTGATCACCAATGGTTTGCAAGGCCACTGGCATATGTGAAGTGCAAATAGGGAGACTCAAACCTAGCAGATTTCGCCACGACAAAGTATGTGGACAAAGTCACCCCACGGTCCGTTTCTAGTTTGGCCGGGGGCTGGGCTCGCTACACCCAGATAGATTTACCGCTCCTGTCCCTCGGTCCCTACATGAGGACTAATGACCCCATGTTGTTCCTATCCACTCACATGATCGTATAACACCTCCTTACGTTAAACATACCGTTGTAAAGTACTCGTAAATCATAGTAACATGTATTTCACCCCCGCAGTTAAGTAAACTGAAAACAGTTAAAGAAAAGGGGGACATGAACTCACAGTCGGTGCGTCTCTACCAAGTACTCCAAATCAGGCAGCTGTGCAACGACCTACATGTGCTAATTCTATTAGACGGACGGCCGTGCCTTAGCTTTATGGTTTAAGTTTTTGGGAAATAGTTAGACAACTATTCCGTGTTTACTTTTCGTATATACTTGGTAGTTAATCTCCTTCCCAATGATGGGGGATTTAATACATGTGCGTTCAAATTATATCATTAAGTCTCACTTAATATATACTCATTTCTAATTCCAAAATATAAATATTTTTCTCAAAAATATTATATTTTACTTCACATAATATTCTCCAAAAATAATACGTTTGGCAAAATACGCGTTCATGAATATTTCCATATAATGCGTAAGTTACGTTTTAACGTTCGAGTGGTAATAGTAATTACCGGTGTAACTCATATAGTTATCGTAGAGGCGTTCGTATTATTATGGGTCTGTTAACGTTCGTAAATATTATTTTTACTCTAAAAATAATATTTATGTGTTTTTCATAAAATAATCATAAACAGTGTGGTGAAAATATATTTACTAAACATATATTTTTCACGTTTAGTTTTGTGAAAATCCCACCTCCGATATTTTGTAAATAAAGTCATGGCGAGATTTATATTTCGAAAACATGTCAAAAATAATTCTAACACTTGTAGTGTAAACAATTTTAAGTGTTAGGTTTTTAGGAAAATTCCGCCAGAGTTTCCTCTGTAACTGGAGGTGGCCACGCTTTCAAGCGTATCATTTTCTTTTACAAAATCAATTTCAACAACTTCTTTATTCAACCAACCAATTTCCAACACAACAAACTAGTCGACAAGTATGTAAATCGCATAATTACATGAACTTGTAGTTTTTCCGAAACTATAGTGTAAATCCCATTATATTTTGTGGATCTTTATATAAAGTAGCTTAATCTCGTAAAAAAAACCTCGTTTTTAGAATAAATCTATCTTTACAACTTCCCGTCATCTTTCAAAAAGATTGTTATTTTGTCGAAACTTTTCATTTCACAAGTGTTTATACACTTGTGGTTTGTGAAAATCATACTTGTTAGTGTGTCATCCGACTTTTAGAAAACATGATTTTCTCGACACTTGGTCCTACGAAAATACCACTTGGAGATACGTAGATCCGCTAGTTTTAAGTACTATTTTACAAGTAAAATACTTTTACACAAGTTCATGTTTCTCGTGTGGTAGAGTTTCACCTTTTAACCCTTGCACCATTTCAAACAAGCTTATGTCAAGATCCATGATCTTAACAAAGTCGGGTTAAACGATGATCCGAGCTACCACAACGTAGATCAGGCCTAGTTAATCACACAAAATAAATACTACAACTTTTACACCACTTATGATCTTTTAACCAACAAGATTCATGTTTTAGTAGACTTTAAAGCTTCAAAAGATAAGTTTCCGCATTTTAACCGTTACAAATCTTATTAACCACCTTAGATTAGTTCGAGAGAGTGATTTAAGTGTTATACCTCTAGCTCGAGGCTAGGGAAGAATCTATGCGAAAAAGAGGCGGTTAATAGCGTTGTGGTGAGGTTCTTGCGATTCCGTATGCACCGAGCCTCCTTATGCGTGACCCTTCACACTTGTAAGTATGTATAATGCCTTGAAAGAAATTGAAAGTGGGTGGAAGTGGTTGGTGGTTCTCGGCCGTAAGCAAAGAAAAGGGGAAAGAAATTGATTTTTTTTTTAAGTGTTGAAATGGTGGTAAGCTTTAGTTTATAAGCAATTCTATAAACCATACAATTCTATTATCCACTAAATATTATGTACCCTAGAATTTAGACAAGCAAGATTAAACTATTCAAAAGTTTATGGTGGAGGTTTCCTAGAGAAACCGATCGGAATTAAATGGGGGCAATATGGTTTGAATTCAACCTCTTAGTTAGTAATTAGTTTGATTCTAGTTAGATAAGTTTTAGAAAAATAACTGAGTTATTAGTGTGTAGTAATTATAGCGGGTGTTAGGGTATTCGGGGACCCTAACGGGCTCAGAAAAAAAAAGAAAACAATATAAATGACAATATTGTTATGTCCCGGGTAAAGTCCGGTTGTTCGGTTGGATATCAATCCGTTAGAGTGCTAAATAAATATTTAAAGTGTCGTTAATATTATTTTTAGTGACCCATTAATTCACCAACATTTTGGAAGGTGTCTAGTAATATTTTTCCAACTTTTTGCACTTTACTAGTTTAGATAAATGCTGAATTTTATTTAAAGTGCAGAATTTTTGTACTCAAAGTACGTTTTAGGCACATCCGGTCACTGTAACTTATTCCTAGTGACACAGTTCTACAACCCTTATACCCCTACACTCACTATGGGTGTAGTAAAATATTTCTGGCTTATACAGGCCTTAGAGGCAGTGCCTGCCTGATGCTGGCTTTATCAGCATGTTCAATAGGTTATCCGTTCATAGTGCTACTGTGCTTTTGTGCATCATGTTTGTCACTAGAGTTCAGCATGTAAATAATGTAGTGACGGAAATCAAAGTATGATGCAGGTATGTACAAGTATCATCAGTCAAGTAGCAGTTCATCAGTAATTTCAAGTAAGCACAGTAATTAAGCAGCAATTAATTATTAATTAAACCGTACGGATACCTGGTTTAGTGAGGGTTGTCACAGCATACAAGTTTGATAATAGCATATAGAGTTCGAAATAGTTACGCATAACGAGCACGCACACAGAGGAAAACGAAGCATGTTAATTATCGACATGGATCTATCGATACCAATGACTGCGGGTTGACTGCCCGAGGCAGTTCGCAATACATGATTACCACCGTAATCCATGCAAGTAATTGTCCTTAACAACCCCCGTGTGAACGGGTGCTGAGTCCAAACTATAGTACTACGTCGTTAAGGCAGGTAGACAGCATTCCACGTGTAAACATAACAACAAGCATTCATTTAGTCACGTAATACATGCAGAACGGTTAGCGTTAAAATGATTGAGTAGTGTGTTCGATTGTGATTTAGATAAGTAACGTATGTAACACCCAAAAGTGCTAAAGCAAAAAGGGTTCGAGTATACTCACAGCGGTTGATGGATTGAATGGAGCGCTTGAGAGTGGGGTTAGCCTGAATAGTTTGATAGCATAATGATGAGTAACGCGTAAAATGGTAACAAGTGATGATGGGTCGAACAGCCTGGTCGATCGAACGGTAGGTCGATCGAACGGGTTGTTTGTTCAGTTGGACAGTCCGTTCGGACAGCCTGTTCGATCGGCCGATAGGCTCGATCGGTTGGACTGTTCGAGTGGATTGTTTCTTCCTTTGAGTAGGATGTGTTTGTGTATGATGGCTTATCCTTTTGAAGTTTTCGTTGTAGTATTTGAGAACACTGAAGTGTTCTTACCTTTCAGGTCGATCGATCGAACAGTCTGTTCGATCGGCCGGCCTAACCGATCGGTTAGACACTTCAGTAGCAAGTCCTCAGCAGGATGTCACCTGATCGAACAACATGTTCGATCGAGTGGCATTCCAATCATCGAACGAGTTGAAAAAATTGATTAAGTGTTGAAGCATAGTATCTCATGATCCGAAGAGTAATGTTATCAAACAGATCGTTCGATCGAACATCACTTCGTTCAATACCATACATCATGAAATTGTCAAAGTGTGGGGCCATGTGCTAGCCGATCGGCTAGCCTGGTCGATCGGCTGACATGTCCGATCGGTTGGGCTGTTCGTTTTCGAACAGCCTGTTCGATCGGTCAGCATCCTGACCTGGTCGGCCTGTTCGTCTAACACTTGGCTGTTCTGATGGTTTTGACGTTATATCGAGGTATTTTGACAACGAGCTGAACCATGGCAACTTCGTTCTTACTTGTTCCCCTTGCTCGGACAGGAATCACCCAAGTCCGGCCGGTGAACGGTTCGGAATGGTAGTTTAACGTTTAACCTGAAATCGGTGAACCTTGTAGATAGAATCCGAATCTTGAACCACGCAACCATTAGAATGATTAGTGAGTTGGCTCAAGCTCCGTTTCTACCGGTTTGAAGGCATTGAGTGTAAAAGAGTTGAAAGAAAGTTGGAAATCCTTCTTTCAATCCTTCTTTCAATCCTTCACACCATGTAAATGTTCAGATCTGTAATAGATCTTAGTTTGTTTATGTGGAAATCGACTAGATCCAAGTGATTCTTGGTGGATTGAGGTCAAAACATGAAGTTCTTGAAGAACCATGATGACATCATCCTAGAATACCTAGATCTTGATGATTCACGGTTAGAAATCAAGATTTGAAAGATAGAAAGGTGTAGGAGGGTGTATTGATCAAGAAAGTACAAGATTTAGGATGAAAACTTACCGGGATTGAGAGAAATCGGAGAAATAGTGGAGAGCACGAGCTGGTCGGTCAGAGGGTTTCCAAAAGTTGAAAGAATGACAATGATAGGCCTATTTATAGGTTTCCAAAAGAGGAAAGAGCTAGCCGATCGGCCAGGCATCCCGATCGGACAGCCTGCTCGATCGGACAGTTCGTCCGATCGGCTGGGCTGTTCGATCGGCTAGGAGCCTGATCGATCAACAGCCTGCTTTGAGTGTTCGGTGCGACGAGTTCTGATATTTCGATTTCGATTAACGACAATACGAGTACGATAGAGTTTCCTATTCAAATTACTTTTAATCCCAACTACTATATCTACATACAAGCATCTATATTCCATGTTCGATTTCGATTTCGATTGAGTTCGATTGAGTTTCGAGTTTCGATTCGATTGATCACCACACATAACATAAAGTAAACACACACAAGTAACACGTAAGGCACACACACACACACGTAATATAACACCAAATTCGCATAATTCGAGTTTCGAGTTCGATTGATGATTTGATTAGCTTGATTATTGATTGATTAACTTTATCGTATTGTTACTTCCTACTATTCACAGTCGTAAAGCGTTTCGCGTCTATTAAACATTCGATTACTTCGATTCCTTGGATTGACAACACTTACTCCACATAATACAAAACATAAAATAGACTATTTACAGTCAAAGAAGTCAAACTTGACTTGGACTTTGACTTTGACTTTGACTTTGACATTCGAAAACACGGGGTGTTACAGCCTCCCCTTGTTTAGGGAATTTCGTCCCGAAATTAGGTTGAAAGCTGCACAGCACCGTGAATGATCTTACCAATTTCTCGCTTCAAATCTTCATTTAAACAACTGCGGGTACTTAGCCTTCATGTCGCTTTCGAGTTCCCAAGTGAACTCTGCGCCTCGTTTGCCTTCCCATCGGACTTTCACGATAGGGATGCGCGAGCGTCTAAGTTGCTTGGTTTAGCGATCCATGATTTCGACAGGCTTTTCTACGAAATGCATCGTTTCGTTTACTTGAAGGTCGTCGAGAGGTATAATCAGATCATGATCAGCTAGGCATTTTCGGAGATTTGACACATGGAAAGTTGGGTGGACATTACCAAGTTCCTCCGGTAATTCGAGTCTGTAGGCGACTTTTCCGATCCTTTCCAGAATCTTAAAAGGTCCAACATATCGAGGCGCTAGTTTCCCTTTCTTGCCGAATCTGACCACACCCTTCCAAGGTGATACCTTTAGGAGTACGTAGTCGCCAACGTCAAATTCAAGGGGCTTGCGTCTTCTATCGGCGTAACTTTTCTGTCTATCCCTGGCTTTCGACAAGTTGTCTCGAATCTGGAGGATTTTGTCAGTCATTTGCTGTAGTAACTCGGGACCAGTTAATTGCGAGTGACCGATCTCGTGCCACAGAATAGGCGAACGACATCTTCTTCCGTATAAAGCCTCGAATGGTGCCATTTGTATGCTGGCATGATAGCTGTTGTTGTACGAGAATTCGACTAACGGTAGGTATTTGTTCCAACTACCACCGAAGTCTATGACACACGCGCGGAGCATATCTTCAAGAGTACGAATTGTTCTTTCAGTCTGTCCGTTGGTTTGAGGATGGAATGCGGTACTTAGGTTAAGCGATGTACCGAGAGCTGCTTGAAACGTTTCCCACAATCGTGAAGTAAACCAAGCGTCACGGTCTGAAATGATGTCACGAGGCGTACCATGATTACAAATGATCTCGTCGGTGTAGTTTCGGGCTAGTCGTTCTACCTTGTAGTCTTCCCGTATTGGAAAGAAGTGGGCTGATTTGGTCAGACGATCAACTATAACCCAAATGCTGTCGTGACCTGATGGCGTGGGCGGAAGTTTGGTTATGAAATCCATAGCTATACTCTCCCACTTCCATATAGGGATTGGAGGTAGTTCGAGTAAGCCAGAAGGTCGTTGATGTTCAGCCTTAACTCTCGCACAAGTTAGGCAACTTCCAACATAGAGAGCAATATCTCGTTTCATGCACGGCGACCAGTACTTGTAGCGAAGGTCCTGGTACATTTTATCGGCACCAGGATGAATAAAATATCGGGATTTGTGGGCTTCGTCCATTATAATCTTTCGTAAATCGGTCCGCTTAGGGATCCAAATTCGGTCCAGATAATAGAAAATCCCATTTGCTTTGCTCACAAGCTGGGCTCCATCGTGATAAATCCTCTCTTTCTTCAAAGTGCGCTCGTTAAAACAAGCATGTTGGGCTTCGCGGATGAGGGTTTCGAGATCATGCTGGGCTTGGGTATTGCGAATACTGAGCAAATAACTCCGTCTGCTGAGCGCGTCGGCAACAACATTTGCCTTGCCTGGGTGATAACGAATCTCACAGTCGTAATCGTTAAGAAGTTCTACCCATCGGCGTTGACGCATGTTAAGCTCTTTCTGATTAAAGATGTGTTGTAAACTCCTGTGATCGGTGAAGATCGTACACTTGGTACCATACAGGTAGTGTCGCCAAATCTTCAATGCAAAAACAACTGCGCCTAGCTCGAGGTCATGGGTTGTATAGTTCTTCTCGTGGATTTTGAGCTGACGAGATGCGTAAGCTATAACATGGTCCCGTTGCATGAGAACACAGCCAAGGCGAAGGTTGGAAGCATCACAATAGACAATGAAATCGTTGTTTCCGTCGGGCAACGTGAGGACAGGAGCATTGTAGAGCATATGCTTGAGGGCTTGAAAGGCAGACTCTTGTTCAGTTCCCCACACAAAAGGCTTGTCCTTATGGGTATGGGCGGTAAGCGGCACAACGATCTTAGAGAATCCTTCGATAAATCGTCGATAATAGCCCGCTAGTCCGAGAAAAGAACAAACTTCAGACGGGTTCTTAGGCGTAATCCAGCTCTTAACTGCTTCAATCTTCGCGGGATCGACATGAATACCTTGACTATTAACGATGTGACCCAGAAACTGAACCTCCTCCAGCCAGAATTCGCACTTGGAGAACTTGGCATAGAGTTGATTCCCCTAGAGTAGCTCGAGAACCAAACGTAGATGTTGCGCATGTTCGGCTTTCGATTTGGAATAAATCAAGACATCGTCGTTGAACACGATGACGAAACGATCTAGAAATGGCTTACACACGCGATTCATCAGATCCATGAAAACTGTGGGTGCGTTGGTTAAACCAAAAGGCATAACAACGAATTCATAATGGTCGTATCGAGTTCGAAAAGCGGTTTTAGGGATGTCTTCCTCTTGGATGCGCAATTGATGATAGCCTGAACGTAGATTAATCTTCGAGAAACACTTGGCACCTTGCAGCTGATCAAACAAGTCATCGATTCGAGGCAAAGGGTATCGGTTCTTGATGGTTAGCTTATTCAACTCCCGATATTCGATGCACATCCTGAACGACCCATCCTTCTTTTTAATGAAAAGGACTGGTGCACCCCAAGGAAAGGTGCTTGGGCGAATAAAGCCTTTTTCGAGCAATTCCTGAAGTTAGTTCGAGAGTTCCCGCATTTCGGATGGAGCGAGTCGATAAGGAGCTTTGGCAACAGGGTTAGCTCCAGGAATAAGGTCGATACGAAAGTCGATATCACGACTTGGCGGTAGTCCGGGAAGATCATCAGGGAACACCTGAGGAAATTCAAGAACCACTGGAACGTCTTTGACTTCAACCTTCTTTTTCTTTTCCTTCTCCGCTACTACAATGTTGGCCAAGAAAGCTCTGTATTCCTTGCGGAGATACTTGCTAGCTTGGATACATGACATGAGCTTGAGACCTTTCGAAGCAGTTTCACCGTACACACATAATAAATCACCATTCGCGAGCAAGAATCGAATCATTTTATCGAAGCATACAACTTTAGCATGGTTTTCGCGAAGAAAGTCCATGCCTACTATGACGTCGAAAGTTCCGAGCTGCATTGGAATGAGGTCGATTGGGAAGATATGATTGTTAAGCTCGAGGGTACAATCATGGAGAACATAGTTAACGGCGACAGTTCTTCCAGTAGCGACTTCGACTTCGAATGACGAGGGGAGATAAGAGCGCTTACGACTAAGGAGCTTCTCGAATTCAAACGACTCAAAGCAGTTATCGGCTCCAGTATCAAACAAACATGATGCATAAATACCATTCACAAGGAACATACGATTAACTACGTTGTTGTCAGCCTAGGCTTGACGGGCGTTGATGTTGAAGGTTCTGGCACGGGCTGCTTGTTGCTACTGCTGAGGCTGCTGCTGTTGCTGTTGGGGCTCTTGTTTCACCACCCTGTTCGGGCACATGTTTGCAAAATGGTTAGGATCACCACATGCAACGCAGACTCGAGCATTGACCGCGGGTGCTTGAGCTGCAGGTTGGCCTTGTGGGGCTGGGAGTAGAGCTTAATGAGCGGCGGCTTGAACTGGGGCTTGACGAGGACCACAGCGACAGTTAGCAGTGAAATGACCGTAAAGATTGCAATGAGCACAGAAACGACAGGCGAGTCCCACCGGATGATGATATGAGCATGTTGGGCAGAGCGGGTGGGGACCTGTGTAAGCGCGTTTTGCTGGCGGTGCATTGGTCACTGGGGCTGGTCGGTGATGAGATTGCTGTTGAGCCGGTACAGCTTGCAGAGGAGCAGCAGTTGTGGTGACAGCATAGTTCTTGTTGCTGGAGCTGTTGTTGTTGTGCTTCTTCTTGCAACGTGATGACTAGGGTTGAGCAGTGGTGTCGGTGGTTGGTGCAGTAGTAGCTTGATGCAGAGTCTTGGATGGCTTATCCCAGAAACCAGACTTTACCCGCTTGTCATTGATCTCGGCGGCAAACAGGTAGGTCTCCTCAATTGATGATGTCTTGGCGGCGTGAACAAAGTTGGTAACACAATCAGGTAGAGCTCGAATGTACTTCTTGATGGCCATGTCTGGCGTCTTGACTTGGTCGGGACAGATAATGCTAAGCTGCTTGAAGCGATCAGTCAAGGCAGCGTTGTCTCCGTCCTTCTTCTTGATGTTCCAAAACTCGTCCTCCAGCTTTTGGCATTCATGGGGAGGGCAGAATTCGTCCATCATGATGGCCTTCAGCTCTTCCCAAGTCAACTCATAAGCTGCATCATTCCCGCGTTGTTAGGATCGGAGGCTCTCATGATTGTGTTTGTTTGTATAAATTGAACATTCATAATATATGAAATGATGTAAAGTGCAGCGGAAATGGATACAAACTTTGTAAAGACAACCAAAGAAGAAAATAGTTTGATAAACAAATGCTTTTCATTAAGTTGAATGATTGAGATACAAAGCAAATGATAACAGCATGTTTACAGAACTAAGTTCCCCCTCAGCCTGATATCCCAAGGTTGGTTGCACAAGATGAAAGGATTGAACTGGAGAGGAAGAATCTACTCAGTCAATCGAATGTAACAGTACAGGGTACTGCTCCATTTATAGGCAAACCAAACCACTGAAGCATCTCAGCTGACGTCACCATGAAAGTGACATCTAACAACCTAACAAACTCTATCTACTGATCTATACAACTACTGCTTTGCTAACTACTGATAGTGTATAAAGTTTACATAAGATGAATAGAAATGCTGCTGTATCACTCTACTGCTGTGAACCCAGCAGTACTTGTCATGATCAGCAGTGCTTGACTTAAGGCAGCAGATTGAACAGCAGGGCTTTTAGTCTTCATCAGTCTTTTTGTGTTGATCAGCAGTTGTGGGTCAGCAGATGTTGATAAAGGCAGTACTTTGTAGCATATCATATGTTTGAGCCACATTCAAGGGGAAAGCAAAGTGTAAACAGCTGCTTATTGATAGTCCACTGATGTGATCCGGTTTTGGCTTTATATTATCTGTTCCTCTGGTAGGGTTCAATCCCAACAATCTCCCCCTGGAACAGATAATGCCAAAACCCTTCATTATTCAGGACCTTTATTTCTCACCAAAAGTTCCTTAGCTTGTCTTTTAAATTCAGCTTCAAATTCCTTGGAACTTAGATCATCTTCATCCCTACACAGTGTAAGTTCAAGGAGATCCTGCAAATCTTCAACACTCAGGCCAAGTGCTTCTTTCCTTGATATGTACTTCACTTCACTATTGGTTCTGACAAGAGTCAATACGTGGGTCTTTTGATCAGACATCCACTTTAGTATTTTTAAACCAAATGGGTTTCTTGGGAGAGATTTATTCTTTGATGAGTTAGGAGATGATGGCCTTGTGAACACTTGCAGACTTTCAGATATTCTTTTGAAGGCTTCTTCAATGACTTTGTTTGCTGCAGCTATGTCTTCTGCAGTTTCTTTTTCAATTTGCTCTTGCCTTTCAATGTTTGTCATGCCCGTTGAAGTGTTTGGTAATGCAGGTTTTGTTAATACCTTCTTAACAAGGTTTTGAAGCTTTATTGAGCTGTCTTCTTTTAGACCCATTTTCATGATGGTGTCCTTGAAGTACTCTGCTTCCTTTTCTTTGACCTCTTCTTCAGTCAGCTGTTTACCTTCATCTTGGTTTGACACAAAAATAGGTTTGTCTACTAATTTGAACAATGTTCTGAGGTTTTCAATCTGCTGTTCAAGCTTCATCATTTGTTCACGTTTCTTTGAAGCACTTGAAATAGTTATCTTTCTTTTCTTTAGCCTTTCATAGGCTTCATCAGTCTGCTATTTTGACCATTTTGATATGGCTTCAGCAGTATCCATTTTTGCATCCACCAGCTCCTTTTTCTTTCCTATGTACTCAGTAGTGAGCTCAGCAATGAGGTTTTTGTATTTGCTCCAGTTTGGAGCATTTTTCTTCTTTGTAGGATCATTCTTGATTCTGTCAATCCTATCAGCCTCATGCTTTAGAGCGACTATTGGCCATCCTTCAAACTGTTTTTCTTCAGCAGGATAGAATTTTTCTTTCATGATGTAGGCTAGATATTGTTTTCTTAACTTTTTGCGTTGTTCAGCCTTTTCTTTGTTCAGTTCTTGTGCAAATTCTTCTATCTGCTTTTCTTTTGTGAGGAAGAAATCCAGTCTTTTAGCAATGCCTTCTTCGCTTAGACCTTCACTTTCACTCTCAACTTTAGCTCTTAGTTTAGCTTGCCTTGCCTTGATTTTGAGGTAATCATCCATATCCTCTGGTGCCATGTAGCCTATGAGTGAGGAGAATGTTCTTTTTGAAGGATCTTCTTCTGTATAGAATTGCCTCATCTCATTTTTGATAGCTTCAAGTTCCAATGGATATTTTGCAGCATTAGGATCATGTATACCCTCATCGGCAGAGATTGGCTTTCTTTTTTTACTGAAGAGATTTGGTTGTGATGTAGGAAAGATGAGAGCAGTGGTGGATGGTTGACTAACAGCTGTTGAAACAACTGGTGCCTCAGCCGCTGTTGTCATTACAACTACTGATGTATCAGCAGATGTCTTCTGCTTTTGAGCAGGGGTTGTGGTGGCAGTTGTTTGAGTAGTGATAAGTGGCTGAATAACAGCAGTTGAAACAACTGGTGTTTCAACCACTGTTGCCATTACAACAGATGTTATAACATCTGCTGTCTTCTGCTTTTTGGCAGGAGGTGATGATAGGTTGGCTGTTTTTGATGGTGATGGTGATTTTGGTGCTGTAGACACAGATGGTGGTGGAACAGTAGTTGTGGTGGTGTGTGGTGATGTGGTGTGTGTTGATACTGCAGTTTTGGTTTGGCTACTTTCTGGCTCAACATATATACCATCATCGATTCCCTTTTTCTTCCACTTGATCTTCTCCCCCTTTTTGGCATTATCTGGGAAGGGTTCATTCATGAAAAGAACAGTGGAGGGAACCTTTCCAGAGGCACTTTGAATGTGAGCCTTTATAGCTTTAAAATCTGCCTGAGTATCTTTGAATCTTGATTCCACCATATTTGTCAGCTTTTGAACATGTATGGCATGCTGCTGATCTGCCATCTGCTTTTGTCTTTCCAGCAGTGGTTGGAATAGGTTCCATAACTCATTTGCAGCAGGTGCTTGTTGAGCAGATGCTTGAGCAGGAGGAACAGTTGATTTGGCTTTCTGAGCTTTTAACAGTTGCTGCACCATATCTTTTATTTCAGCAACTGAGGTTTCAAGGTTTTCGACCCTTCCCGTCAATTCCTGATACCTTGAATCATCACCTGAGTTAACAGGATCATCTGAATCCCCACCAGCAGTGGTTTTACCAATGAATGACTTAGGAACAGAGTCCCAAAAGTCAGCCATTGATGCCCCTTGTTCTTGGTACTGGGGACTTCTTTCTTCAGCACTTGATAACCGTTTGATGTTGCCAGTAGTTAAAACAATCTCACTGGTGGTTCTCAGTGGTGCTATTGAAGAAATTGCCTTCAAGGGAGTCTTATGAATGTAACCACTGTCCAAATGTAAGCCAGTGGGTTCAACATTTGTAGTGGCTGCTCCACTTGAACTACTGACAGGAATTACTTGTAATTCCTACAGTGTAACCTCCTCAGTTGTTGCTGGGATAGCAGAAATGTCAACATCAGACCCAGTCACCTGTTGAAGTATACTCTCAGTGATAGGTGGTTGAGAGGAACTGGTTTGTGTCTGAGTAACATCAGCTGCATGCAACAAAGGTATGGTGGATGGTGGTATTATGTGGGGTGAGGGTAAAGGATTTGAAAGAGACATGTCCTTGGGATCAGGACTGTGGAAGATGGATCCGAGTGGGTCCAGAGCTTCATATTGTGGTGTCCCTATGTTTACAACCTGATCCTTTTGTGAGGATGCAGGAGGAGTTTGAGGCAAGGGTTGAGATCTTTCTTCCAACTGCTGTGAGGAAGTAGCAGCAGTGGTTATTTGTGACTTTTGTGCTGTCACTGGCATTGTCTCTCGGATCTCATCTTCCAGAGATGCCTTTGTTTTGGGTTTGGGTGCGCTTTCTGGATATTTTCTTTTTGGTCTTTTTAGTGGTGGCAGGTGTGGGTTTCAAAACAGTGGGTGTGCTGCTTTGATCACCTGGAGCAGTGGGCTCAGCAGCAGATATCTGAGGAGCAGTTTCATCTGCTAAATTCTGCTCAAGCACCTCTGCTTTTGTTTTTATTGGTGCCAATATTCTAGAGAAGGTTTCAGATGTTAAACAGTTTATTTTAAAAGAAGCACCTTGTTTGGGCAAATCAGCATCTTTCTCTACAAATTTTTGTTCAAAATAGTAGCTTAAAAATCTTGGAAAGAGCAGAAATGCCTTATTATCAACGTTTTTTTTACCAAATCATCAAATATTTCCTGGGAGTAATTAAAGTTTTCATTGTTTAAAATTGCATACCCCGGGCATCGAATTTTTGTTGGTATTTCATTAAAAGACGTTGTTTTATTAGAAACACACATTAGCAGTGTGTGAAATAAAAATCTGGGTGCAGAAGGAAAATAACCTTTTTGTAAGGTATCCCTTTTCGGTTGCTCTGCATGGCCCCTGTTTATGAAATCCTTTTTCAACTCGTCTCTAGAAAATGAGTTTTTACCTTTCAAATCATCGAGTTTAAAGATTTCTGAAATGGATTGTGGAGATATTTGAATCTTCTTACCCTGTATCGAGGAGTTGATAGCTGTGACGCTGTCACCTTGTTTTTCAAGGTTAGCATTTTTCCAGAACTCTCTCTGGGTTTGAAGATAAATGGGAGCGTCTGCTGTTATCAAAGTTTTGTACTTTGATGCAGACAAGATGTCAATGATGGAGTCGAAAGTGTTGTCAGTTGTGGGTTTTGTGAGTATACCCACATAGTTGTGAGGAGATTTGTAGCGAATCTCCGTAGTTTCAGCGGCCATTTGAGTGGCGTCTGATGGGGTGGAGGAAGAAGATGGTTTTGATTTTGACTTCGATTTTAGTTTCGTCATTTTTGATGAAGAAGATCAAAGAAGGTTTTGTGAGGAAGAGTGGGAAACTGCTTTGTGAAGAGAATATTTGGAATTCAATTCGACAGTGTGAGCCTTTGTTTGGGTTTAATCAGGGTTTTATTTTAGGGAAAAAATGAATGCTGATGTGGCAGCAGTTATAATGATCTGACGGCTAAAAGCTGACCACGTGCCAACCCCTGATGGAATGGTAAATAATGGAGGACAGTTGTTTTGACTACCACTGATGGATCAAGCAACAGGTAGTTACAACGGTAATGGAATGAAGCAGTGTGTGTATCAGTGGATAGAACAATGATTTTAAACATCAGTGTTTTTGAAAGAGCAGGGGTTGACTATCAGCAGTGGACAGACTTTAGAGAGCAGATGTTGAGGCACAACAACATTTATGGTACAACAGTGGTTGAAGATAATAATGAGGATCATTAGTATAACAATTGTTTGTGCAGCAGTGTTTTGACTTTTGACATATAATTTAGCATCTGCTTGTTCAGATGTAGGAATTGATTTTGTCTTGTGAAAGCACAATATCTTATCTAACATCTGTTGAGCACCAGAAATGCTATTCTTAACAAAATACATTTTAGATGTATATTATCAAGATTAAATTGCCAGCAGTTATCTACAGAAATTTTTGTTCAAGGTTTTGCCACATGTTCATTACTCCTGACAATGGTTTAGCATCCCAGATGATGAAGAATTTTCTACTAAAACTACTCATTTTGTGTCTAATTACTTGAACTAGAACATGAGTATCTCAGTAGTTCAAAATCAATTTGCAATCAATTTTTGATCCGTGACAACCAAACTTGAGCTTAACATGACCTTGATATGTGTGCCATTTCCTTTTGATCAGATTTAAGGATAGTAATTTCACACAAAAATTAAGAAATTACATCCTGACCGGTGAGAAACCTTTACTATAAAAAATGAGTAAAAGAACAAAATATATTATCCAGGAACAATGAGATAATATATCCGGTTTTATTTGAGAAAAACACCTTAAAAAAATTAAAGAGTGTTTTGAAAATCATCAAAAGGATCTGACAGCTTTTCAAGAAGTTCATGATCATATCATTCTCAAGTTATTTTGACCATTGTTTGGGGTCATTTTCTAGACAATTGATTGTAAATTCTTCTTTTAAGGACAATCACTGGAGATGCTAATGTTACCTGAACGATTCCTGTATTCGATAAAAGCACACAGTTGCATGATGACCACTGTTTACCCAATCTTTGACCTCATAAGTGTTTTATGCTTATACTCTTTTTTTTATTTCAAAAGTTTTGAGATAACCACACTTTGAGATTTGTTCATTTTCTTTTTCCCTTTTTACCCTTCCCATTCACAAGTACAGAAATACTCACTGAGAGATATTATTTTGAAGAAGTTTAGTCCAGAATCATTTTGAAGTAATGTTTTGAGAGATCTAGCCACATTTGTACATGTTTTATTACCGGATCTCACATTACGTATGATTTGGACTGTTTTGACACCTTATTTTCTCAATGTGTTTTGACAAAGTTGATTTGGTCCTTTTGAAGATTCTCAACCTGTCTTTGAGCACATAAGAAATTTTGACTAAAGCTTTATTTCCCTCTTTCTATGTTAGCAGAACACTAGTGTTTAGATGAACGTAGGTTTTGCTAATCTGAGGTGCATACTTTAGTGTAAAATATGAAAACATCACAAATTTCATAACAACAGTTGAAATCAATTTTGAATGAAGATGAACACACCATAGTTACCAGATAAGTTTCCAGATCTGGAAACTATGAGTGATTTGTGCATGACATCACCAGTTGTATGAGATTTGTGAATCTTTTGACATCTTGGTTGTTTTACAGAGCTTTTGAGTCATCATTTTGAACATGATTTCTCGTTACTCTGTTTTTCAACTGAATACAATCAACCTTAGTATCAATGAATTTTGAGCTGAACTGTTATGTCAAATTGATTGTTAGATCGAATTTGACTGTCCAAGCTCTGATACCAATTGTTAGGATCGAAGGCTCTCATGATTGTGTTTGTTTGTATAAATTGAACATTCAGAATATATGAAATGATGTAAAGTGCAGCGGAAATGGATACAAACTTTGTAAACACAACCAAAGAAGAAAATAGTTTGATAAACAAATTTCGTTTTATTGAATTAAATGAGTTGCAATGTCTTAACAATAAAGAAACATAACAAAATTAACTAGTCTTGCATCTTTTAATGTCACTAAGGCCTCGTCCAATCCTCTGTGAGCATGCATCAATATCATCATCAATTATCATCAACTATTGTACCTGAAACACATGTGAAAATACGTCAGCATAAAAATGCCGGCGAGTACATAGGTTTTATGAAAAACAGGATTCATGACTTAGGTTTAAGAAAATGTTTAACCAAAAACTTGTCATAAATCCAGTTTAAGTGTTTGCTTTTATAAAACGTTTGAAAATCGATGATAGATAGGTATAGTTAAAAAGAATGATGTAAGGTTAAGTGAATAACCAAGTAAAAAGGAGTTTGTATAAAACAAACTGTTTTGTAAAACAATGTCTTGTGAAAAAATATGTTATTTGTGTAAAAATGTATAAGTCCAAATGAATGATTTAAATAACGTTACGCCATGTAATATAATACAAGCACTTATATATAGGAAGTACCAGCGGCGTATCCACCATGCTTGTATCACATTACACACATCTCGTTACTCAAATCACTTACCCACATAAACCATCAATGTAAATTGCCCATGTCTAAACCGTTGTCAAATGTCAATCAAGTAATGTGTAAACAAAATGTCATGTATGGTAAGTGAAATATGTAATAACCAAACCATAGGTAAGAATGCACAAACAATGTACTAAGTATGCGACGGATGGACATACATAGCATGATACAAAGTATAAGATGTCTTGTAAAACGATGTACTAAGTATGCACACAATGGGCATACATAGCATGTGATGTGAAATGTACTAAGTATGATTAACATACATAGCATGTGATGTAAAATGTACTAAGTATGATGAACATACATAGCATGATATGTAAAATGTACTAAGTGTGATGAACATACATAGCATGAAATGTTATGTAAAACGATGTACTAAGTATGCACACAATGGGCATACATAGCTAAAACATAATAAAATCATGTACTAATAGTGTACTAGTGAACATAGCAAGTATATGATATAAAAGCATGAAATCATGAAAGTAACAAGTAGGCACATGTGTTTCACCCCAAAATGTTTGGAAAACAGTAAAAGAGGGGTCTATGTACTCACTTGAGATTGCTTATAAGTCCTTGGATAACCACCAAGCAAAGCTAGAAGATCACGGAATCAAACGGCACCTATATAGGTATCTACATTAATAAACGGACCTATCGGAGGATCGGGTAGTACGAGGGTTCGTAAACCAAATAAGTATGGGAACTTATGTAATATGGTTTAACAAAGCCTACATACTAAAACGAAACATATCCTAAGTGCTTTTGACCCATTACGACCCATTTAGGTAGCTTATGCCACTTTAACGCGTCGTTTGCGTAAAACGCATTCGGAAAGCCTAACTAGTCCTATGACAAGTATTATATGCCTTAACATGTCTAATATTGTTGCTAAATCAGTTTAGATGTCAAAAATTAAGTTACATATGCTTAAAATGAATTTATGCGTAAAAAGGGCATTTTGGTAATTTACCTAAGGCATATAAACTACCTATCATACAACTACTTAAACGACGTGACCATAAGGTATAACCTCGGAAGGTTATTCCCTATACAACTATGGTCACCTAAAACGTTTGGTCGGATCCTAATGATCGACCAAATGGGTCGGGTTCGAAAGTATAAGCGATTGATTAGATCGCTTACCTTTACGACCCTAAACAAGCACAAATCTAAAAGTGACGAGCTAAACATGCTAGAACATGTTTAGTAAAGTTAGAAAACAGGTTTGGTATTAAAACAAACGGTTTTAATACCCTAGAGTAGTTTGGTTACAAAATACGCGAGAAAACGTATTTTGGCCAAAACTACGACTCGTCACTGAGCCTAGATAACGTGGTAATCAGTAGGTATAGTTACTAGGGACTATAACCATCGTGATTACGCTCACGTTATGAAGTTCAAACGAACTTCGCGTTGACCATAAACTGGTCAAAGCAGGAAGTCAAACACAGTTTGACTTAAACGCTAAAACGAACGAAAGACGTGAAAGAATACTTACAGAAGGTCCCCGCAAGGTTTGATTCCAAGTAATCTCAGGTAGGAAGTGCACAAACACAACCACTTAGAGAAAACTCAGATCAAATGTGAGGAAGATGGGCAAATGGGTTGGGTATTTATAGGAAAGGCACAACCGTTAGGATCGTTTCTCGATAATCGAGCTTCAATCTTGGCCCTCCACTTGTGCCTATTGTTTTACAATACAAGGGGTGACTAAAAACCATCAAAATCAGCCCCTAGATTGATCAAAAATATGTCCAAGTTCAACGAATACAAGCTGCTACTTTGAAAAATGGTTTTTCTGTTACTGGGCATCTCAGGCGGCCCGCGTCAGCATTCAGACAAAACTCAGGCGGCCCGCCTGGCCTTGTCTGATCTGCACAACTATTCAGAAATGGCAGTTTTAGTCCCTGTTGCATACTTAAGCCATTTTCAACACTTCTAAGGCCCGTAAAGCAAACTTTAAGGCCCTAAAATGATGCCTAAACATTGTGGACCTAAAACATGCTCAAAAATATCTCGGATGTCGGTTCGTTTGGTCGTACGGTTGCGTTATTTGCTTAATTACGGCGGGAGTCGTAACGAACATCTGAGAACAACATATGAATTTGCAGCAGGCAAAAACGATCCAAATTAAGCGACGAATGAAATTTTATCATGCCAAACACTAAAATAAAATATTTTAATGCTTACATAAATTTTTGGAAGTCCGGAAGTATTCAGAACGTAAAATATGCGCGAAAATGCAAACTTATGCACTTTTTGATGCTTTTAGTCCCTGAATGAGCATAAAGTTTATTTTAGCACACCGAACACCTCAAAGCCTATTTCTAAGCTATGTAAAGGATGTTTAGGGTGTTTTTAACTTATGGCCATGTTCCGGAATGTTCATTACAGTTTAAATTGACATACTTTCGCAGATTATCGAATTTAGTCCCTGTAAGCGAATAAACTTGATTTCGGCATACCAAACCATCCAAAACTTATTTCTAAGTTATGTAAGGGTTATTTAAGGTATGTTAAGCCTATGTCACTATTCCGGAGTGTTTGTTGCATTAAACTGGTTATATTTACGCATCAGATCGCGTATAACCTTCCAGAAAGCGATTTAAAGCCTGAAATCGAACAAGAATCAATATGTGCAAACGATACACATATTTATACAAATCCCAAGTATGAGATAAAATATTTCATTAGCTTGGTATTTGTGTGATGGTGGTGGTGACACATGTGTCACAGTCTCCCCTACTTTAGGAAATTTCGTCCCGAAATTTATTCGTAGGAGTCTATTTTGTGACGTTGTGTCAAATAGCCACCAAAGATATGCAAGGCAATATCCTGTCATTTCCTTAACGGAGACTCTTCAGAAATGGAAATGAAGGAAAAATCAGGGATATTCATTTCCCTTCGATGGAAAATTTTCAGAAACGAAAATGCACAGAATGAGTCATTTTCCTTAGTGGGTATCCTTTAGAAACGAAAATGCATGGAATGAGTCATTTTCCTTAATGGGTATCCTTTAGAAACGAATATGCACGGAATGAGTCATTTTCCTTAATGGGTATCCTTTAGAAACGAAAATGCACGGAATGAGTCATTTTCCTTAATGGGTATCCTTTAGAAACGAAAATGCACGGAATGAGTCATTTTTCCTTAATGGGTATCCTTTAGAAACGAAAATGCACGGAATGAGTCATTTTCCTTAATGGGTATCCTTTAGAAACGAAAATGCACGGAATGAGTCATTTTCCTTAATTTCTTCAGATACGAAAATGAAAGGAATGAGTCATTTTCCACAATTTCTTCAGAAACGAAAACGAACGGAATGAGTCATTTTCCACAATTTCTTCAGATATGAAAATGAACGGAATGAGTCATTTTCCACAATTTCTTCAGAAACGAAAATGAACGGAATGAGTCATTTTCTACAATTTCTTCAGATACGAAAATGAACGGAATGAGTCATTTTCCACAATTTATTCAGAAACGAAAATGAACGGAATGAGTTATTTTCCACAATTTCTTCAGATACGAAAATGAACAGGGTTAACTCTAGATACACGACAAAACTTGCTGTGGTTTCTGTGCACTAAATTCCATAATTATGTATGCATCCATAATTACGTAATTCCTTGCACAGTCCGCACAGTTTGTTTTGTAATGTTTTGGGGAAGAATATCAAACTTGTGATGAGGGTGACTAGACTACCATAGGGTCCTTTTAATTAGATCAATAAATGATCTCTTTAATTAGACCACCTATGGAGTCCTTTCAGCTATATCATCACATGATATTCCTAACTAGATTTTGGGATCCATCTGTTTAACTAGACCACTCAAGGGGTCTAATTATGGAATAGTACAATATAATTCAAGGGTCCTTACTATAGCGTAAAAGCCCATTGAGGATTTAATATAGTACCTTTGGATATTCTACTATGAATCCCTTATACGAAGATATGGAAGATTCTACGAGGATTTGGATAACAAAAAAAATTGGATCACAAAAACATAAAAGGGAACACATAAGCACATAATCACATAGTTGTTTAACTTGGTTATTAATTTGTTATCTTTGGACGCGGATACTTAAAACACACCAGGAATCCAATCCGTGGATTTCATTTGGCACTTTAATCACTTTCAAGAATCTATTTATAAAGATAGAATGATCTACCAAGGATTCGATTTCGTTTTCAAGAAAACGCAATAGATCATAAAATGGAAGGATTTTGGGGGTAGTATGTTTTTCAAGGAATACGGCTCCTTGATTGTCGGTATTGAAGGGGATACATTGTTTATACATGCCATCACATTTGCACATTGCAATGTAAAATAAAAAGATTTATTTATAAACAATGATAACAACTGTTTCATGGACCTTGACAACAAAAGAAAATAATACACAAGACATGATTATTTCTAAAAGGTGTTGTCTTCTAGTCGGTCAGATGCTCATCACTGTGCTGGATTAGCATTAGCAAGCTTTGGGCAATTTCTTCGGAAATGACCCATCTCGCCACAATTGTAGCAAGAACCTGGTGGAAAGCGAGCTTGAGCAGGATTGTTGTCAGCTTGATTTGGTGCAACTGCAGCTTGGCAAACCTTTGCTGTGTGACCTTTAAGTCCACAAATTTGGCATTCACGGCACTTCACCCTAGCATGATGATGAAGGTTACATTGGTTGCACAAGGGTGAATTTCCATTGTATGGCTTCCTAGCAGGGGGTTGAGCTGGTTGGTTGGGGACGGCTTGATCATTGTGAGTAACCATGGCGAAGTTCTGAGAAGCCCTTCACTTCTTTGACTTCTTAGGGGATCCAGTCTGTTCATCCATGGTCTTTGATTCCTCGATTGGTTTCGATTCCTCGACCGGTTTCTTGTCACCCTTTCGGAAAAGCTTACGTTTCCTGATATGAGATTCAGTTAGGGTAGCAGATAATTCAATGGCCTGTCTAACTGTGGTAGGATTACTACCAGTAACAATGTCTTGAACTGAGTCAGGGAGACCATCAATGTATTTCTCGATCGCCTTATCCAAAGGCGTAACCATGGAAGGACACAACAGGCTCAGCTCCTCATATCGATCGGTGTAGACTCGATGTTCACCGCTGTCTTGCTTAAGATCGTCGAATTCCCTTTCCAGGGCCATGATCTCATGACGAGGACAGAATTCCTTCATCATCAGAGCTCGAAGCTCTTCCCATGTTTGAGCTAGTGCCACATCAGCACCCCTATCTCTCATTACACCATTCCACCATGTTAAAGCCCGCTTTTCAAAGACACTAGATGCGAAATCTACCTTTCGTGTCACACCCCCAAAATCCACACGCGGAGTACCACCGCTTGGAGGCGTGACATGACCAGGATCAAGCCACCAATCATATTGAACAATCATATAATAGTTAACGTAGTTCAAAACCCAAATCAATACGATTGATGTTCAAACCAAACTTTGTTTTAAGTAGCGGAAGCATAATAAGGAAAACCCAAAATAAGTTATAAGTTCAAATATCGTTCACGATCCGTATCCCACAACGACCTGCTCCTCCCTGTGCAAGCTCCATAATGTACCTAAGGTCCTGCAAGGCATGCAACAGATAATCAACAACTAGTTGAGCGAGTTCACAGATAATAAGTTCGTAATAGTAATGAGTATGTTCATCTAGTTGGGGGCTTCCCATGCATATATGTACTAATGGTGGGGGTTTCCATGCATATATATATCACTAGTGGGGGATTCCCACGTTTATCTTTACTAATGGGGGTTTCCCATTATGGTACTTACTAGACTATTTGCAACCATGTGTTCTTCTTAATCCGAGAACAGGAATACGTACAAGGTCACGTAGGATTTACGTGAGTGCCCTTCCCCGAGGACAGTGGTACGCGTGGGGTTTACGTAGGATTTACGTATGTGTCCTTCCGACCCGAAAGACAGTAGTGGGTATTAGGTTACGTAGGATTTACCTAAGTGTCCTCCCGACCCGGGAGACAATGGTAGATACTAGTTTACGTAGGTTTCACGTAAGTGTCCTGACTATCCTGAGGACGATGGTCTATAGTCTAGTGATTGCGTAAGTACGAGTAATCATTCCATATCAAACATTCCAACCCAATTCCCAACCCGGGAATCCCATGCCTTGGCTGTGTGAACTCACCTTGGTTTGCTCGGCAGATACACAAAAAGGTTCCTTGAACTAAAGTGGTCAATCTCGTCCTAACAGGGTTACCACACAAGTCAGGTTTTGACTCAAGCATTGCACGTATGTATCACGTAAGCTAGCAGATAACGTGCACGTAATAATCATGGCAAACACGTATCATAAGTTAACTGTCATAACATATCCAACTTGTAAAACTAGGAGTCGGTCCAATAACCTCCGGCCCAAATAAGATTAAACAGTCCAATAAGGTGCCCGTGCTCACAGTCTCGAGTCGAGACCAAGCGGTCTCGAGTTGGGCTGGTGTCGAGATCTCGAGTCGCAACGAATGAGATCTCGAGTCGCAACAGGGGCGGTCTCGGTTTGTCATGGTCCGGTCTCGAGTCGCAACGGGACTCGAAACCTCGGTCTCGGCTTGTGCGGTTTGTGCCAGAAGTGTGCGGTCTCGAGTCGAGACAGGGAGTTCTCGACTCGCAACCGTGTCGAGACTAGCAATTTGTAACAACTTTCCATAATTCTTAGCAACAATCATTCCGTAATATCAGCAAACATCTATGGCAGTTTCAGCTTGGATCAAATCAACGTTTATTCAGCATTCAATCATATTCATAACACCTTCAAATCATCATCATTAAGCATGTACATAACAGCATCAAAACAAACAATCGGATTATCAAACAAACCTAAACCGAATCATAATCATATCATCAGACTAGCATGCAACCTAGCCGGTTATACTCGGACCAAATATCAATCATATATGCATTAGAAACAATAACAGGAACAATGAGTTCATAATTCAATTATCATGTTTTCATATGTGAACCGAAACCCTAGTGTAAATCCTAACCGATTACAAAGATCCGATAACTAACAAAACATATGAGCATACACTTAGTGGCATCATACTAACCGAGATGATAGAGAGCTTCGAAGGAACAAGGGGGCTTTGAGAGAGAGGGCTGCCTTCGGTTCCGAGAGAGAGAACTTGTGTGTGCTTGATTGCCAAAGTTGTGAAAACTAAACCCTAAGAGATGTGTGTGCATAAATACGTAATAGGGAAGTGGGCCGAAACCCCACTTAATGGGTTGCCTATGTGTTCCGAATTCAAAAGAGAGTGGGCCGAGAGTGTTATGAGTCGGCCCATTAGCTTGTGCGACCGGCTATGTGTTGTGCGGTTGGGTTCGTGTAACATTCACATAATATACATACACACATAATGCACATAATAACATAACATTCATTAGATCAAAGTATCACATAGGCACGGAACGTTACACAAGATAAGTCTAAAGTACGAGTTGTCACATTATCCCCAACTAAGAAGAAATTTCGTCCCGAAATTTGGTATGCACTCACTGAGGAAGCTAGGTAAATTGTATCGTTCACTGGTTTTCCTGGGGTGTCACATCCTCCCCCCGTTGATTTGGAATTTCGTCCCGAAATTCCGCAGTAGTAGCTTCAGTCTCAGTAGTGGTAGCATTGGTTCCGAATAACTGGGGGTACTTTTCTGTCATCTGGTCTTCGCGTTCCCAGGTGTACTCTGGGCCACGTCTGGAGTTCCAACGAACTCGAACAAGAGGGATTCTCTTGTGTTTAAGGACCTTCACATCCCGGTCCGTAATTTCAACTGGCTCCTCGACGAATTGCAACCGCTCGTCGATAGTGAGTTCCTTAAAAGGAACGATAAGGGTCTCATCTGACAGGCACTTCTTCAGATTCGACACGTGAAAGACGTTGTGAACTGCACCGAGTTCAGCTGGTAGGTTCAACTTGTAGGCCACTTTTCCGATTTTTCTCAATGATTTCGAACGGTCCGACTAGTTTGCCCCTTTTGCCAAAACGAACCACACCCTTCCAGGGTGAGACTTTTAGTAAAACCCGGTCCCCGACCTGAAATTCCAATGGCTTTCTACGCTTATCCGCGTAGGCTTTCTGACGGTCGCGTGCTGCCGCCATGCGTTGTCGTATTTGTGCAATCTTTTCTGTGGCGTCCACTACAATCTCTGGACCCGTAATCTGACTATCCCCCACCTCTGCCCAACAGAGAGGTGACCGGCATTTACGCCCGTACAATGCCTCGAATGGAGCGGCTTGTATGCTGGTGTGATAACTGTTATTGTATGAGAACTCCACCAAAGGGAGGTGCTTTTCCCAGCCGTTGCCGAAATCAATGACGCATGCCCTAAGCATGTCTTCAAGTGTCTGAATCGTTCGCTCAGACTGCCCATCCGTCTGAGGATGATATGCTGTGCTCATGTCTAACCGTGAGCCAAAGGATTTGTGCATCGCTTGCCATAGTTCTGACGTGAATCGTGCATCCCGATCCGAAATGATGGAAGTGGGCACCCCGTGCCTCGAAACAACTTCTTTGAGATAGATGTCTGCGAGAGTGGAGAACTTATCCGTTTCCTTTATAGCCAGGAAGTGTGCAGACTTGGTGAGTCGATCCACGATCACCCATATGGTATCATTCCCCCGCTGGGATCTAGGTAGGCCTGTAACGAAATCCATGGAAATTTCTTCCCATTTCCATTGCGGTATCTTAGGTTGTTGAAGTAGGCCCGCTGGTTTCTGGTATTCAACCTTGACTCTCGCACAGGTCAAGCATTTTCCAACGTACGTAGCGATGTGGGCCTTCATGCTAGGCCACCAATAAGTAGTTCTGATGTCGTGGTACATCTTGTCCGACCCTGGATGTACCGAGTAGCGAGACTTGTGTGCTTCGTCCATCACAAGCTCTCGTAGACCGCCATAAAGTGGGACCCAAATACGCCCCGTTACATAGTAGGCGCCGTCTGCCTTCTGTTCCAATCGTTGCCTTGAGCCGCGTAGGGCTTCAGCCCTGACGTTTTCTGGTTTCAATGCTTCTGCCTGAGCATCTCGTATCTGTGTAGGAAGGCTAGACTGAATCGTAAGCTGCAGCGCTCGCACGCGCCGAGGTAAAGTGTCTTTCCGACTGAGAGCGTCAGCCACAACATTGGCCTTGCCTGGATGGTACTTGATAGCGCATTCGTAATCGTTTAGTAACTCGACCCATCGCCGTTGACGCATGTTCAAATCCTTCTGCTTAAGAATATGCTCGAGACTCCTGTGATCGGTGTAAATTGTGCACCTGGTACCGTACAGGTAGTGTCGCCATATCTTAAGCGCGAAAACAACAGCTCCCAGCTCCAAATCGTGCGTCGTGTAGTTCCGTTCGTGAATCTTAAGTTGGCGTGAAGCGTAGGCAATAACTTTATCCCATTGCATTAATACACATCCCAGACCCTGGATGGATGCATCACAGTATACTACAAAATCGTCCGTGCCCTCTGTCAATGAGAGGATAGGTGCACTACAAAGTCTATCCTTTAAGTGCTGAAAAGCAGTCTCCTGGGGTTCTCCCCAGCGATAGGTGACACCCTTATGTGTCAGTAGCGTAAGCGGCTGAGCAATCTTTGAGAAATCCTTGATAAACCGTCTGTAGTAACCCGCCAAACCCAAGAATTGGCGTATTTCCGTTGGCGTACGTGGTGCAGGCCAGTTTCTGATCGAGTCTACCTTGGATGGATCAACATGGATCCCATCCTTGTTTACTACGTGGCCTAAGAAGTGGACTTCACGAAGCCAGAAGTCACATTTCGAAAATTTAGCATACAGCTGTTCCTTCCGTAGAAGTTCCAAAATAAGGCGTAGGTGCTGCTCGTGTTCCTCCTGACTCTTGGCATAGATCAGAATGTCGTCGATGAATACAATGACGAACTTGTCAAGATAGGGTTTGCACACCCTGTTCATAAGGTCCATAAATACGGCAGGCGCGTTCGTAAGCCCGAATGGCATGACCAGAAACTCGTAGTGACCGTAACGAGTTCGGAATGCTGTTTTGGAGACGTCCTCCTCCCAGACTCTCAGCTGATGATAACCTGACCTCAGGTCTATCTTGGAGTAATAACACGACCCTTGCAACTGGTCGAATAAGTCGTCTATGCGTGGAAGAGGATAACGGTTCTTCACCGTCACCTTGTTGAGTTCCCTTTAGTCTATACACATCCTGAAGGTACCGTCCTTCTTTTTCACGAAAAGTACTGGAGCTCCCCAAGGCGAAGAGCTTGGACGAATGAAGCCCTTCTCCAAGAGCTCTTGTAGCTGCTTTGACAGTTCCTCCAATTCTGATGGAGCTAGACGATATGGTGCGCGAGCTATGGGTGCTGCTCCTGGAGCGAGCTCGATTTGAAATTCGACCTGACGATGAGGCGGTAATCCAGGTAAATCTTCAGGAAACACCTGAGGATAGTCGCGTACTACTGGAATATCCTCCAGTTTCTTTTCCTTTGCTGATGCATCTGAAACGAGTGCCAAGATTGCGGTGTGACCCTTCCGCAAACATTTCTGAGCCTTCAAGAAAGAGATAATGCCAACCACAGCACCACTCTTGTCGCCTTGAACTTCGAGAGGTTCTTGACCAGTACGGGGAATGCGAATGATCTTCTCACTGCATAAGATTTCTGCCTGATGCTGGGATAACCAATCCATCCCAATAACGATATCAAAACTTCCCAAGACTATGGGAATAAGGTCGACGGAGAAAACTTGACCGGCTAAGACAATACTACAACCCCTGACTATTTGCGTGGCTTCTAAACTCTTACCATTTGCTAACTCTACGACATGTTTGGTGTTTAGGGGTGTTGATGTACGTTTTAACAATTTACTGGCTTTCACAGAAATATAACTTGTATCCGCACCCGAATCAAATAAAACAGTAACATAAATATCGTCGAGGAGAAACTTACCCATAACCACATTGGGATCGTTCATTGTGTCTCCTCGCCCCAGCACGAAAGCTCGACCCCTTGCCTCATTGCCATTGTTGTTGTTGTTTCCCCCGTTGTTGTTGTTTCCGTTGCCCTGGTTATTGTTGTTGCGATTCTGGTTCAACTGAGGACAATCGCGTTTGAAATGACCTTCAGCCCCACACTGGAAACATCCCCGGTTTCCACACTGTGGCTGCTGCTGCTGCTGCGGGTTCTGTGGAGCTGGTTGTTGCGGTTGCTGGTTCTGATTTGCAGGCCGTGGGCTCCTACAGTCTTTGGCCTCGTGACCCATCTTGAGACATCTTTGACAACGACCCTTGTTGCACTGGCCGCTGTGATGTCTGTTGCAGTTGTGACACTTAGGGTGAAACCCTTGATACTTTCTCTGTCTATGACCACCAGAGGATTGCTGACTGGGGCTCTGGTAGTGGTCAGTCTTCTGCTGCTGAGCTTGAGACGGAACTGTTGCTGAACCTTTGCTAGAATCCCCATCCCACTTTCTTTTGTTGTCACTGGGTGTAGTAGGAGTAGCGGCTGAAGTGGTAGCACTGATGCGTTTGGGCAACTTGTTCTGTTCCACCGCCTGATCCGTGAGGCGATGAGCAAGACGATGAATATCCTGAATGTTGTCGAGGTTAGCCGATGTAACATGGCTCTGAATTTCTGAGGCTAGACCCTTGAGGTACAACTCGATGCGCTTGATCGGAGGGTCTACCATGGTTGGACACAAGATGGCCAGTTCGTTCGACCGCTTCGTGTAAGCTTCAATCTCTGACCCCGTCATCTTCAAGTGATAAAACTCATTCTCCAACTTGTGGATGTCGTCACGCGTGCAGTACTCACGTTTGATAAGTTCTTTGAAGTCATTCCAGGGTGTGGCGTTAGCAGCTGCCAACCCTAAGATCTGAACTTGGGCGTTCCACCAGGTTAGTGCTATTCCTTCTAGCGTGCCAGTGGCGTATTTCACCCTGCGAGCCTCAGGGCATTCACACATTTCGAAAACTGACTCTAGCTTCTCAAACCAGTGGAGGAGTCCCACTGCCCCCTCTGTGCCGCTGAAAGTACTTGGACGACAATCCATGAAGTTCTTAAAGGTGCAAACTGGCTGCTGCGCTGGTTGACCTATTGTGTATGAATAGGACGAGTTTAAATACGAGAATGAATGCAGGATCTAAGGATCCTAGTGTGAATCTATACTGCAGGGTATACTACCTGCTTGAGCAGCTGCAAGTGCCGCAGCAACTTGAGCTTGAACGAGAGCCTCTAGCTGGGCTTGGGTCATGTTAATTCGTCCAGACATGATCTTCATTGCAAAAGTAGCGTAAGTGAGAATGGTTCGCGAGTAGGGTGATGACAGAAAAGCGTAAGCACGTAGGTATTCTCATGTAATAGTATCATGTGTATCTAAGCGTAATGCGAGCAAAGTTCTATATAGTTCTAGCAAGCTGGTAATAAACATAAACCTTATTACCTAGGATGTCGAGTCTTGCACGTGGAGCGAAGCGTCGTTGTGGATTGTTGAGAGCACTGTACTGGTTATAGTCCTGGTTTTAATAAAAACGTTTTCCCATATTAAAACCTAGTTCTCTATAACCAATGGCTCTGATACCAATCTGTCACACCCCCAAAATCCACACGCGGAGTACCACCGCTTGGAGGCGTGACATGACCAGGATCAAGCCACCAATCATATTGAATAAGCATATAATAGTTAACGTAGTTCAAAACCCAAATCAATACGATTGATGTTCAAACCAAACTTTGTTTTAAGTAGCGGAAGCATAATAAGGAAAACCCAAAATAAGTTATAAGTTCAAATACCGTTCACGATCCGTATCCCACAACGACCTGCTCCTCCCTGTGCAAGCTCCATAATGTACCTAAGGTCCTGCAAGGCATGCAGCAGATAATCAACAACTAGTTGAGCGAGTTCACAGAAAATAAGTTCATAATAGTAATGAGTATGTTCATCTAGTTGGGGGCTTCCCATGCATATATGTACTAATGGTGGGGGTTTCCCATGCATATATATATCACTAGTGGGGGATTCCCACGTTTATCTTTACTAATGGGGGTTTCCCATTATGGTACTTACTAGACTATTTGCAACCATGTGTTCTTCTTAATCCGAGAACAGGAATACGTACAAGGTCACGTTGGATTTACGTGAGTGCCCTTCCCCGAGGACAGTGGTACGCGTGGGGTTTACGTAGGATTTACGTAACTGTCCTTCCGACCCGGAAGATAGTAGTGGGTATTAGGTTACGTAGGATTTACGTAAGTGTCCTCCCGACCTGGGAGACAATGGTAGATACTAGTTTACGTAGGTTTTACGTAAGTGTCCTGATTATCCTGAGGACGATGGTCTATAGTCTAGTGATTGCGTAAGTACGAGTAATCATTCCATATCAAACATTCCAACCTAATTCCCAACCCGGGAATCCCATGCCTTGGCTGTGTGAACTCACCTTGGTTTGCTCGGCAGATACACAAAAAGGTTCCTTGAACTAAAGTGGTCAATCTCGTCCTAACAGGGTTACCACACAAGTCAGGTTTTGACTCAAGCATTGCACGTATGTATCACGTAAGCTAGCAGATAACGTGCACGTAATAATCATGGCAAACACGTATCATAAGTTAACTGTCATAACATATCCAACTTGTAAAACTAGGAGTCGGTCCAATAACCTCCGGCCCAAATAAGATTAAACAGTCCAATAAGGTGCCCGTGCTCACAGTCTCGAGTCGAGACCAAGCGGTCTCGAGTTGGGCTGGTGTCGAGATCTCGAGTCGCAACGAATGAGATCTCGAGTCGCAACAGGGGCGGTCTCGGTTTGTCATGGTCCGGTCTCGAGTCGCAACGGGACTCGAAACCTCGGTCTCGGCTTGTGCGGTTTGTGCCAGAAGTGTGCGGTCTCGAGTCGAGACAGGGAGTTCTCGACTCGCAACCGTGTCGAGACTAGCAATTTGTAACAACTTTCCATAATTCTTAGCAACAATCATTCCGTAATATCAGCAAACATCTATGGCAGTTTCAGCTTGGATCAAATCAACGTTTATTCAGCATTCAATCATATTCATAACACCTTCAAATCATCATCATTAAGCATGTACATAACAACATCAAAACAAACAATCGGATTATCAAACAAACCTAAACCGAATCATAATCATATCATCAGACTAGCATGCAACCTAGCCGGTTATACTCGGACCAAATATCAATCATATATGCATTAGAAACAATAACAGGAACAATGAGTTCATAATTCAATTATCATGTTTTCATATGTGAACCGAAACCCTAGTGTAAATCCTAACCGATTACAAAGATCCGATAACTAACAAAACATATGAGCATACACTTAGTGGCATCATACTAACCGAGATGATAGAGAGCTTCGAAGGAACAAGGGGGCTTCGAGAGAGAGGGCTGCCTTCGGTTCCGAGAGAGAGAACTTGTGTGTGCTTGATTGCCAAAGTTGTGAAAACTAAACCCTAAGAGATGTGTGTGCATAAATACGTAATAGGGAAGTGGGCCGAAACCCCACTTAATGGGTTGCCTATGTGTTCCGAATTCAAAAGAGAGTGGGCCGAGAGTGTTATAAGTCGGCCCATTAGCTTGTGCGACCGGCTATGTGTTGTGCGGTTGGGTTCGTGTAACATTCACATAATATACATACACACATAATGCACATAATAACATAACATTCATTAGATCAAAGTATCACATAGGCACGGAACGTTACACAAGATAAGTCTAAAGTACGAGTTGTCACATTTCGCTCATTTGGGCATTGAACATGCCTGAAGGTGCTCTCTAGACTCTCGAACCATTGCAGAAGTGCAGTCGCTCCTTGAGACCCAGAAAACTTTGATGGCTTAGCCGAGTTGAACGTCTTGAAGCTGCAGGGGGCATTATTGTTATTAAGAGCTTGGTTTCATTGAGCAACGATGTTCGGGATTGCAGCAGTCATTTGCTGCGTAATGATAGCTGCCAGTTCTTCATTAGGTATCTGATTGTCGCGTCGTGGAGGCATTCTAAAAGGGAAACAAGAGAGAGAAACAAGTGAAATGGCATTGGGTAAGAATAGGAAATTATCGACCAAAAGCATGGGTGATGGTCATTTGTTTAAACCACGAAGCAAACAAACGACACACAAAGGCTGAATCAAAGTAAATAGGTCTTCATGATGTATCGAGAAGACATGCTCGCCTATAAGTGGACACTCACCCCAAGAGTTCCCAGGTAAGAGTGACTGGTCCGATACTGCGGATTTGTACGAACACTCTAGCCTTAGACAGAAAACTCAGGGTACAGGCACCCACTCTTCCAGTTTGCACGTGTTCACATTATTTAGACCCAAACTTTGACGAGTTTGAAAACTCAAAAGACACTAAGCCAAATATGAGTCAAACTGGAAGGGTTCAAAACCTTATAATTAATCATCCTAGAACAGATGATTAGTTTTCAAGGCAGATCAAATTTATGTTCTTATTGTGGTTGTCACTTAAGGATAAGTGACGGTATTGTTTTATGACTAAATGTAGTAAACTCGCGTTAGGGTCCTAGGAAGGTTATAGACTAGGTCAAAGCATTACTAATAACCTAATTCCCTATAACTATTGGCTCTGATACCAACTTTTCTGTCACACCCCGACCACGTAAAACAACAAAACGTGGCGGAAACGTCGGGGAGTGTTGTAACAGAATCATTGTTTCACAACTATGGATTAAACAAATTTCGTTTTATTGAATTAAACGAGTTGCAATGTCTTAACAATAAAGAAACATAACAAAATTAACTAGTCTTGCATCTTTTAATGTCACTAAGGCCTCGTCCAATCCTATGTGAGCATGCATCAATATCATCATCAAATATCATCAACTATTGTACCTGAAACACATGTGAAAATACGTCAGCATAAAAATGCCGGCGAGTACATAGGTTTTATGAAAAACAGGATTCATGACTTAGGTTTAAGAAAATGTTTAACCAAAAACTTGTCATAAATCCAGTTTAAGTGTTTGCTTTTATAAAACGTTTGAAAATCGATGATAGATAGGTATAGTTAAAAAGAATGATGTAAGGTTAAGTGAATAACCAAGTAAAAAGGAGTTTGTATAAAACAAACTGTTTTGTAAAACAATGTCTTGTGAAAAATATGTTATTTGTGTAAAAATGTATAAGTCCAAATGAATGATTTAAATAACGCTACGCCATGTAATATAATACAAGCACTTATATATAGGAAGTACCAGCGGCGTATCCACCATGCTTGTATCACATTACACACGTCTCGTTACTCAAATCACTTACCCACATAAACCATCAATGTAAATTGCCCATGTCTAAACCGTTGTCAAATGTCAATCAAGTAATGTGTAAACAAAATGTCATGTATGGTAAGTGAAATATGTAATAACCAAACCATAGGTAAGAATGCACAAACAATGTACTAAGTATGCGACGGATGGACATACATAGCATGATACAAAGTATAAGATGTCTTGTAAAACGATGTACTAAGTATGCACACAATGGGCATACATAGCATGTGATGTGAAATGTACTAAGTATGATTAACATACATAGCATGTGATGTAAAATGTACTAAGTATGATGAACATACATAGCATGATATGTAAAATGTACTAAGTATGATGAACATACATAGCATGAAATGTTATGTAAAACGATGTACTAAGTATGCACACAATGGGCATACATAGCTAAAACATAATAAAATCATGTACTAATAGTGTACTAGTGAACATAGCAAGTATATGATATAAAAGCATGAAATCATGAAAGTAACAAGTAGGCACATGTGTTTCACCCCAAAATGTTTGGAAAACAGTAAAAGAGGGGTCTATGTACTCACTTGAGATTGCTTAGAAGTCCTAGGATAACCACCAAGCAAAGCTAGAAGATCACGGAATCAAACGGCACCTATATAGGTATCTACATTAATAAACGGACCTATCGGAGGATCGGGTAGTACGAGGGTTCGTAAACCAAATAAGTATGGGAACTTATGTAATATGGTTTAACAACGCCTACATACTAAAACGAAACCTATCCTAAGTGCTTTTGACCCATTACGGCCCGTTTAGGTAGCTTATGCCACTTTAACGCGTCGTTTGCGTAAAACGCATTCGGAAAGCCTAACTAGTCCTATGACAAGTATTATATGCCTTAACATGTCTAATATTGTTGCTAAATCAGTTTAGATGTCAAAAATTAAGTTACATATGCTTAAAATGAATTTATGCGTAAAAAGGGCATTTTGGTAATTTACCTATGGCATATAAACTACCTATCATACAACTACTTAAACGACGTGACCATAAGGTATAACCTCGGAAGGTTATTCCCTATACAACTATGGTCACCTAAAACGTTTGGTCGGATCCTAATGATCGACCAAATGGGTCGGGTTCGAAAGTATAAGCGATTGATTAGATCGCTTACCTTTACGACCCTAAACAAGCACAAATCTAAAAGCGACGAGCTAAACATGCTAGAACATGTTTAGTAAAGTTAGAAAACAGGTTTGGTATTAAAACAAACGGTTTTAATACCCTAGAGTAGTTTGGTTACAAAATACGCGAGAAAACGTATTTTGGCCAAAACTACGACTCGTCACTGAGCCTAGATAACGTGGTAATCAATAGGTATAGTTACTAGGGACTATAACCATCGTGATTACGCTCACGTTATGAAGTTCAAACGAACTTCGCGTTGACCATAAACTGGTTAAAGCAGGAAGTCAAACACAGTTTGACTTAAACGCTAAAACAAACGAAAAACGCGAAAGAATACTTACAGAAGGTCCCCACAAGGTTTGATTCCAAGTAATCTCAGGTAGGAAGTGCACAAACACAACCACTTAGAGAAAACTCAGATCAAATGTGAGGAAGATGGGCAAATGGGTTGGGTATTTATAGGAAAGGCACAACCGTTAGGATCGTTTCTCGATAATCGAGCTTCAATCTTGGCCCTCCACTTGTGCCCATTGTTTTACAATACAAGGGGTGACTAAAAACCATCAAAATCAGCCCCTAGATTGATCAAAAATATGTCCAAGTTCAACGAATACAAGCTGCTGCTTTGAAAAATGGTTTTTCTGTTACTGGGCATCTCAGGCGGCCCGCGTCAGCATTCAGACAAAACTCAGGCGGGCCGCCTGGCCTTGTCTGATCTGCACAACTATTCAGAAATGGCAGTTTTAGTCCCTGTTGCATATTTAAGCCATTTTCAACACTTCTAAGGCCCGTAAAGCCAACTTTAAGGCCCTAAAATGATGCCTAAACATTGTGGACCTAAAACATGCTCAAAAATATCTCGGATAGGTTCGTTTGGTCGTACGGTTGCGTTATTCGCTTAATTACGACGGGAGTCGTAACGAACGCAAAAACGATCCAAATTAAGCGACGAATGAAATTTTATCATGCCAAACACTAAAATAAAATATTTTAATGCTTACATAAATTTTTTGAAGTCCGGAAGTATTCAGAACGTAAAATATGCGCGAAAATGCAAACTTATGCACTTTTTGACGCTTTTAGTCCCTGAATGAGCATAAAGTTTTTTTTAGCACACCGAACACCTCAAAGCCTATTTCTAAGCTATGTAAAGGATGTTTAGGGTGTTTTTAACTTATGGCCATGTTCCAGAATGTTCATTACAGTTTAAATTGACATACTTTCGTAGTTTGTCGAATTTAGTCCCTGTAAGCGAATAAACTTGATTTCGGCATACCAAACCATCCAAAACTTATTTCTAAGTTATGTAAGGGTTATTTAAGGTATGTTAAGCCTATGTCACTATTCCGGAGTGTTTGTTGCATTAAACTGGTTATATTTACACATCAGATCGCGTATAACCTTCTAGAAAGCGATTTAAAGCCTGAAATCGAACAAGAATCAATATGTGCAAACGATACACATATTTATACAAATCCCAAGTATGAGATAAAATATTTCATTAGCTTGGTATTTGTGTGATGGTGGTGGTGACACAGGTGTCACAGTCTCCCCTACTTTAGGAAATTTCGTCCCGAAATTTATTCGTAGGAGTCTATTTTGTGACTTTGTGTCAAATAGCCACCAAAGATATGCAAGGCAATATCCTGTCATTTCCTTAACGGAGACTCTTCAGAAATGGAAATGAAGGAAAAATCAGGGATATTCATTTCCCTTCAATGGAAAATTTTCAGAAACGAAAGTGCACAGAATGAGTCATTTTCCTTAGTGAAACGAAAATGCACGGAATGAGTCATTTTCCTTAATGGGTATCCTTTAGAAACGAAAATGCACGGAATGAGTCATTTTCCTTAATGGGTATCCTTTAGAAACGAAAATGCACGGAATGAGTCATTTTTCCTTAATGGGTATCCTTTAGAAACGAAAATGCACGGAATGAGTCATTTTCCTTAATGGGTATCCTTTAGAAACGAAAATGCACGGAATGAGTCATTTTCCTTAATTTCTTCAGATACAAAAATGAACGGAATGAGTCATTTTCCACAATTTCTTCAGAAACGAAAACGAACGGAATGAGTCATTTTCCACAATTTCTTCAGATACGAAAATGAACGGAATGAGTCATTTTCCACAATTTCTTCAGAAACGAAAATGAACGGAATGAGTCATTTTCCACAATTTCTTCAGATACGAAAATGAACGGAATGAGTCATTTTCCACAATTTCTTCAGAAACGAAAATGAACGGAATGAGTCATTTTCCACAATTTCTTCAGATACGAAAATGAACAGGGTTAACTCTAGATACACGACAAAACTTGCTGTGGTTTCTGTGCACTAAATTCCATAATTATGTATGCATCCATCATTACGTAATTCCTTACACAGTCCGCACAGTTTGTTTTGTAATGTTTTGGGGAAGAATATCAAACTTGTGATGAGGGTGACTAGACTACCATAGGGTCCTTTTAATTAGATCAATAAATGATCTCTTTAATTAGACCACCTATGGAGTCCTTTCAGCTATATCATCACATGATATTCCTAACTAGATTTTGGGATCCATCTGTTTAACTAGACCACTCAAGGGGTCTAATTATGGAATAGTACAATATAATTCAAGGGTCCTTACTATCGCGTAAAAGCCCATTGAGGATTTAATATAGTACCTTTGGATATCCTACTATGAATCCCTTATACGAAGATATGGAAGATTCTACGAGGATTTGGATAACAAAAAAAAATTGGATCACAAAAACATAAAAGGGAACACATAAGCACATAATCACATAGTTGTTTAACTTGGTTATTAATTTGTTATCTTTGGACGCGGATACTTAAAACACACCAGGAATCCAATCCGTGGATTTCATTTGGCACTTTAATCACTTTCAAGAATCTATCTATAAAGATAGAATGATCTACCAAGGATTCGATTTCGTTTTCAAGAAAACGCAATAGATCATAAAATGGAAGGATTTTGGGGGTAGTATGTTTTTCAAGGAATACGGCTCCTTGATTGTCGGTATTGAAGGGGATACATTGTTTATACATGCCATCACATTTGCACATTGCAATATAAAATAAAAAGATTTATTTATAAACAATGATAACAACTGTTTCATGGACCTTGACAACAAAAGAAAATAATACACAAGACATGATTATTTCTAAAGGGTGTTGTCTTCTAGTCGGTCAGATGCTCATCACTGTGCTGGATTAGCATTAGCAAGCTTTGGGCAATTTCTTCGGAAATGACCCATCTCGCCACAATTGTAGCAAGAACCTGGTGGAAAGCGAGCTTGAGCAGGATTGTTCTCAGCTTGATTTGGTGCAACTGCAGCTCGGCAAACCTTTGCTGTGTGACCTTTAAGTCCACAAATTTGGCATTCGCGGCACTTCACCCTAGCATGATGATGAAGGTTACATTGGTTGCACAAGGGTGAATTTCCATTGTATGGCTTCCTAGCAGGGGGGTGAGCTGGTTGGTTGGGGACGGCTTGATCATTGTGAGTAACCATGGCTAAGTTCTGAGAAGCCCTTCGCTTCTTTGACTTCTTAGGGGATCCAGTCTGTTCATCCATGGTCTTTGATTCCTCGATTGGTTTCGATTCCTCGACCGGTTTCTTGTCACCCTTTCGGAAAAGCTTACGTTTCCTGATCTGAGATTCAGTTAGGGTAGCAGATAATTAAATGGCCTGTCTAACTGTGGTAGGATTACTACCAGTAACAATGTCCTGAACTGAGTCAGGGAGACCATCAATGTATTTCTCGATCGCCTTATCCAAAGGCGTAACCATGGAAGGACACAACAGGCTCAGCTCCTCATATCGATCGGTGTAGGCTCGATGTTCACCGCTGTCTTGCTTAAGATCGTCGAATTCCCTTTCCAGGGCCCTGATCTCATGACGAGGACAGAATTCCTTCATCATCAGAGCTCGAAGCTCTTCCCATGTTTGAGCTAGTGCCACATCAGCACCCCTATCTCTCATTACACCATTCCACCATGTTAAAGCCCGCTTTTCAAAGACACTTGATATGAAATCTACCTTTCGCTCGTTTGGGCATTGAACATGCCTGAAGGTGCTCTCTAGACTCTCGAACCATTGCAGAAGTGCAGTCGCTCCTTGAGACCTAGAAAACTTTGATGGCTTATCGTTTAGCATATCGGGTAGCATCGCATAGTCGTATAGCGTGTCAAGTATAGTATAAGCGTATGTCGCAGCATAGTATAGTCTAGATTTGCAGCGACTTGTTATCGTCTTGAGATAGAATAGCAACACGAGTCGTGTGTGTCGATCGAAGGGATAGCAAAATTGGATAATCTTCCAAAAATTCAAACACATAAACAGGTAATTATACATAAAATACATAAAATCGAAGAATCATCAGAGTAAGCAGTTGCGGGCTCAGAATCGAAACACATAAAATCGAGAAATGGTTTGTCTGCGGCTACTAGACATCGACTACCCAAAAGCGATTTGACTATTCTCAATAGACTTGTCGTCACATTTTGACTTTCGGGATCGTGCTTCTGCCTCGATTTTTGGGCATTCAGCACGTATTCCCTGGGTTATACTCGTGAGTTCAGGTCGTTGGAGTCCGTCGAGGCCTTGGTAAGAAAAATAAAATCAGAACAAGTTGTCAAGGTTAGGGTTTCACCCCTATCTTAGCAACTTCTTCCTTGTTGTAGCAAAATTGAGGAGATTATTCATCAAAATATGGATTTCACTCCTGATTTGGCATAGTCCTCCTCGTTGGTTTTGAAAAAATTAATGAAGAAATAATTGATGAATTGACAAAATTAGCGTTGATCAAGCAATTTAGTCGAGAGTTTGCGGTTTTCATACCTAATCCTGACTAAATCGCTTGATTCTATTTGAAGATTCGAGTGCAGTGATAGCGAGAAATAGCTGAGTATAGCTCCTAAGCTTGGTCTGTTGGTTCCAAACTATAGTCTAGGTCTCTAAGACAGCGAACCGGACTAGGTCGTGTCTAGCCTAATTCCCTATAGTTATGGCTCTGATACCAATCTGTCACACCCCAACCGATGGCGGAATCATCGGGGCATGGCACTGAGCGAAACAGTTTGTCCAGAAGTTTCCACAACAACTATCATTACCATTTAGTTTAAATAATACGTCCCATACCATATCCCAAATAGTAAAACAAATTATTACAGAATACAACTAGTCAATTACTCTGTTCCGACAACTCAGATTCAAATATAATAATAAATACTGTTTGTTTGCATCTAAAGACCCCTATCTTGACCATGACAGACAACTATTTGTTGGGGGGCTCTAGAGCTTTATTCTAGCCTCGCTTCCCTAGCAAGTAAACACCTTAAACACCTGTCACATACGTTAAAATAAAGTCAATACATATAATGTAAAGGTGAGCATACAAGTTTGATAATAGCATATAGAGTTCGAAATAGTTTACTCATAACCAGCACGTACACAGAGGAAAACGAAGCATGTTAATTATCGACATAGATCTATCGATACCAATGACTGTGGGTTGACTGCCCGAGGCAGTTCGCAATACATGATTACCACCATAATCCATGCAAGTAATTGTCCTTAACAACCCCCGTGTGAACGGGTGCTGAGTCCAAACTATAGTACTACGTCGTTAAGGCAGGTAGACAGCATTCCATGTGTAAACATAACAACAAGCATTCATTTAGTCACGTAATACATGCAGAACGGTTAACGTTAAAATGATTGAGTAGTGTCTTCGATTGTGATTTAGATAAGTAACGTATGTAACACCCAAAAGTGCTAAAGCAAAAAGGGTTCGAGTATACTCACAGCGGTTGATGGATTGAAGGGAGCGCTTGAGAGTGGGGTTAGCCTGAATAGTTCGATAGCATAATGATGAGTAACGCGTACAATGGTAACAAGTGATGATGGGTCGAACAACCTGGTTGATCGAACGGTAGGTTCGATCGAACGGGTTGTTCGTTCGGTTGGACAGTCCGTTTGGACAGCCTGTTCGATCGGCCGATAGGCTCGACCGGTTGGACTGTTAGAGTGGATTGTTTCTTCCTTTGAGTAGGATGTGTTTGTGTATGATGGCTTGTCCTTTTGAAGTTTTCGTTGTAGTATTTGAGAACACTGAAGTGTTCTTACCTTTCAAGTCGATCGATCGAACAGTCTGTTCGATCGGCCAGCCTAACCGATCGGTTAGACACTTCAGTAGCAAGTCCTCAGCAGGATGTCACCTGATCGAACAGCATGTTCGATCGAGTGGCACTCCAATACATCGAACGAGTTGAAAAATACGATTAAGTGTTGAAGCATAGTACCTAATGATCCGAAGAGTAATATTATCAAACAGATCGTTCGATCAAACATCACTTCGTTCAATACCATACTTCATGAAATTGTCAAAGTGTGGGGCCATGTGCTAGCCGATCGGCTGGCCTGGTCGATCGACTGACATGTCCGATCGGTTAGGCTGTTCGTTTGAACAACCTGTTCGATCGGTCAACATCCTGACCTGGTCGGCCTGTTCGTCTAACACTTGGCTGTTCTGATGGTTTTGACGTTATATCAAGGTATTTTGACAACGAGCTGAACCATGGCACCTTCGTTCTTACTTGTTCCCCTTGCTCGGACAGGAATCACCCAAGTCCGGCCGGTGAACGTTTCGGAATGGTAGTTTAACGTTTAACCTGAAATTGGTGAACCTCGTAGATAGAATCCGAATCTTGAACCACGCAACCATTAGAATGATTAGTGAGTTGGCTCAAGCTCCGTTTCTTCCGGTTTGAAGGCATTGAGTGTAAAAGAGTTGAAAGAAAGTTGGAAATCCTTCTTTCAATCCTTCACACCATGTAAATGTTCAGATCTGTAATAGATCTTAGTTTGTTTATGTGGAAATCGACTAGATCTAAGTGATGCTTGGTGGATTGAGGTCAAAACATGAAGTTCTTGAAGAACACCATGATGACATCATCCTAGAATACCTAGATCTTGATGATTTCACGGTTAGAAATCAAGATTTGAAAGATAGAAAGGTGTAGGAGGGTGTATTGATCAAGAAAGTACAAGATTTAGGATGAAAACTTACCGGGATTGAGAGAAATCAGAGAAATAGTGGAGAGCACGAGCTGGTCGGTCAGAAGGTTTCCAAAAGTGGAAAGAATGACAATGACAGGCCTATTTATAGGCTTCAAAAGGGGAAAGAGCTAGCCGATCGGCCAGGCATCCCGATCGGACAGCCTGCTCGATTGGACACTCCGTCCGATCGGCTGGGCTGTTCGATCGGCTAGGAGCCTGATCGATCAACAGCCTGCTTTGAGTGTTCGGTGTGACGATTTCTGATATTTCGATTGACGACGATACGAGTACGATAGAGTTTCCTATTCAAATTACTTTTAATCCCAACTACTATATCTACATACAAGCATCTATATTCCATGTTCGATTTCGATTTCGATTGAGTTTCGAGTTTCGATTTGATTGATCACCACACATAACATAAAGTAAACACACACAAGTAACACATAAGGCACACACACACGTAATATAACACCAAATTCGCATAATTCGAGTTTCGAGTTCGATTGATGATTCGATTAGCTTGATTATTGATTGATTGACTTTATCGCATTGTTACTTCCTACTATTCACAGTCATAAAGTGTTTCGCGTCGATTAAACATTCGATTACTTCGATTCGTTGGATTGACAACACTTACCCCACATAATACAAAATATAAAATAGACTATTTACAGTCAAAGAAGTCAAACTTGACTTGGACTTTAACTTTGACTTTGACATTCGAAAACACGGGGTGTTACAGGGGGGCACGGTGTGTGCCTCATCGCCGGACCTGGACGCACCGGGGACTAACCCCATACCGTCCAGCCTTAATAAACAGTCTTAGTTATTTGGGTTTAGGCATGAACATCGCTGCCATCCCAATAGTAGGCAAGGCGGGTTCTATTAGCTAGCACAGGTATCCGGTTACTTTTTGTGTTCTTCAATGTTTGAAAGATAATTTTGGGACATTATTAAATTAAAAAAAATTAAAATAATATAGTTTGTGGCACATGTAGGCGCTGCAACCACTTACTAGTTAATGGGTACCTTGAGCACTTTTTGATGTGACGAGTGATGGTCGGTCGGGGCTAACATATTTACCCTAGAGTGCTGCTTCCCCCTTACCGGTGAACACTCCTCGCTCGACCGTGTGGACACCAGGATTGGCGGCAGTGTTCCCACCCAGTGAAGGATCACCGCCTGGACTTCCTCGGGTGCGCCCCATACACCCCTAGATCAAAATCATTTTGGACCAAAGTACACTCTAGCTAAAATGGTCATATTAAAGTATAATGTCAAACTGGTTTGAGTTAAAATGAGTTTATTATCAAAGTGGACTTGGGATTTTGAGGGATCCGTCAACAATGTTTCAGACAAAGATTAGCCACCTGTAGTGGGGCTCCAATCATGGCAAAAACAAGCATAGCGCCCCATAGCGCCGTGCCACACTGCTACGACCGGCGTATGGGCTGGTGAATTTGGGTCCTCGTGAAGAGCATAACGGGTGAAGAGCATAACGGGTTGAAGTGTTGAGGATTTCAAAAATCCGACCGTTATCAACGGTCATATACATAAAAAAAATTATTTCTTTTAAATTTCAATATATAATCATCCCTTTCACCCATTTTCTAAACACAAACACACTCCCAAACCATCTTCTCTATCTTTATTTTATAAAAATCCAGGTTTTTATACAATGCATCCTTTCAACCGCGATTTTGTTCCTCCATGTTCTAGTGCGGACACGAACCAAACAAGCAATTCTAGCCGTCTCGTTTCTCTGGTTCCCACTCGACCCACCCGGTTCAGTTTCGGTTTTGTTGATTACAACCAACATCAAACCGGGTTTATGAACTTATTGAATCAACATCTCTCATGGGACCCAAATCTATACGGTTGGAACCCGAATCAAAACATGGGAGGAATCGGGTCGTCTCAAGCCTTCGGCTCGGCACAAGTATTCGGCTCGCCACTACGCGAGCCCGACGTCGTCCCGGATACACAACCGGTAGAAGAGGAGGCGCAACAAAGCAAATGCAACCATAAAAAGTAAACCGAAACCCGAAAGAAAAAGCGTTGAAGATGGCGCTACGGAGCAAATCGAAAAAAAATATAATCTTTGAGTTTCTTTTTTATTTTATTGTAATGTTTTTTTTAATTTTATTGTAATGTGTTTTAATTTCATGAAATGATTTCTTATTTTATAATGATTTCTTTTTTTTTTCTTTTGTGTTTTTTTGGGATTTCATGAATTCAATCAGTAATTTATCAGACGAAAATAAATTATTTTGACTTTTTAAAAAAAATTTATAGGATATGCTAGTAACTACTAACCACAGACGGATATTTCTACCAATAATACTCATTTTTTAGTAGTAAACACATTAAAAATTTTATTCAAATTAAACATGAAGTTCACCTGGCCGTTTGTTTTTATCTTACCTTTTGCCTCTCTTTTTTTAAACTTCCTTCCATTAGACCATGCGTAGTTGTAAGGGTGAATAATGCCTCATCCATAGGCCCTTTCCACCAAATTTCATCCAAGTCAGCAAATGAGCATTATGAGGTATTTTCACAAATGGACGTAGTAGAGATAATGCCCAGTAATGTTACATCAATCATTAACCAATTATTAATTTTTTTTAATTAAAACTAATAAAATTCATTAAATAAAAACATTACATTGTTAAAAAAACCGAACTAAGAAAAAAAATTACAATCCTAAAAAAAACTAAAAAAAATAAATAACAAAAACTATTAAGTTAGAGTCCGGATTTTTGACGGATTTGTTGCCGACGCATTTGGGCTAGGATCAACGCGTCGCCGGTGAGATAGTCGATGGGTACAGACAAACATTCGATATCTTTCTCCATTTGTCTCGATTCTTGTATAACGATAAACTTTTTGATTTCGGCGTTTCTTTCCTCCATAGTTTGTAAACGCCTATGACCGAGATCTCGAATGTCCTGAAGGCATCGTCGATTCATCTTTTCGAAATCTTGCTTCAATATTTCGGGATTAGATGAAGAGGACTCCGCTTTTTCCACTTATTTTTGGTACTTCTTCTACCCGATGGTCGTTCCAACTCCAAATCCTCGTCTTCGTCTAAAATAATATTTAAATCGACGTTACGAGCATCTGAGGTGGGTGTGTCCGGGTCAATCGACGATAATGTTTTGGACCGCTTTGATTTACGTCTACCGCTAGACGTTATCGTCGGTACGTTTGACCATTTGGGACTTCCTCGTAAAAGCTGTCAACATCTCAAATACGTGAAACTGCCTTTCGTAGCATTGTATTCTTCCAACGCTCTTGTTAAATATTTCCATCATTTTGGCCGCTTCCCCAGTTATCCCGAGTGCGTTGGAAGACCTCTTGAAACTAATGACATTTAAAATTCATATCGGTCTATTTGCTCGAAATAGAATCTTTATTTCCATATTCATCTTTCCCCATTGCTTTAAAGAACGTTTCACGAATTTTTTGCCAAAAAACGGGTGATGTTTTATAATTTGCTACGAAAAATACAAAAATTATAATGTTATATTTTACAAAAAAAAAATACATGGGCCGAATTATGTAAAAAATAACTTTTTAAAACACTTACCAACATCGGGGGCCTACGATATATCTAGCCACGCACGTGCCAACGCGTATTCCTCGTCTTTTGTTCATGCTTGGTAGTTTCCTTTTCGACGAGGAGCGGTTGGATCTTTCTTTCTGTGAGACCTTTTCCCACGTTCGGATCCCTCGACAACGGGCTCGGGTTGTGTCCCCGGTACCGTTTCTATCTCCGGATTAGTATCTTGAGTAGACGGTTGCGAACCGCCCATGGTTTTAAAGGTTTGCGGAAATTGAAAGAATGGTTGCGAACCGCCCGTGGCTAGTATTTGGGCGTATGAAAATACATTCGGATCCATGTCTTGTAGGTTGAAGTTCGGTTGCGGTTGCGTGGTGTTCAGCTGATATGTATTGGCGTTACCGGGTGTCGACGACACACCGAATAGGGGTTGGAAGGGATTCATGATTGTGGGTGAAAAGTGGAGAAAGTTTATAAAAAATGTGGTGAGAAATGGGAATTATATAGGTTAAAAGTTAAATAAAAAAATTAAATTATTAGTGCTTTTGACCGTTGTAAAATGGTATAATTTCGAAAATCGTGCGGGGCAAGAGCGTTTTTTAAACAACGCTTTTCGAATGTTTTGATGAAAAACGCCTTGGGGGCGGTTGGGTCGGCGTTGTAAAGAGATCTTTGAGGACTTGAGAGCTGTTACTCTGTCCGTTTGTTTTCGTGGTGCTGTAATATCAAATCAGTAATAGAAAACAACTTATAATTAGCTTGTTCTTATCTGATCCATTCTCGTACTTGGATACCGCACAAGATACGAGATCTACGCAGTCATCGGTGTATCGGAATCGATCCTAACAACGCACGTTCAAGTGGTATCAGAGTAGGAGATTGATTGCAAGGACTGAAGATACAAGAAATCAAGAAAATTCAAGCAATTCAGAGCTGACTTCATCATCTTCTACACATTCTTCTTTTACTCATTCTTTTTCATCTTTAAAACTTAGATTCATGACGAATTTACGGTTAAAAACGGCTGATTAACATGTTGTGTGAAATTACGTTTTAACTAATCCTTGAAACTTTCAGATCAAAATTCAAACAAAATCATCAAATTTTTTGTGAAAAACATGAAAACTTTAGCTGTTTGTGCGCTGAGTATGTACGCACGGATCAGGTATTGATCTTGTGGGCTCGCACGGATCTACTTCAAAAGTTTCAAAAAGGTCTTATTTTAAGCTCGCACGAAACAACAAAGGGTCCGTCCGCACGAATCGAATAGACTACAACCGCGCGAATCAGCATCATTACATCTGCCAGAACTAGGGTTTTGAACTTGTTCATACGCGCGAACCCACAAATACACATCCATGCGATCCAAGAAATCCACATCCGCACGAACCAATATAGTTCCTTTGCGCAGATCAGTCTCATGATCTAGGGTTTTTGTGACATTGTTTTGTTGCACAGATCAAGTTGTTAATTCGTATGGATCAGAACAGTGTCAATTCGCACGAATCAACCACTTCTTCATTTTGTAAATCTAGTTTCAAAAGCTGTTTTGATTGTTTGTTGATTTTTGCAGATACTTCTCAAATAGAAATCATGGTGTGGAACCGAGAACACCGCCATGCGGGTAGTTTTTTGAATAAAAGGATTACAATTTTTTATGACGCAAAAAAGGACAAAAGATGGGATGATGAGAGGAAATGTTTTTTAGATTCACAAGGAAATCCTCTTTTTGATCTTCATACAATAGACTTTGACGTTCTAGTCGCAACTATGGTAGATTTTAAAGCGCTTGTTGATGCTATTCCAACTGCAGGAGAGTATGCCTCAGGGATAAGAGAGAATCCGAACTAGAAGAAAGAAATGGAGGAGGGCATAAAAAGGTGATCTATGCTAGTGTCGAGAAGAAGAAGACGGTAGAAGAAATCGTTGATGAGAGCAAGAAGCTGAAGGATGAGATTCTGAAGAAAACGACTGAAAACATATTTGTGGCAGATCATGTTGAGGTAACAACTCAAACTGAATCTACTAAGTCGTCTAGTAATGCTAAGTCAACTGATAAAATTGATGAGATTGATGATAAATCTGAAATCAAAACTAAAGTGCAGTGCAGGAAATGCATGGAAACATGCAGTGCCTTGAGAAGGATGAAAATTTGAGATCCAGAAATATTGAATTTACTAAAATTGAACATATTTTTAAAGAAAAATGTATCGAAATATTTGAAAATGAAAAATTTTTGAAACAAAAAGGAAGAAGAGCTGACACAAAAATGTGATAGTCTTGAAAAAGAAAACAAAGTTTTAAAACAAAAGTGTTTAGCTGATTGCAACGAATGTTTACAAAAAGATAAAATTATTCAAGAGTTGCAAAAAGAATATGATGGAATGAAATTGTCATATCATACTGTAAAAGAATCTTATGAAACTTTGAAGAGTCAAGTTAAAAGTCTGGATGGGAGACTGTCAAAATGTTTAGAAACAACAAGATTTGTTGAAGCCAAATGTGAAGGAAAACAACGGGTTTTAAATCAATATATTGATGAAGTTGCTAAACTTAAACAAGAATTGGCTGAAAAAGAAAAAGGTTGTTAATAAATTTCAAAGTTATCATGCTTCTTCATACATTCTGTAACGTATTTTCAACATCACACCAGATGGTAAAGAGTCTGAAAAGAACAAAAAGGGAATTGAGTCAAAATATCATCAGGTTCCACCACCGTTGGAGAATAATTATACATTCTATGATGACGAAAATGTGGAAAAAGCAATAAACATGGTTGACCAATTACCTGACAACATTGATGTGACTTACAACAAATCTGATGATCTAGATGATTCAGAGGTGGTAGGTAAGGTTATTGAAAGCGTTTTGAGAGATGAGTCTACCAACAATGGTAAGTCCAAATCACATGATGAAAATGAGGAAAGTTTTCATAAAAATTATCTTAAGAATTCAAAATCTGAGAAAAATGCGAATGATGATCCAATAGGATTGGCATATACCATGATTGGATTGGACAAATTATTCTCAGACATTGAATTTCTGATTCAAAATGTGATTTCGGATAAAATTGATAAAATTTTCAAATTGGTAAAAATTGAGAAGTATGAAATTGCAAAATTTGTTGGGAAGAGCAAGAAAACTTTTTATAACAAACCTGGTTACAAAAAGAAAAAACAAAGGTTGGGTTGGGTTATAAAAAGAAACAAAATCATAAGAAACGATTTGAAAAGACAAATTTTCAGAAACATACGAGCTTTGTTCACGGAACAAGTTCCGAAGAAGAGAAAGAACTTCGATTTAGTTGACAGACTAATGAAGACTTCTATACTCAGAAAAAGCAACAACAAAAGGCTAAAGATGTTTCTAAGAGAACATGCTTTAAATGTGATCAAATTAGACATGTTGGTCGCAAGTGTCCAAATCTAAAGATTGTTGATGTTGAAAAGAAAAAGAAAGTTGAGGTTGAGACATAGAAGTCAAACAAGTTTGAATCAAAGCAAACTTGGAAACCAAAGACACCCAAACTTGTACCACAACGGATTTGGAAACAGAAAGTTAATGTTTCAGAACCAAAACAAATCTGGAAACCTAAAAATGATTTATCAAAACAAAACATTCAAAGTGATTCAAGATTTTATCAAAGGAATGTTTTAAAAGGAGAAACTTGGGTGGCCAAGAAACCAAGTACTTCTGTGAGTGCAAATCGGAAAATCGTTTTAACCAAGAAGGTTGAAAATAAGAATGAAAAAGTGTTTGTTAAAAATGACACAGATTTTCCGAAGTTGAACAATTCTTATTGTATCACAATACCCAAGGTCAAATTGTGACAACCCTCACTAAACCAGGTATCCGTACTATTTAATTAATAATTAATTTCTGCCTAATTACTGTGCTTAACTGAAATTGCTGATGAACTGCTACTTGACTGTTGATACTTGTACATATCTGCATCATACTTTGATTTCCGTCACTACATTATTTGCATGCTGTACTTTAGTGACAAACATGATGCACAAAAGCACAGTAGCACTATGAACGGATAACCTATTGAACATGCTGATAAAGCCAGCATCAGGCAGATACTGCCTCTAAGGCATGTTTGAGCCAGAAATATTTTTACTACACCCATAGTGAGTGTAGGGATACAAGGGTTGTAGAACTGCGTCTCTAGGAATAAGATATAATGACTGTATGTGCCTAAAACGTACTCTAAGCACAAAACACAGCACTTTAATTAACATATCAGCTTCTGGCTAACTAGTAAAGTGCCAAAACATGAGGAAAATATTCCTGACACTTTGGGGAATAAGTTGTGTCACTAAAAATGATATTTACGACACTTAAAAGCTTTGTTAAGCACTTTAACGGATTACTATCCAACCGAACAACCGGACTATACCCAGGACATAAAAATATTGACAGAAACATTATTTATCTTTTTCTGAGCCAGTTAGGGTCCCTGAACACCCTAACACCCGCTATAAAGCACATCACACCACTAACCAAGTTAACCCCTAAATCTAACTTGGTTAACCTAACTAATCATCAACTAACTAGTTGAAATCGAACTAGTACCCCCCCCCCATTGAAACCGGCCCCAACAATAAGGGGACATACCTTGTACTAAATTGATTATTTTAATATAATATGTTTGATATCTAGATAGCATATTAACCAAGGGTTAGTGAACTTGTGTTTGCCTATAAGTAACATGTCATGACACAAGAGATCTCACACTCCACACAACTCCACAAAGCTCTCTCTCTCTCCCTCTTGCTCAACTCACGGCCGAACACCCCTTGGGACACCCCATCCATTTTCGATCTTGATCATTCCATTTCAAGCACACACAAGTGTTACAGGTCGCATACGAGGAGTCTTGGAGCTAACGGAAGGCGAAGGACCTCTCTATCTTGCTTTTGATCCACCTCTTTTTCACATAGATTCTTCCCTAGCCTCGAGCTAGAGGTATAACACTTAAAAACTCATACTCGAACTAATCTAAGGTGGTTAATATGTATTGTAATGATTAAAACTCGGAAACTTGCATTTTGAAGCATTAAAGTCTACTAAAACATGAATATTGTTGGTTAATAACACATAAGTTGTGTAAAAGTTGTAGTACTTGAAAGTTGTGATTATTTAGGCCCGATCTATGTTGTGGTAGCTCGGATCACCATTTAACCCGGTTGATTAAGGTCATGGATCTTGACATAAGCTTGTTTTGAATGGTACAAGGGTTGAAAGGTGAAACTCTACCACACGAGAAACATGAACTTGTGTAAAAGTATTTTTACTTGTAAAATAGTATCTAAAACTAGCAGATCTACGTATCTGCGGGTGGTATCTTCAAAGAACCACATATCACAGAAGTCATGTTTTCTAAAAATGGATCTAACACTTACAAGCATGATTTTTATAAACCACAAGTGTGTAAACACTTGTTAAATGAAAAGTTTCGACAAAATAACAATCTTTGTAAAAGATGACGAGAAGTTTTAAAGATGGATTTACTCTAAAAACGAGGTTTTTACGAGATCAAATTACGTTATATAAAGATCCACAAATATAATGGGATTTACACTATAGTTTTGGAAAAACTACAAGTTCATGTACTTATGCGATTTACATACTTGTCGACCAGTTGATGTGTCGGAAATTGTTTATTGAATAAAGAAGTTGTTGAAATGATTTTGTAAAAGAAAATGATACGCTTGAAAGCGTGGCCACCTCCAGTTACAGAGGAAACTCTGGCGAAATTTTTCTAAAACCTAACACTTAGAATTATTTACAAGTGTTAGAATTATTTTTGACATGTTTTCAAAATATATTTCGCCACGACTTTATTTGCAAATATTCGGAGGTGGGATTTTCACAAAACTAAACGTGATAAATATATATTTGGTAAATATATTTTTCACAACACTGTTTATGATTATTTTGTGAAAATACATAAATATTATTTTTAGAGTAAAAATAATATTTACGAACGTTAACAGATCCAAAATAATACGAACGCCTCTACGATAATTATATGAGTTACACCGGTAATTACTATTACCACTCGAACGCTAAAACGTAACTTACGCTTTATGCGGAACTATTTACGAACGCGTATTTTATCGACGTATTATTTTTGGGGAAAATTATGTGAAATGGAAATATAATATTTTTGAGAAAAATATTTATATTTTTGGAATTGGAAATAAAAATATATTAAGTGAGACTTAATGATATGATTCGAACGCACATGTATTAAATCCCCCATCCTTGGGAAGGAGATTAACTACCAAGTATATACGAAAAGTAAACCCGAAATAGTTGTCTAACTATTTCCCAAAAACTTAAACTATAAAGCTAAGGCACGGCCGTCCGTCTAATAGAATTAGCACATGTAGGTCGTTGCACAGCTGCCTGATTTGGAGTACTTGGTAGAGACGCACCGACTGTGAGTTCATGTCCCCCTTTTCTCTTAACTGTTTTCAGTTTTCTAAACTGCGGGGGTGAAATACATGTTACTATGATTACGAATATTTCTTACATGGTATGGTCAGCTAAGGAAGGAACTGTTAGGTTATGTGATTCGGGTAGGTGAAACCTTAAGAACATTAGTCCTCGTAGTACAATCGAGGGATACAAGTGATAGGCCTATTTGAGCATAACAAACCCCACCCATGCGCTCGCAGGTTGGACCATGTGGTGACCTTGTCGTAACACCACCCATGCGCCCGCAGGTTGGACCATGTGGTGACCTTGTCGTAACACCACCCATGCGCCCGCAGGTTGGACCATGTGGTGACCTTGTCCTATCCCCTCCCATGCGCCCGTAGGTTGGACCATGTGGTTACACATTAACTGATATGTTTCCTTATTTGCTTTCATACCAGAGTTTACAAAATATTCACACTTACAATGGTTATAAAGGTTTATTCGCGCGCACATACTAAACACATGAACTCACTCAACATTATTGTTGATTTTTCAACTTACATGTATTTCAGGGAATTAAAGAATCTGGCACGGTATGGCACGTTTTCCCGCTGCACTAGTTTCCGAGGTCATCCGGGGTTTAGGGAATGTGACTCTTTCCTGGACAAGTCACAGTCCTTAAACTGTGTTTATGTTTTGTTTGTTTGTTGAACAAGATTATGGTTGTTAGGGTGTATTCCCGTTAAATCAATGGTATTGTATTCGGTTTTCAAAACTTAATGGATGATCTTGCATGTTTTTAATTCATATAGCTTTGTTATGATTAAGCTATGGTATTAAGAAGTCACACCAAATTAACCACGCTTCCGCAAAGCCAGGGTGTGACAGCTTGGTATCAGAGCTCTGATCATAGCGAACTAGGATTCCTTCTCGAGTCTAGACTATGATCATTAGGCTCTCACGAAAACATTTTTACTGCATACCACTTAAGTCCAGATCCAAAACCTTTTTATAAACACATGTTGAGCACATTTTATTTATTTATTTTTAGGCTCAGTCTTGGAGACTGAGGCTCGGTCTTGAAGGCCGAGGCTCGTTCTAGGAGATCGAGGTAGATGGTTAGTGAGACTAGGAAGAGTAGGCTCAGTCTTGAAGGCTGAGGCTCGGTCTTGGAGACCGAGGCTCGATCTAAGAGGTCGAGGTAGATGGCTAGTAAGACTAGGGAGAGTAGGCTCAGTCTTGGAGGCTGAGGCTCGGTCTTGGAGGCCGAGGCTCGATCTGAGAGGTCGAGGTGGATGATAGAGCAGTCTTAGAGACTGGAAGGAATTTGGCTAGTGGGACTAGGAATGTCAGTCTTAGAGACTGGGAAGAATTTGGCTAGTGGGACTAGGAGTGTCAGTCTGGGAGGCTGGGAGGCTAGTGGGACTAGGAGAATTATTTGATTGCTTATTGACTAACATGTTTATATGATAATATGATTGATTATTATACGTATATGTGTGTGTGTTACAAACGCCATGCTTTCATCCTGTACTAGAAAGATGGACACTACGAATCCCATGGCCATAGCATCAGACGACATAGTACATCGAAGCACGAGGTGCACACTTCCGATACTACCGGCACAGACAATGACGACATTCAGCCCTTTGCGCTGCCTAAAGTCGTAGCAGAGCCTACTGATGGCCATCTTGTTGGGAATTTGCCACTCGCGGTGATCCCTGCTCCTGTGCCCCCTTGCCGCTTATCCCATTGTTGATATGCCCCCGACGTGGCCTCTGACGACGATAACGATCTACTAGAGGAGGATCCATTCGAGGGCGAGGCCCTATTGCTGCTGGTATTAGCCTACTGCTTGCGGACGCTCCTGCAGGGGAAACTCATGCCCATTCCCCTGTCCCGGACTCATTTGAGTTCCTGACATCCGCATTTTCGCATATACAGGGAGTGCAGCACCATTCACACGACGCCGACCCTGGTACGGCATCATCAGCTGCACCGGTTCCTGCACACAGCTTTGAGTTTGATCACAGTATTGATGGTGATCTTGTTCTTCCACCCGGTTTTGATCCAGACCATGACCTTGAGTTCATACACTTAGACCAGCCCTTGGAGGATCCTTTAACCCTCTATGATGGTTGATCCAGCTGATTTTGAGATGGAGTTGGTTGATCCGGAGCCAGCCGTGGCCCTTGAGCCAGGCGTTGCTCCTAACACCGCATTGGAGCATGACCCTGTTCATGCCGATGCACCTGCTGTTGCTCCTTGGTTGGTCATCTGCTTGGACGAGAGAAAATTTGGGGTAACTGTGCAAGACAAATTATTATTACGGGGGTCCACGTAATAACGACTTGTAGTGCACAGAAATCCTGGTGGACTCTGCGGGTCAAGCTAATGAAAACCAATGTGGCAGGAAATAACTCGAACACGAATGACCAAGGCGATGAAGCCTCGAGTTCATCCTATTTCAAGCAACAAGCCAAATTGGCAAGCCTATGTGAAGGCTCAGTAATTTATTTCCCCACCCATACATTGAGTATATTTACGTATAAAATTAGGTGAGTACATGATGGCTTATGGTGCTATGTATCTCATAGACAATTGAGAAGTTGTCTAACCCACTTCATGCCATTTCGGCAGAAGAGAATGCCACCCAGGCATGACACAAACACTAGTATGTTGCCAAGGATAGAAGCCGAGCTGCAAAAACGCATCTCACAGGCAAATGCGTGACATGAAGCACTCCGCACTAAGCGCAGCGATGGCACTACGGGGAATAACCCCCCCCCCCCCTCCCCAAACTGACCGCACCTATAAGCAGTTCCTGAACTGCAAGCCTTTGAACTTCGTCGAAACAGGAAGCGCCATTGCATTTGTCGTTGGTCCGAAAAGATTGACTCCATTCTAAGAATGACTAACTGTTCACCCCAACAGAGTGTTACCTTTACCTCGGGGTCATTTCAAGATGGCACACTTTCATGATAGGATCTTCAGATTCAGACCCTTGGTACAGATGCTGCTTATGCACTGCGCTGGGACGAGCTCAAGGAAATGATTAAGGAGAAATATGGTTCTAAGATTGGAATAACAGAAGTTTGAGATGAAGTCCTGGAATTTGAAAATGGACGAACCAGAGATTCCTGAACCTGTCCAGCGATCGCACGACTTGCCTAGGGTCGCCACCTACTAAGTCATTGATGTTGTATGATACAGTTGGGTACCTGTAAACCTTACATTCTGGTCTCGATTCGTGGCAATGCAATCGCAGTAGTCTATTGTTTATGTTCTATAACATGAGATGTTATGTGATTGATTTGTTTATAACATGGGATGTTATGTGTTGATATTGTTGTATACTCACGTACACTTTACTTACTATGACCTGACCCATACGATCATCATTTAGAAGATGCCTCCAAGACGGGATGTACGCATACCCACCAACGAGGCGGAACTTCAGGGAATCATTGCTGCAGTCATCGCACAATACGAGGCCCATCACTCCGAGCACAACGGAGGTACCTCAGGAAATAACCCACCCAACGGCTGCACCTACAAGCAGTTCTTAGGCTGCCAGCCCCTACATTTCGACGGCACTGGGGGTGCCGTAGCCTTCGTACGCTGGATTGAGAAGACGGACACTGTTTTGCGTGCGAGCAAATACGCCCCAAGAGATCAGGTCACATACATTTCCGGGCTGTTCTGAGATGGGGCTCTGTCATGGTGGAAACTTCAGGTTCAGACAATAAGCGAGGCTGCTGCGTATGCTCTATCGTGGGACGAGCTGAAAGAGCTAATGCATAAAAAGTACTATTCAAAAACAGAAAGCCAGAAGGTAGAAACTGAGTTCTGGAACTTGAAGATGGAAGGTCCAAAAATAGCTGAGTATGTGGAGAAGTTCCAAGTTCTATCGCGTATCGTTCCTTACATGGTAGATCCGGAGTTTAAAAGGATTGAGCGTTTCATTTGGGGATTGGCACCCCAAATCATGAGCATGGTAACGGCATCAAAGCCTGCCACAATCTCTGAGGCCATCAATCTAAGTGTAGCCCTGACGGAAGAGGCAATCAGGATGAACAAATTTTCAGCCTCTGAGGAGAAGAAGGAGACTCATGTAGAGTCATCTGGGGACAACAAGAGGAAGTTGGCGAATTTCAAACAGGGTACCCAGTCGAGTAGCAACGACAAGGCCAAAAAGAGAAAAGAGTATACGGGTATCCTACCAAAGTGCGACAACTGTCGACGTCACCATAACGGGCGGTGTAGATATGGAAAATGTGGTAACTGTGGCAAGGTGGGACATGTCAAGGAAACATGTCGGCAAGGTACTGAACATGGAAATAGAGGTCAAGATGATAACGGAAATCGCGGAGGAAATAACAACGACGACAACTATCAAGGCAGGGATGGTAACGATCAAGGCTATGGCCAAGCATGTTTTAATTGCGGTGGTGTGGGGCATTTCAGGAAGTATTGCCCTAAGAACACTCAGGCACGTGGATGAAAGCTCAACAGCGGGGATAGAATCCAAGCATGGATATCGATACGTCTCATAATAGTCAATGTTACGCTCTATTTGACAGTATTGTCAAATTTTAGCCTCAGAAAATATAGTTGTTTTAGTAATAAGTAACCTAGATACCCAGTTCTCGATAGAACAAGCCTAACGGAAGCTTCGACGTGGTAGTAGGAATGGATTGGTTATCGAGTAACAAGGCCGAGATAGTCTGTCATGAAAAGGTTGTCCGTATCCCAACCGATGATGGTGAGACCATTGTGGTTCACGGAGAAAAGCGTGAGACGCCGTTAAGAATTATTAGCTGTCTGAAAGCAAGAAAGTGTTGCAGAAAGGATGTGCTGCCTTTCTGGCACACATTGTAGATAAGAAAGCTGAAGAACCAAAGATCGAAGACATCCCTATCGTGAGGGAGTACCCAGAAGTCTTCCCAGAAGATTTGCTTGGCTTGTCGCCTCAAAGGCAAGTGGAGTTCCGCATTGACTTAGTTCCAGGCGTCGCGCCTGTGGCTAAGGCACCGTACAGACTTGCTCCGTCTGAGATGCAGGAACTGTCGACACAACTTCAAGAGTTGTTAGACAAGGGATTCATCCGACCGAGCTTCTCGCCTTGGGGAGCTCCAGTTTTGCTTGTCAAAAAGAAGGATGATGATTTTTTTTTCAAATAAACATCATCTACCGGAAGCTGAACAAGCTGACGATCAAGAATAGATACCCTCTGCCAAGAATTGATGATCTGTTTGATCAACTACAAGGTTCAAGCTTCTATTCGAAGATCGATTTGCGATCTGGTTACCACCAGTTAAGGATACAGGAGGAGAGTATCCCAAAGACAGCCTTCAGAACTCGTTATGGGCACTACGAGTTTTTGGTTATGCCGTTTAGTTTGACAAACGCACCTGCAATGTTCATAGATTTGATGAATCGAGTTTGTAAGCCATACTTGGATAAGTTCGTGATTGTATTCATCAATGATGTCTGGATCTATTCAAAGACGAAGGCCGAGCACGAACAGCATTTAAGAGCCATTTTGGAGCTGTTGAAGAAGGAACAGCTATACGTCAAATTCTCTAAGTGCGAGTTTTGGCTAAGAGAAGTGCAATTCCTTGGGCACGTGGTAAATGGAGATGGAATCCACGTGGATCCAACCAAGATCGAGGCGATCAAGGATTGGGAAACGCCAAAGACGCCAACCGAGATTCGGCAATTCTTGGGTTTGGCTGGCTATTATCGAAGGTTCATTGAGAACTTTTCAAAGATCGCTCAACCATTGACGCTCCTCACTCAGAAGGACAAGAAGTTTGATTGGGGAATCAAACAGGAAGAAGCGCTCCAGATATTGAAAAATAAGCTTTGCAATGCGCCAGTTTTAGCACTACCAGAGGGTACAGATGATTTTGTGGTATACTGCGACGCATCGCGTCAAGGATTGGGTTGTGTGTTGATGCAACGCCAAAAGGTTATTGCCTACGCGTCACGCCAACTGAAGGAACATGAAAAGAACTATACCACACATGATTTGGAACTTGGCGCAATGATTTTTGCTTTGAAGATCTAGAGACACTACCTTTATGGTACGAAGTGCACAATCTTCACAGATCACAAGAGCCTCCAGCACATATTCAACCAGAAGGAGTTGAATATGAGGCAAAGACGATGGGTAGAGCTGTTGAACGATTACGACTGCGAGATAAAGTATCATCCAGGGAAGGCGAATGTGGTCGCCGATGCCCTAAGTCGAAAGGAGAGGATTAAGCCCATAAGGGTTAGGGCTTTGGAGATGGTTATTCGAACCGATTTTCCTCTGCGCATTCGTGCCGCGCAGAGAGAAGCTCTCAAGGAGAGAAACCTTGAAGAAGAGTATCTCCGTGGGATGGAGAAGTTATTAATACCAAACAGGGAAGGAACTTTGTGTTTTGAGAAAAGGATTTGGGTTCCTCTGTTTGATGATCTAAGGAAGGTTATTTTCGATGAAGCTCACAAATCACGGTACTCTATCCATCCTGGAGCGGATAAGATGTACCAAGATCTTAAAGATTATTATTGGTGGCCTAGGATGAAAGGCGATGTGGCTGTTTATGTGAGCAAATGTTTAACTTGCGCTAAGGTAAAAGCGGAATACCATAAGCCTTCAGGACTTCTGCAACAACCGGAAATTCCCAAGTGGAAGTGGGAACAAATCTCCATGGATTTCGTTACAAAATTGCCAAGAACGCCTAGAGGCCATGACACTATCTGGGTGATAGTGGACCGAATAACGAAGTCAGCACACTTCTTGCCTATCCGAGAAAAGGATAATACGAGCAAATTGGCTGAAATTTACATGAGAGAGATTGTTACACGCCATGGAGTACCACTCTCGATTATCTCCGATAGAGACGGAAGGTTCGTATCAAGGATATGACAATCCTTCCAAGAAGCTTTTGGCTCGAAGTTGAATATGAGCACCGTGTTTCACCCGCAGACCGACGGACAAAGCGAGCGGACGATTCAGACATTGGAGGACATGCTGAGAGCATGTGTTATGGATTTGGGCGGTAGCTGGGATAAGCATTTGCCTCTGGTTGAGTTTTCATACAACAACAGCTACCACACCAGTATTGGTGCCGCGCCATTCGAAGCTTTATATGGGCGCAAATGCAGATCACCGCTCTGTTGGTCTGACGCCGGTGATAGACAGTTGGTTGGTCCTGATGTAGTCCAGGAAACCACCGACAAGATTGCACAGATACGAGATCGCATCAATGCAGCTCGTAACCGGCAGAAAGCCTACGCGGATCGAGGCAGGAAACCTCTAGAGTTTGAGGTTGGTGATATGGTTTTGTTGAAGGTATCACCCTGGAAGGGTGTGGCACGCTTTGGGAAGCGTGGAAAGTTGAATCCGAGGTATATTGGACCGTTCAAGATCTTGGAAAGGATTGGGACCGTAGCATACAAGCTGGACTTACCTGCTGAACTCCATTTAGTTCACGATACATTTCATGTATCCAATCTGAAGAAAAGTCCAACACAAGATACCGTTGTCATTCCTACTGACGAGATTCATGTTGACGACACGCTCCACTTCGTTGAAGAACCTGTTGAGGTCATGGATGGGAAAGTGAACAAGACCCGCCGAAGCAGTGTCAAGCTCGTCAAAGTTCGTTGGAATGCTAGACATGGTCCTGAATTCACCTGGGAGCGTGAGGACCAAATGAAAGAGAAATACCCCCACTTATTTCCTAAGAACTCTGCTTCTTCAAGCAGAACTTAAATTTCAGGACGAAATTTTTCTAACGGGGGGAGAATGTGACAACCCTCACTAAACCAGGTATCCGTACTATTTAATTAATAATTAATTTCTGCCTAATTACTGTGCTTAACTGAAATTGCTGATGAACTGCTACTTGATTGTTGATACTTGTACATATCTGCATCATACTTTGATTTCCGTCAATACATTATTTACATGCTGTACTTTAGTGACAAACATGATGCACAAAAGCACAGTAGCACTATGAACGGATAACCTATTGAACATGCTGATAAAGCCAGCATCAGGCAGATACTGCCTCTAAGGCCTGTTTGAGCCAGAAATATTTTTACTACACCCATAGTGAGTGTAGGGATACAAGGGTTGTAGAACTGCGTCTCTAGGAATAAGATATAATGACTGGATGTGCCTAAAACGTACTCTAAGCACAAAACACAGCACTTTAATTAACATATCAGCTTCTGGCTAACTAGTAAAGTGCCAAAACATGAGGAAAATATTCCTGACACTTTGGGGAATAAGTTGTGTCACTAAAAATGATATTTACGACACTTAAAAGCTTTGTTAAGCACTTTAACGGATTACTATCCAACCGAACAACCGGACTATACCCGGGACATAAAAATATTGACAGAAACATTATTTATCTTTTTCTGAGCCAGTTAGGGTCCCTGAGCACCCTAACACCCGCTATAAAGCACATCACACCACTAACCAAGTTAACCCCTAAATCTAACTTGGTTAACCTAACTAATCATCAACTAACTAGTTGAAATCGAACTAGTACCCCCCCCCCCCATTGAAACCGGCCCCAACTATAAGGGGACATACCTTGTACTAAATTGATTATTTTAATATGATATGTTTGATATCTAGATAGCATATTAACCAAGGGTTAGTGAACTTGTGTTTGCCTATAAGTAACATGTCATGACACAAGAGATCTTACACTCCACACAACTCCACAAAGCTCTCTCTCTCCCTCTTGCTCAACTCACGGCCGAACACCCCTTGGGACACCCCATCCATTTTCGATCTTGATCATTCCATTTCAAGCACACACAAGTGTTACGGGTCGCATACGAGGAGTCTTGGAGCTAACGAAAGGCGAAGGACCTCTCTATCTTGCTTTTATCCACCTCTTTTTCGCATAGATTCTTCCCTAGCCTCAAGCTAGAGGTATAACACTTAAAAACTCATACTCGAACTAATCTAAGGTGGTTAATATGTATTGTAATGATTAAAAATCGGAAACTTGCATTTTGAAGCATTAAAGTCTACTAAAACATGAATATTGTTGGTTAATAACACATAAGTTGTGTAAAAGTTGTAGTACTTGAAAGTTGTGATTATTTAGGCCCGATCTATGTTGTGGTAGCTCGGATCACCATTTAACCCGGTTGATTAAGGTCATGGATCTTGACATAAGCTTGTTTTGAATGGTACAAGGGTTGAAAGGTGAAACTCTACCACACGAGAAACATGAACTTGTGTAAAAGTATTTTTACTTGTAAAATAGTATCTAAAACTAGCAGATCTACGTATCTGCGGGTGGTATCTTCAAAGAACCACATATCACAGAAGTCATGTTTTCTAAAAATGGATCTAACACTTACAAGCATGATTTTTATAAACCACAAGTGTGTAAACACTTGTTAAATGAAAAGTTTCGACAGAATAACAATCTTTGTAAAAGATGACGAGAAGTTTTAAAGATGGATTTACTCTAAAAACGAGGTTTTTACGAGATCAAATTACTTTATATAAAGATCCACAAATATAATGGGATTTACACTATAGTTTTGGAAAAACTACAAGTTCATGTACTTATGCGATTTACATACTTGTCGACCAGTTGATGTGTCGGAAATTGTTGATTGAATAAAGAAGTTGTTGAAATGATTTTGTAAAAGAAAATGATACGCTTGAAAGCGTGGCCACCTCCAGTTACAGAGGAAACTCTGGCGAAATTTTTCTAAAACCTAACACTTAGAATTATTTACAAGTGTTAGAATTATTTTTGACATGTTTTCAAAATATATTTCGCCACGACTTTATTTGCAAATATTCGGAGGTGGGATTTTCACAAAACTAAACGTGATAAATATATATTTGGTAAATATATTTTTCACAACACTGTTTATGATTATTTTGTGAAAATATATAAATATTATTTTTAGAGTAAAAATAATATTTACGAACGTTAACAGATCCAAAATAATACGAACGCCTCTACGATAATTATATGAGTTACACCGGTAATTACTATTACCACTCGAACGCTAAAACGTAACTTACGCTTTATGCGGAACTATTTACGAACGCGTATTTTATCGACGTATTATTTTTGGGGAAAATTATGTGAAATGGAAATATAATATTTTTGAGAAAAATATTTATATTTTTGGAATTGGAAATAAAAATATATTAAGTGAGACTTAATGATATGATTCGAACGCACATGTATTAAATCCCCCATCCTTGGGAAGGAGATTAACTACCAAGTACATACGAAAAGTAAACCCGAAATAGTTGTCTAACTATTTCCCAAAAACTTAAACTATAAAGCTAAGGCACGGCCGTCCGTCTAATAGAATTAGCACATGTAGGTCGTTGCACAGCTGCCTGATTTGGAGTACTTGGTAGAGACGCACCGACTGTGAGTTCATGTCCCCCTTTTCTCTTAACTGTTTTCAGTTTTCTAAACTGCGGGGGTGAAATACATGTTACTATGATTACGAATATTTCTTACATGGTATGGACAGCTATGGAATGAACTGTTAGGTTATGTGATTCGGGTAGGTAAAACCTTAAGAACATTAGTCCTCGTAGTACGATCGAGGGATACAAGTGATAGGCCTATTTGAGCATAACAAACCCCACCCATGCGCCCGCAGGTTGGACCATGTGGTGACCTTGTCGTAACACCACCCATGCGCCCGCAGGTTGGACCATGTGGTGACCTTGTCGTAACACCACCCATGCGCCCGCAGGTTGGACCATGTGGTGACCTTGTCCTATCCCCTCCCATGCGCCCGCAGGTTGGACCATGTGGTTACACATTAACTGATATGTTTCCTTATTTGCTTTCATACCAGAGTTTACAAAATATTCACACTTACAATGGTTATAAAGGTTTATTCACGCGCACATACTAAACACATGAACTCGCTCAACATTATTGTTGATTTTTCAACTTACATGTATTTCAGGGAATTAAAGAATCTGGCACGGTATGGCACGTTTTCCCGCTGCACTAGTTTCCGAGGTCATCCGGGGTTTAGGGAATGTGACTCTTTCCTGGACAAGTCACAGTCCTTAAACTGTGTTTATGTTTTGTTTGTTTGTTGAACAAGATTATGGTTGTTAGGGTGTATTCCCGTTAAATCAATGGTATCGTATTCGGTTTTCAAAACTTAATGGATGATCTTGCATGTTTTTAATTCATATAGCTTTGTTATGATTAAGCTATGGTATTAAGAAGTCACACCAAATTAACCACGCTTCCGTAAAGCCAGGGTGTGACACAAATAGGCCTGGGTTGCATTATTCAAATGATTGAATTGTTTGAATGTGCAGGTGCTCCTAAAGACAGTTGATTATCAAGATGAACAGCGGAGCAGCCTGGCATGGGAGGTGGCAGGTCCCTGCAAGTGAAAAACGGGGAGTTTGTTTGTTTATGTATATTAATAAACCATAAATCAAAAACCCAAAAAATAGAAAAGTTTAAAAACCAAAAATATGTTTTTATTTTTGTTAAAAAAATTGAAAAATGAAAAAATATGTTTGTTTTTTAATTTGTTAAAATTCAAAAATGTTAAAAATGTTGATTGAATATGCCAAAACCCTCACGGCTGAACAAACATGATTAATTTCACAAATGGTTGAAAATGGTTTTAACATTGTTAAAAATCAATGTGTTGTAAATCTTGGGGGTGCTTTATGAAAAATAGAGCATCTCAAGTAGATAATGGATGGCGAGATAAAGCTATCTACGTCAATTTGTTACATTTTAAGAAAATTTGACAACTAACCCTGACATTTTAAATGTTTAGGATTTTAGGGGGAGTAAGAATTTTAAAAATACAAAAAACATTTGAAAATTTTGAAAAGCCAAAAACAATAGAAAATTCAAAAATGAGTTTTTGTGTAAAAAGAGGAAATGATAGTACATCAGTAGACAATCACAACATGCTAAAGAAATGGAAATGTAAATGTGATAAACGGTCTCACTGATGATGTCTTAGTAGGTTTTTACACATTTACTAAACTGATTTCGAGATATAAACCTAATTATCAATAACTTTCTTATCTCGTGGGGGACATCTCTCGGATATATGGACTTAGTACTCTGAAATTTCGTTTGAGAGGTTGCCTGATTCTGAGATACTAGGTCTTTATACTGTTTGATATCTGGGGTATTATACCTGGTCTTCTGATTTTGCGTCAGCAATGGCCTAGACCTCGTATAATACTTTGTGTGCTTTAAAAAGCTTTCCCTCTACATAAAAATTTAGAAAATATCGAGAGATATAAATCAAGTGCATTTGTAAAGAAGATCCCTAAGTGGGACACACCATAAAGTCGAGCCTTCATCTCTCTGACTGAACAAAAGTTCTACCCTGAGCTCTCAAGGCCTCGCATTACCCAGAGAACAGATATCAATATAGTATATTCACCTGTAAGACTGAATTTAGGGAATCTTGATACGAGAGTATATTCTAAGGTGGGACACGCGAATAAGTTAAGCGCTTAAAACATTAATTTCATATCTCGAATCAGTTGAAGTTTGTGTGAAAATTTAAGTCGATCAATACACTGACAATCTAAGTGAATCATTTAGAACTTAAAGTCTAAAAAGGTCAATGGTGCTAGTGATTTGTCATAATATGATCCTCTAACACGAATTCAAACAAAAATATTGTTTGTAAATATTTGTTTACTGCATTTCATTTTAGAAAACACTCTGAAAATCGTAGAAAAACCTAAAAACAAAGTGTTTTAGCATAAACTTTGAAAAATTAAAAAAGATTTTGTTTCTTCTTTATTTTAGACAACCGATGTCTGAAGGCTGAGTTTCAAAATCTAAAGTATGTTGAACATGTTTCTAAAAATAAACAAGTTCATTAATTTGAAACTTGAGATTTTAAATTGAAATTTCAAAAATAGTTTGTGAAATCTCCAAGGTCATTAAGTTGGACTTGGATGATTAACTAAGAGGGTTTTGGATACTTTCATTGTCAAATATAGAGTTATTTGATAGGGGGAGTAGAGTCGGGTAATTCTGGGAGATTACATATTGTTACATCTATGTTTAGAGTCAGGTTATCAATCCTAGGTATTCAAAAAGCTTTCACTGTCAAATATTTGTGTTTAGAGCTAGGTTTACAAACTTGGACCTAAATTGTCAAATATTTTTCAAAGTAGTTTGAATTTATTAGTTTTTCAGATGATAAGCCAGATTACGATCCTGATAGTTGAGGCTAAGGGGGAGTCTGAAGACGAGCTCAAAGCAAGGGGGAGCTTGTAGAGATAGAACCAGGTACCGATCCTGAAAAGACGCCGGAAGCTTAAAGAAAGGGGGAGCCTGGAGAGAGAGTCAATTGAAATGAGCTGTTGAAGCAGGAAGCAGATTCAAGAGGAGCTTGAAGAGCTAAAGGGGAGTCTGTGGTGCTGAAGATGTCAAAGCTTCCAGAAGACTCAGAGAGAAGAACAAAGCTACAAGATTGACTGCAGTAATATCAAAGGGGGAGTCTGGGAGTGCAGTATGTCTATCACTTCCGTTAAGCACGTATCATAGCCGGAAAATGTCCAAGATATGGTTTAGAATTGTAGATATTTTGATAATGAACAAACTTTGTTTAGAAGTCTATGGTTGATTAGGTGTGCATTATTAGATATAAGCTCATCCTTAAAATAGATGCATGTGTTAGCAAGGATGAGCTCACCCTATAAATAGGGGAGGAGTGTAGAGCTTTTAGAACTTTTGATCATTTGAGAAGCTAGAGAGAGAAAGCTCTACACAAGGTGATTCAAAGTGTTGCAATTGTTAGATCTTCTATAGAATCATCATTATATTACGTTCTTGTGTCTGATCCACACAGGTACACATATTCCGCACGTGATACGTGTTCTTCGCAATCATCGAAAAGTGCGAATTCGATCCGAAAATGCACGTTCAAGACATGTATGACTTACAGATTCTTATGATACCTTCACCTTTGCTTAAGTCCATTCACATCATTCAAGCCCTTTGAAACTTCTACATCCTTCTTCTCAACAGTTTCCTTATCAGCTTCCTTCTTTTCATCTACCTCAACAGCTACTTCTCCAATCTTCATAGCTGCAAGCTCAGCTACCAATGCTTGATCACATGTATTCGGTCTTGAAGAGATCTGATAACGTTTTTCCAAAGCTTCCCACAGCTCTCTAGAAGTCCTGTAACTCTGGAAAATATAACTAATTTCCACTGGTAAGGATTTCTTTATCACTGCTAAAGCTTGCTTACAGCATCAAACACCCGTTTCTCAGATTCTTGCATCTTCTCATATGAAGTCACCCTAAATCTCCCATCAACTTCATATGTAGGAGCAATGTATCCATCTATCATACAGCTCCACATACTAGAATCTTCGCTTTGAGCAAATGCCTCAAACTTCTTCTTTCGGTCAGCATATTTTTTGACGTTTTTAAGCTTTGGCCAACTTTTACAGTCTCACTGACATTATCCATTTTAGCCATCACACAGCGTAAAAGTTTAAATGGATTGTTAACCTGTGTCAAAATCCAAATCACACTTCTCTACTGGTCCTAGTCGAGCTTTTACCATAACCGTACCGTAAAAAAACGTTGAACTTTTTCTGAAAACTGTTTTTACCAAATTATACCATTAGACTCGTCTCGAAATTACGAATCCAATGATATATGATGTCCAAAACCTATTTCGGAATTTCCGTGCCTTTTTTTGTCCTAAAAATCAATGGAGTCCAACCGTGCAAACGGTTTGATGGGATTGTCCACGGATAATTTTCTATTCACGAAAACGTGAATTTTTATCTATGTCAGCCAAATAAAATTCCACCCCTAGGTGAATCGCACAATAGCCAACCACACACCAATAACTCAGCCGCACACTCATTAATGGACCGCACACCTCTATATTTTGGGCCTCATAGTTGAATAACTGGGGCGCACACTTGATATATGGGCCTGTACATTGGTCAGCTCGCACACTACCAATTTGGGCCGCACACTAGACCAGTCGTGTCACACCCCGGCCGCGTGTAACATGCAACCGCGGCGGAAACGCCGGGGAGTGTTGTGGACAGAATTAAATTGTTTCGTGACCATGGCATACAAGTTGTATTTTATTTATAAACAAAGGTGTTACATTGTCTTGGAAAGAGAGTACGGAAATCAAAACATAATTAAGCTAGTTCAAACTTCATTTTTTAGGCTCTAAGGCACAGGTCCGCCCTAGAATCATGATCATCGTCCTATGGAATAGCTCCTGAAAACACATGTGAAAGTAGGTACGTCAGCATAAAAATGCCTGTGAGATACATAGTTTTTGCGAAAATGGGATTCATGACTTGAGCTTAAAGAAATGTTTAATAACAGTCAGTCATGAACCTTGTAATTTGTTTTGCTTTGTAAACCATTTGAAAAACGATAACGTCAATCGATATGTATAGATAAGTGCAAGGTTAAACGAATAACCAAGTAAAATGAGTTGAATAAGATAAGTTGTTTATGAAGATAATGTCTTGTGAAGAATATGTTATTTATGTAAAATGTAATGTGTCTAAACTGAAATGACTTAGAGAACGCCACGATATGTAATATTATACAAACATTTATATATAGGAAGTACCAGCGGCGTATCCACCATGTTTGTATCATATTACATACGCCACGTTACTTAAATCATTTACCCAAACCAATCCACCATGTAAATTGTTCATGTGTAAACCAAATGTCAAGTGTTATTGTAAACCATGTCAAATGTTTATGTTCAAATGTAAACGACCGAATGTGTATGTCAATGTCGACGTGTTTATGTTCAATGTAAATCATGTAATATGTATCCCAAAATGTATCATGTATGGTAAGCGAAATGTATCAACTTAAACCATATGTAAACTGCACAGAACAAGTCGTTGAAGTAACACGTGGTTTAAATCAACGTTATGTTCTGTGGAAAAATGCATGCTCTATTGATATTAACATTTATGCGGTATTGTAAACTATGCATACATCCAAGCCTTGAGACTGCGGCGATAAACCCTTAAACAAATTAAAGGTTTATCTAAGTTATGTATATCGAATTCGGTCATTCCTTCCAGTCCTATCAAACCCAGGACTTCAGGAATGGGAGTTGTCAATTCCTATGGTACCACTACCTACTAACGAACGGCGTAGCTAATGTTAATGAATGTATTGTCCCATGTTAAACAAACCAAATGTCATAACAAAATGAAGGCATGTGCCCATATGCTAAGTAAACATATGCAGCAGAAATGTTTATGTAAATCAATGTGTCCATATGCTGAGTAAACATATGCAACAGAAATGTTCATGTAAATCAATGTGTCCATATGCTGAGTAAACGTATGCAACAGAAATGTTTATGTAAATCAATGTGTCTATATGCTGAGTAAACATATGCAACAGAAATGTAATGTAAATCAATGTACTAAGTACGCACACAATGGGCATACTTAGCATGAAATGTAATGAAATCATATACTATAATGTACTAATGAGCATAGCAGATATATGATGTGAAAACATGGAAAACATGAAAGTAACAGATAGGCACATGTGTTTCACCCCAAAACAGTTTGGAAAACAGTAAAAGAGGGGTTCAATGTACTCACCTGAGATTGCTTTGAGTTCCTTGTATAATAACCAGATAGTGCTAAAGATCACGGAATATCAACGGCACCTAATAGGTAGCTTATGTTAATATACCGGACCAAATCGGAAGGATCGGACAGTACGCGGGTTCGAAAACCAAACGAGTATGGAGACTCGTGTAATATGGTTTAACAAAGCCTACATACTAAAATGAAACTTAACCTAAGTGCTTACGGTCCATCACGACCCGTTTAGGTAGCTTATGCCACCTTACGCGTCGTTCGCGTAGAACGCGTCTGGAACGCCTAACATCGTGACCACAAGGTATAACCTCAGAAGGTTATAGCTATGGTCACCTAATGTGTTTGGTCAGGTCCTAATGACCGACAAAATGGGTCGGGTTCGAAAGCATAAGCGATGGTTTAGATCGCTTACCTTACGACCCTATATAAGCACTAAACTAAAAGTGACGAGCTAAGCATGTTAGAACATGCTTAACTAAGTTTGAAAACAGGTTTGACATCAAAACAAACGGCTTTGATGCCCACGAGTAGTTTGGTTACAAAACACGCAAGAATGCGCATTTTGGCCGAAACTACGACTCGTCACTAAGCCTAGATAACGGGGTAATCAGTAGGTATGGTCACTACGGACCATGACCATCGTGATCACGCTCACGTTATGAAGTTCCATGAACTTCGCATCGACCATAAGCTGGTCAATGCAGAAAGTCAACTAAACGTTGACTTTCGGACTCAAAAAGCGAATAAAAGAGCGAAAGAAGACTTACGGAGGGTCCCCGAGTGCAAATCAAGATCAAACAGCTCAGGTATGAAACAATGGTTTCAACTTAGAGCTTTAGGATCTGATTTTGTGATTTTTACACTAAAGGGGGGGGTATTTATAGGAAATGTGGAACCATTAGGATCGTTTTATCGAATATCGTGCCTTGATCTCGTGCGTACATGTGTCCAGGGGTTAAATACACTGAACTTGGCCCTTGGCCCTTCATTTGGGTGAAAAGGCATCGCCCTTTGATCGAACGAAAGGCCAGATTCTGCATTAAATGCAAAATCTTTTTGTCAGACATCCCCACGCGGCCCGCCTCATATTTGGGCAAAACTCACGCGGGCCGCCTGGCCCTCTCTGATCTGCACCACTTGCAGAATTTACACATTTGGTCCCTGTTGCGTGTTTAAGCTATTTCCAGCCCTTCTAAGACCTGTAAAGCCATCTTTAAGGCCCTAAAATGATGCCTAAACATTGTGGACATGAAACATGCCCAAAAATATGTCGGATGTCGGTTCGTTTGGCCGTACGATCGCGATGTTCGCTTAATTACGACGAAATGCGCATAAGCGTGAAAGACGATCCAAATGACGCGACGAATGGATTTTTCTCATGCCAAACACTAAGGCATAATATAAGGATGCTTACATAAATTTTTGGATGTCCGGATGTATTCAGAACGTAAGTTATGCGCGAAAGTGCAAACTTATGCACTTTTTGACACTTTTAGTCCCTGAATGATCCAAAAGTTTGTTTTAGCATACCAAACCCCTCAAAGCCTATTTCTAAGCTATGTAAAGGATATTTATGGTATGTTTAACTTATGACATGTTCCGGAATGTCCGTTACAGTTAAAAATTGGCATACTTTCGCAGTTTGTCAAGTTTAGTCCCTGTAAGCGAATTAACTTGTTTTTGCTATACCAAAGCCTTCAAAACTTATTTCTAAGTTATGCAAAGGTTATTTAAGGTACGTTGAGTATATTTTGATGTTCCGGAGTATTTGTCGCATTAAACTGAGTACGTTTACGCACTAGTTAACGTATAACTCTCCAGAAAGCGATGTAGAGTTTGAAAATGAACAAAAGTCAAAACACGAAAAATGTAAAACACAATGAAACAAACATTGGGATCAAATAACATTATTTTATTGATAATTGAACTGTTCACAATGATTACAGGCACAAATGTTACAGTCTCCCCTACTTGTGGAAATTTCGTCCCGAAATTTATTTAGAGGAAACTCGTGGAAACAGATGCGGATATTTTGCCTTCATTTGATCTTCACGTTCCCAAGTAAACTCGGGTCCACACTTAGATTCCCAACGAACCTTGACCAAAGGAATGCGCTTGCGTTTAAGCCACTTGACTTCACGTTCCATGATTTCTACCGGTTTCTCAACAAACTTCAGTGTTTTATCAGCCCGAATTTCGTCAAGCGGTATGTGGAGGTTTTCATCAGCTAAACACCTCTTGAGATTGGACACGTGAAAGGTTGGATGAACATTTCCAAGTTCAGGAGGTAACTCAAGTCTGTAGGCTACCTTACCGATTCTTTCGACGATCTTGAATGGTCCAACATATCTAGGTGCAAGTTTTCCTTTCTTTCCGAATCTGATCACACCTTTCCAAGGTGAGACCTTAAGTAATACACGATCACCGACTTGAAAATCCAAGGGCTTGCGTTTTAAGTCCGCGTAATTCTTCTGACGGCTTCTAGCTGCCTGAAGGTTATCACGAACTTTCTTTACCTTCTCTGTTGTCTCTAAAATGAGGGCAGGTCCAGTAAGCTGAGCCTCGTCAATCTCATTCCAGCAGACTGGTGAACGACATTTTCGACCATAGAGAGCCTCGAAAGGAGCCATGTTGATGCTGGAGTGATAACTGTTGTTGTAGGAGAATTCAATCAACGGAAGATGTGAATCCCAACTACCACCAAAGTCGATCACACAAGCTCTAAGCATATCCTCCAGTGTCTGGATTGTTCTTTCAGATTGACCATCCGTTTGCGGATGATAAGCTGTGCTCAGATTAAGTTGAGACCCCATAGCAGATTGCATGGTTCTCCAAAAATGAGAAGTGAAACGAGCATCTCTGTCAGAAATGATGCTCAAAGGAACACCATGTCGAGCTACAATTTCATCTACGTAGATTTGAGCAAGTTTGTCAGCCGAAAAATCCTCACGGATTGGTAAGAAATGCGCTGACTTTGTAAGACGATCCACGACTACCCAGATGGCATCGTGACCTTTCTTTGTGCGCGGAAGTTTAGTAATGAGATCCATAGTAATGTTTTCCCATTTCCAAACTGGGATCTCTGGTTGTTCCAATAAAC